>NW_004443952.1:27356606-27405127 GCF_000243295.1 Trichechus manatus latirostris
TTAAGTGTCTTATAGGTTTCCAAGACTCAAAAAGATTAAGCATCACTGATCTAGACACTTCTGCACTATAGAAATCACCTGTGGATGCAAAACCACAGAACCTAAGCCTGAGAAATTACTGAGCTTTACCAAACTGTAAAATTCTCTCTTGAAATATCCCATCAACAATGTTAAGCCTAAAGGTTGTATTTTAATTCCTATACCTTAGTTGAATCATTCTCTTTGTGTGTCTATTAGAATATTTTTGGGTAGGCCACCTGACCAGGCTTTAGCACACCTGCAGATAATATACAAACAGCTAGAATTAGAAAGCCCATCTTGGATTCTGTGGAACATGGAGGGTTGGGCATATCTGACTTCTGTGGTCTTCTTGCCTTGCAGGCTCACGAGATGGTTCTATGGGGCTCTGGGAGGTGACAGACGATGTGTTGACCAAAAGTGATGCGAGGCACAATGTGTCACGAGTCCCTATGTATGCCCACATCACTCACAAGGCCTTAAAGGACATCCCCAAGGAGGACACAAACCCAGACAACTGCAAGGTCCGGGCTCTGGCCTTCAACAACAAGAACAAGGTATGAGCTCAGTAAATGATCCCTGAAGCCTGTGCATCATTTCTTGGCTTACATCTTGGGAATGCACTCCTTTTCCCCTCCCAGGTCAGTGCCTGATGCACAGCTTGAAGGGCTGGGGAATGCTGGTGAGAAATTATAACTGAGGCTGTGAAACCCCCCACCTGTTATGTATTGAAGTGTTTCCCCCCAAAAAATATGTGAGTCCTAACCTCTATGCCTGTGGTGTAGTGGTTAAGTGCTACGGCTGCTAACCAAAAGGTGAGCAGTTCAAATCCACCAAGCTCTCCTTGGAAACTCTATGGGGCAGTTCTTCTCTGTCCTATAGGGTCACTATGAGTCGGAATCGACTCCATGGCAACGGGTTTGGTTTTTTTGGTTTTATGCCTGTGGTTATCATCCCACTTGGGAATGTGCTGTCTTTGTTATGTTAATGGGGTAAGTTTAGTGTATGCTGTGTCTTGAGTCAGTCTCTTTTGAGATTAAACAAGCAAGCAATCTAGCAGAGATGGGAGAAGAGAGATGCAAGGCCACATGAAGATATCCCAGGATTAGAAGCTGAAAGAGACAAGGGCCTTCCCCTAGAACTGGCACCCTGAATTCAAACTTCTAGCCTCCTAAACTGTGAGAAAATTAATTTATTTGTTAAAGCCACCCTTTTGTGGTATTTCTGTTATAGCATCACTAAATAAAGACACACAGTTTTCCAGAGCCACTCTGATTTGACTTCTCTCTCATTTGCACATGCCTATGCAGGTGCTCTATTTTGGGTAGAATTTTCATACATACCTCTGAAAGCAATCAATTTTTTCTCATTGGTATTGAGTTTCTTCTTAGTCTTCACTCCTCTCCCTCCACATTGCCACCAAGTCATATCTAGTCATTGAGTCAGATCTCCTGAAGCTAGGGCATTAAGTAGAGTCTCAGGATGTACACCCAGAGCCAGAAGAGAAGAAAAGCTTCTCCCCAAATCTGAATCAGGCCACAGTTTGAAGGGTAGTTCCCTTAGCCTCCTATATATTCATGATTTTGTTTAAGTCCGTAAGGTGGACTTAGGTTTCCTAGATTAGACCTTCCACGTCTAGAAGCTCTTAAACTGAGATTTATGAAACTGCCTTTCATGTTTGTGCTCTGCTGTAACTATCTAACAGGATGTAATGGGGATGGTTGCCCAGTGAAGACTTTTTGAACCATGGGTACCTACTTTATTGCTGGGTCTTGGACCTATTTCTTGGGTTCTCTCATGAAGCATCCTCAATGTCATATGCTGTCCAGCTACATTTCATAGGGGTAGTGAGGCTAATAATTGCTGGCACCGGTGCTGGGATCTTCATGGGATAGTAGTGAAGAACGGGAAGACCCCAACCTTCAGGATCTTCCCCTGGTTACTTTGTACACTAATTACTACCAATCGGACTATAACCTGTTTTTCATTGCCCTTGTAGGAATTGGGAGCAGTCTCTCTGGATGGCTACTTTCACCTCTGGAAGGCCGAAAATACACTATCTAAGGTGTGATGAACCTGACTTAGAAACTTTACCTGATAATTCACCTTATGGTTAAAATACTCTAACTCTCCCTGACACTTCTCGTTCTTGTCTAAAACACCAATTTTCCAAAGATCTAGGCATGTTATTGCATGGTGCATGAAATTCTGTCTAGGTCTGGCATGTCTTTTTTGAAGGAAAGTCTTTTTAAAGAGATCAGCAGGGGTGATTCTTTCACCTTGTAGAGGCTTCCTGAGAGGCTTCTTTAGCTAGCTGTCCTTCAGTCCACAATGATTGTTGACTACTTGGCATGCTGTGAGGGCAGAAAAACCTAAATCATAGGAACCACTGGCAACTGAAGATCATTTAAATTATGATAAGCCATCTCTGAAATAAACATATAAGGTAATAAGAAAATGGAATTTATTTACAGTGTTTACAAACAACTTTTGCATAGAGTTAAACCTACATATGGGTCTTGCCCTCTTTTCATCTCAGATGGCTTTGCTACTTGTTACTTCGTTGATAGGCTCTTTCTCAAGAGGAAGCAGGGCCCAAGAATTATCAATTCTTTTATGTCACAGCCTCCTTTGAGCTCCACTGACCTTACATGGTGCCTTCATAGGCACTCATGAGGATTTGCCAAATGACAAGGAGCCAGGGTTAAGGCCAATTTGGATTTTCTGGGATTGAGCCAGTCCTGTGAGTGTGCTTTCTCTAGGGTACAGTTCCCACACAATCGGAGAGTTAGGCTGAGGGTAGCCAGAAATCAGTCCCTTTATCTGATGAGCAGTGAGGAGGGTAGTGGCTTTTTCTAAGAAAACAAAGTGGGACCTTGGCTTTAGTGCCTTGAGATTACCCCTGGAAACAACCTGTAGGTCTTGGCCTTTTCCCGCTACCTCTGATTATTTAGTTCCAGATTTGCCTTCTTCCCTAACCTGTCCTCTTCAATTTCTGGATCTTATTGTTTATTACAGTCACCCTCTCTTTCTCTTGAACACATAGGGGTGGAGCAGGGTGATATTTCCTTACTTCAGGGCTTGTCTTTTTCTCCCTGACTTTGTGTGACTTGTGTATGAGGAAAGCCCACAGAGGTGGGAGTCCTTGAACACCACCCCTGTCTTAGGCTCTCTGGTGATGCCACAGGCTTCTCTCTTCTCTCTGTTTTCAGCTTCTCTCCACCAAACTGCCATATTGCCGTGAGAATGTATGTCTGGCCTATGGTAGTGAATGGTCAGTGTATGCAGTGGGCTCCCAAGCACATGTCTCCTTCTTGGATCCACGGCAGCCATCTTACAACGTCAAGTCTGTCTGCTCCAGAGAGCGAGGCAGTGGTAAGAGTCCTAGGGTGCCCCTCAGGCTTGCAACTGCATTGCAAATGAGTTTTGATTTTAAGTTTCTATGATGGTTTTGCAAACAAGGATCTATATGGAACAGGTGGATGTTTAGTGACGCAAGAGGGAGCTTAAGTACCTGCATATGGCAGCAGAGTTTCAAACACCACAAAGGTACTAGTGGAAACCAGCAGTCAGAATATTAGTGGTTTCCATGTTCTTTCACAGAGCTTTACTTTCTATCTTGTGGTAATTTTTTGCTGGGGCCCCACCTGAACTAAAATTAGGTGTATGCTAACGGGTGGTGTTGGGGTGTGGGAAGGAATTTACAAAGGGGCACAAGGAAACTTTAATTATTTTGATTATGGTGATAGTGTCATGGACGTTTGACATATGTCACTTTAAATGTGTGCAGTGTATTGTATGTCAGTTATACCTCAGTAAAGCTGAACAGAGTATTTAGTTCTGACCACTGGGTAACTTAGGCTTCAGCCTCCAATCTTTTATGGCATATTCTCTCTGAAAGCAACCTCGCTGTCAGTGAGGAGATGAAATTCTCTTGGAGGAAAAAAAGAGATTTGATATTTGTAGTGTACTTTAAGGTTTCAGAATACCTTTTTCTGATGTCATCTCATTTCTCATCTGACCAAGAGCCTATGGGAAGCAATTAGGAAAGAGTGTTAACCTCATTCTTTCAGATGAGGAGATTAAAGCCCAGAGCAGTTAAATAACCTGACCAATATCACACAGCCTGGTGGGAGAACAGCCAGGGGCCAGAATCCAAATCATCCAATTCTTCACCTCTCTTTGTCTCCCTTCTCATGCAGAAATGTGGCTAGAAATGTTTCCTGAGAGTTCTGGAAGGCTTATGGATCACAATTCAACCACAATTTAACCTTTCAAGTAGTGTTTATTCCTGTGTAGATAATTGCGAAAGTGGCTTTTTGGGGGGGGGGTTGTTTTTAGTTATAGCTAACACCCTCACATTTTGGAGCAAAGAGAATAATATTTGTAAAGAATAGTAGGAGGAGGAGTAGATAGGCTGGGCTGGAATAATGTATGCAGTGAAAAGCTTTAAGAGATTTTGGTCACTCTTACTGAAGTAGCTCTCATACCTAATACGGAAACATTCATTCCACAGTATTATCAAGCACCTTTTATGTGCCGAGAGGCATCTTCATATCCCATGTATTTATTTGATCCACAAGTGAAACAAATGTGTTTTTTTTTTTTAATTGTGGTGCAAATATGCACAACAAAACATTCACCAATTCAAGAGTTCCTACATGCACAATTGAGATAGATGTATTTGTTTTCCCTATGATCCTGAGTGATTAGATGACTTGTCTTAAAGTAAGTGAGACAGTGCCTTTAGGTACATACGTTCTAGCTGTTTGCTTTCCTCATAACACACTTAACCAGATAAAGACCCTTGCAGTGCCATACTAGTGGTTTTTAGGTCAAAGACAAGGAAGTCCTTATTGATACAATAATTTGTAAATATGCAGATTACCCTGAGTTGCAGTATAGGTTGGAAACATAATGGAGAAGTGCTTAGAATTATGAAAGATGACACCAGAGTGAGTCCAGAGTAAGTCTAGGGGAAGCAGGGAGATTTGGGGCACCCTTATGGTTTTAGGCCAGAAGTGTCTTGTGCATCCTTGGGCACTTAGCGCTTCTCCAAGACTTATCGGAGGGTCCTTGTTAAATGTATGGATGGGCATTGTGGCATCAGGCTTCCCTTTGGCTTTTGCATGAGTTACGCCTGTCAGTGGAAAGGCACTGTCTGGTACTTGAGGGTACCATGTGAACTCGATATTGGAGAAATTCAGGCCAGTACTGTCAGTGCGTACGTCTCCCTGCTCATTGCTCTTTGCTTTTCTGTCTCTCAGGGATCCGGTCAGTGAGCTTCTACGAGCACATCATCACTGTGGGCACAGGGCAGGGCTCCCTGCTGTTCTATGACATCCGAGCTCAGAGATTTCTGGAAGAGAGGCTCTCAGCTTGTTATGGGTCCAAGCCCAGATTAGCAGGGGAGAATCTGAAACTAACCACTGGCAAAGGCTGGCTGGTGAGTAAGCCTCTACCTGAGATGGTTGCTGGACAGTGCAGAAAAATTGCCTTCATTCTGCCCCACGCCCCTGTTAACACACCACCTACACACAAACGTTTTCACTAGTAAGAGGCACTCCTTGGCAGCAGAGAAAGCCAGGTACTTTTTTTGCTTTTGTATCTGCATATTGTCTGTGGGAAAACTGAGGCCCAGTGAGCCTCATTGGCTGACCAGGATCCCCCCAGGTGGTAAGAGCGTAGGAAGGATAATGCACCTTCCGCCAAGGCTGCCAGTGAATGATCAAAAAGCTTGGTTCCAGCTGTGCTGAGATGACCTTAGGTTTGTATAGCAATTCTTCAGCCTGCTCTCTTCCTCTCTAATGTTAAGTTGGAAAAATGAGGCCCAGATTCCATGAGCACCAACCTCCTGGCATCAGGTTACAGGTACAGGACCCGCCTCTCTCAAGGAGACCAGAAAGCATTCCTGTCCCTTCCTCCCCCCCTTTTCTGCCCCTTAACCTGGGAGGTGCTAACAAAGTCTTTCTCTCCCCATAGAATCATGATGAAACCTGGAGGAATTACTTTTCGGACATTGATTACTTCCCAAATGCCGTTTACACCCACTGCTACGACTCGTCCGGAACGAAACTCTTTGTGGCAGGAGGTCCCCTCCCTTCAGGGCTCCATGGAAACTATGCTGGGCTCTGGAGTTAATGACAACTCTCTCCCAAAATGCAGAGATTTACACTAACTTCCATCCTCAGTTTCCTTGTTTCTTCTTTTGATTTTTTTTTTCCCCAATTGTGTGAGGCTTTCAAATTACAGAGGGAACACCAGAGTTTATCTGTGGTTTAGGCATTTGACAGGAAGAAGCTCTGTACAGAAATCTGAATAGGGCCTTTTTCCTTTTTTCCTTTTTGGTAATCAGAATTTTAAACTTTATTGTCTTTTTTGTTCCTTTCTCACCCAACATCATTATTAATCCCTATTGTATTTTTTCTTTAAGTGACACACACTTTCTCTTTTCTGGCTTCCTTTCAGCCTGACACAGTCATTCTCACCCTTACTTCACTTATGAGGTAGGGTTCCTTTATAATTATGTGGTTGCTGTCAGACTTTCTGTGAAAGTTTGGGGGCTCTGTGTGTGTGTGTGTGTGTGTGTGTGTGTGTGTGCGCGCGAGCTTGTGTGTCTATACTGTGTGTCACTAAAATTACCTGGAGTGAGGATTACTTGTAATTAAAATATTTATAAAAGAAACAACTTTATTCAGAGTCCAGCTTTGGGACTAGTCTTTATCTTGTTTTTTAAAGTCTAACAACACTGATTATACGAAGTAAAAACAAAGAAAAACAAATATCCATCGTGAAAACCCTTTGAGTTAGATTGCAGGCTTCCTGGGGGCCCCCATGCCAGGACTCCAATGAGTTCCAGCCCCTACCTGTCTTCCCACCTGTGTGTCCCCACGTGAGAACATTTCTGTGTATGTGTCACTTCCACTTCCCCAATTCCCCTTCCCCACTTCCCCTCTGCTTAGCCAGTGGCCATTCCCCTAAGACATCAAGGTCTCCATCCAGATGCAGCTCTGCAGGCTGCAGAAGGCTTGGTAAGACCCGGTAAAGAGACTCTCCATTCCTCACATAAGACTTGAGCTGGTATTTCAGGGGCCTAGGGCTGGGGGCCTCAAGCCCACTAAGATTCACATAATCAATCCCCCTGGCTTTGGGGAAAAACACTCTCCTTTGCCAGTCTTCCAGTCTTCCCAGTGGGTTTTGCTTTTGTTTTCTAAATTGAGTTCAGTCTAGGAGGGTGGGGGTGAGCAGGGGGTGTATCTGTGTGTAGGGAGTGCTTCGTGTGTGTAATGTTTGTTTCCACAATGCAGTGGGGCTGGGTTTGAGGCCACCCCTCCCTCTCTGTTGGCTCAGCTCTAGGATGGTAACGGGGTGACCTGCAGCCAGCGACGTTGTGCATGTAACAGCATTGATGTGATTAGTAATTTGTCTGTTCCTCCCTTGAGCTATCTGTGTAGTCTGAGGTTTTTAAATTTGGAGGCAACTGACTGGCTGTGATGTCCAGTTGTTCGCTGCTTTTCACACATCATGTTGCAGATAAGTAACAGCTGTTCCTACCCATAAATTCCTCCTCTCCTCTAAGCACATACTCTGTAAACAGCCCGTCCTGGGGAAAGGAAAAGTCCTATTTTTACTCCTGCACCCCAGCTTTTAAGCTCTTCTCCCAGTTGTCCCCTTCTGCTCTGGGTTTAATTGGGGAGACTGGAAAGAAGTGTCCTTCCCTTGATGGTAGGGGACTGCTGGAGAGGGGAAACAGCAAGTCCAGCCGAACTTGGTACACAGCATACACCACTGGTTCTGGAATTCTCATCTTCTAACCTAGAGAAATAGGTGCTATAAACAAGGGAATTAAGCAAAATGCTGGATGCTATAGATCTTTTAATTGTCTTAATTGTTTTCTATTATTAAACTACAAGCTGTAGATTTCTTAGTTCTCACAGAACTTCTATTATTTTAAACTGACTTGTATGTTTAAAAAAAAAAAAAGTAGGATGTTTTGTACTGTTGCCTGACCCTCTTCTGTGATGGGTAATGCGTTTGATTGTTTGGGATTTTCTGTTTTTAAAAAATGTAGCACTTGACTTTTTGCCAAGGAAAAAAATAAATATTATTCCAGAGCAAAGTAGTTTGAGTGAGTGTACAGCCAAGAGGCTACAGAAAGAAGGCCCCAAATGACTGGCTGGAGGTTGGCTTGGAGTGCTGGGATTGCTTGGGACAGTGGGGGAACACAAGAGTTTCCTCAAAGTTGGAGGCGAATCAGGTACAGAAACATAAACACCAAGACCTGTCTGCCCCTGATCCCCCGATTTGGCCCAAATTGAGGGTGAATATGCCCAGGGGAAGTAGTGTGGTACCTGGAAGAAGAAGAAAAAGAAAAAAACAGGCTGAAGATGAGGAGGGAAGGTGCTAGTTTTGCTCTGAATGACTGGATGTGGGAAAGGTGACCTGCATCTCTCACCATCAGGCTTTCCTTACGTAAATCAGCTAGTGATTGGCCCTGTCTGTTTCAGTGGCGGTGCCATGAAAATTACTGTGAGAGTGGCTGCACAGGGCCCTGGGAACAGGATATTTTTTTGGAGTTGGGGCCATAGATCCTAGATGCCTTATATAAGTGGAGGACACAGTGACCATAAGTGATATTCTCACAGCTTGTTTGGGTCTGTAGCTGAAAGAAAGGCTGCTGAATCAGACTACCCTCCTCACACAACCATCTCTTGAAGACCTACCAGGGCTGGGCCACTAAGCCTATTCCTCTGTCACATGGTAGTTGTTCCTTTCCCAGGCAAGCTGGACACACTACCCTTTGCACCTGCTTTAAAGACTGACTGGTTCAGAACATGACTCACACAGGGACCTATATGATCAAAGGCTGCAAGGCAGGAAGGGGGAGGTGAACGAGTTGAAGCAATTTGAGAGGGCTTCCTAGAGGAGAAGAGTTAAATTTGGAAAGAGACTGGAATTGGCCTTTCCCAATATGTCATTTTTAGAGTATTAGATCCATAGAACAGTAATTGGTATTTGCAAAATGTTCCATGGTCAAATTGTTTTTGGGAAATACAGGTTAAAACAAAGAAGCGTATTTCCTTTACAACTTCTCAGGTACTTAGTTGGTTACTGTGGAACTTTGTTCCATGGAACATGCTCAGAGAAAGGTGACTTAGGGGATATAGGGTGGGCCTGGCCTGGGCCTCTGGCCTCAGTGGAATCTTGGCCCTGCTCCCATTTTCCAGTCAGACTTTCCAGCTGAGTGTCTATCACAGAAGGGCTTTGTGGACTTTATGGGGTCCCTCCCTTCCCTGCCAGCAGTCTTCACTCCCAGGCAATGAAAGAACTTCCTTGTTCTCCTTCAGGCCACATGCCTCATTCCAGATGGTCTCTCACTGGCTCCTCCCATCATCCTTTGAATTCTTCTGCAGGAGGCTCTGGAACTGAACTGAATTCCTAGCCTTTCAAGCTTCATTTATGCTCCAGGCCTCTCTGACTTAGCTACAACCCAGACAATTCCTAGAGCAAGTACCCTGAAATGGCAAGTCAGGATATCAAGACCCTTGGCTTAGCATCAGGGGTCAGTCTTATAGGGATCAGCCTATGATCCAAGTGTTTTACTCTTTTTCAGTCAGCTGGTGTCTAGGACGCAACAAAATGGGAAGGGGGTGAGGAGGATCACTCAATGTTACTTTTAGTCACATCCTATTTCATGCTAGTGTTCTTGAGATGACTGGAAGCTTTAGGAAGGTAGAAACACGGGCATCTAATTCTGGAACCACTGATGAAGCCAAAAGAAGGCTCGAGTTTCTTAACTTGGTTCTTTTGCCCTCACCTCAGCTCCAAAGAATAATCCAGAGAAAGAAATGCAAACCCTACCCTTAGAGAGGTGTGAACTGAGCTCGTGGAGATAGGTTGTGAGCTCTTTCATGATTCAGCTCTCCAAGACAAACGTGTGAGCTGTCCTATCAAATTCTCACTGGGGTCGGCCTCAGATTGGAACACTCCCGTTGATTAGTGTGTAATTGCCAAAGTCAGTTTTTAAAGGATGATAATATTCATTAACTGAGCTCAGTCCCATGTTTACTGCATTTCTTGTTAAGCAGTATTCAGAGCTGTAATTAACATCCCAAGTGCTGTGGACAGAAAGAAAACAAATGATCAACTCATGTCTTAAAGAAAATAAACTTCCCTCACTTCTGGCTGTTTTGTCCTAACTGCTGGCAGCCTGGAGAGAGGACTGGAAATAATAAAGAGGCCGTGAGTCAGTATCGACTCAACAGCAACCAACAACTTTGTTCTCCAGGATCCAGGCTATATGCCAAAAACAGAGAAGACCACAGGGCTGGGTACCACAGCCTGAGGTGTTGAACTTTGGGCCTTAAAATGTGTTGGTCACCTTAGAAACACCCCTCATCTTCACCACCACCACCACCCCTCTGCTTCTTTAGGTCCTAATGCTAAATATATAAAATTGTTGCCCCAACCACCATGAATAAGGTTCCATCCTTAGATGTTTTGGGGTTTGGGTGTGGGGTTGTTATAGTACCTGATTTAAGATATCACTTTAAAATTGTAGCTGTTCCCTCTGGATGTATGACACCCTGGATGCCAACCGCTCAGTGTGAACAAAATATGGAGGATATGGGTTCTAGTTGCTACTCATGGTCATATGACTTTGAGCAATTCTCTACTCTTCTCTGGACATCAGTTTTCTAATTTTATAAAATGAAGTGTTAAGAACAGACGTTGGATGATTTCCTGGATCCTTAACATCCACATCAACTATTCTACTGGTGCAGGGAAGTCTAAGAAGAATAGGAATTGGTTGCTGTCTTCAAGTAGTTTGTCTTCAAAATAGGTACTATAAAGTTTTTGTTACGTGACTCCTATTTCCTAATGGCTTCCGATGAAACACTGAAAATTGTAGTAGGTTGAATAGTGTCCCCCCAGAATTCATCTCCACCCAAAACATCAGAAGGTGACCTTATTTGGAAATAGGATCTTTGCAGATGTAATTAAGGATTGAGATAAGCTCACACTGAATTAGGTTGGGCCCTAAATCCAGTGAGAGTGTCCTTATACGAGAAAAGGACACACAGGGACATGCATAGGAGAAGACAATGTGAAGATGTAGGTGGAAATTGGACTGATGCCTCTGCAAGACATGGAATGCCAGAAGCCACCAGAAGTTGGAAGAGGCAAGGAAGGATTCTCTCCTAGAGCCTTTGGAGGGAGCATGGCCCTGCTGAAATCTTGATTTTAGACTTCTAGTCCTCAGAGCTGTGGGAGTAAATTTCTGTTGTTTTAAGCCAGCAAGTTTGTGGTAATATGTTACGGAAGCCCTTAGGAAAAAATACAGAAATATTCTGAGGAATTTCTTAGACACCAGTTTTTGTAAAATCACATTTGAGATTTAAGGAAATTTTTTTCTTTTATGATAATACAAAGATGAACTAACACAGTAAAGCCAAGACTTGAAAAAGCAAAATGTAAAGCTGAGAACCACACTTAAAAATGAACAGAAATACCACAAGTTGATGGCTTCAACAAACAAGTTTATTCTCTCACAGTCTAGGAGGCTGGAAGTCCAAATTCAGGCGTGTGCTCCAGAAAGAGGCCTTGTCTCTCTGTCGGCTCTGGAGAAATATCTTTGTTATCAATCCTCCCCCTGGCCTAGGAGCTTCTCCTCGCAGGAACCCTGGGTCCAAAGGATGCACTCTGCTTCCAGCTGCTGCTTTCTTGGTGGTATGAAGTCCCCCTGTCTCTCAGCTGACTTCTCTCTTTTACCCCTCAAAAGAGATTGGTTTAAAACACAACCTAATCTTGTAGATTGAGTCCTGCCTTGTTAACATAACTGCCTCTAATCCTGACTCATTAACATCACAGAGGTAGGATTTACAATAGTAGGAAAGTCACATCAGATGATATAATGATGGGCAATCACACAATATTGAGAATCATGGCCTAGCCAAGTTGACAGATATTTTGGGGGGACACAATTCAATCCATAATAAGGACCGAGGTAGTAATTCCCAAAGCTGCCCACCACTGATTGCTTTTTCTTACCTATCTTGAACTCAACATTTTTAACTTTACTGTAGGTCATCTTTTCACAGTACAGATTGTGTAGAATCTTAGGATGTTTTCTCATCCTGAATGTTATTACTCAGCAACATGTACAAGCTGTCTGGAATCTTCCTTGATAGCAGGAGGTGATAGGAGATCTAGCTGAGATAGCTTAACCTGCCTTACTATAGGAACTGCCTTGTGTCCGCCTATGCAGACCTTGAGTTATTAGCCAGGACATATTAAGGATCTCTGAGGATCAAGGATGCAGGAGTCAGCAGATAAAGTCAGCATCAATTTTAATGTCCCTAGGCTACTGGTTTATATAACTGGGGACTGTGGTCTTTATTAGGAACTCTTAGCCTAACACATGGGGTCACTGTGATTCAGAATCAACTGGCAACTGGTAGCCTCACAAAATACTTGTTGCATTGATTATATCCTTTGACCCAGTAGTTTCACTTCTGGGAACTTAAGGAAATAACCTAGGCAAGTTTGCAAAGATATATGTATAAGGATGGTCATTGTAGAATTAAAAAAAAAAACAAAAAAACACTAGAATTAGCAAAAAAAACTGGACGTATCCTAAATTTATCAATAAAGGAATGATCAAATAAAAATTAAAGGCACTCATGGGTCAATCTTACACAAAAAAGACAGACCACCAGATACTACGTGCCTCCTAATAAGTTGCAATAAGAAGCAAACAGCATCACCTAAGAAATACTCTCCAGAAAATTAAATTTGATCTAAACAAACCTTTAAATGGTTGATTGGTTCTCAGAAAATATAGTGGATAGAGGAACATACTAACAGTGCAACAGGGATGCAAAGAACAAAATCCAGAATATACGAAAAATGACCTGCCTTCTTCAACAAACAGTGAGAAAAAAGAGGGGATGAGAACTGTTATTAAAAGAGACTTAAGAAAGACATTTAAAAAAAAAAAAACAAGCAAATGTAATGCACAGACTGTTTAGGTCCTAAATCAAAACCAACTGTAAAAAGATAATCATGGAAAACTTAATAGTGATTGAATATTAGATAATAGTAAGGAATTATTAATTTTTTAGGTGTAATAATGGTATTACATTTTTAAAAAATCCTTATCTCTTAGATATACATATTACAGTATTAACAGATGAAATAATATGATGTAATGGATTTGCTTTAAAATAATCCATAGGGTTGGATTATTTTAAAGCAATGTATTGATAATTGTTGAAGCTGGTGCATGGGCATATAGGGGGTTCATTATACTGTTGTTGGGTGCCGTTGAGTTGATTCTGACTCATTGTGACACCATGTAACAGAGTAGAACTGCCCCAAAGGGTTTTTTTGGCTATAATCATTAGCAAAGCAGATTGCCAGGTCTTTCTCCTTCGGAGCTGCTGGGTGAGTTTGAAACGCCAGCCTTTAGGTTAGCAGCTGCATGCTTAAAGCCACTAGGGCTCCTTTCATTATACCCCATAAACCCATTGCTGTCAAGTCGATTCCGACTCATAGCGACCCTGTAGGACAGAGTAGAGCTGCCACATAGGGTTGCCAAGGAGCAGCTGATAGATTCGAACTGCCAACCTTTTGGTTATCAGCTGAGCTCCCCTTTCATTATACTAGTCTCTAATTTTGTAACGTTAGAAATTTCCATAATAATAAGGTTTGAAACAGTTCATACGTACACACCTTTGAAAGAATGAGGTAAATCTATTTGTATTGACATAGAATGATTGCTAAGATGTGTTAAGGACAAAACAGTTACAAACCAGTTTCTAGAGTAGGATCTCTTTTTTGGAAAATTCATAGTCTAAATTTAGGCATAGGAAAATCTAAAGTGTTATCATTAGAATGTCAAGAGTGGGTCTCTTGGTAACAGAGTTTTAATTTTGCCTTTTTGCTTATCTATGTTTTCTAGTAATATCACTTAAAATGCATATCTTCTCAGTTTTCCTTCAAAATATGTTAGTTGTGAATAAAAAATAATAAAGGAGGAGAACATAGAATATTTATTGATTACGCCTTTGCTCTGAAAGCCTACACCAAGCTCTTCTTGTGCTACCTGAGGCTGATTCTGTCCCTCAAACCGCAGCCGTGGGCCCTTGACCACGAAGCCCATCTGGCGGCGCCTGATTCATAAGGGCAAAGTGGCAGGAGACGATGAGATGCGTAGGCTAAAGTGAAAAGAGAAGAAAGTAAAGTGTCTTGAAACTGATAAGCCATGGAGTGAGATAAATCACCAGCTACTGCCCTAGAAATTGCTTCTGATGTTTTCATCTATTGAAAGAAGTTTTTTGTGTGTGTGTGTTTTGTTTTGTTGTGAATGTCTTTTCCTGATTTGTTAAACTGAAAATAAAGTTATGAAAAGGTTTTACTGTAGAAAAAGGAACAACAACAACAAAAAAAAACACCTACACCAACCAAAAAGTCTTTAACTTCCCTTGTCCTCAACATGAACCTTATTAGGCCAACCAGATCATCCAATCCCCTCAACTCACACCAGCATACTCACTAGCTTTCTCCTTGTCAAAGTTTCTCCCAACCAACTGCTCCTGATCAAATCTTTCATAGTACAGCTCCAAACTCCTAGAAAGCCTTCCATGATCACACCCCTTCTCAGGGAGTCCACCTTCCAGAAGCTTTCCAAGCATCGCTGAGGTACAGAGGTATGTGATTGTACATGCACTGGTAAGGCTGCCCCCAAGCCTGGGCGCTCCACCTTATGGGGAGACTGGGTAAATTCCTTTCCTTTGAGCCAATGACTCCATCATATACCCAGTAGGGGGAGCCAGAGCTTAGTTCCCAACCTCTGGAGGTACTACCCCTGCATAAACAAACTGTAGATGGAGGTGATAAACAAAAACCTGTTGCCATCAAGTCAATTCCCACTCCTAGACAAACTATAGGACAGAGTAGAACTGTACCATAGGGTTTCCAAGGAGCAGCTGCTGGATTTGAACTGCCGACCTTTCGGTTAGCAGCCAAGCTCTTAACCACTGCGCCACAAAGATATGCACAGAATATGTCTTTACAGGGAGGAGGGAGGAGAGGCAGGCAAAGCTGTGGTGTCAATCTTTGAAGGAAGTGCATTTTGTTTTGTTTTGTTTTGTTTTTTTTCAATGACGTTTACAGGGTAGCAGTCCTTCGAGGTCCAAACCTCCCTGTGCATTTGTGTGCGGATTTGATTTATAAAAAATATATGCATATATGGTGGGGAAAAAATATATACATATTCACACACACTTCTCGAAAGTGTATTGTGTATGTGTGTTGCATAGAGCCAGATACACCTTGTTCAGGTTGCAAGGGTGAGATGTTGCCATTGGATTCCCAAATTCAGTAAATTAAGCCTTGGTTGAAGCAGTCAGATCTGAGGCAACTTGGACAAAGAGCGCTGGATCTGAGGTTGATGCTCCTAGATAAATCCTGTCTCTAATCATTAACCAGCTGTTTAATTGTAGGCAGGTCACTAAATCCCCCAGGGCTGATTTTGAACTTCTGTGATAAGGGATGTGAAGGTGCTTTGCAAACAACACAACTGCAAGACATTCTTAAGGCTCCCAGTGCTTGCATCAGAGCCTGAATCATATGGTGAGAAAATTTCAATCCCAGTGAGATGGCACATCTCCATCAATTAAACTCAGCCCGAATAATTGTGACTCTGGTGCATCCAGAAGCATGGGGATTGTTTGAGGTTAACTTTGACAAAAAGCCCCAAGCTCTCAAAGCACCTGCAGGTTTTTACTCAGGCCTGAACCAGGAGCCTCTTCACTCCTCCTGGCTGCAGTCACAGAGGGGCTAGAGGCTCAGCCAGGCAACCCACGGAAGCTGGAGGAAGAAGCCACGTGGCCCAAGGCACAAGGGACCCAAGCAATCTGGAGAGGACGCTGAAAGTCGGTCTCCCTAGAGGTTGCTGGGTGGCAGCTTCTCAGGGAACACTGAAAACTCTGCTTAGTAGCTGAGCTGGCAGAATTGGAGCGAATCCCCAAGCAAAGAGGTGTTGGTACTCATAGGAAATGCTCTCTTGAGCAGAAGTGGCTACTCTGCTGGCCAGGAGTGGGGGTGGTTTGAGCATTAGTTTTGCTCTGCAGGCAAGGCCCAGCCCAACAGGTCCAGTTTGGGTCAGCCTGTGTTTGGAAGTAGATGCTAATTTGTGTTTTCTCTGAGGCCCATCCCCTCCCCAGGTCTCTTTCTGCAACATCTGTAGCTGGCTGTGACTACTGTTGGGGACTAGAATTTCTGCTGGGGCTATTGCTCACCCTGGCATGTCCAGGCTGCAGGAACTGGTTTAACTTGCTTCTGAGAGTCTTGACTCCACCCATACTCCTTTGGCTTCAGGTTAGGGAGGTAGATTAGGGGAGAAGGAGACAGGACAAAACCAAAGGGTTTTGTGAAGTCCAGGAGGAACTTGGAAAGGTTAACTTGTCCCTGAAGAAGGAAGAGAGGGTCCCCCAGGCTTCCCTGAGCTCCCACCTAACTAGCTTCTCACAGGTCCCTGGACACATTCTGTCTCCAGCCACTCTCTGCTCCTCCTATAGGACCAGTTTTAGTTAGTCTCACTCTTGATTCTCCAGAAAGTCACCCTCTTGAAGAAATCTTCCCCTGCCTCCTGGACCCATCCCCACCTGCAGGCCTCCAGCAGCAGATGTCTCTGGTCAGGCCTCACCCCTTGTAGACTATGGTTCCTTGAGGGTAGGGCTGAGCTGTGTCTGTGAATCTCCACCAGCTCTGTGTGGAGTCAGGGTTGTGCTGAGGAATAGAGCCATCTCTGGATACCTCCATCCATCTAGTCCTCTGCTTCCATCAGTATGTGACAGCCCACTGCTCTAACTTGCAGCTTTCTTGACATCTGTTTGCTATGTTACTAGTAGCCACTGTGTTGCATACTTCAAGACCAAATTATGGGGCATAAACAGCATTGTTTGAAATTAAGTAAATAAAATGATGGTAAGTGTGCTGCTAGTTTCCTTGCATCCCTCCAGATCAGCTCTGCTGTTTGGTCTCAGTCAACAGGCTTCCTTGTTCCCTGGCTTCTGGTTAGGTTCAGTCAGTGGAGATTAGGAGGGAGGAGAGAGATGTGAAGTTATTTATTCCTCGTCACACATCCCACCTTCCTCCAAGCAGGGTCTCTGCCCATATGCTCACTCTCTGCTTCCTCCCATTGTCCCTGGAGGCCCAGTGGTAATCAAAAGAGATTAAACAAGTGAGCAGAGCAGACAAGATGGAAGACACATGCCAAATCACGTGAAGATCACCCAGGGGCAGAAGTTTAAAGAGACAAGGACCTTCCTCCAGAGCCAACAGAGAGAAAAACTTCCCCTGGAGCCAGTACCCTGAATTTGGAGTTCTGGCCTCCTAAACTGTGAGAAAATAAATTTCTGTTTGTTAAAGCCACCCACTTGTGATATTTCTGTTATAGCAGCCATAGATAACTAAGATGCCTCCTTAGAGCCCTACACAGCAAGCAAGACAATCAGAAAGTTTTTAAAGAAAGGCTTCTGGGAGGCATAAGTATGAGGTAGCCAGGACTGACCAGCACCTGGAGCTGCCAGTTAGAGAGAAAGAGTCCCAGATGCTGGAAACTTTTGGCCCTGGAGAAATTTTCCCAGGCTGAGGCCAAGGCTGACAATTAGTTTTAACTTTACACTTTGGACTGAATCCACTTTGGACAGAATCCATCTGGCTGTTTCTTTCACTGTCCAGGTGCTTTGTACCTGTGATTTCAGGAAAAGTGCTTATAAACCAGAGGGAGGCTGAGATTTCTCTTTAACTGGAGTCAGGGATGGTCCTAGGATTTTTAGAGCTGGAAGGACTCCGAAGATTATTTATAGTAAAACCTCTTTGTTTTACAAACGAAGGAACTAAGATCCAGGGAGAGGAAGGGTTTTGCCCAAGGTCATACAGTAAATTAATAGCAGAGCTAATAATAACTAAAACGTACATAATTCCCATTTCTGCTCTTTTCATATATTAACTCATTTAATCCTCACAACAGTTCTATAGAAGAAGCACTCGTGTTACCATCTTATTTTACAGATGGGGAAACTGAGGCCCAGAGAGGTAAAGTAACATGCTTGTCTCAGAGTCTGTGTTCTCCACTACTTTACTCTACCACTTCCAGGATTATTGTGAAGAATTGAATCCAGGTATCCTAACTACCAGGTCACACTAACTAGTAATGAGGGTAAGAAAGGAGTGTCGGTGGGCAGGTAGTGGGTAGTGTAGTGCTGATAGGGTGTCTTAGTTATCTAGTGCTGCTATAACAGAAATATTAGAAGTGGGTGACTTTAACAAACACAAATTTATTCTCTCACAGGTTAGGAGGTTAGAAGTCCAAATTCAGGGTGGCAGTTCCAGAGGAAGATTTTCTCTCTCTTTCAGCTCTGGGGGAAGGTCCCTGTTATCAATCTTCCCTGGCTCTAGGAGCTTCTCAGTGCAGGGACCCCATGTCCAAAGGATGCACTCCGCTCCTGGCTCTTCTTGCTTGGTGGTAATGAGGTCCCTGTCCTCTCTACTTGAGTCTTTCTTTAATACCTCAGAAGACATTGACTCAAGCTACAACCTAATCTTGTAGATTGAGTCCTGCCTCATTAACATAACTGCCTCTAATCCTGCCTCATTTACATCATAGAGGTTAGGATTTACAACACACAGGATAATCATATCAGATCACAAAATGGAGGCCAACCACACAATACTGGGAATCATGGCCTAGTCAAGTTGACACACATTTTTAGGGGACACAATTCAATCTATAACACAGGGGCTGAAGGCAGAGAACTTGGGGCAGAGCAAAGGACTGAGAAGACAATCCTTTATCTTGGGTCATTTTGCCCATCTCCTCATTCTCCTTGTCCCCAGATCTTGCTTAGGTCTCCAGGTAGTCTCCAGTGAAACAAGGATAGGCATAGTTTTACCTGATCTGTGAGGAGTCTGAATACCACAAAACCCTAAACAAACGTGTCGTGATGACATTATGAATGGAATCACTCCTGGTCCTCGGCACTTCTCTTTTTAAGACCTCAACGCCTGTGGAAGGCACATTCCATCAAAGCCTGGGGACTTCCGCTGAATGTGTCTCTAGACTGTATAGGAATTTACTCCTGGTACCTTCATATTTATACTTCAGAAAACAGGCAAATGGTCCCTTCTGAAAGGGTAGCCCTGGGCAGGTCACATGACCTACTACCACCTCCAGCCTCAGCTGATTGGACCAGGAGTGGACATCTCCATGTCCTATAGTGATCAGTGACCTATAGCTTGAAAAAATTGAGCTAGGCCTTTTAAGATCTCTCTTTCAAGAATTTACACTTGGAAATGAGGTAGTTTGGAATAATAATAATAATCACAAATAGTACTTACAGTGTGCCAGGCACTGTGTTAAATATCTCCTTATATTATTTCACTTAATTCCCATTCTTTTGAAATATTTTTAAATCCCCATTTTACAGATGGGGAAACTGAGACTTCTTAGATAAAGTAACTTGCTCCGGGTCATAGGCTAGTAGGCAATAGAGGGGGTTTGACCCTAAGAAAGCAATTCCAGTGCCTACACACTTGACCACCACACATATGCTTCAGTAGGAGCTGAGGCTGCCTGGGTGACATAAGGCAGAATGGGGGCCCTAGTGAGTCATGAGAAGCCTGAGTTGTATGGGAGTATAAGTCATAAGGGTTAGGAAGCTGGTTGACGGTGAGTAGGAAGAGAAGCAGATGTACAGTGAAAAATACAAGACAGATGGAGGGAGCACCCCCAAAACTGCCTTGTTTCCCCACAGCTTCTAGATGGATTCCCATTCCCAGTCATGTATATTCTTTAGTTTAAATCCCCCTTTTCTTCAGTTTTCCGCATATCAATAAATGGTAATTTCCTGTGTGTGTGTGTTTAGGTATAATTTATATAAGATAAAATGTAGAGCTATTAAGTGTTCAGTTCATTGACTTTTGACAGTATATACACTCAGGTAAACCAACACTCAAAATAAGACATAGAACATTTCCTTCACCCCAGAAAATTAATTTGAACCTCTTTCCAATAAATATCTACCGTGATTCCCAACACCCTACCAGAGACAACTACTTTCTGATTTCATATAAATGGAATTTCAGTCTTCCTATTGCTCAAACTGAAAACCTTGGAGTCATCCTTGACTCATCTCTTTCTCTCATACCCCACATCTAATCCATCAGCTTTTCCTGTCAGGTAGATTTCAAAATACATATAAATTCCAGCTGCTTCCTCCCTGGTCCAAGTCACATAATCTGGGTTATTGCAACTGGTCTCCTGCTTCCTCACTTGCCTGCTCCCCCATAGTCTATTCTCCACACAGCTGCCTGAGTGATCTTTTAAAAATATAAATCCAGAGCAAGACACAACTCTGCAAAACTCTCCAGTGCTTTCTGTCTCTCAGAATAGAATAGACCTCAAAGAACCTACCATGGCCTACAAGGTCCCCTTTACCTTTAGGATCTCATTCTGCTGCTCCCCATTGGCTTACTGCATTCCAGCTAAACCATCTTTGCTGTTCCCTGAACACTCAAGCATGTTCTCACCTTAAAGCCTTTGTCTTTGCTGGTTCCTCTATTTAGGACACTGTTTTTCACATGGCTCACTTCCTTCAGTTCATTCAGGTCTCTGCTCAATTGTTATCTTTAATTAAAGAGACCTTCCCTGACCACCCCATTCAAAAGAGCATATTCCCCAGACACTCTCTGACCCTGACTCTCCTTGATTATTTCTTTCTAGTGTGTAAGACCTCACATTATATGTCTGTTTAATTGTTTATTGTCTGTTTCTCCCAGTGGGTGTGCTATTAAAATATTTAACAGCTAGCTCTCTGAAAAGCATGCATACATATATGTATGTACATAATTTTATTAAAACATTTTACTGATATAAAGGTTGTACAGCACACAATTTACAAATAATAATATACTCTTTGTTGTAAATTCCATATACTCACTGAATATTTTTGTTGATTTTTGCCAAACCTTGTATCCATAGCCAATCTATGGTTGCAACTGACTAATGAGTGTGATGCTGATACTAATTTAATATTGGTTGATATTTTCATTTATAGAGATAAAAGTGTAGGAATTTATCAATGAAGCGAGCGACTTCTTTGCTGAATTGGATAATAGTTTTTGAATACTGGAAAAATATTTCTTCAATTTGTTGTTCTACTCACAAAGTAACAACTGCAGATACGATACACTTTTAACTTTAGTTTGCATTATTAACATTTTCTCCATCACTTTTTAAAGTCTAGACAGTCAACAAAGGTCTAATTTGTAGCCTTTGCTGATTTCTGAAGACAAAAGTTAGGAAGAAATGCATAGTAGTATACCATTACATAGTATTTCTACTCTACAGATACAATAGCATAAATAATAGAAAAATGTAGAAAAAATTATTAGAAATATGATGAAGTTTGAGTATTTACTACCTTTGTTTTTAATATAATTTGCTTAATTATGAGTTTCTGTAGTTTAATTTTTAAAAATGACTTGCAAAATTCCTGAAAAGTTAACAATTGACTTTCATGAGCCCATATCAGCTGACTCTAGCATACAACTGGTTTTTCTTATTAGAATGTAAGATTTATGAAAAGAAAGTTGGTGTATAATAGATATACAATAAATGCTTCTTGAATAAATGAAAGTTATTTGAGTGGTATTTGGTTCTTGCCCACCCAAAGAGCTTCACTAAATTGATTTGGGGGTGGTGGGAGGTGAGCACCATTTGAGTTGTTATAAACCCCTCATACCAGGGCTTCGAACCCCTGCAGAGAATTTGCATTTCTAACAAGTTCTCTGTTAGGAATTTGCATTTCCACCCCAGATATACTGAATCTACATTTTGACAAGATCCTCAGGTGATTCTTATGTATAACTTTCTGGAAACTTGTTAGAAATGCAAATTCTTAGCAGGGGTTTGAATCTGAACAAACTAGTTAGAAGCCCTGCCTTATATCTTATCTAAAAAAATCTAGGACCAGGTTGGATAAAGAGGATAAAGAGGGAGGCCTGAGACCCCCAGAGCTGAAGATAGGGAGAGTGGGAATATCAACAACGTTATTACTTCATTAGTCATCTTCCACAAAGCTACCATAATTATATTTTTTAAACACAGATCTGCTTAAATTCCTGCCACGTTTTCTAGCACCTTCAAGATGAAATTCTAAATTCTTCCTAGACTCTTCATGATTCCAGCTTAATCTCTATCACTATATTCTATACCCCCATCTCTAGCCTTTCAGGCCACTCATCCTCCCCTGAACTTGCTCTGCATTTTCCTGTCTGCAGAGCTTTGCCCATGCTAGAGCCCCTATCAGAAATGCCCTCTTACTCCTTCCTAACTCGGAGAAATCCCAATCTTTTCATATCCTACACACATAGTTTCTCCTCTGTGAGGCCTTAGCAGATATCCCCCTCCCCCAGGCACAATTAATTCTCTATTTCCATACACCTAAAGAATTTACATATCTGTTTCCCTGCTAGATTATGAACGCCTTGAAGACAGAATCTGATTCACTGTCTCTCCATTGCCTAACACAGTCTCAGACATTTATTTAGTAGGCAATGAAACTTGTTTGTCCAGAGGGCAGCCTGGGAATGGGAAAGCATAACAGCTAATCTCTCCGGGTCTCAGATTCTTCTCTTTAAAATAAGGATAATGTTTCCTTGCCTGCCGGGAAGCTGGAGGAGATGAGCTCACGAGTCATTTCCCAGATTCATGACCTATTTCACAATTTTTCCTAGAACAGAGGCTGGCATCAGAAATGTCAAGAAGCACAGTGATTTATCTTTCAACCAAAAGGCATTTGGTTTTACTTTAAGAAGCCAACAGGTGTAGCCGTTTTGTCCCTGCAAAAGACCATACTTAACTATCTTCGGCCAAGAATAGGGCCTGAGCTGCTGGGAGATTAGTGCTTGGCTGGAGGAATGCCAGGGAAGGTGTGGGCTGAACAAGTTGTTAAGCCCTCTCCTCCCTCCCCAGTGTTCTGTGGCAGGTGTGTTTTCTTCCACGACCAGGCTGGGAAGTATACTCATCCTCATTAGAGCAGATTTCTCCTGACGGCTGCCATGTGTACATTCACTTGGAAGCTCAACAGCAAAGTTTTGCTCAAGTTTACTCAGTGATTGAAAATTGACATACAAATAGATGCTCAGTGAAAATATTCTTTCTTTAGTGACCACAGCTGGTCTACCCTCAAGTTGGCAGAACTAGCACCATATTAGCAGAGGATCTGAGGGGGTGGCCCCTTCATCTAAAATATTAACCCTACCACCTGTCATTCCACCATCAAAGCTTAATTCCTCATCATCTGTAAGGAGGCTTTTCTGCTTCTAGAGACCCCTATTGACATTCAAATTCCCATGAAAAGGGCATTTTAGCAGGGATTTGCAACAGAAGGAAATAAATTCCTTAGCCTGGCATTCAAGTAACTGTACAATCTGATGCTGCTGCTTGCTGTAATTTTATCTTCCACTACATGTGGATCCCCAAAGAACGCTCCCCTTCAGCCATACTGGTCTTTGAACATGCCCTGTATTTATTCCTCTCTGCCTGTTGTTCACACAGTTTCCTCTGCCTGGAATTCCTGCCTGCCTGAAATATCTGTCCACCACCTTCTCCTAGTCTAAGTCTGTCTATCTTTTCTCAGTAGATATTTATTTAGCACTTACTGCAGTGAAGCATTGTGTCAGGTTTTTTTTTTTGTGGTTTTTTTTTCCAATCCTTCACAGCACCCAGAACAGAGCTGGGCACATACTGGGCATACAATAAATCTGAGGTCAAACTTGCCTCAGGTTCCTTCCCTCACTAGTATTTGCAAAGTTCTAGTTTGGATATATAGCTGAGTGTGTATTAATTTCTACATCTTCCTTGTAAGCAATATATAGAAATGCAAAACAGACATTTTACGGGATAACGCTGAAAGAATCTCTCTTCATTTTTAAGATATTTATTGAGTATGCCTGCATAGTGGTTAAGAGCTCAGCTGCTAACCAAAAGGTCAGCAGTTCAAATCCACCAGGCACTCCTTGGAAACCCTATGGGGCAGTTCTACTCTGTCCTATATTGTTGCTATGAGTCAGAACCGACTCTACAGCACCTAACAACAACAACAACAACAACTGTGAGTTAGATCCCATGCTAAAAACCAAACCAAACCAATTTCCAGTCGTAGCAACCCCATGTATTGTGGAATAGAACTGTGCTCTATAGGGTTTTCAAGGCTGTGCCTTTTGGAAGCAGATCACCAGGCCTTTCTTCCATAGCACCTCTGGGTGGATTTGAACCATCAACCTTTCAGTTAGTAGTCAAACACTTAAATGTCTGCACCACTCAGGGACTCCTGATCCTATGCTAAGTGCTAGCAATACAGAAATGAAAAAAACATAGACCCTGTCTTCAAGAAGCTTAAAGTCCAGTGGGGAGCCAAACCAAACCAAACCCACTGCCATTGAGTTGATTCCAACTCATAGCAACCCTATAGGACAGAGTAGAACCGCCCCCATTGGGTTTCCAAGGATGTAAATCTTACAGAAGTCAACTGCCACGTCTTTCTCCTGCAGAGCGGCTGATGGGCAAACCGCCAACATTTTGGTTAGCAGTTGAGCGCTTTAACCACTGCACCACCAGTGCTCCCTCCATGGGAAGAGACAAGCAAAATCACTAATGATACGGGAGAAAATAAAGCACCATAGTCAGAGTTAGGGACACCAGGCTTTTAATCCTGACTCTGCCGCTTGGTAGCAGTATAATTGTTAATAAACTATTTTTGAGAGACGATGATGGCAATGACAATACCTACTTCAGAGTTGCTATGGGAGAGTAAACAAAGTGATTTTTGTTAAACATCTTGCACTGGGCCTGGCACTTCACAGATGCTCAATAAATACAAGTTTTCCTTCTCTCTTCTTTAAACCACAAATATTCATTGAGTCCCATCTCTGAGTTCCATGCGGGACAGACCAGGAGAGAATTAAGAACAAGTATAAGATGTGGTCTTCTACTCTCAAAATAATTTATAGTCTGTTTGCATATCAGGACTCGTACATGTGAAGAGTTAAATAACAATACAGAGAGTTTCAAACTGTAGAGACTGGAAGGGTTAATGAGGGCTGGGATTCCCTGGAGAAGTCAGCCTGGAAAGGAGTCGAGATCTGTGCTGTGGGAAGATAGGTGTTGAAGTTCTGGAACATGGGCAGTTAGGAGGAAGGCAGGGGACCGAGTCATGAAGGTGTTGTGATGCTGGAGTGAAGGGGCTCCAACAGGTAGGAGAGAGAAATAAAATAGGACAGGTAGGATGAAGACAGGTTATAGAGGGTTTTGAAAAGCAGGCAGAGGAGTTATTTTATACTTGTTTTCACAGGACAGGGTTGATTTTTGAACAGGGTAGAGACATGTTAAAAATATAATTTGTATACATTTAAAATGCACTCACACTATAAAAAGATGGATATGCAATCATCTTTTAAGGAAATGTGTATTAAGTGAAGTCTTTGACCTGGAGGATCACTGAAGGCTGGATAGGTCCAGTTCTTCATCAGACAGTAATGGTCCTAGGTCTTTCTACTTAATTGAGCTGTGGAATTACCAAAATGAAAGTAATTTCTTCCAAGGGAAAGGAAGACAGCTCTTTGCCAGCTCCCTATTCTTCCTGCTTAATAGAACCCTAACATCCCATCCTAGAAATTCAGTGGGCCCTGATAATTTATAATGTGTTCATATATCCTAGATTCCTCTCTTAAAGCATACAGCCTTCAGTATCCCAGCCCTGAACACTTTGTTTAAATATTTTTTAAATCATGAAGGTAAGACCTGAGTATTAAAGGCAATTTGAAAATACAGATAAGTGGAAGTGAGAAAATGTCACCTATAATCTTATTACCTCAACATGGGCTATGTTAATATTCTTTTGATGTATTTTTATAGTCTTTTTTTTTCCCCCTCTGTGCATAGTGTTGTTACATAGTTATATTCATTCAGCAGTTTTTGTTTTGGCTTTTTATACCTGACAGTTTATAGCAAGCATTTTCCCACGTTCTGGCATGCTCTTTGTGTTATCTATAAAGGCTGCATTAGATGAGATCTAGTACGTATGCCATAGGTAACCATTTACTTAACCATTTCTTTACGGGCAGACATGTAAAATGCTTCCAATTTTTGCTGTTATAAATAAAGCTGTGAGAAATTTTTTTTTTTCCTGCATAATGATTTTCCTATATTTAGAGTTATTTCCTTCAGATAGAGTATCAAAATTGATTTGGGTGAAGAGGTTTTAATATGCTATGACTTTCTGCTTTCCAAAAGATTTATGTCAATTTACATTCTTATTAACCAAATAAGAGAGTGCTACTTTCACTAAACACTGATTAGCCTTGGGTGTCATCATTATTTTTACTCTATTAATTTGATAGGCAAAATGTGTATTAGTGTTATAATCTGCATTTTAAAAATTGCTGGTTAGGTAAAATATTTTTCCATATGTTTGGTGGTTAGCTGTACTCCCTCTTTTGAGAATTGCTGGTATCTTTTGTCCATTTATCTACTGGAATGTGAAGGTTTTTATAATTTACATGAGCTCTTTTTTATGGTGAAAGTAAAAGTTAGCTTGACTGTTTCTTCCCCAGATTTGTTTATCTTTCAGTTTTGCTCTTATTTAATGTTACATAGAGAGTTTTCTATTTAGGAGTAGTTTTATCTGTCAGTTATTTCCTTTCTGCCCCTCCATGGTTTAGGTATCCATTTCTGTTTTCTTCATGCTTTTCTATTTCCTAAAAAATGCTCAACAATCCCCTAAGAGTGGCAGCCTAGTTTAGTGGACAGAGCGCAGGCATTGGAGTTCAAGTTTAGAATTCCAGGTCTGCTACTTAATATGTCCTCACCTCTCTGCTCTGAAAAATCAGAATGGTACCTGCCTTGAATCTTTGTAATTGGGATAAAAATGAGATGGACATGTACAGCATTTTCCCCATTCTCTTTAAACTATTTTGGTACATGGAGCGCGATGTGACTCTGAATCTTTCCCGAGATTCTTAACTAAACTTCCCCCCACTTACTGTTAAGTATTATCTGCAGGGAAAGATCTATGTTCTTATGAGTGGACGGTAAACACACTCATCTCATGGTGGTGGATGCACATTTGTGAAGTCCTAGTTTAGACTGATTAATTTGTTTCTGTCCATCTGGGTCTTCCTGGTGCCTTAATGCTAAGAAATGTATGTTTTGAGAAACTGGAATATCTCAGCCCCAATGTTTTAGGCACAGCAAACTGGAGTGTAGGGAAATAGAGTTAGGATGAACTATTTCACTACCCAAGACTAGTTTCTGTCCCTCCTACTTTAGTCTGGACTCTTAATTCTGAGTTATACAGATGATATATTACATTCTATATTGTATGTGGAATATATATATGTTCCATGTATTTTCATCCACTAAAGGCACATCTATATTGAACAAAAGAAAGAAGAGAACGTGGCAGAAGGTTATCAATACTGTCGGATATTAATACTAGCTAGTGTTTATGGAACACTTACTACGTGCCAGACAAGGTTCTAAGTATTTTGCTTGTATTAATCCAGTGTTTTTCAACCTATAGAGCTAGACCCATTAAACCCACTGCCTTTGAGTAGATTCTGACTCATAGTGACGCCACAGGGTTTCCAAGGCTGTAAACCTTTACAGAAGCAGACTGCCACATCGTTCTCCTGTGGAGCCACTGGTGGTTTTGGACCACTGACCTTTTCGGTTAGCAGGCAATCACTTTAACTACTGTGCCACCAGGGCTCCTCCTAGACCCATTAGTGGGACAAGCCTCATTAAAAAAAAAAAATTCTTATTTTGAAATAATATTAGATTTATAGAAGAGTTGCAAAGATAGAACACAGAGTTTCCATATATCCTTCATCTTGCTTCTCCTAGTGTTGATATTTTATATAATGATAATAAGAAATTAACACCGGTATAAAACTTTTGGAGCCCTGGTGGTGTAGTGGTTAAGAGCTCAGAGGCTAACCAAAAGGTTGGAATTCAAATCCACCAGCTGCTCCTTGGGATCCCTATGGGGCAGTTCTACTCTGTCCTATAGGGTCACTATAAGTTGGAACCAACCTGATGGCACCTAACAACAACAACAACAACATAAACCTTAACCAATCTACAGACTTTATTTGGATTTTCCCCACTTTTCCCACTAATGTCCTTGATCCAAACCAAGATACCCACATTGCATTTACCATATTTTTATGCGAGTAACACACGCCTTCTGTGTTTGTTTGCTGGCCACGTCCTCCCCCACCAGGCACCCTCACAAGGCTGCCATGCCAATCCTTTTCCACATGTTGCTCTAAAAAATTAGCATGATGTGCTTAGGAAAATACCCCCTGGGCAGAGGGTGCAGCCAGCAAACAAACGCAGAAGGCGTGTGTTATTTGCATTAAATTAAGGTAGTTATGTCTTCTTAGCCTCCTTCAATCTGTGACATTGTCCCAGTTTTTCCATGTTTTTCATGACTTTGACAGTTTTGAAAAGTACTAATCAGCATTACTGAACATTTTGATCAAAGATTCTATAGACTCATCCTGATCAAAATGGGGGAAAATGCAAAACAGAATGTCAAATTCTCATGGACCAGACTTTCCGGAGCCATAGGGGCTGGTTGAATCCCGAAACTATTGCTCTTAGATAATCTTTAAAATTTAAACCAAAAATATCCCCAAAATGCCTGCCTTGAGCATTATGCTCTTTTAAGAGCTATCTACATGGGATCATAGTGACAACAGCAATTTGAAAGATCAGGAAACTTAGATGGCAGTGAGTTTATGTTAACGGGGGAGGAACAATTCAGAAAAGGCAGATGAGAATGGTTGCACAACTCAAAGAATGTAATCAATGTCACTGAATTTTACATGTAGAAACAGTTGAACTGGTGTATGTTTTGCTGTGTATATTCTCAACAACAAAAACAAAATTTAAAAAAAAAGAGTACTGGTCAAATATTTTGTAGAATGTCCCTCAGTTTGGATTTGTCTGCTGTTTCCTCATGATTACACTCAAGTGATGGATTTTTGGGAAGAATGCCACAGAGGTGATGTGTCCTTCACATTGCCTCATATCAGTATCTACATGATATCAACATGGCTTCTTACTGTGATGTTAACCTTGATCATTTAGTTAGCGTGATGTCGGCCAAGCTGCTCTATGTAAAGTTATTTTTTCTTATTCCATTCTTTATTTGTTAGACATGAGTTACTAAGTCCAGCCTACATTCAAGGGAGAGGGGAATTAAGCTCTACCTCCTGAAGAAAGAAGTATCAAAGAATTCATGGGCATGTGTTAAAATGCAACAGTAATTGGTATTTTTTGGGAGATACTTCGAGGCTGTGCAAATATCTAGTTTCTCATCAGCTTTTGTCCACTAATATTAGTATTCATTTGGTACAACAATAACTACTGTGGTGTTCTAATGTTGATTTTCTAGTTCCCTCATTCCTTCTACATTTATTGGAGCTCTGGTGGGGCAGTGGTTAAGAGCTCAGCTGTTAACCAAAAAGTCAGCAGTTCAAATTCACCAGTCACTCCTTAGAAACCCTATGGGGTAGTTCTACTCTGTTCTATAGGTTCGCTATGAGTCAGAATAGACTCAACAGCAACTGGTTTGGTTTGGTTTTGGTCTACATTTGTTAACTGAAATTATTCTGTAAGAAAGAGTTGTCTCTTCTCCCCATTTATTTATTTATTCATCCATTTTTATGCCAGTATTGACTTATAGAAGGAGACCTGGTGGCACAGTGGTTAAGAGCTCAGCTGCTAACCGAAAGGTCATCAGTTTGAACCCACCAGCCACTCCGAAGGAGAAAGATGTGGCAGTTGACTTCCATAAAGATTTATAGCCTTGGAAGCCCTATGTGGCAATTCTACTCTGGCCTATAGGTCCGCTATGAGTCGGAATTGACTCAACGGCAGTGAGTTTACTTTGGTTTTGGTATTGACTCATGGATACTCATTTTATTCTTTGACTGATAATCCAATTCTATCATTATTTATTTTGTAGCTCAAATTGTTCCATCTTTGACCATTGGAAGCTCTATTTTTTAAAAAAGGATAGAATAGAATTTAAAAAATCAGAGTTTAATTATTGTACTATGATTATGTAAAATGTTAACGTTAGGGGAAGCTGGATGAAGGGTATATGGAAACTCTCAGAGCACATAAATGCATGGATATATTTGTTTTGTAAAACTCATGTTTCAGTTATAAATGTGTGTGTGTATTTCTTCTTGTGGGTTGCAGAAAAAAGTGAAACAAACAAAAATCAAAAACCAAAACAGTAACAACCATACAACCAACACTATAATTTAATTCTTTTAATCCCCCAAGAAATTCTCTGAGGTAGGATTGCAGGTGAGAAAAGTGAGGCATGATGAGATTAAGTACCTTGCTTAAGGTCACACATCTACATTCTTCTAGAATAAGGATCGGCAAACTTTTCTGTAAAGGGTCAGGGAGTAAATATTTTAAACTTTGTGGGCCACGCAGCCTCTGTTGCAACTACTCAACTCTGCTATTGTAGCACAAAAGCAGCCACAGACAATACATGAATGAGCATGGCTGTGTTCTAATAAAACTTTAATTATGGACACTGAAATTTGAATTTCATATAAGTTTTACAAGTCATGAAATATTATTCTTCTTTTGGTTTATTTTCTTAAACATTTAAAAATTTAAGAATCATTCTCAGCTAGTGAGTGGTCATACAAAAAATGAGATAGGTTGGATTCAGCCCATGAACTGTAGTTTGCTGATCCTGTTCTAGAATCTAGGCCTTCCTGAATTCCTCTAGAACCAAAGCTTTAACCATTAACTAGAGCTCTGTAAGTACTGGTGTAACCAAATAAAGTTCTTTCTAATAATGACAGCTCCTTACAATTCTTAAAGTTCAATTATCTAAAGACTTTCACATATATTACGTTGAGTAAATTTAATAACACCCATATTGTCTTAGTCATCTACTGCTGCTATAACAGAAATACCACAAGTGTATGGCTTTAACAAAGAGAAATTTATTTCTTCACAGTAAAGTAGGCTAAAAGTCCAAATTCAGGGCATCAGCTCCAGGGGAAGGCTTTCTCTCTCGTCGGCCTTCTTGTCAATGTTCCCCCGGGCTAGGAGCTTCTCTGTGAAGGGAGAAGGCACCCAGGGTCCAAAGGACACGCTCTGCTCCTGGCACTGCTTTCTTGGTGGTATGAGGTCCCCGTCTCTCTGCTCACTTCTTTCTTTTATATCTCAAGAGAGTGCCTCAGGACACAATCCAGTCTTGTAGATTGAGTCCTGCCTCACTAACACAACTGCTGCCCATCCTTCCTCATTAACATTGAGAAGCAGGATTTACAACATATAGGAAAATCACACAATACCAGGAATCATGACCCAGTCAAACTGATACACACATTTTTTGTGGGTACATAATTCAATCCATGACATTCTACCCTTTGGCCCCCAAAAAATCACATCCTTGCAACATGGAAAACATATTCACCCCATCATATCGTAGCAAAAGTCTTAATTCCAAGCCCCAAATCCAAAAATTCCTCTTCATCTATGAAATCTAGAATACAAGTTATTAGCTTCCAAAGGTACAATGGCAGAACAGGCACAAGCTAGACATTTCCATTACAAATGGGAGAAACTGGAGGAAAAGAAGGGATAACAGGCACCAAGCAAGTCAGCAGAACACATTACATTAGCCCTCAAGGCTTTCAAAATAACCCTCTGTTCTCTTAGACAATTTACACAATGGTCCTGCCCTCCAGACTCTAGGTATTGGCCACGCTCTCCAGATTCTGAGTGGAGGCTCCTAGGCCCTGGGCTTCAGCTCCGCTGTCCAGGCCCACTGGGACAGCAACTCTGCTCCCTGGGCTTTAGGTGCTCCATTCTCCAGTCCATCTGAGTGGCAACTCCACCCTTAGAAACACCAGAGGCCATGGCTCCACCCTTTGAAACTCCTGAGGTCATGTCCACCATAAATTCTGAGATTGAGGCAGCTTGGCTTCTTGCATCCCTTGTCTCTTCAGCTTGTTTCCTGGTTTCTTAGCCTCTCGGCTCCTCAGGCCTCAGGCCCGCATCTGCCCTGCTGGGGCAAGTGTTCCAAAGCTCCACCAATAAGTGCCTGGAGGCACCCCACTTTGCCAGGAAGCCTTGTGCGCACAGGTACTCAGCTCTCTCACTCCCTGGGTTGGCGCCAGTGCCGTCTGACACTGGTCTCCTGGTTCTGCTGCTGTTGGTTCTCTGCCGCTGTCGCTTCTCTGCGGCTGCAGGTTCTCTGCTGTTGCTGGTACTCTATCACTGCCGCTCCTCTATCGATTCAGTTTCAAAACCACTTCCACATTTTAGGTATCTGTTAGAGCAGCACCTCACTCTCTCAGTACCAAATTCTGTCTTAGTTATCTAGTGCTGCTATAACAGACATACCACAAGTGGATGGCTTTAACAAAGAGAAATTTATTTCTTCACAGTAAAGTAGGCTAAAAGTCCAAATTCAGGGCGTCAGCTCCAGTGGAAGCCTTTCTCTCTCTGTTGGCCTTCTAGTCAATGCTCCCCTGGACTAGCAGCTTCTCCGCGCAGGGACCCAGGGTCCAAAGGACATTCTCTGCTCCTGGCACTGCTTTCTTGGTGGTATGAAGTCCCCCTGTCTCTCTGCCCACCTCTCTCTTTTATATCTCAAGAGATTGCCTCAGAACACAATCCAATTTTGTAGATTGAATTCTGCCTTACTAACACAACTGCTGCCCATACTCCCTCATTAACATCACAGAGGCAGGATTTACAACATATAGGAAAATCACACAACACCAGGAATCAGGGCCCAGCCAAACTGATACACACATTTTTTGGGGGACATAATTCAATCCCTGACACAAATTAACTCCTGAGCTTGAAGAAACAGGCTTAGAAAGGACAAATTATTAATTAGTAGAGACAGTAGGAAGCTTGCTGGACTTTTAGAGAAATGAGACACAATAGTGTTAAACTGAGGAGTCTTTCTGGCCATTCCAAACAGGCATCACACAGTAGCAGTATTATTATCTGTTTTTGGTCACTGCATTTGAGGGTCAGCATGCCCAGAACTCAGCTGGCTTTGGGGATTTACTATTAACTAAATATACCTCAGAAACTGATGGCATATTCCAAATTGTCAGCAAGAGATAGGGCCAAGAAAAATAATGCAAGGCCCTCTGGTCAACAATGCATTCACTTGCACGGAGGAAAATCTTCATGAGAAGCCACATTCTAAACAGAAGGTTGCTTGGCGACACGGAACCCAGGTCAGGGAATCTTGGGTGATCTTTAGGACTAATAGGTACGGAACACCCGTGTCCATCTGCTAAATGCAGTGACTTGCCAAGGGTACCAAAATGTTCCGTGTGCTGGTCAGGCCAACATTTTCCCTGTATTGTGTACATTTTTGCTTCTTAAGGTTCACTTTTTTTTTTTTTTAGACTCTATATAGACCATCCCCTCTTAGTTATCACACTCTTTCTTCAGGCATGGTATAATGTATTTGATTATGGTCATTTATTTTACTGTAAGCAAGTACATTAGACTTGAACTATGATTAGCTTTTCCTAGACTGTGAAATTTCTGCTTTGGAAATACATCTTAATTGTATCTTCCTAAATCTCAGCCACCTATTACTGATTGCTTCTGGGGCTGGGCCTCATCTAAGAATGACTCATTTCACCCACCTACCTCATTGCCTTCCATTTGTACAGACTTTAGAACCCAGGCTTCTAAGAATTTCTCCATCACACAAGGAGCTCCGTTGGCACAGGGCTTAACTGAAAGGTTAGCTGTTTGAACCCACCCAGTGGCTCCGTGGGAGAAGGACCTGACGATTTGCTTCCGTAAAGATTATATAGCCTAGGAAACTCTATGGGGCAGTTTTACTCAGTCAAATGGGGTTATTCTGAATTGAAAATTGGCGGCACTCATCAACAACATTTTTCATCACATTATGTTCTCATTTTAGTCCAGCCAAGAACACTTAAACAACTGGTGAAAGGGATGGTAATGTTCTTCATAGTCACAGGATATGAAACTAGTCTCACAGTCAATGTCTCAGGCTGGATGGAAGAGGGTGGTAGTGATATTCCTTAGGGGGCACTATTGTGAGAAAATAGTTTTATTGCATCCAGGTTGTAATAACTGTAATCAGTGAGGTTTTAGAGATTGATTGTCCTTACTTTCTCTAGTTCTAGATAGGACATCTCCTTTGCTAAATGAGATACTTTAATGAAAGCTCCAGTACAATGTGCCTGGCAAAGAAAAGGTAGATATTTTTGAATACGAATTTAACAGAAGAGGAAGTTGAGAACTGGAGAGGTGATACAGCTTGTACAAGGTCACAGAGCTAACATGTGGTATCTGGTCTCCCTTTTCTCAGTCTTTAAGTAATACATGAGTACCTTCTCCATGCAAAAATTAAAACATTACAGATTATAGTCCCTTTTGACCAGTGCCCTCAATCACAAACCCTCTTTTCTATTCCTCAGAGACAGATGTGGTTATCAGGTTTGTATATATCCTTTCAGACTTGTTTTCTTGTGCTCTTTCCATTTAAGTCCCTGCCTCTTGAGAGTAGTTTTTATCTTACACTTTCCTAAGAATTTCTAAAATGCAGGAATACAAACAGGAAGAAGATTTAACAGAGCAGACACAATCCTCCTAACTTATTGTCAAAAGGGGAGAGATAAGATACATATATATGAGGTTGTCTCACATACTTCGGGGATGTTATCAGGAGGGACAAATCCCTGGAGAAGGACATCACACTTGGTAAAGCAGAGGGTCAGTGAAAAAGAGGAAGACCCTCAACGAGATGGATTGGCAGAGTGGCTACAATAATGGGCTCAAACACAGCAACGATTTCGAGGATGGCCAGGACAAGGCAGTGTTTTGCTCTGTTCTACATAGGGTCGCTATGAGTCAGAACCGACTTGAGGTCACCTAACAACAACAACGACGCATGAATGGTCATGACAATAAGTTCTATTTGTTAAAGGCACAGCCAGAGCATTCTTTGATCAATTCAGATGAACGAGAAGGGCTTCCCTTGAGCTGTGCAGGACTGTTAAAAGTTTCTTTTTTATTTTGTGAACTTTTAAAATTTTGCTGTAGGACCGTTAAGGTTTCAATAGTTTTACATCAAGTAATTTAACGTACATCAAATATATCAGTAATTAGCAAGTTAGTAATTAGTATAGTGCCTTGCACAAAGTTCAGTATATAGTTCCTTCCCCACCTTACTTAACCTGTTGGGCCCAAAAGTATCTATAGGGGTGTGAAAATAGTTAACCTTTACTGAGGGTTTACTATATACTAGCAGGTATTTTACATAGGCCCATTTAATTTTCACAATCTTGTGAAGTGGTTATTATTATCACAAAGTAACAAAGCTCTAATTGAGGTAAGGCCAGCTGGCTCCAAAGTCCATGTATCTAACCATCATGGGATATTGCTTTTGTGGATCAAATAAGGCAATAAATGAGAAAATACTTAACATGCTAAAACACTATACTACAATTACAAACACCCTTAATGCTTAATTCCTGAAGGAACGAATGGGTCTGATCTTATGGAGAGGAGGGTCATTGTTCGCAGACAGAAAACCTGGTTTGGGTCTCTTAAATAGGGAAATAACTGAACCTCTCTAATCCTCTTTCCTTATCCTTTAAACGGACAATTCCTGCCTCAGGGGGGTGGACTGTAAAATTTAATGATTATAAAGGGATAACATCGAGCTGGCGGTCAATAGATGTCAATCTTTCCAACGCAGAAAGGACTTGGGGAATGCAGAACCAACTTGATCGCATATTAAACAAGACTGAACTCGGGAGGTCCTCCTGCCCCGGGAACCCGACTAGCTCTGAGTCTTCTTGAAGCCGCCTGAGGGATACAGGTACCGCAGGGAGCCGTTGGCGTTTTCCCGCGCAGGAGGCGGGGCGGAGCACAAGCCCGGGAACCGGGTAGCGGCGCCCGCCCACGAGGACTACACCTCCCAGAAGGAACCAGGTTCAGTCACTTGGCCGACAGGGCCCACTGGTATTAGTTCCAGAAACTACACATGTCCGCTTTTCGTCTTGGCCTTCCCTTGGCACTATGTTCCTGGTGGTACGTCTATGAACCTGAGAGAGAAAGGCTGTGGTAGTGGCAGCCTTTGCTATGGAGCATGCTGGGAGTCGTAGTCCTCTCGTACAACGTTTGGGAGGCCAGGTTTGCCTTGAATGGTTAGACCACATCACGTGATACGAGATGGTCGTGGACGAAGAACTTGTGGTGCCTTATGAGGTCATCACCGTGCGACAAGCTGTAGTTTGGCCATCCTGGATGCGGTGGGTAATAGTTCCCTAACTCTTCCGAGTACGAGAAATCCCGTAAAACTTCCCTCACTTGCTCCTTTCCCTTGCCTCCCGCCATCTGTGCGCTGTTGGCCTCGCTGGGTTGAGTAAACCGGTGGCTAGAGAAAGCGGTGCGCGTTTTGGGAGGGTGAGGAGCCGCACGCAAGCTACATGTGGCTCCTCCTTCGCTGGTGACGTAGAAGTCACGTGACGGACCGGGCCGCCTCCGCCGCCGCCGCCGCTTTGTAAGAGGCACATTGGCAGGTAACGAGCAGCGGCGGCGGTGGCGGGTCCCGAGTCCAGCGAGAGCAGCAGCGGTAATTGCCACCCTCTCCTTCGTCCCTGTTCCAGGTCCCTGAGGCTTGCAGCGTGCGCTTTCTAGTCCTGTGTTCAGCTGTTCTTTGCCCCAACACTCTTCAGACTGCCCCAGCGCCCACCCTCGAGGACCGGGCCGAGCTTTTCTCGCCAGCTTGACGCTTCCTCAGTATGCTCAGGCCCGGGCGCCCCCTTTCCTCTTTGGGTTGCCCTGGTGCTTCTTCCTGTCTACCCCTATCCTAGTTCTACCGGCCCCACCCAGCCCCTGGGGGCGCCTTCTCATCCCCCCCTCACCGGGCTTCTGCCCTGGAGGGTGTGGTTTTCTCTCCCACCTCGTCCCTGCCAGTCCTCTGGAGCTCCCGCGCCACGCTGTCGCTCCCATCCTTAACATCTTTCCGCTTTTACGCCCGTCGCTAGTCCTGGGACTGGCCCTCTTAGAGCTCAACTTCTGCGCTTTCTAGCCTTCCCTGGCTTACCCGGAGGCATAGTTCAGTTCTACCTCTTATTCTCATTCCGGAGGTCTTTGGTCTCAGACTCTTAGGATTCCGTTTTCTTCCTCAGCCCCAGTTCCTGTGATCTGGTTGTGTCACAGTTTGTTCTTTAATGTAGATTTGAGAGCGCTTTGTAAACTGAGAAGCACTATCTGTCATACGTATTCAAAATGTTCTTTCGTTGGTGGATGACAACTCAGTTTTCCTTTCCTCAGAATCACTTTCCCACTCTGCTTTCCCACTCCCCACCCTCCCCAGGCACTCAGTCTAATTAGTTGCCCAGGCATCTCACGTTCACTCTATGGACTCTTAGCCTTGGTTTTCTCTAGGGATTTGTCTGCAGTCGTTCCTATTTGACCTAATTCTGTAGTTTACTACCACTTCTCTTATACATTGTTTTTTTCTCTTATATTCAAAGTGTACAATCTCTCAATATTTAGGCTTTTTTCTTCACCAATGCCTGCATACCCTAACAGTTGAGAGCTTTTTAAGGTCTAGGTTATCCAGAGATAATCTTTTATTTGAAGGTGTGTATATATGTGTATGTGTGTATATATATATAAAATTCACTTTCTGGGTGAATCCACTTATATTTTCTCTTCCATTTTGATAGCACTTTTTTTCACCAAGGGTTATGTGAAGAACTAGTGTGTTCCTCACTTTTCGTCATGAATTGTACATCTTTTTTACTGTCAGTTTGTTTGATAAAGGTGGAAGGAAGATGAACATCACATCTAAGGTCTCCTTTATCTTAGTCATTGGGTGAGTAGGATGGGGTGGTCCCCATCTATCTCAGGAAAGGGAATAAATTCCATTCTCTGGAGATGATATGGTCTTCCAGTATACCAATGTGGCTTCCCTGCCTGTGAAGCCTCTTGGCTGGGGACATCCTTTCATTGCTGTGAAGCTTCCCTTATCTTTAGGCAAAGGCGATTGGTTTCCTATATCACTCTTTTGCTTCCCTCCAGTGTGCTGCTCCTGATTTTTCCTCCTTATGGCTAGTTCACACATGGGATGAAAGATTCCCCCCCCCGCCCCCATGCCCTGCTTTTTTCCCACAGTTCTGGTTTCTCCTGTTTCCTTGTTGCCTCTGACCTTCAATAATTATTAAACGGTTCAGTGAGGGGAAGTTTTTGTTGTGATTGAAGTATGGCTGGAAGTGGTGGCTTGGGAGAGAATGAGGCCATAGGAAAGGGCTGTGGTAATTGTCCCTCCTGCTCATTTCCTGCTGCTCTGGTTTCCTCTGGCTTCTCTCTTTAAATGTGGGCTGGACCAGCAGTAGTCACATGGAGCTACCTTTAGAACAAGTCTGTAACAACAATAACACCTCTGCTTCCCTTTCCTGGTAACTAGTGCAGACTGTATAGTGCTCACCAGGAGTGTCTCTCTTGGTACTATCTTGAGTTACTTTTTATTGTTTGGGGGAGAAATGGTGAGAGAACAGGGAGAAGAATAGGTTTATTGCCTTTATTCTAAATATGCATTTGTGTTTGGATGGGAACTGGTTACTGTCTCCACACCCTTTAAGGACAAACTACATGTAGAAAGTACAAACTTACTTTGAAGATTTGAACTGATCTCAAGTGAAGCCTCCCCAGTCTTCCCCCCACCCCCAATGGTAACTTATTGTTAAGATTTCATTTGTTACAAGACCTTTTTTTTGAGGGTGGGAGGGGTGTATTATAAAATAATTGATGCCTGTTCAAAAGAAGCAATCTGTATGGATTTACAAGGTTGTGAAGTTCCTCTGCTCTTAGACAAATCTTACTCCTTGTGAAGTAATCTGTATGTCAGCAAATATTGGTTAGCCCTTAGTTAATTTGAGTAAATGGAGTGTCCTTTAAAAGCTAAGTGTTATGGCACCTGTGGTGTTGACTGGTGAGGCGGTGGATTGCTGATAGATCTTAGAAACAGCTGTTTGTTTGTTTGCAAAAAAGAAAGTGGAGATGTAACCTGAAGGAGAGCAAAGAGAGGGAGGACGTGTATCACAATGTAAGCCTGTGGTAGGTTGTGAAATAATTTTGGCCCAAGTATCAAATAAGTATTTAGGAACGGAATAAAGGTCAGAGAAACAAATTAGTTGGATTTGTTTTGACAATTATAATATAAACTTCCTAAACTGATAATTGTTATTTTTTGTTTTCTTTTGTTTTGTTTTGTTTTCTTGACAGTGTTTCTCCCAGAGGTGCTGCATGTCCTGTACTTTTTTAAGAAAGGAAATATTTTAGTTTTGGAATGTCTTGGCATAGGCTTTGAAGACCAGGTTTGTGAATTTCTGGCTGTCACAGCTTGTGTACTAGAGACTGAGTTTCATTTTTCAAATAGCTCATTTTCTTACTGGACTTATGGATTTAATTGAATTGGAACCCAGTTAATTTGGAATTAATGTTTGGATTAAGGAGTAGGTGTTAAATTTAAGACAAAGAAGTGCTCTACTTTTCAGAGTTGTTGGGAATGTAGTGTTTCTTTTTTCCTTACATTACCAAAAAAACCCATTGCCATTGAGTCTGTTCCGACTCGTAGCAACGCTATACGGAGAGTAGAACTGCCCCATAGGGTTTCCAAGGAGTGCCTGGTGGATTCGAACTGCCAGCCTTTTGATTAGTAGCCGTAGTGCTTAACCACTATGCCACCAGGGTTTCCTTTCTTCCATTAGGAACTCAAAAAGTTAATAGGACATATTTTTGATTGGGCCTAAAAATTAAAAAAAAAAAAAAGTTTTTGGTTGTGAAAATATTAAAAAAAAACTATAGAGAAGAGAATTTCATTTGGTTGTAGACCTTTGGATGTAACTTTATTTCTTGCTATTAGTATAGTGTTACAACCTGTTTTTAAGTAAGATGTCACACAGCTTTCTCATTGAAAGTTACACTGTATATACACATTCTGATAATACTTAGCACTTTACTGCTTACACACTTTTTTTTTTTTGTACATGTAGTCTTAATCTTTTCATATCAAGTCTAGGATTACAGGTATTATGTCTATGAAGACTTTTAGAGGCTCAGTTGCTTCCTGTTAATGATGCCTTTCTTCCTCCCTCTTTTTTCTCTTTTTCCCTTATTCTCTCTCCTTTCTCTTTTTCTCCCCTCTTTTCTCCCTCCAGACCCCTTCCTCTAAATACGAAAACACTCTCAACACTCACTCAGTCTCAGCTGAGAAGGTTGTGGGCCCCAGTCTCTTGGGAGACTAGTCTTCTGACTCTACCTGCCACCATAACATGCTGCTTACGTTGCAGCCAGATTTAAAACCTAAAATAAATTTGCAACTTCATAGACTTGAGTGAGGTATATAGTGCTGCATGTATTGTATGTCCCTTCCTGGCTAGACTGTGTTCTTTGAAGGGTGGGATTTTTCATTTGATGACAGTGTTTGCCACTGTCAGATCATTAAATGAGACCAAGTTAACTGAAATAGGGTCTAGGAAAAAATGATTGGCTTTAGGATTTATTGGCAAGCCTAATTTTAAAATTTGGTTTTCCAGACCAAATCAGTCCCTTCGCTCTGCCCCCCCACCCCCGCCATTTTTCCCAGATTAGTTTATAAATTTCCATTTTAGGGTAGGTTTTTGGATCAGGCTGACTAACACTTATCTTACCTAGGAAAGTAGAGATGGAGTACCAAAACCAAACCCATTGCCATCGAGTCAGTTCAGACTCATAGTGACCCTATAGGATAGAGCAGAACTGCCCTACAGGGTTTCCAGAGAGCGGCTGCTGGATTTGAACTGCCAGTCTTTTGGTTGGCAGCCAAGCTCTTAACCACATCCTTGCCAGGGCTCCAGAGATGGAGTATGAGACAGTAATTAGAAAATAAATGTAAAAAGCATTACTCTCATTTTCTATTTCTCTTTCATTTACAGTTATAAAATTTAAGACATACACATTTTAGAAAATTTGAAAAGAGACTATCAACAGTTTAACACTTTGGTATAAATCCTTTCCTTTACGTAAAGTATGTTTTAAAAAGTGGAATCATATTGGGCATACTTATGGATTTTTATTGAAAAATATACTATACATGCAAAAAGTATGATGTATGAAAACACATGTAGCGTTTTGAAAAAAAGAAATAAAATGAATAGTCAAGAAGTAGAACATTACTGTTACCTAGAAGCTCCCTGCATATGTCTTCCCTTAAAAGCATTCCTTTTGCTCTTCCACAGTATCCTAAATTTGGGTTTGTTAATGACTTTTTTAGAATAATTTTTTACCCTCTGTATGTACCCCTGAATAATATGGTTTAACATTGACCATTTTCAATCTTGATCTAAATGGAATTATATGATTCTTCTGAGACGTGCTTTTTTCACTTTACATGTTTGAGATACATTTATATTGATTCTTACAGCTATTCATTGTTTTCAGTAGTATGGCATTTCATTGTAAGGATCTACCAGAGCTTATTTATTCTATTGATGGATATTTGCCTCATATCCAGTTTTTTATGATTACAAATTCTTCTTCTCTCCCAGTGAACATTTGCTCCCCCCCAAAAAATCCAAACAAACCCCAGTTTCTTAGTATAATTATAGGCCTCACTCATCTGAACCACAGAACACAAAAGTTGAGTGACTCTTTGCACATTTCTCTTGAAGATGGTACATAAACTAGTACCATTCTAGATGCCTAGGGAAGCCCTTTAATTCATTACATGAATTCTGACTCACAGTGACCCTATATGACAAGGTAGAACCACCCCGTAGGGTTTCCAAAGCTGTAAATCTTTATGGAAATAGACTGCCACATCTTTTCTCACAGAACCCTGGTGGGTTCAAACAGCTGACCTTTTGGTTTGCAGCTGAGTACTTTAACCACTGTGCCACCAGCGTTCCTTATACCTTAGGCATTGGGTCTTAATTCTCAAGACTGAGTGAATTAGGTTCTTCTGCATCCTTGTCAAACACTTGCTATTGCATTAATTTTTAGTTTTTGCTAGTTCTAGTGGGATGTTTTAGATACTTCTTTTGTGAACATCACATAGCTGGATTTGTTTTGTTAATACATCACATAGCTGGATTTGTTTTGTTAATACATCACGTAGCTGGATTTTGTTTGTTAATACAATTTGCCAACTTCTCTCTCAACTGGAGCACTTATTCTAATTATAAATATATCGGACTTGTTTCTGCCACCACATTTTGTCTTGCCAGTCTGGTCTTTGTTTTTTTCTGTATCGTTCGTCTTTTTTTTTTTTTAATTATGATCAAATGAGGTTTATTCCAGAGATGCAAGGCTGGCTCAGTATTTGAAAAACAGTAATGTCACATATGCATGATTCAGTTTATGTAGCATTCTTGAATTGACAAAGTTGTAGAAATGGAGAACAGACTAGTGGGTACCAGGAGTTAGCAGCGGTAGGTTACAGGTCCCTGGGTGTTGCAAACCCTTTACATTTGACTACTGACCTAAAGGTTGGAGGTTCAAACTACCCAGCAGCGTCACAAAGGAAAGGCCTGGTGATCTACTTCCGTAAAGATTATAGCCAAGAAAACCCCATGGAGCAGTTCTGCTCTTGTCAGTTGGGGTCACCATGAGTTGGAACCAACTCGACAGCAAAGAGTTTAGTGACAGTGGGGGGAGGCAGCGTTGGGACAAGAGGAGGGAGGGAAATCTTTGTGGTGAGGGAACAGTCCTGTAGTGTGATTGCAGTGGTGATTAATATATACATGTGATAAAATGACATAGAAGGAGGTACACATTGTATCAACAACAATTTCTTGGTTTGATCTTGTACTACAGTTACATAAGATGTAACCACTAGGGGAACCCAGGTGAAGGGTGCAGGGACTTTGCAACTTACCATGAGCCTATAATTATTTTAGAATAAAATGTTAAAAAATCAGAGCCATTTGTCTTTTCTGTTTTTTCTTGTGTCAATTTTAGTAAACTTTTAATTAGTAATTTATTTCATCTAAATTTTCACAAGTTATTTGGCTTAAAAAGTTGTTAACAAAACCCTCTTATGTGTTAGACTTTTGTTGATACTGATTTTTTTTTAAAGTCACTCTTTTATTACTGGATTTTTTTTTTGCCTTGTCTTTTTATATAAGTGAAGTCATACAATATTTGTCCTTTCGTGATTGGCTTATTTCGCTCAGCATAATGTCTTCAAGCTCCATCCATACTATAGCATGTATCAAGACTTCATTTCTCCTACTCGCTGAGTGTTCCGTTGCATATATGTACCACATTTTGTTTATCCATTCATTTGTTGATGGGCATTTAGGTTGATTCCATCTTTTGGCTATTGTGAATAGTGCTCAGTGAACATGGGTGTACAAGTCTCTTTTTGAGTCTCTGCTTTCCAGTCTTTTGGGTATATACCTAGGAGTGGAATTGCTGGCTCATATATGGTAGTTGTATTTTCAGTTTTTTGAGGAACTGCCACACTTTTTTCCACAATGACTATACTATTTTGCATTCCTATCAGCAGTAGATAAGGGTTCCAATTTCCCCACATCCTTGGCAACATTTGTTATTTTCTGTTTTTTTTTTCTTCTTAATCTTAGCCATCCTAGTGGTAGTGAAATGGTATTTCATTGTCATTTTGATTTGCATCTCTCTGATGGCTAATAACGCTGAGCATCTTTTCATGTGTTTGGTGGCCATTTGAATGTCCTCTTTGGTGAAATGTCTATTCATGTTCTTTGCTTATTTTAGGATTGACTGTTGTTAAGTTTCGAAGTTTTATATGTATTTTGATTATTAGATTCTTGTTGGATGCATGGTTTCTGAAGATATTCTCCCAGTTGGTAGCTTGTCTTTTCACTTTTTTGGTAAAGCCTTTTGATGAACAAAATTTTTTTATTTTTAATGAGGTCCTATTTATTTATTTTGTCTTTTGCTATTTGTGCTTTTGTTATCAGATAATCCATTGTTGAAAACTAGACCTGACAACACTGCCCCTGCTTGTTCTTCTAAGAATTGTATGGTTTTAGTTTGCACATTTAGGTTCTGAATCCATTTTGAATTTGTTCTTGTGTATGGTGTGAGGCACGGATCCTGTTTCGTTTTCTGCGTGTGGAAATCCAATTTTCCCAGCACCATTTATTGAAGAGACTCTTCTTTCCCCATCGAATGGACATAGTACCCTTGTCAAAAAATCAGTTGACTATAGATAGTGTGGGTTTATTTCTGGACTCTTAATTCTCTTCCATTGGTCTATATGTCTATTGTTATACCAGTACCAGCTTGTTTTGATAGTATGTTTTAAAATCAGGAAGTATGAGTCCTCCTACTTTATTCTTCTCTTTCAACATTGTTTTAGCTATTCAGGGCCTCTTGCCATTCCGTATAAAGTTGAGGATTAGTTTTTCTGTTTTTCTAAAGAAGGCTGTTGGAATTTTGATTGGGATTGCGTAGAATCTATAAATTGCTTTGGGTAGTATTGACATCTTAACAATATTAAGTTTTCCAATGCATGAATATGGAACATCTTTCCATTTATTTATTTAAGTCTTCTTTAATCTCTTTCAGCAGCCTTTTATAGCTTTCATTGTATAAGTTCTTCATGTCCCTGGTTAGATTTATTCCTAAGTATTTTATTCTCTTAGGTGTTACTGTAAATGTAATTGTTTCCCTAATTTCTCATTGCTGGCATATAGAAACTCAGTTCGATTTTTGTTTGTTGACCTTGTACCCTGCAGCTTTTTGCTAAATTCCTCTATTAGCTGTAGAAGTTTTCTTGTGGGTTCTTTGATATTTTCTATATATAAGATCTTGTCATCTGCTAATAGAGATAATTTTACTTTTTCTTTTACAGTCTGGATACCTTTTCTTTCTTTTTTTTTCTTATTGTTCTAGCTCGGACTTCTAATATAATTTTGGATAAAAGTGGTGAGAGCGAGCACCCTTGTCTTGTTCCCAATTTCAAGGGGAGAGCTCTCAGTCTTTTTCCACTAAGTATAATGTTGTGTGGTGCAGTATATTACTTAATAGGGCCCTTCTAGCCATAGTCTTTGTAACTCTCACCAAGTGACTGGACGACACTATGCAGATGAGGTGGTTGTGGCCCACCAAGGAGATTGGATAGCCTACTAATAATGTAAATAAGTTGAATGACACTGTTGTGGGGGTGAGATCATGCAAAGAAGGTATAGATAGGGAACCCTAACGAGGAGATTGATCACCTCTGCCATCCTGCTAGACTTAAAATAAATGAACTATCCCAGAGATGGGAAGAGAGAATCTCACTACCACCAAGAAAGAAGAACCAGGAGTGGAGTGCATCCTTGGGACTCGGGATACCTGCGCTGAGAATATTGTAGGTCCAGGTGAGCCATAACACCAGATTCGGTGAGAGACAGTGAGAAGCAGCGGGAGAGAAACTGCGGCAGCAGAGGCAGTAGAATGAGGACACTGGCAGGAGATGACACAGTGAGCTTCCTGGCCCATGGAGCAAGAAAGCTGAGCTGCTTTGGATCAGGGCTTACTGGCGGAGTCCGATGCCTCTGGGCACTTATTGGCAGAGCTAAAAGAGATTTTAACACTTGCCTAAGTAGGGCAGAGGCTGAGGGGCCAGAGTGAGGTGTACCTGTGGGCACAGCTAAGAAGAGCCTGTTCTGATTGAAGAACTGTATCCTGAGCTGAGCGTTCCTGAACCTGAATTGTAACGTATTACTTCCCTAATAAACTCCATGATCATGTGTATTGTTTTTGATTTCTGTATGGCCATTGCAACAAATTATCGAACCTAGCAGAGAAGTAGAGAGTGCCATGGGAGGGATGGTTGGTGTCAGAATTGGTAAAAAGGCATGTGTGACCTCCATCTCATAAAAAACAGCCTTGGGTTGTTGATTTTGATTCTTCTTTCCCCTTATGAAGTTAGAGGACGTCGGATGCCCCCCACCATACCATTTTTACATGTTGGCTGTTGGCTTTTCATATATGCCCTGTCATATTGAGGAATTTCCCTTCTATTCCAATGCTTAAGGTTTTCATCAAGAAATTTCAAATCTATAAAAAGTTGAGAGAAGAGTATAATTAACACATATATACCCTTTACCTGAAGTCACTACTTAATATTTTGCCACATTTACTTTTCTGTCTATATACACTATGCTTTTATTTTACTGTAGTAAATGTATATGTAACAAAACATTTGCCATTTCAGCATTCTTCAACACATTATCTTTTGAGGCTGAATGATTTGAAAGTAAAGTGGAAACATGACATTTATCAAATGCCTTTTCTGCATCCATAGAGATAATAATGTTCTTTTCCTTTGTTCTATTGATGTGGTGTATTACATTGATTTTCTAATGTTGAACCATCTCTGCACTCTTGAAATAAATCCCACTTGGTCATGGTGTATGACTCTTTTACTGTGTTGGATTCTGTTTGCTAGTATTTTGTTGAGGATTTTTGCATCTATATTTATAAGAGATACTGGACTGTAGTTTTCTTTTTTGGTGATGTCTTTGTATGGTTTGGGTACTGGGGTTATGTACTTCATAGAATGAATTAGGGAGTATTCCTTTATCTTTTGGAAGAGTTTAAACAGTATTGGTGTCAATTCTTCTTTAAATATTTGGTAGAATTTTCTAGTGAAGCCATTTGGTCTAGGACTTCTTTTTTTTTGTTTTTTTCCATAGATTCAGTCTCTTCACTTGTTATGGGTCTATTGAGACTCCCTATTTCTTCTTGAGTCAGTTTGGGTAGGTTGTGTGCTTCTTAGAAATCGTCTGTTTCATCTAGGTTATCCAGTTTGTTGCCATACAGTTGTTCATAATATTCTGTCATAATTCTCTTTAGTTCTGTTGGGTCGATTGTAATGTCCCCTCTTTGATTTTTTGTTTTGGTTATTTGCATCTTTCCTTTCTCAGTTTAGCTAAAGATTTGTCAATTTTATTGATATTTTCAGAGAACCAACTTCTGGTTTTATTGATGCTCTCTTGTTTTTCTGTTTTCAATTTTATTTATTTCTGCTCTGATACTTATTTCCTTTCTCCTGTAGGTTTAGGCTTAATTTGATCTTCTCTTTCTTGTTCTTGGAGCTACATGTATTGTTTGTTTTATGGGCCTGTCTAATCTTTGACTGAAGGATGAACCTCAGGAGTGACTTCAGTACTGAGTTAAAAGAGTGTTCGGGAGCCATCCTCTCAGCGTTTCTCCAGTCTCTGTCAGACCAGTAAGTGTCTTTTTTTGTGAGTTTGAATTTTGTTCTACATTTTTCTCCAGCTCTGTCCAGGACTCTCTATTGTGATCCCTGTCAGAGCAGTTGTTGGTGGTAGCTGGGCACCATCTAGTTGTGAATAATACATTTCATAAGTGATTATTTTCTCAGTTGTTTTTATCAGACATAACTGCCAGCCAGATCATCTGATAAGCAAGTGATAAAAAACAAGTTGCCATTGAGTCAGTTCTAACTCATGGAGACCCTGTGTGTGTCAGAGTAAAACTGTGTTCCACAGGGTTTTAAATGGCTGATTTTTTGAAAGTAGATCACCAGGTCTTTATACCGAGGCGCCTCTGAGTGATCTTGAACATCCAATCTTTCAGTTAGCAGCCAAGTGTGATAACCGTTTGCACCACCCAGGGACTCTTAAGTAAGAGATAACTACTGCTGTTCCTTAGTTCAGATAATTCTCCCATGTTAAGTAAATTGCCAATTTATTATAGGAAAAGTGTAACCTTTTGGGCTTTTGTAATGATTGAAAAAGTTCTATGTATCCTATTAACTGCTATTAAGATTCCAGATTTTGAAACAGTGATGAAAGTTCCTTTTGATGTATGAGAATAAGGCTGAACTACTAAATGTGACAAAAACATGAGGTTGTATATACTTAAAGCTTTGTGAAATGCTCAGAATTTAGGTTAACCAGATTAGGTCTGAGTGACTGATACAATTTTTTTATAAGATGTATGCTCTACAGGTGTTCACTTAAACAAAGATTTATGGTGGTAGTTTTACAACTTGGTACATTTACTAAATTATTATTATTTTTTATTTTATTGTTGTACTTTAAGTGAAAGTTTACAGTTCAAGTTAGTCTCTCATACAAAAACTTATACATACGTTGTTATGTGACACTAACTGCTGTCCCTATACTGTGACAGCACACTCCTTCTTTCCACCCCTGATTTCCCACGTCCGTTCAACCAGCTCCTGACCCTCTCTGCTTTCTCATCTCACCTCCGGACAGTAGCTCCCCATTTAGTCTCTTGTATCTACTTGAGCTAAGAAGCACACTCTTCACGAGTATCATTTTATGTCCCATAGTCCAGTCTAATCTTTGTCTGAAGA
>NW_004443952.1:27405227-27406342 GCF_000243295.1 Trichechus manatus latirostris
TACTTGAGCTAAGAAGCACACTCTTCACGAGTATCATTTTATGTCCCATAGTCCAGTCTAATCTTTGTCTGAAGAGTTGGTCTCAGGAATGGTTTTAGTTCTGGATTGACAGAGAGTCCCTGGGCCATGCTTCTGGGGTTCCTCCAGTCTCAGACCATGAAGTCTGGTCTTTTTACTAGAATTTGAGTTCTGCACTCCACTTTTCTCCTGCTGCATCAGTGACTCTGTTGTGTTCCCCGTCAGGGCGGTCATTGGTAGTAGCCAGGCACCATCTAGTTCTTCTGGTCTCAGGCTGATGCAGTCTCTGGTTTATGTGGCCCTTTCTTTCTCTTGGGCTAAAACTTTCCTTGTGACTTTGGTGTTCTTCATTCTCATTTATTCCAGGTGGGTTGGACCAATTGATGCATCTTAGATGGCTGCTTGCTAGCTTTTAAGACCCCAGACACCACTCAACCAAAGTAGGATGCAGAACATTTTCTTAATAAACTTTGTCATGCCAGCTGACCTAGATGTCCCCTGAAAGCATGGTCCCCAGACCCCCGCCCCTGCTATTCTGTCCCTCGAAGTGGTTGGTTTTATTCAGGAAACTTCCTAGCTTTGGTTTAGTCCAGTTGTGCTAACTTCCCCTGTAGCCTGTACTGTCCTTCCCTTCACCTAAGATAATTCTTGTCTACTGTCTAGTTACTGAATGCCCCTCTCCCTCTCCCCACCCTCGTAACCATCAAAGAATGTTTTCTTCTGTGGTTAAACCTTTTCTTGAGTTCTTATGATAGTGGTCTTACACAATATTTGTCCTTTTGCGACTGACTAAATTCACTCAGCATAATGCCTTCCAGATTCCTCCATGTTGTAAGATGTTTCACGGATTTATCCTTGTTCTTTATCATTGCGTAGTCCATTGTGTGAATATACCATAATTTGTTTATCTATTCGTTCATTGATGGACACCTAGGTTGTTTCCATCTTTTTGCTGTTGTGAACAGTGCTGCAATGAACATGGGTGTGCATATATCTATTCTAGTGAAGGCTCTTATTTCTCTAGGATATATTCCGAGGAGCAGGATAGCTGGATCGTATAGTACTTCTATTTCTAGCTTTTTAAGGAAGCGCCAAAT
>NW_004443952.1:27407202-27409077 GCF_000243295.1 Trichechus manatus latirostris
TGGGCAAATCTGCTGCAAAAGACCTCTCTAGTGTTAAAAAGCAAAGATGTCACTTTAAGGACTAAGGCGTGCCTGACCCAAGCCTTGGTGTTTTCAGTTGTCTCATATGCATGTGAAAGCTGGGCAATGAATAAGGAAGACCAGAGAAGAATTGATGCCTTTGAATTGTGGTGTTGGCAAAGAATATTGACAATACCATGGACTGCCAGAAGAACCAAACAAATCTGTCTTGGAAGAAGTATAGCCAGAATGCTCATTAGAAGTAAGGATGACGAGACTTCATCTCACATATTTTGGACATGTTGTCAGGTGGGACCAGTCTCTGGAGAAGAACCTCATGCTTGGTGGAATTAGAGGGTCAGCAAAAAAGAGGAAGACCCTCAAGGAGATGAATTGACACAGTGGCTACAACAATGGGATCATGCAGAACAATTGTGAGGATGGCGCAGGACCGGGCAGTGTTTCGTTCTGTTATACATAGAGTCGCTATGAGTTAGAACCAACTCGATGGCACCTAACAACAATGTGGTAGTTATTAAGTAGCCCTGGTGGCACACTGGTTAAAGTGCTCGGCTGCTAACCAAAAGGTCAGTGGTTCAAACCTACCATCCGCTCCATGGGAGAAAGATGTGGTAGTCTGTTTCCATAAAGATTACAGCCTTGGGAACCCTGTGGGGCAGTTCTTCTCTGTCTGATAGAGTCGATATGAGTCGGAATCAATTTGATGGCAGTGGGTGTGGGGGATAGTGGTTGTTAGGATCTAGGCTAAGGAAATGCACTCAGCTGGTAACTGAAAGGCTGTAAGTTTTAGTCTACCCAGAGGCGCCTTGGAAGAAAGTCCTGGTGATCTACTTCTTAAAAATCAGCTATTGAAAGCCCTATGGAGCACAGTTCTACTCTGACACACATGGGTTTGCCATGAGTTGTGAGTCATGGTATGGGTTTTTTTTGGGTTTTATCTTGTTTGATGCTTCCACAGGCTTGAGAGAGAAGAAAGTACTTGGCCAAAGTTACCTGTCTAGTAATTTGTGAAATCCAGGTCTATCTGACTTGCAAACCTGTGCTCTTACACACAATACTGTACTACTTTACCTGTCTGGAATACTGCTATCTGGGAATACAGCCAAGTGCTGGCTGGTAAGTCAGACGCAGCAAACAGGACTTCACAGTCAAATGTCCTGGAATCAACAGAAAGGAAAATGAATTGATTTGTGGTGCATAAGGTTGGGGTTTTACACTGAATGGGGAGTGAGGAATGGATGCACAGGTGGGACCCTTGAACTCCTGTGGCTTGTTTAACTGGACTGGTTTCACTTTTATCTATTTTATAAGTTGGGGTTTAGTCAGACATTTGGCTGGACTTGAGTTCTGTGGCTTTAAAAAAAAGTCTGCTTTTCCTTTAAGTTTTTCATTCTGATTTTACTAGCTGTTCTAATCTAATAGTGAGCTGGCCCCTAAGCCCTCTGCTGATTTAGGTGTATCCTATGATGGGGTCCTGCACACAGCAGTGAGGAGTGGAAATTGATACCTTACAGTGAGAAAAAAGATAGAGGAAGGCTGTAAAATTACACTCAAGTTGCTGTTTCGTAGCGGTGTTTAGTATATTGCTAAGTGACCCTAAAAAGCCTCAGAGTTAGTATTGACATAGAGTAGAAAGTAGTTGCTGTTCACATTGAGGAACAGAAGATGAGAAAATGGGGAATATGTTCAGTATGCTGTCGAAGGTAGTGGCAGAAAACATGCGTGTGTAAGGTGGAGGCAAAAAAGCAGGTGCAATTTGGAAGAATGGCAAGGCCAGTTTGACCAAAAGTGTACGGATCAGAAAAGAATAGTTTGTATTTTATTGAGGAGTTGGTGATTTGTGAACAGAAGTTA
>NW_004443952.1:27409221-27423216 GCF_000243295.1 Trichechus manatus latirostris
AAAAACCAAACTAAACCTGATGCCATCAAGTTGATTCCGACTCCTAATGACCCTATAGGACAGAGTAGAACTGTCTCATAGGGTTTCCAAGCAGTGGTTCGAACTGCCGGCCTTTTGGTTAGCAGCCAAGCTCTTAACGACTGTGCCATCAGGGCTCCCTTAGGAGACCAGAAGAAGGTTTTGGGAGTATAAACAGTGACTCTTAGGTAGCTATACTAAATTGATGGCAGGGAGAGTTTAAAGGAAGGCACAGATATAAGGCCTTACTTAAATCCTTGATGACAAAATGGTTATGGGAAGATACGGTGGCATTAAAAGAATGGCTTAAGGGTTTTGAGCTCTAGGATATTTGAAAAATATTGGTCACTTGGAAAATGTTGAAAGTCTTCAAATGAGGTGGTTTTGGATGAGTTCCATTGTAGGCGCAGATACCCAGTAGGCAGTTAGATGAAGATTTGTCAAGTTTTGTCTGTTATGAAAGTATAATTGGAGTTTAATCACTTCTAGCAGTGATACCCAGTATATGAGAGTGGTTAGCAGAGATGCCACATAACCCAGATTCCAAAATAATAAATTAATGCAAGTGAGATAATGGATTGAAACTTTCAAGTGGTTATAAGTTTAACTAGGTAACATTTTGAGTAGTGTTGTACGGGATATTTCGTGAAGTTCTTTTCTAACCTTGGATGTTGACAGTTTTCCTGTGTTAAGTATTAGGGCTTTTCTCTGCTTGAAAATAAAAAGCAAAACTTAATCTGAGATACTAGGTTCAGATAATGTTTTGGCTTAGAGTATCCAGAATCAAAGATAACTGATTGTGGCCAGTGTGACTTGACTAGAAGAAAAATTTGGTTTATTAAACTTGTCTCCCTAAGAAAGATGAGGAGATTAGCTTATAGTCTGACACCCTGCTTCCCCTTTCTGACTGGCTCCTACGAGGAGAAAATAAGCCAAAGGGAGAGGAAGGCAACTTCCCTGCTTACCGCTTTCCCTGTGAAGGTCTTGTGAAATGAGATGAGTGATAAATTAATCTTGCTGTAATGGATGAGGAGCTGGAGGGTGGAGGTGGGGTGGGAGTGAGGATGTGAAGACAAAAATATTATAAACATATGTCCAACACAGACAAGGCTACTGTTCTTGTCATTAAGTCTGTCCTGCTCTAATGACTCATTGAGACCTTATTTCAGTTCTTTTGAGAGAGCATAGGTGAGGATCTATGCAGCTGAGCATGGTGGGGAAAGAACCACATTTAACTAGGGCTAGGGATAGAATTTGAGGTGGGGGCTTTTATTTAGCAATTTATTACCACTTTTTGTTAATAATACCCAGAAAATAGGCTCTCTTTTTCTTATTTTTGTGCCTGATATAAAGCATGCTTCAGTGGGTGCTTGCAGGTGGGTAAAGGTTGTTCCTTAATCACACAAGCTAACATAGAAGTTATTCTGCAGTTTGCTGAAAATCAGGAAATATTTGCGGTCCTTCTCTGTATAAGGTTTGGGGTGGGAAAGCAAAAAAAAAAAAAAAAAGTTATTCAGTGATTAAAAACAGTGAAGATGATTTTTAAATAAATGACAAGAAAACAACTTGGAAGATTGCTTTGTCCTTGGATTTAGAATTTTTTTTGGAAAGTAGCCATATTATGCTGCCCAGAATACACATAAACACTGCCACTTTTGAGAAAGAGCCCAAGGATAAGAAAGAAAGGTAAGCCTGGGGTTAGAATAGCTTCAGACTAATTTCCCACATTACCCATCACATGGTTACAATAACTGAATCAGGAAAGTTAAATCAAGTTCAGAATTATGTACTGCATTTTAGAAGGTTTCTATTAAAAAACAAAAAAAGTCCCTGAGTGGTGCAGTTGGTTAATGCACTTGGCTGCTAACTGAAAGGTTGGAGGTTTGAGTCCCACCAGAGGTGCCTCAGAAGAAAGGCCTGACAGTCTATTTCTGAAAAATAAGCCATTGAAAACTCTTCGGAGCACAGTTCTACTCTGACACACATGGGGTTGCCATGAGTTGCATTCAAGTCAATGGCAGAAGGTTTTGGTTTTCATATCAAAAAAGGTTGGAACCAAAGAAAGTTTTGGCCCCTAAACAGTTTGTTTTCATATTCCTGTACTACCTGATTTCTCAGCTATTCAGGATAATTGAGGTGTTATAATTGTAAGGCCACCTTACTTTTACATAGTAGTTTATATGTTAATGTTTCATGTTAAAAGCATGACATCCATGTTGAGTGGATTACAATGATGCAAAACAACACACTGGAAGGATATATACTAAATTGTTGACAGTGATTATTTTGGAGTAGTGGAGCTATAGGGGGCGGTTTTATTTTCTTCTATTTTTCCGTATTTTTAAAAACTTTGTGTAATGGCCATATAACTACTATATAGGTAAAACAGTAGTGAAGTTAGGCCTTTTGCTACTTCTTTAATTTGATCCTCAAAGCAATTGTATGTATGGTCTTTTTAATCGAAGGTTCTTTGAGAGCAGTGGTTCTCAAACTTTATTGTAAATAGGATTGCCTGTTTCACATCTGATTCAGTATGTCTGGGGTGGGCCCTGAGAATTTTCATTTCTAACAGGTTTTCAGGGGATCTGATACTGCTGGTCCAGACACCATACTTTGAAAAAACTACTAGTCTAGTGTCGGAGGCTCAGTAGTGAAGCATTCATTTGGCAGTTGGAATCCACCAGCTGCTCCTTGGAAACCCTATGGGGCAGTTCTACTGTGTCCTGTAAGGTTGCTATGAGTCAGAAGTGACTCGACGGCAACTGGGTTTTTTTTATTCTAATGTAGTGGTTTGACGTCCTACTTGCACATTAGAAATCTGGAGACCTTTTTTTTCTTTTTAAAATTGAGACATAATTCATTTACCATAATTTTTGCCTTTTTTCTGGTGTGTTTTAGGTGAAAGGTTACAGCACAAATTAATTTCTCATTCAGAAATTTATATGCTAATTGTTTTGTGACATTGGTTCAGTCCCCGCAATATGGCTGCACTCTCTCCCTTTCCCTTTACACCCTGGGTTCTCTGTGTCCATTCATCTAGGTTTCCTGTCCCTTCCTGCCTTCTTGTCTTTGCTTTTGGGCAGGTGTTGCCATTTGGTCTTGTATACTTGATTGAAATAAGAAGCATGTTCTTCACATGTGTTATTGTTTGTTTTATAGGCTTGTCTGATCTTTGGCTGAAAGATGGACTTTGGGAGTGGCTTCAGTTCTGAGTTGGCAAGGTGTCCAGGGACCATAGTCTAGGGAGTTCCTCCACTGTCTGTCAGACCAGTAAGTCTGGTCTTTTTTTGTGAATTTGAATTTTGTTCTACATTTTTCTCCTGTTCTATCCAGAACCCTGTATTGTGATCCCTGTCAGAGTGGTTGAATATTCACCCTTTTAAAGTATATAATTCATTGGTTTTTAGTTATTTACAAGGTTGTGTAACCATCACCACTATCAAATTTCAGAACCTTTTCATCACCCCCAAAAGAAACCTCATACCCATTAGCAGGCACTCCCCATTCCTCCATCCTCCCATTCCTCTGGCAATTACTAATAAGTTCTGTTTCTATGAATGTGTCTATTCTGGACATTTCATATAAATGGAATCATATAATATGTGGTCGTTTGTATCTAGCTTCTTTCACTTAGCATAATGTTTTCAAGGTTAATCCATGCTGTTGCATGTGTCAGTATACTTCATTCCTTTTTATGGCTGAGTAATGTTTCTGTTGTGTATATATATGCTACATTTTATTTATCAGTTCATCAGCTGATGGACATTTGGGTTGTTTCCACTTTTTGGTTATTATGAATAATGCTGCTGCAAACATTTGAACATTCGTGTACAAGTTTCTGCGTGAAAGTATGTTTTCAACTCTCTTGGGTATATGCCTAGGAATGGAATTGCTTGGTTATATGATAACTTTGTGTTTAACTTTTTGAGGAATTGCTTGGGGAGCTTTTAAAAACAGCATTGATGTCTGAGTCCTTTTCTAAGTAACTCTAATTTTAATAGGACCTGGCCTGAGTTTTTTCAACATTCCCACTGATTGTACTATGCAACCTGGGAGGGTGATCCACTATTCAGTCTTAAACTTCATTTGATAATGAGAAATTCCTGATACTTCTGGAGATATTTCACTATTCCCATTCAGACATGGATAGAATGACACATTAGCTAGTGAGTATGCTAACAAACCTGGGTTGAGGCTTTCTAGTGTTTCATGGTTTTTCTGGGCTTCTGACTTGTTCTACCGTTTTGTTGATTCCTCGGGTCCATTGTGTAACAACAGGTTCAGAACATGACCGGAGATAATAGCATAATTATCCAGTAATTCTTTGTTGCCATAGCCTGTGAGGAACTTGGAGATTAAAAGCAAAAAGCAGACTGTAGATGTGCCACTGTTTATGTGGCTTAGGTACAAATTCTGAAGGAACAAGTCCTTAGGATGATACACAAGAAGGTAAACAGAATCTGATATAAGTAGAGCAAGAAAAAACAAACAAACTAGAATATGTACATGTCTGTGTGTGTATAACAAGAATGATTTATGTGAGGAAGCCATTAATATTATATTCTGGTGAGTGGATGATTTGTATAGAAGGTTTTGATCTGGTTTAATTTTAATTTTTTAAAGTTTTGTCACATCCTTTACTAGTACTTCTCTGTGTATAGGAGTAAACCTCTAATGAAGATATCATTTGGTATTGTTTGAGGGGTACTTGTTTGAGTGTAATCTAAAGTACAGTATTCTTATAACTTGATAAACCAAAGAAAAAATCAAACCTGTTGCCGTTGAGTTGATTCCGACTCATAGCGACCATATAGAACAGAGTAGATTTTCCCCATAGGGTTTCCAAGGAGCGGCTGGTGGATTTGAACTGCCAAGCTTTTGCTTAGCAGCTGAGCTCTTAACCACTGCACCACCAGGGCTCCTCATAACTTGATAGGTTTTGTGAAATGCTGTATCGGCTGTTTTTTTTTTTTTTTTTTTGAGAGAGCGAGAGCTCTTAGAAATAGGGGTGAAGACTGGTCATAAGTAATCGGGGACTTTTCAAAGGATTGGAGAGGGAAGAATCATAAGGAAGCTGCTGAACTAGGGTCTTGGGTAAAAGACAGTGTTCAGAGCTGAGAAATTAGCAGAATGGGAGGGACAGATGCATGAAGCAGCTCTAGGCAGTTAAGTACTTTTCCCTCCCTAACCTTAGGTAACCTGAAAGGGAAACGTGACTGTAGCAAATAATTTTTTTTTCTTTTTTCTAAATTTTATTTATCTTGTCGTTGTTGCGAATATACACTGCAAAATATACACCAATTCAACAATTTCTACAGGTACAATTTAGAGACATTTATTACATTCTTCGAGTTCTGCAACCTTTCTCACCCTCCTTTTCTGAGTTATTCCTCCCTCATTAACATAACCTCACTACACCCTGAGGTTCCTATCTAATCAAGTTGCTGTTGTCAGTTTGATCTCATATAGATAGTTCTTAAAAGACCATAATGCTCAAGGCAGGCCTTTTTACTGACTTCAGGGTATATTTTTTGTTTAAGGTTAAAGATTATTTCAGGGCAGTTACAGCAAATAATTTTTCATGTCTTGTAATATTCAAGAGTCCACCAGCAGTCATCTTTTCCTTGGGCAGATTATGTGCACTGAATAGCAGATAACATTGTGGCTCTCCTGGCAGCCAAGCTTGGGAGTAGGGGAGTTCAGCCGTGTCCATCAGCTGCTTGAGGCCTGACTCTCCCAGCAGCTGTGGAGAATAAAAGTATCAGCTTGGTCAGCTCCTGGCATGCAAGGCACAAGCAGTTGAGCTGCACGCAGTTGGGTCTCATAGTAGAGTTCCTTGGCACCCCAGCTACCTTGCTCTGTCTTGGGTTGAGAATGTAGACTTCCTCTTGCTTAATGCTCTGGGCCTCGCAAATAAGGGAGTTTGGAGAGTCTTAATCCAGACCTGTCCTGTCCTCTGCAGGAATAAATACCTGAATTGCCTCTGCAGGAAAAGGATGAGAATAATGTAATTGAGAATAATGGGTATTTTCTTTTTTTTAAAAATTTTTATGTTTTCACTCTAATCCCTGGTAACTATCAGAGAATGTTTTTTTCTTTTGTGTGTAAACCTTTTGTTGTTACTTTATAATTGTGGTCTTATACAATATTTGTCTGTTTGTGATTGACTTATTTTACTCAGCATAATGTCCTCCAAATTCATCCATGTTGTAACATGTTTTGCAGATTCATCATTATTCTTTATTGTTGCCTAGTGTTCCATTATGTATATGTACCACAGTTTGTTAATCCATTCATCTTGTTGCTGAGCACTTGGGTTGTTTCCATCTTTTTACCATTGTGAATAATGCTGCAGTGAACACGAGTGTGCATATATCTCTATTTGTGCCATGGCTGTTATTTGTTTAGGGTATATACTTAGGAGTGGGATTGCTGGATCATATGGTATTTCTATTTCTGGCTTTTTGAGGAAGCACCATAGCATTTTCCATAGTGGTTGTCCCATTTTACATTCCCACTAGCAGTGTATGAGAGTTCCAGTCTCCCCACAACCTTGCCAACATTTGTTATTTTTTATTTATTTTGATTCATACCAGTAATGTCAGGGTAAGAGAGTATCTTATTGTAGTTTTGATTTGCATCTTTCTGATTGCTAATGATCATGAGCATTTATTTCTTCATATGTTTGTTAGCTGCCTGAATGTCTTTGGTGAAGTGGGATATTTTCTTAATAATAGAGAAAAGCAGGAACACAAATTGGAAGTTAAACAAACACAAATAAAACATTGCACTATAGAGCCAAAGAGAGCACTTACGCGTATCTGAAAGGCTCGGAAGCTAGGTGAGATTCTGGCCGAGGAACAGATCTTTCTCACCGGGTATGAATTATACAGTGATGCCAACAGCAGTTATGCTGCCTTATAGAAGAGGAAACGGGGTTGGAAACTGCTGTATATCTGTAATTTAACAGTTAGCCTTGCAGCATAGCGTAGTGGTTAAGAGCACAGACTAGAGAGCCAAATTGCCTGTGGCTTGGATTTGAATCATGGCTTCACCACTTACTAGCTGTGAATCTGTGTGTCTTAGTTTTTTATCTGTAAGATGTGAGTAATAGTAGTGTGTACCTCAGAGTGTTCTTGTGAAGTTTAGTGACTTAATTCTATGTATGCAAAGCATTTAGAACAGTACCTCGCACATAATGAACAGTATTTGTTTGCTGTTATTATTACCATCATTATTTATTGGTTTTAGACTTTTGGGAGTGAGTGGACAAATAGATGAAGGACCCTGGACCCACCCTTGCCAGCCTAAAAGATAATCCCTGCACCACTGGCCTCGTGACTGAACAGCATCTCTGTGGGTATTCTTAATAGAGAGACTTGCTCATTGAACATAAATAGTATATCCTATTTTTAGTGGCGAAATCCTTAGCCCATTAAGTAATTGTCCATGTTGTCTGGATTAATTATACTCTGTTTGGGAAAAAAAGGCATAATCATTTTGCTCTTCTGGAATGTAAATTTATTAGATGCAGTGGGTGAGATACCGTATATGGATGTGTGAACATTCTGATCTTAGAAGTGTTTTCCAGTCCCATCTTAGAAGTGTCTTCCAATCCTGACATTCTGTGATAGTATCTTAAAGTTCCCATGGGTGCTTTCAATAAAAATATCTTTTGGAATGGGTCAAAATAGAGTTACAGATTGTGTGTCTGAGTCAAGTTTATATGAACAAATGAATGCAATATATGCCTGCAATTTGGGATTTAGTGATCCTGTTGAAAATTTTATTAAATGTCAGCATTGAAATCTCTGTTCTTAGCATTTTATCAAGTCTCCTGTAACTTTTCAGAATGATCAAGTATGCCCTCCTTTTTCTTTTAAGATATGATAATACATGGTTTTTAGATAAGTTTTACCAAGCGGTGTTTTTTGCATGCCTTGAAGTTAGAGTCCTCTTTTATGACAAATTTGTGGTATTTGCTTATGTAAGCTTTAATAGAAATGCAGGTGGCTGTTAACCCAACTATTTTGGTTCATTCTAAACTCCAAGATCACTTGAAAATGCAACTGTTTCACTGAGGTATCTTATCTTCAAAAAAGTCCTTGGAAAAAAATAACAACTTGTAGACCTTTTTCTAAAAATGTCCTGTCTACACAGAAGGTCTTTATGGTTTACTCTACTGGTTTACTTTCCTTATACTACAAATAATTTAGACTAGCCTTGCACTTAAATAATCTCGGAAGCGTTATATGATATTTTGTTGTTTTTATTTTTAAAGAGGTTCAAAATGTAGCAGCAGTTCTTACCTGTGTTAGAATCTACCACATTTTAAATTTTTGTTGAGTAACGTGTGGTAAACATGGGTTTTTTAAAATTTGGAGTTTGAGAGATTGAAATAACCTGGTGCTTCCTGTAGCTTAAAATCTGAGATATATATGTTTGAGTTTCTACTGAATTATTTTTAGACTCTCTTGCTCCTGTCTGTTTCTATTCTAAGAATTCTCTAGGAACCTGTTCCAGGATCGTAGAACTCGTGGGGGTGGAGAGTGTTAGAGGGGATGGAACACAAGTGTAAACTGAATTCCTGTGATCTGGCAACTGGGTACTTGTTGTAAAAGTGTTCCTGTTTACTACGTGTAACTCTGTTTCTAGAAAAAAGCACATAGAATTTCTCCATATGATAGTATGTTGATTGACAGTGTTGATTTTTACAGTCTAGTTTCCATGCCCTAGTCATTTTCACAATTCAGTGATGGTAATAATTTTTAAGGATGTTGATTATTATTTTGGTTGCCTTGATTTATGAATTCATTGTCTTCAGAAATTTTATGTAAAATTAATACAAGAAAATTTGTCTGAGTCATGCTGTTGTTGTTTTTAGGTGGCGTCGAGTTGGTTCTGACTCATAGGGATCCTACATACAACGAAACAAAACACTACCTAGTCCTGAATTGTGCCTCATGTTAACTTCATGTATTTTCTGGGCTCTGTTTTTCTAGAGGATTTTAGTACATTTTGTTCTCCCTGTTCTTGTTCTATAAAACAGTATTACTCTGAAGATTTTGTGATGATATCTTCAGCATTAACATTTTTGATTAACAGGACAGAAAATAAGCTAGTCTGAATTTGTTTAAGCAAACATTTTTGAGAGGCATGTCCTAGGGCTATTATTTATAGCCTAAACACCTATTCATTTATATATGGAATACTTTATACTGAGAATTGATTGTTGGAATTGGGCTATAAAGTTTTAAGGTTTATACCGAGGCAGTGAATTAGTAAAATTTTAATGGTTTGACGTATAAAAGAGTTTAAGGTTTTCTGATTGACAAACGAAGATTCAGGTAGATCACACAAAAATAATGTTTGCTTGTAATAGCCAGGCTATAAGGACGAATAGTCTGTGTTGTAAATAAACCCAGTCACACACCCATTCAGTTTAGGTTAAGTATATTCCTGTACATGCAGATTTTCATCACCAGATGGCACTTCTCTAAGGAGAAATTCTCATTTTGTTATGTTTAGTGTATCTAGATTATTTTCATAAATAGGGAGATTGAGAAATAAGCAATTCAAAAGACGAATGAGAAAATAATCACATAACTCAGTAAAAAACAGAGTGGTTTGGAAATCTGTAAATAAAAGCTACCAGTGTTTTGTTTTTGTTTTTTTTTTTTTTTTTTTGTTAAGTTTTATCTTGGGAACACCAGTCAGCTGGGCAAATTTTGATTGGATACTCAACGTTAGATACTTAGGATAGAATTACAAAGTATTAGTACTGGAATGATTTTAGAAATAATCAAGTGGATCTCTTCACTTCAGAAATACTAATATATTTAAATTTGTGTAATGCTTTACATTTAAAAAGTACACTTATTCAGATTCATATCTGAGAATGCTAAACTAAGAGAAAGCACTAACAAAATTAATATAATCCCAGCAGAACCATTAGCCTTGTCTGATATAATACAACCAAAATAATAAAAGAACTCAAACCAACAAAATCTCAGAGTTATTAGATGCAAAGTGTATATTCACACTGGCAGAGAGTCGGGTTCAAATATAATTAAAAAAAAATTAAAACTAGCTTATTGGGCATGTGAAATATTCTAGTTAATTGGTTATTTGCTATTACAGTATATGTAAAAGGCAGTGCAGTAATATACCTGTGGTCTTTATCTAGCCATTCAGTTAACGAGACCTCTTGAGAAAATAAGTAAAGTAAGAAAATAAGTAGTAATAATATTAGGACAGCTAATGCAGAGAAAAGCCTGTCAGACCTTTTCTAGCTATAATAGGTTTCAGGGACATAATTTTCCTTGTGATACGTGAATTGTTATAATGAATTATGGTTAATTCTACTCAATTTTAGTTTCAGAAATATAGCTCCAAAATATAAAGTATCTCTTGCTTTGAGGCCATGAAATTTTATGTAGAAATGCTAGTATAATGTCATTTCCTTAACCTGAAATGTGTAAGATTTACAAATGGGGACACATTGTTCCACATCATGTAAATGCTTGCTTTGAGGTCTCCATAACTGATTGTTTCAGGAAACAGAATTCCACTTACTGTTCTTTTTTGGAATCTTTGACCATGCTATGATTTGGTCTTTCTTTCTAAAAGTTACCAGATCTATAGCATGTCATTTCAACACATATCTATCAAATGTCTCTTATATTTGGCAGTTACTGAGTGAAGGGAACAAAAAATTAATTTCTAGTCTTCACTTCTTTATAATTTTAAGGTTAAGAAGGCAAGTCAAATATAGAAGAAATAGAGAATAAACAAGCTAAAATGTAAATGTATACAAGTACTGTAAGATTCAAAAGAAAGTAATATATAAAAAGTTTTAGGAAGTATAATCCTGGAAACCTGTAGCCTATTTTGCAATATTTTAAATGGATTTTGATAGAGATTTACAGACTTGTCAGTGTGATCTAACCTGTTTGAGTTATTTTGCATTTACACTTCTAGGTTATTATGCCAACAATTAAAAAGATCCAGGGACTTTACATTTTAATTTTCTATGTTTGAAAGACCAAAATGGACGTCAGAAGTGACTGAAACTTGCTCTTGAATGTCGAGTAGCTAGCAAAAGCAAACAGAAGAAACGATGAAGTAAAAGAGCTGAACAGAAGCTTTCAAAGGGTGGCTCAAGAAGACAAAGTAAAGTATTATAATGACACGTGCAAAGACCTGGTGATAGAAAACTAAAAGAAAACCGAAAGAGAAGAACACACTCGGTATTTCTCAAGCTGAAAGAACTGAAGAAAAAATTCAAGCCTCCAGCTGCAATATTGAAGGATTCTGTGGGAAAAATATTAAACGACACAGGAAGCATCAAAAGAAGATGGAAGGAATACACAGAGTCACTGCACCAAAAAGAACTGGTCGACGTTCAACCACTTCAGGAGATAACATATGATCAGAAACCAATGGTACCGAAGGAAGAGGTCCAAGCTGCACTGAAGGCATTGGTGAAAAGCAAGGCTTCAGGAATTGATGGAGTACCAACTGAGATGTTTCAACAAACGTATGCAGCGCTGGAAGTGCTTACTTGTCTGTGCCAAGAAATTTGGAAGACTGCTACCTGGCCAACCAACCAGAAGAGGTCCATATTTATGCCTGTCTCAAAGAAAGGTGATCCAACTAAATGTGGAAATTATTGAACAATATCACTAATATCACACACAAGTAAAATTTTGCTGAAAGTCATTCAGAAGTGGCTGCAGCAGTACATAGGCAGGGAACCATCAGAAATTCAGACTGGATTCGGAAGAGGACTTGGAAGCAGGGATGTCATTGCTGATGTCAGATGAATCCTGCTGAAAGCAGAGAATACCAGGAAGATATTTACCTGTGTTTTATTGAGTATGCAAAGGCATTTGACTACGTGGATCATAACAAATTATGTATAACATTGCAAAGAATGGGAATTCCAGAACACTTAATTGTGCTCCTGAGGAACCTGTACATCAAGAGGCAGTCATTTGGACAGAACAAGGGGATACTGCGTGGTTTAAAATCAGGAAAAAGTGTGTGTCAGGGTTGTATCTTTTCACCATACTTATTCTATCTGTATGCTGAGCAAATAATCTGAGAAGCCAGACTGTATGAAGAGCAGGGCATCAGGATTGGAGGAAGACCCATTAACAACCTGTGTCATGCACATGACACAACCTTGCTTGCTGAAAATGAAGCGCACTTGAAGCACTCACTGATGAAGATCAAAGACCATAGCCTTCAGTATGGATTACACCTCAACATAAAGAAAACAGAAATCCTCACAACTGAACAAATACGGTACTCATGATAAATGGAGAAAAGATCAAAGGTGTCAAGGATTTCAGTTTACTTGGATCCACAGTCAATGCCCATGGAAGCAGCAGTCAAGAAATCAAACGGTGCATTGCACTGGGCAAATCTGCTGCAAAAGACCTCTTTAAAGTGTTGAAAAGCAAAGATGTCACCTTGAAGACTAAGGTGTGCCTGAGCCAAGCTATGGTGTTTTCAGTTGCCTCATATGCATGCAAAAGCTGGACAATGAATAAAGAAGACAAAAGAAAAATTGATGCCTTTGAATTATGGTGTCGGTGAAGAATATTAAATATACTATGGACTGGCCAAAAGAACAAACAAATCTGTACTGGAAGAAGTACAACGAGAATGCTCCTTAGAAGCAAGGATGGCGAGACTATGTCTCACATACTTTGGATGTGTTGTCAGGAGTGATCAGTCCCTGGAGAAGGACATCATTCTTGGTAGAGGGCCAGCGAAAAAGAGGAAGACCCTCAGTGAGATGGATTGACACTGTGGCTGCAGCAATGGGCTTAAGCATGTGAGGATGGTGCAGGACCGGGCAGTGTTTCGTTCTGGTGTATATGGGGTCACTATGAGTTGGGACCAACTCGATGGCACCTAACAACAACATGTTTGAATGGTTTATCAGGAAAGTTTTTTTTTTTTTTTTTAAGGGAATGTGTTTCAAGTATGCATTGCTTGGAAATAATTTTTACTAAATACTGAGTAGGTGGAACAGAATACCTGATCTTAGATGTCATCAACTTTAATATGTATTCTGATTTCAGAGATTTTATAATATGAAAATGTGTGTAATCAATGATGCATGGTATTTATAATATAAGTAATAAATATAAAGAGCAAAATAAATAATACCTGTATACCATTACCTCGTCAAAAAATACTGTTACCTTTTGAAATCCCTAGTGTGCTACCTCCCAGTTCCAGCCTGTGAATTAGACAAGAGTTAACTCCTGACCAGAATTTTCTTGTTATTCTTTTCTGACTTTTCATTATAGTTTTAACAGCCATTTCCATAAACAACATATTGCTAATTTTGCATTTTTTTTTTTAATATTGGATAAATGGAACCAATAGTGCATATATTCTTTGGTGACTTTTTAAAATTTGCCCTATAGTGTATTCCTGAGATTCTTCCAACATGTAGATTCTTCCAGCATGTATGTAGTTATTATCCATTCATTTTTGTTGCTTTGTAGTATTCCTTTGTAGAGCTATGTTGTAAACAATGTTTGGCTTGTTCCCTTAAAGATTCTTTTGGTGCAGATACGCTATTGTTATGAGTTACTGTCATGTTGGCTCTGACTCATGGTGACCTTATGTATAACAGAATGAAACTTTGCCTGGTCCTACACCATCTTCATGATTGCTGGTATGCTAGAGGTATATATTAACAGTTCCAGGGAGTGGAATTGCTAAGTTTTAGGGTTATGCATGTTTTCATTTATTAGATAATACTAAATTGTTGTACAAAGTAGTTACATCAGTTTACTCTTGAGCCAGCAGTGGATGAGAGTTCCTATTATTTCACATCCTTACCAGTACTGGTCATATTGTCATATTTCTAATTGGGTTTTGAAATGGTTATCTCATTGTAGTTTTAATTTGCATTTTCTAGTTTTATTAATGAGGTCAAGCATCTTTTAATAT
>NW_004443952.1:27424240-27431209 GCF_000243295.1 Trichechus manatus latirostris
GACTAATGAAGGAGACTTGGTGGTGCAATGGTTAAGTGCTTAACTATTAACTGAAAGGTCGGTGGTTTGAACCCACCCGCAGCTCTGCAGGAATAAAGACCTGGTGATCTGCTCCCTAAAAGATTACAGCCTAGGAAACCCTTTGGAGCATTTCTACTCTGCACTTACAGGGTCACTATGAGTCTGAATCAAGTCAAAGGCACACCACAGCAACAACAATGGCTAATGACTTTGAGCCATTTTCATGTGCTTATTGGCCATTTGAATACCCTTCTTGGTGAAATGTCTTCTGTTCAAGTCCTTTGCCTATTTTTTGATTGGCTTGTTTGTCTTTTTGTTGTTAAATTGAAGAAGTATTTTATAAATTTTGGATATTAGACCTTTATCGGGTATATGGCTCCCCAAAATGTGCTCCCACTCTCTTTTCACTTTTTTTTTAAGTAAACTTTTTATTTTAGAATAGTTTCAGATTTATAGAGAAGTTGAAAAGATAGTACACAGAGTTCTGCTATACTCCGTACTCAGTTTCCCCTACTTTACATCTTACATCACTTTGGTACTTCTGTCACAAGGAGTGAACCAATATTGACACATTATTATTAACTACCTTCTCACTTTTTTGATAAAGGCTTTTGATGAATGTCATTAATTTTTGAATGTTTTAAAAGAGAGCTTACTAATGAAGTAGAATGTACGAAATAGTGGAAAGAGTGCAAACTTTGGCATCAAGACAGACGTATATCATCACAGCTCCTTTACTACTAGTGGATCTATGTGATGAGTTACTCCTTCACTTTTAAATAGATAACATAATATTCACCTTGTACAGATAATATGATAATATGGAATTAAAGTGGTTCCTGGGGTGTCTAATAACATAATGGCAAATATTGCTATTATAATAAATGTATAATTCTAAATATTAAAAGTGTACTTAGCTTTGTTAAGAATGCCTTTATTTGACAAATTAGCTTATGTCTGTAATATGTCAATTGACATAGTTCTGTTTGTAATTCAGTACCCCTTTCCATAAATATTCTTTGGCCCCAGAACTAGCCTAGTACAAGCCTTGAACTTAATTTTCTTTTATAATTCATTTATTTTGTTATTGTTGAGAATACATACACAGCAAAGCAAACATCAGTTCAACAGTTGCTACATGTACATTTCAGTGACATTGATTACATTCTTTGAGTTGTGCAACCATTCTCACCCTCCTTTTCTGAGTTGTTCCTCCCTCGTTAACAAACTCACTACCCCCTAAGGTTTCTATCTAATCTTTCTAGTTGCTGTTGTCAATTTAATCCCATAGAGATAGATCTTGAAAGAGCATACCGCTAAGGGCTGACATTCTTTACAAGTTAAGCTAAACTGTTGTTGGATTTAAGAAGACTTTTTTGGTTTAAGGTTTAAAGATTATCCTAGGGCAATAGTTTTGGAGGTTCATCCAACCTCCATGGCTTTAGATCGTCTGGATTCCATGAGAATTTGAAATTTTCTGCATTTTCTTTCTTTTGATCTGGATTCTTCTATAGATTCTTTGATTAAAATGTTCAGTAATGATTGCTGGGCACCGTCCAGTTCTTCTGGTATCATGGCAAAGAAGGCAGTTGTTCATGGAGGCAATTAGCTACACATTCCATTTCCTCCTCCTGTTCTTGAGTTTCCTCCTTCCTCTGTTGCTTCAGCAAGTGGAGACCAATTGTTGTGGCTTGCATGACTGCTTGCAAGCTTTTAAGACTCAAGGCACTGTGCAGTGAACTAGGAGGTAGAGCAGAAGCACTAAACACGTTATTAGGCCAGTTAACTGGGATGTCCCATGAAATCATGACCCTAAGCCTCCCAACCAAGGAACCAAATCCCATGAGGTATTTGGAAGTACATAAGTAACCTCAGCAGCTGCTCTCGTATACTTTCTACCACACAACTTTTGCCAGTTCAACCTTTTAAAGATGTACAACTTACTTACAGCACTTACAGTAATTGGCTGTGCAACCCTATCCTTGATCAATGCGATTTTCATCACTGTAAACTGAAACTCAGTACTCCATAAGCAAGAAGCCCCCCTTCTCCCTCCCTCCTACCCCTGTTGTTGTTGTAAGGTGCTGTCGAGTTGGTTCTGACTGATAGTGACCCTGTGTACAACGGAATGAAACACTGCCCGGTCCTGCGCCATCCTCACTATCGTTGTTATGTTTGAGTCCATTGTTGCAGCCATTGTGTCAGTCCATTTCATTGAGGATCTTCCTCTTTTTCTCTGACTCTCTATCAAGCATGATGTCCTTCTCCAGGGACTGGTCCCTCCTGATAACATGTCCCAAGTATGTGAGATGAAGTCTTGCCATCCTTGCTTCCAAGCAGCACTCTGGCTGTATTTCTTCCAAGGCAGACTTGTTTGTTCTTCTGGCAGTCCATGGTATATTCAGTTTTCTTTGCCAACACTGTAATTCAAAGGCATCAATTCTTCGGTCTTCCTTATTCATTCGCATGCATGTAAGGTGATTAAAAATATGGTTTGGGTCAGGCACACCCTATCCCTGGTGACCATTAAGAAACTTTGGTCTCTACATTTGCCTGTTCTTGTCTTTTTATATAAATGAGTTCATACAGTATTTGTGCTTTTGTGATTGACTTATTTCACTCAGCATAATGTCTTCAAGCTCCATCCATATTGAACTTAAATTTCTTCTCACGTGCTTGGTTTATCAGATTTACCCAGGATTGACTTCAGGAGCCTCCTTTTTTTTCCCCTTCAGGCACCACCTTTTAAGGAAAGGATAAGATTAGTATGTGTCTCTTCTGCTTTGTTTATCAGATTTACCCAGGTTTGATTTTAGGAGCTAAGTGTTCTTCAGCAGCAGACATCTTTTTGATTTCCTGGATTATGGTCTTCCAGTGTCTTGATTCACAGATTTTGCCTTATTTCTTTGATGTGTGGATTGACCTCACATCTACAGTCTTCTTTCTTACTTTCCTTATGATTATAGCTTAGAAGTAATTTTGCCTGGAATTTATTTCTCTTTGTTAAGAGGCTTTTCTTTTCCCCTGTGCCACAGATTCATTCAAGACTTCCTGATCGCCCATTGCCTGTCAAGTAGGTCATTCGTCATGCTAGGAGTGGGGAAATTTTTTCATCTTTCAGCAGCTAGCTCAGCCTCTTCTTAGCCTTCCGAGTGGGGTAGGGGTGGCATAGTATCATTGCCTTTAATATTTTTCCCCTAATTCTCTTCGTTCACCTGAATCATACACTTTGAAAGCAGAGTCTTTTCAAGACTGTGTCACTTTAATCTCTTATGGATTACTCCATGATCTCTGGTTTCAATCAGGATGTGATTGTGTGTTTATTTTTTGTTCTTTGTTGGGAAGTACCTTTTGTAGACACAGAACCTTTTTTTTTCAAATTATTTTTTTATTTTATCGTACTTTAGGTGAAGGTTTACAGAACAAATATTTTCTCATTAAACAGTCAGTACACTATTGTTTTATGACATTGGTTAACAACCCCACGACGTGTCAACACGCTCCCTTCTTGGCCTTGGAGGACCTTTTTTTTTTTTGGTGAAATATACGTAGCCAAAGATACACCATTTCAAAAATTTCTACATGTACAATTCAGTTACGTTGATTACGTTCTTCTAGTTGTGCTGCTATTCTCACTTTAGATGAAGGTTTACAGTACAAAATAGTTTCTCTTTAAACAGTTAGTACACATATTGCCCTATGACAATGGTTAAGAACCCCACTACATGTCAACACTGTCCTTACTCAACCTTGCGTTCCCTATCACCAGCTTTCCTGTCCCCTTCTGCCTTATAGTCCTTGTCCCTGGACTGCTGTGGCTCACGTTTTGTTTTATGGGGCTGTCCAATCCTCATCTGAACGTGAACCTTGGGAGTGACTTCACCACTGAGTTAAAAGGGTGTCTGGGGGTAGACCCAGAACCTTTAACTTTTGCCAAGAACTGTGGATGCAAAGATGCTGTGGAGTGGGGGTGAAGTGTGGGGCTGAGGGAAATAAGGATTTAGGGCCCTAATGGTTATTCTCTGGGTAGAAATGAGCATAGATAGGGGTTTGTTCTCCCTCCCTCTCTCTGTTTTTTTTTTTTTTCATTTTAAATGACTGCTGTAATGGGGCAATGAGGGCCTTTTAAGAAACATGGTTTAGTGATGTTGGTGGCACAACATGAAAAATGTAATCAGTGTCATTGAGTTGTAAATGTTGAAGCTGTGTTGGCAGATGTTTTGTTGTGTATGTTTTCACCACAATAAAAAGAAAAGGAATAATGATTGATGAACTTAGATCCAAAATTTTTTTCCTTGGCTAAAAGAATATTGTTCTTTTGGGAGCAAAAGAGTTGTTTAAAAAAAGGTAGTGCATGAATTATAAAATTTTGTTTCATGACCAAATTAGCAGGTATAGTTTTGAAATTTTGCCTAATCGGGGATACTCTTAGCTTTGAGGCTTTTTTAGATCTCTGCTAAATTCTTAGAGCAGGGTTTTAGCCTGGCAGCGGGCGGAGGGGGTATCCATGAACATTGAGGGGGTGGGATGGGGTTGCCTGTGCATGCTTGGGTGGGTTTTGGTGGGGTTAAGGGAGAAGAAATTCCTGAAATTTCAGGCAGAATTTTATGTGGATATATATATTTTTTGAGGAGATGGTCCATAATTTTCATCATTGTCAAAGTACTTAATGACCCAAAAGGCTAGAGTTACCATATTATAGTGATACACATCTTTAATGAAAACATTTATTTATTTAAAACTGCTATTTTTACCTTTAGTAAGGTTTCAAAATATGAATCTGTCAGCCGTAAATTGTAAAAAGCTGGAGAGTATTCTTTAGAGGAAGGATATTTTCAAATACTTATTGATGCTTAAAGGTTATGGGAACAGCCCCAGTGTTAGAGGTATATATGTGCAGCTCTTCACCAGGGAGCATCATCTGTGCCTTGAAAGCAATTAGTTCTTTCCAGTTTAAAATTAATATCCTTTTTATTGTGGGACATTTAAACAATGGATCTATTCATCTTAACCCACATCTCCTTTGATTAGTCAGTTAAGTTGTGATAGTGAATTTTTGATATTCCAGTTGTTTCCATGGCAATATGTGTATCGGTTGCCTCTAGATACTCGACATTTCTGATTTCAATTAGGATTCTCAGTGACACTCTTCCATTCTTTTTACTTGTTTTCAGTCCTCTCATATTTACCTTAGTAGCTGTTAGAAACCTTTTCCCTTTTTTTTCCTACCACCCCACTCAACTCATTCAATACTCACTTTGCAGATTAAAAAAAAAAAGAAAAAACTTTTACTGAAGAAATAAAGACTGCCAAGACTAACTCCATTGATTGTCTGTTCTAATCTAACAATTTAGCTGCAGCTATATCTGCCCCTTTCTTTATTCTGCAGGACTCGGGAGAGTGATCCTTCCTCTTGTCCAAGTGAATTATTTCCCTTTATTGCTATCCTGTCTGTAGATTTTTTAGGGCTCTTTTCCCACTAGTCATTTTCTCTCACCTGTGTCTTGAAACTTTCCCTCTCATTTATCTCCTTCTCTTCAGCTTGTAGATAGGCTTCTTTCTTTTACTCAGTAAATATACTTTAAGTTAAACACATACCATATGTTAGCACCCGGAAAGACAGACATGATAGGACAGATATAGTCCCTATCCTCTTGGGGCTTACAACATTAAGCTTGTTTAGTTGACGTCATTCTTTCAAAATTCTCTTGATGCTGTGTGTCCCCCTCTAGCTACCACCTGTTGCAAGTACAGTTGACTGTATCCTCTTTCTCACTCACGTTAGCTTTGTCCTCACCACTGTTCCAAAACCTAGTTGGCACTGGTCACCAGTTACCTAGTTGGAGAGCCCCAGTTGATACTTGATTCAAGAAGTGATGTAAAATTTTGGAAGTACAAAGATCATACTTCGTGGTTTTTTAAAAATGTGGTAAAATGTATATAAAAAGACATGCTAATTCAGCAATTTTTACATATATAATTCACTGACATTGCTTCTTGTACAACTGTTACTACTGTCCTTTTCAAATTATTCTACCACCATTACCTCCATATTTTCTTTCATAAGTGCAGATTATCTCTCAGGTGGTCAAAAACACATTACCTTCAACTTTTTGATTGGTATCTCTCTGGTGGCCCTGCCTTATCCTGCTCTGATTATATTTGGTTACTCTGTAGGCTTCCTGCACAACTGTCATCTTGATCTCTTTCACCATGATTTGGGGGAGCCACCTCTCTCCTGTGTTGAATCTCCTTGTTATCCCCCCATCCCTGACAACCACTGATCGATTTTCCACCCGTTATAGTTTTGTGTTTCCCAGAATGTCATAAAAATGGAAGCATACAGTATGTAGCCTTTTGAGTCTGCCTTTTTTCACGTAGCATAATATATTTGATATCCACCCATGTTGTTGCATGCATCAGTAGTTCATTAATTTTTATTACTGGGTAGTATTCTTTTGTATGGATGTGCTATAGTTTATCTGTTTACCTGTTGAAGGACATTTGGGTTGTTTCCAGATTTTGAGGACTGTGAGTAAAGGTGTTATGAATATTCAGATGCATATCCAGAAAAGTAGCCCATGGCCATCATAAGCTACATGAGAGGCTGAGTAATTGAGTATTTAGAGGAAGACAAAGGAGAAAGTATGTTGTGAGTGGATTTTGGTAGGTAATCTATGGTATCAATTGCATATGCCTTTTTTCTTTTTTAAATAATATTATGTTTTCGGTGAAAGTTAACACAGTAAATTGGGTTCCCGTTTGACAATTTCCACACAGATTGTTCAGTGACATTAGTTACGTTTTTTTTACATTGTGTCAGCAGTCTCTTTATTTGCATTCTGGTTGTTCCATTTCCAGTACTCTAGTTTCCCTGCCCCCTTATCTTTTCTTCTTTGCTTTAGAGTAATTGTTGAGTTTTTGGTCTCATATAGATGGTTTTTTTTT
>NW_004443952.1:27438611-27444096 GCF_000243295.1 Trichechus manatus latirostris
CTTATATACAGATTCGGGCCACACCCTCAATCATCTGATTGGCTACTCACAGTATATTCACTCATGGGAATGATTACATTAAAACATGGGAGAATCATGGCCCAGCGAAGTTGGCACACAATCTTAACCATCACAGGAGGTTTTTTAATGGAGCCCTGTACTCATGTGCCAATCTGTTATTTCACTAAAAGGTGACCTCAGGAAATAGCTTTGGTTCAAGGTTTAAAGAGTATTTCAGGGTGATAGTCTCAGGGAGTCCTCTAGTCTCAACTGGTCCAGTAAGTCTGGACTTTTTAAGAATTTGAGTCCTATTCTGTGTTTTTCTCACGTTCTACCAGGGTCCATCTGTTGTGGGTGGCTCTGATCAGAATGGTCGGTAGTGGTAGCCGGGCACCATCTTAGTTCTGTGCATATACCTTCTTGATTGGTTTGCTCTTTTGTTTTACCAACACGGATTTTCCAGGAGCCTCCTGAGGGTTTATGAAGTCTTGCATATGTGAAAACGACGTGTTTCTGTCTTCAAATTGATTGGTGTTTTTGCTTTGTGTAGAATTCTAGGTTGGAAGTTATTTGCCTTTAAACACAATTGTTACACTGCATTGTTGCTGTTGAAGTCCTCTGCCATTCTGATTCTTGATTGTGTATATATGACCTAATTTTCTTTTTCTAGAAATCTTTAGTATCTTCACTTTGCCCCCAGAGTTCTGAAGTGCTTCAATGGACCTCTTCCCTCCACCCCCTTAATTTACAGTGCTTAGAGTTCTCCCATTCTGAAAACTAAAAATGTTCTTCAGTTGTGGGAAATTTTCTTAAGTTATTTCTGTGACTTCCCCTCCATTCCTAGATTTCTTCCTTTCTGGAACTCCTGAAGCTTTTGGGCTACCGGGACTGAGTCTTACTTTTGTTGTTATTCTGCTTTATGTGAGTCTATGTCTGTTACTTATGCTGTCGTATTGAAGATCTCTTTTGTTCTCTCAGTGTACATTTTAAAATAGCATGCTGTTCTTTTGTGACTATAATATATTATCTCTCTGAGGAAATTGTTTTTTTCTCTTGTAAGTGTTCTCACTACAATGTTTTTTTTTCCTCGGAGGTCCTTTTTTATCCCCTTATTTATTTTGACTTTTTCATGTTTAGATACCTTTCTCAAATGTCTGGTAATCCTTGGGTAAGGCCCATGAAATCTGATGGAGTCCTGTGAGCCTGATCAGGGCCTAGAGACTGGTGGGCATCATTGTAAGTGATCTGACTGAGCTGGTTGATTCATTGGGTACCCTCAAATGTCAGTTTCTATAAGACTTTTATCTTGGGCTGGTTAGTTTCCCCAGAGATAACTCCTCCATCCTCCTGTGACCATAGAAATAAGTAGAGGAAGGAGATGAAAGTCCACCTGGTTAGTATGTAGATTACACTTAATCCTCCTATTTTCAGAGCAGTATTGAGTCCCTCAAGGAGCCCTGCTCACACAGTGGTTAAGCACTTGGCTGCCAACCGAAAGGTCAGAGGTTCGAACCCATGAACCCACCAGTGGGTCCAAAGGAGAAAGCCCTGGTGATCTGCTTCCATAAAGATTACAGCCTAGGAAACCCTATGGGGCTGTTCTACTCTCGTATAGGGTCACTGTGAGTTGGACTTGATGACGCATAGCAATAACAACATCGAGTCCCTCAGCTGGGCCTGGTATCTTTGAGTAACTTTGGTTCCATCTTTCTGGAGAGTAAACCTTAGGGACCTTGACTAGGATGGAAATGAAGTAACTACACAGCTGTGTGGTTTTGGGAAGGGTTCTGGGAGTTTATTGCCTCTTATATCGATTTTGAACTAATCTGTTTTTATTTCCAGCCCATAAATACCCTTACCTTCATCATTATTTGGTGCCCTCAATTCCTTAGCCTTTCTAGGGTGCAGCAGCAAGGATTGATCTCCTTCTAGGCTTTCCACTGCTAATGTAGGATACTTTCTTGGTCCATGAAATACATAAGTCTAGCAGCTTTCTAGCTTATAAAGTTTTGTTGCTATCTTTTTTCCTAGTTTTTCATTCTTATGGGTTTATGTGTGGTGACCCCCTCCTCTTTTTTGGTTAAATAAAAGGTATGTCATTTGAATGGGGCTTGCTGATGAACAGTGATAAACGTCTTTATCTGCAGTGTTTTGACTGGAAGTATTTTTATAGTTAAGTAATATCATGTTATTTTACAGTAAAAAAAAATCTAAACCTGTTGCCGTCGAATCAATTCTGACTCATAGCAACTGTATAAGACAGAGTAGAACTGTCCCTAGGGTTTCCAAGGAGTGGCTGATGGATTTGAACTGCTGGACTTTTGGTTAACAGCCGAACTCTTAACCACTGTGCTACCAGGGCTCCACAGTAAAAATAGTGCCGCCTAATAGCATATTATGTGAGCCAAGCCATGTATTAATTTAAAATTTTCTAGTAGCATTTTAAAAATTAAAAAAGAAATGGAAAAATTACTTTTCATAATATTTTATTTAACCCAGTATATCCAAAATGTTATCACTTCAACATATAATCAATATAAAATAATTAGAGATTTTACTTTCTTTTTTTTGTACTAAGTCTTTGAAATCCGATGTGTATTTTACACTTACAGCACATTTGGACTAACCACATTTCAAGTGCTCAGTAGCCATATATAGCTAGTTGCTACTGCATTGGACAGTGCAGGTATAGAGGGCCATCTAATTACAGTTCCTACCTCTGCTCTTCACTACTTTGCTAGTAGTAGCACATTATCTTGCTCATAGTTGGCATTCAAAATGCTTTATCTGAGAACCCTTTAAGAAGACCTGAGTGAAGAGTGTTCATGTCGTTCAGTTATTGGATAGTAGATAAGATTAAGTTTTGTATAAAGAGTATCTCATGATTATGTATAATCATGTTTTGATGGCATATTATGTTATTTATGTGCTTGATAAAAAACAAACAGAACTTAAACCCATTGCTGTTGAGTCGATTCTGACTCATAGCGACCCTATAGCATATAGTAGAACTGCCCCATAGGGTTTCAAAGGAGTGGCTGGTGGATTCGAACTGCCGACCTTTTGGTTAGCAGTCGAGCTCTTAACCATTGTGCCACCAGGGCTTGATACTTAGTAGTTATTCAATAAACGTTTGTTAATTTAATGAAGGAAAATTACATGTACATTTTTTTTTTTTTTTGTCTCTTTGGGAGATTGATTGTTTATAGGTATTTTTTGCCTTTGGATATGGCTTGCCGTGGAGATCACATTTTAAACTGGATTATTGCCAGATAAAATCTTGACTGGAAGCAGTGTTGACTTTGAATTCACATATCAACTGCAAGTGGGAAGAGCCAGATAGAACTACATGTAGAAATAAATACACGTAGTGCTAAAATGATTGCCCGTTAAAACTGGTGGTCCTTAAGATTTTTATTTAGAATTGCTAAAACTGTAAACCACAGATGTCTAGATTGCATGAGTAAAATTGTTTTAAGAGCTACCTGCACAATCGAAAATTCTGAAAGCCTGTTTCTTAAGAATTTGTGTTCGAGAGCTTTTATATTTTATCTCATGTGTTCTCCTCACCCCTGTATTTTATTCTTAACCTTTTTTCTGTGATTTGGAAGTTTTGCTTACCATGCCTGCTTTCTTGCAGATTTTCTATTTTGTACATACATTATTTTGTATATACTGTATATGATGACTTCGGTGACCAGTGACCGTTCCCGAGGTGCTCGGGAAAAACCACAGATTTCAGCAACACAGGCAACACAACCACAGAAACAAGTAGTACAGGTAAGTTTTTGTAGAACTATTGTTTGTCTTGTTTAGAATTAAGGAAATTAAGGGAGCACAGATGATTTAATGTTCTCACTTGTAGGAAACTGCAGGATTTTGAACCTTGTGTTAAAAAGTAGGTAGTGTAATAGGAAAGATCATATCGTTGAACAGGCACATTTGGATGTTGTTCCTTGAGAACTTTTTAATCCTGAACTTTCACCTGCTACTCATTAGCATCTAGGTATCTCCTTTTCTTTACTATTAATTTAGGTGTGTCCCTGGAATGTAATATGAAGATCCAGAATGTATGGAGAAATAGTACTCGGGAGCTGAGAAATGTCTGCATTATAGAGACTTATCAAAAGCTGCGTTTTCTTTCAAGCACCATTACCTGGGAAGAGTGCTTTAATCTTAGAATGGCTTTTAATTATAAGGACCCATTTGCATTAAAATATTTAATGTTAAATACTTGTTTCTCCTCAGTTTGTTTATATTATTATTCTAAATGAAGTGAGACAATCCAAGCACAGTGCCAAGCACATTTCCTGGTACAAAAATAAACATTCTGTATATGTTGTTGACTAGATTGGCAGACACTTTCAGAGGAAGTATGTAAGTAAATAAGTAAAACCTTATCCAACCCATTATAATTTCAAAAAACCAAGCCCAAGCCCACAGCCCTTGAGTTGATTCTGACTCATAGTGACCCTGTAAGACAGAGTAGAACTGCCCCATAGGATTTCCAAGGCTGAAATCTTTACAGAAGCAGAATGCTACACCTTTCTCCCATGGAGAGGCTCATGGGTTTGAACCACTGACCTTTTGGTTAGCAGCCAAGCACTTTAACCACTGCACCACCAGGGCTCCTTGTTATAATTTCAGATGGATGATTTGACTGTGCTTTGATGGCTAATTATACGTACTTTTTAAAACCATTCATACCCAGATGCTCTGTTAAAGACATAGAGGGTGGACTCTATTTAACTGTTGCATTAAGTTTTTTATATAAGATTAATCTCCTGTGTTATCAGCATCAACAGACAGATATGTCCGCTATTTGGTTGTTGTTGTTAGGTGCTGTCTAACTCATAGTAACCCTGTGTGCAACAGAACGAAACCCTGCTTGGTCCTGAATGATCCTGACAGTCATTGCTATGCTTGAGCTAATTGTTGTAGCCACTGTGTCAGTCTGTCTCATTGAGGGTCTTCTTCTTTTTCACTCACTGTCTACTTTATATGATGTCCTTCTCCAGGGACTGGTCCCTCCTGATAACATGTCCAAAGTACATGAGATGAAGTCTTTCCATCCTCACTTCTTTTTTATTTTTTAATTGTACTTTAGGTGAAGTTTACTGAGCAAATTAGTTTCTCATTAAACAATACACAGATTGTTTTGTGACACTGGTTGCCAATCCGGCAAGGTGTCAGCACTCTCCCCTTCTCCACCCTGGGTTCCCTGCTTCTGTTCGTCCAGTTTTCCTGTCGCTTCCTGCCTTGTCGTCTTTGCTTTTGCGCTGGTGTGCCCATTTAATCTCTTATACATAATTAAACTACGAAACGCATTCCTCAGGTATGTTTTTGTTTGCCCGGTAGACCTGTCTAACCTTTGGCTTGAAGGGTGAACCTCAGGAATGTCTTCATTATGAGCTATAAGGTTCCCGGGGGCTGTCCTCTTGGGGTTTCTCCAGTCTCTGTCAGAACAGGAAGTCTGGTCTTTCTT
>NW_004443952.1:27444632-27446080 GCF_000243295.1 Trichechus manatus latirostris
ACTACAGAACACAACACTGCCCCGTCCCGCGCCGTGCTCACAATCATTGTTATGCTTGAGCTCATTGTTGCAGCCACTGTGTCCTTCCATCTTGTTGAAGGTCTTCCTCTTTTGCGCTGACCCTGTACTTTACCAAGCATGATGCCCTTCTATAGGGACTGATCTCTCCTGACCACATGTCTAAAGTATGTAAGATGTAGTTTCGCCATCCTTCCTTCTAAGGAGCATTCTGGTTGTACTTCTTCCAAGACAGTTTTGTTCGTTCTTTTGGCAGTCCATGGTATATTTGATATTCTTGGCTAACACCACAATTCAAAGGCATTAATTATTCTTCTATCTTCCTTACTTATTGTCCAGCTTTTCACATGCATAATGATGCGATTGAAAATACCATGGCTTGGGTCAGGCGCACCTTAGTCTTCAAGGTAACATCTTTGCTTTTCAACACTTTAAAGAGGTCTTTTGCAGCAGATTTGCTCAACGCAGTGCGTCTTTTGATTTCCTGACTGCTACTTCCGTGGGTGTTGATTGTGAATCCAAGTAAAATGGAATCCTTGACAACTTCAATCTTTTCTGTGTTTATCATGATGTTGCTTACTGGTCCAGTTGTGAAGATTTTTGTTTTCTTTATGTTGAGGTCTAATCCGTACTGAAGGCTCTGGTCTTTGATCTTCACCAGTAAGTGCTTCAAGTCCTCTCACTTTCAGCAAACAAGGCTGTGTCATTGCATATCGCAGGTTGTTAATGAGTCTTCCTCCAAACTTATGCCCCTTTCTTCTTCACATAGTCCAGCTTCTCGGATTATTTGCTCAGCATACAGATTGAATAGATATGGTGAAAGGATGCAACCCTGACGCACATCCCACTTGGTCATGGTGAATTATTTTTTCGATATGTCGTTGAATTAGCTAGAATTTTGTTGAGGATTTTTACGTCTATGGTCATGAAGGATATTGGTCTGTAAGTTTCTTTTTTGTGGTGTCTTTATCTGGTTTTGGTATCAGGGTTATGCTGGCTTCGTAGAATGAGTTAGGAAGCATTCCATCCTTTTCAGTGCTCCGAAATACCTTTACTAGTAGTGGTGTTAATTCTTTGAAAGTTTGGTAGAATTTCTCCAGTGAAACTGTCCAGACCTGGGCTTTTTTTGTTGGGAGCTTTTTAATTACCTTTTCAATCTCTTCTTTTGTTATGGGTTTATTTAGTTATTCTACCTCTGTTTGTGTTAGTTAGATAGTATGTTTTTAGAAATTTGTCCATTTTCTCTAGGTTTTCAAATTTGTTAGAGTGCAATTATTCATAGTATTATGTTATGGTTCTTTTAATTTCAGTTGGGTCTGTTGTCATATCACCCGTCTCATTTCTTATCCGGGTTATTTGCTTCTTCTTCTGTTTTTCTTTTGTCAGTTTGGCCAACGGTTTATCGATTTTGTTGATCTTTTCAAAGAACC
>NW_004443952.1:27446616-27450835 GCF_000243295.1 Trichechus manatus latirostris
ATCAAGTTCGTTGATTGTGGCATTTAGATTTTTTGTGTCTTTATTGAGCTGCTTTCTGGATGTTCTGTCTTTAACCGAAAGTGATATGTTGACGTCTCCTCCTATTATTATGGAGCTGTCTTTCTCTCTTTTCAATGCTGTTAGAGTTTATGTATTTTGGAGCCGTGTCATGGGGTGCGTAAATATTTATTATGGTTATGTCCTCCTGGTGTATTGACCCTTTAATCATTATAATAGTGTCATTCCTTACCCTTTGTGGTGGATTTTACTTTAAAGTCTGTTTTGTCAGAGATTAATATTGCCCCTCCTGCTCTTTTTGATGGTTGTTTGCTTGATATATTTTTTTCCATCCTTTGAGTTTTAGTTTGTTCATGTCTTTAAGTCTAAGGTATGTCTCTTGTAGGCAGCATATGGATGGATCATGTTTTTTTATCCATTCTGCCACTCTCTGTCTCTCTATTGGTGCGTTTAGTGTATTTGCATTCAGCGTAATTATTGATACGTATGAGTTTAGTGCTGTCAGATTGATGTCTTTTTTTTAGTGTTGCTGACAGTTTCTTTGTTCCACTTAATTTTCTGTGCTGAGTCATTTTTCTTTATATATTTTCTTTTCATCTTTTTCATTGTTGATTTTGTATTTGCTGAGTCTGTGTTTTTCATTTTGATGTGTAGGATTGTTAGTTTCTTTAATATTTATCCCTGTCTTTCTAAGTTAAAACCGCTCTTTTATTTCTTTATATTGCCTTGAATTCCTCTTCATATGAGAGATCTATGATTACATTTTTTAGTCTCTGTTTTTTGTTTTAATATTGTCATCTTTTACATATTGATGTCTTTGTTTCCCTATTTTGAGCATTTTTGCCTTGATTTATTTTTGTGACTTCCCTATCTGGGTTGATATCTCATTGCTCTTTCCTGTGTTCTAGTGGTTCTCTGATGTTACTAATTTTCGAATTGGAGGACTTTCTTTAGTATTTCTTGTAATTTTGGTTTGGTTTTTACAAACTCCCTAAACTTCTGTTTATCTGGAAATGGCCTAATTTTGCCATCATATTTGAGAGACAGTTTTGTTGGATATATAATTCTTGGCTGGCAGTTTTTTCCTTCAAGGCTTTATATGTGTCATCCTGTTGCTGTTTTGCCTGCATGGTTTCTGCTGAGTAGTCTGAGCTTAGTCTGGTCGATTCTCTTTTGTAGGTTACTTTTCGTTTATCCCTAGCCACTCTTAAAATTTTCTGTTTATCTTTGGTTTTGGCAAGTTTGATGATAGTATGTCTTGGTGACTTTCTTTTGGGATCTGCCTTATGTGGGGTTTGATGAGCATCTTGGATAGATATCTTCTCATCTTTCTTGATATCAGGGATATTTTCTGCCAACAAATCTTCAATATTTCTCTGTATTTTCTGTTGTCCTCCCCTGTTCTGGTACTCCAGTCACTCATAGGTTATTCCTCTTGATAGAGTCCCACATAATTCTTAGGGTTTCTTCAGTTTTTTAGAATTCTTTTATCTGTTTTTTCCTCAAATAAGTTGGTTTCAAGTGCTTTATCTTCAGTCTCACTAATTCTGACTTCCATTGACTCAGTTCTGCTCCTGTGACTTTCTATTGAGTTGTCCAATTCTGAAATTTTATTGTTAATCTTCTGGATTTTTGAAGACTGTTAAATTTGTCACTATGCTCTTCTTGAATTCCTCTGTTGCTTTGAGTGTTCCTTGGCTTGGTTTGCGTTTTGCCTGATCTCCTTCCTGATTTCTTGAAGAGTTCCGTGTATTAATCTTTTGTATTCTACCCCTGGTAATTCCAAGAAGTTCTCTTACTCCAGAAAGTTTCTTTAATCTTGGTTTTGAGAGCTTGCTGAAGCCATCATGGTCTACCTCTTTATATAATTTGATATTGACAGTTGTCTCCTAGCCATCAATAAGTTATTATATTTATTTATTTTATGTTTGCTTACTGTCCTAGCTTCTTGTCTTGTTTTAATATGCCCAGATAGGCTGCTTGTATGAGCTGCTTTGATTATTGGCGCATTTGAGGTTCTAACATCCTGTCACCAGGTGGTTAGATTTGTTACTGGGTATGTGAGCCCAGGAGTCTGTTTACTTTTCTTGTATGGATTCAGCGCAGGTGTCCAGGTAGTCAGTCACCAAGTGTGTGGTGCAGGCTTTCACCTACAGTCCTAGACAGGCAAGGTTGATTGGTGTAGGCACAGGTATCTGGCTTCAGTAGGGGGTCACATGCTGAGCAACGCAGGGGTCTGGCGGCTGCCCCTGAGTGTCTGGGAGGAAAGCGTGTGCCTGTTTCCTAGAGTGCGTAGGTGGGTTGGTTTTGAAGCTGGACTGTGGGCACCCAGTGCTGTTGGCTGTAAGGACTGGAAGGCATCACTTATTCTTGAACCCCTGTTGCGGGTGGCTAGGTGGTGTGGGTGGAGCCACCAGTCCTCAGGCCCCTGATGTGGGTAGGTGAGAACCCTGCTTAATGAGCAGAGCAGTGTCAAATGTCATGAACCTGCCACTCCACCATACAGCTGATAAAATTGAAGTTAGGCTTCAGGTATATACTCTGCTGTACTGTGCTGTTAAGGGCCTATGTTTTTGAAATGAGGCCACACAGGTCTGTGCAGGGGTGAAAGGCATTCAAAGTCTGTGGACCCCTTATACCTGTGCCCAGGCAAAGGAGCTCTGCCTACCCTGAGTCCCCAGTTTAGGGGAGGTGGCAGATTATTTTTCCTGTTTTTTAATTTGTTCCCTCTCAAAGGCTGGGAGAATGGCTCACGGCACGTGTCGGGTCCTAGTTCCAGCCCAGGGGACGCAGCAGTCCCTGAAGCCGGCCCTGGACCCAGTGTTGAGCGGGGAGGACAGGTAAGAGGGAAGGAGGTTTTTCCCAAAGGGCGTGGTTTTCGATCTGTGCATTAGGTCAGATGCATGCCCTTATCTTTTGCTGATTGAGCACCGTTTTTCACCTGGTTTTGGAGGCCTGCGTAGACTCTTTCACTGGGTTTCTCCCAGTGTGGAAAATGCCTCCCGAGCGCCACCATTTAACTCAGTGAGCACGCCAGCCGATTCGCCCTGAAGGGTGCCAGCTCCCGCTAGGTCAGGTCTGGCAACTCCTCGCTGCTTCTGAACAATCTTTCCCTCCCCCTGCTGCTCAGTCCAATTAATGAACTTTCCCTTTGATGTTCAGGGCCCCTAGATTGTCATATATAATCAATTCACTTTTTTTTCCAGGTCTTTTTTGTAAGAGGGACCACCAGAAGCGTCTGACTACTCTACCATCTTGGCCCCGCCTCTCTGCTTCTTAACATTTTAAAGAAGTCTTTTGCAGCAGATTTCCCCGTTGCAAGATGTTATTTCGTTTCTTGACTGCTGCTTCCATGCCGTTGATCATGGATCCAAGTAAAATGAAATCCTTGACAACCACTATTTTCTATGCTTATTGTGATGTTGTGTATTGGTCCAGTTGTGAGGATTTTTTGTTTTCTTAATGTTGAGGTGTAATCCATACTGAAGGCTGTGGTCTTTGATCTTCATCAGTAAGTGCTTCAAGTCCTCTTAACCTTTAGTAAGCAAGGTTGTGTCATCTGCATATCCCAGGTTTTTAATGATTCTTCCTCCAGTCCTGGTGCCCTATTCTTATTCATATAGTCCAGCCTCTGGGATTATTTGCTCAGCATACAAATGGAGTAAGTATGGTGAAAAGATACAACCCTGATGCACACTTTTCCTGATTGTAAACAACGCAGTATCTCCTTGTTCTGTTCTATCGACTGCTTCTTAGTCTATGTACAGGTTCCATGTGAGCACAATTAAGCGTTTTGAAATTCCCATTCTTTGCATTGTTATCTGTAATTTATTATGATCCACACAGTTGAATGCCTTTGCATAGTCAATAAAACACAGGTAAACATCATTCTGTGCTTTCAGCCAAGACTCATCTGACAGCAGGAATGATATCCCTCATTCCATGTCCTCTTTTGAATCCGGCTTGAATTTCTGGCAGTCCTCTGTCGATGTACTGCTGCAACTCTTTTGAGTTATCTTCAGCAAAATTTAATTTGCCTTCAGTAGAACTTGGCTTCTTCCTTAAGTACCATTGGTTCTTGATGCTACCTCCTGAAATGGTTGAACATCGACCAGTTCTTTTTGGTACAGTGACTCTATATTCCTTCCATCTTCTTTTGATGCTTCCTGCGTCATTCAGTATTTTGCACATAGAATCCTTC
>NW_004443952.1:27451382-27452239 GCF_000243295.1 Trichechus manatus latirostris
TATTCTCACTTAAGATGAAGGCTTACAGAACAAAATCGTTTCTCATTTAACAGTTACTACACATGAGCTGCTGCTGCTTTCTGTAATGGAGCTTAGCCTTCTCCTTCCTCTTTTCGTCCAGGGTGGCTGTCACCGCTTGGTACTTCCAGCCTACCTCATGAGCAAGGCGTCCCAAGTAGGCAGACTTATGCGTGGGCTTGAGACGCACAACCTTGAGGGCAGCAGGAACCACCATTCGCTTTTTCTTGTCATAGGGGGGTGGGATCCTGTTAAACACCTTGAGGTGGTCAAGGGCAGCCTGGGCACGCTTGGTCTTGTGGGGCAGCATGCCTCGCACAGTCCACCAAAAGATGCAGCGGGGGGCCCGGAAGTGGTAAGGGCCGCGGGAGGGGTTGGTGTTCATGCGCTTGTGGAGGAAGGCCAGGTACGTCAACTTGTTCCTGTAGAAATTGCCACAGATGTTGATGCCCTCGCAGCGCATGACCACCACCTTCCGGCCCAATAGCACCTGCTTGCCCACAATGGCCGCCAGGCGACCCAGGAGATGGCCTCGACCATCAAGTACCAGGACCTGCCCCTCCGCCATCTTCGGCAGTCGCCTGGGAAAAACAGCCAAGTCTTTTAATAAATTAGTAATTGCTATTTATCTTATGGTTCTGGTGAGGAATGTTGAATATACCATGGACTACCAGAAGAAGGAACAAATTAGTCTTAGAAGAAGTACAATCAGATGCTCCTTAGAAGCGAGGATGGCGAGACTTCGGCTTGCTTACTTTGGACATGTACTCAGGAATGACCAACTGCTAGAAAAGGACATCATGTTTGGTGTAGAGGTCTCAGTGAAAATGAGGGAAACA
>NW_004443952.1:27463165-27464195 GCF_000243295.1 Trichechus manatus latirostris
GGCTAGTGTGAGTCTCCTGAAGTTGGCTTGTGCTTTTTGACTTGATCCTAGTGCTGTTTGATAGATTCTCCACTAACTGGTATGACAAGATATTTCAGACTTATCTTATGCATGTCCTACCCTGTACCTGGAATCAGTCATTGCTCCAAGAAACCCTGGTTTCTTTTAGTGGGTATTTAGAGACTTCAGCCTGGTCACTGGAGATGTTCATTGCTGCTGGGTTGGTCATTGTTTATAGTAGAGCTATGAAATAATTTTTAAAGGAAAAACATCTCATGAGTTTGTGCTCATACTTCAAATTCAGGGTTTTTACTTAACTTCTTTTATACTTCATCTGAAAACTTTGGCTTCCACAGAACCAGGAGATATAGAACCATAATTTTTCTTTTGTTTTACCCCACTTTGTGCATATAACAGTCTTAGACTAATGATGCTGATAGTACCACACCATATGTTTTGTTTTCCGAATTTTTACCCCAATCTCCTCTTCCCCCTGTTGTATTGTTTTTATTTATATAGAGTTCTGGACTTGGAGAAATGAGAAAGCCTCCTTTTTTAATCCATTTGTCGTTGTTAGGTGCTGTTGAGTTGGTTCTAACTCATAGTGACTGTCTAGTTAACTCGTGCTGCTATAACAGAAATACCACAAGTGGATGGCTTTAACAAAGACAAATTTATTCTCTCACAGTGTAGGAGGCTAGAAGTCTGAATTCACGATGCCAACTCCAGGGGAAGGCGTTCTCTTTATGTTGGCTCTGGGGGAAGGTCCTTGTCATTAATCTTCCCCAGTTGAGGAGCTTCTCAGTGCAGGGACCCTGGGTCCAAAGGACACACTATTCTCCTGGCTCTTGTTTCTTGGTGGTATGAGGTCCCCATGTCTCTCTGCTCACTTCTCTCTTTTGTATCTTGAAAGAGATTGATTTAAGACACAATCTAATCTTGTAGTTGAGTCCTGCCTCATTAACATAACTGCTACTAATCCCACCTCATCAACGTCTTAGAGGCGGGATTTACAACTCAGAGGAAAATC
>NW_004443952.1:27465584-27467728 GCF_000243295.1 Trichechus manatus latirostris
GGATCACCTTTCTTTGTAATGGGCACAAATATGGATCTCTTCCAGTCGGTTGGCCAGGTAGCTGTCCTGCAAATTTCATGGCATAGGTGAGTGAGCTCTTCCGTTGTTGACATCCTTTTGTTGAAACATCTCAATTGGTATTCTGTCAATTCCTGGACACTTGTTTTTGCCAATGCCTTCAGTGCAGCTTGGACTTTTTCCTTCACTACCATTGGTTGTTAATCATAAGCTACCTCCTGAAATGGTTGAACGTCAGCCAATTCTTTTTGGTACAGTAACTGTGTATTCCTTCCATCTTCTTTTGATGCTTCTGCATCATTCAATGTTTTGCTCAGAAGTTTTTCTTCAGTTTTTTCAGCTTGAGAAATGCCAAGCATGTTCTTCCCTTTGGTTTTCTGACTCCAGGTCTTGGCACATTTCATAAATGTACGTTGTCTTCTCGAGCTGCCCTTGGAAATCTTCTATTCAGCTCTTTTAATTCATCATTTCTTCTGTTCGTTTTAGCTACTCGGAGTTCAAGAATAAGTTTCAGAGTCTCTTTTGACATCTATTTTGGTTTTTTCTTTCCTGTGTTTTTAATGACCTTTTGCTTTTTTCATGTATTATGTCCTTGATGTCATCCCACAACTCGTCTGATCTCCGGTCATTAGTGTTCAGTGCATCAAATCTATTCTTGAGATGGTCTCTAAATTCAGGTGGGATATACTCAAGGTCGAACTTTGGCTCTTGTGGATTTGTTCTAATTTTCTTCAACCTCAAGTTGAAATTACTTATGAGCAGTTGATGGTCTGTTCCACAGTCTGCCCCTGGCCTTTTTCTGGCTGATGATACTGAGCTTTTCCATCATCTCTTTCCACAGATTTAGTCGATTTGATTCCTGTGTATTTCATTTGGTAAAGTCTACATGTATAGTTACTGTTTTTGTTGTTGAAAAAAGATATTGCAATGAATAAGTTTTGACGTCATTTCTATCACCAAGGCCGTATTTTTCAACTACCAATCCTTCTTTTCTTCCAGCTTTCGCGTTCCAATCACCAGTAATTATCAATGCATCTTGATTGCACGTTAGATCAATTTCAGACTGCATAAATTGGTAAAGATCTTTAATTTCTTCATCTTTGGCATTAGTAATTGGGGTGTAAATTTGAATAATAGTTATATCAACTGGTCTTCCTTGTAGGCATATGGATATTATCCTATCACTGACAGCGTTGTACTGCAGGATAGATCTTGAAGTGTTCTTTCTGGCAATGAATGCGACGCCATTCCTCTTCAATTTTTTCATTCTCGTTATAGTAGACGATATGATTGCCTGATTCATAGTGGCCAATACCAGTCCATTTCAGCTCACTAATGCCTAGGATATTGATCTTTATGTGTTCCATTTCCTTTTTGATGACTTTCAATTTTTCCAGATTCATACTTTGTACATTTCACATTCCGATTATTAATGGATGTTTCCAGCTATTTTTTCTCATTTTTTCATTCCAGAGGCCTCAGTAAGTGTTGACTTGTTTTTGTAAAATATCCTGGTCATTGGCATCATGAATTTGACATACTAAATATAAATGTTTAGATTCTCTTTGCGAAAGCAACAAGATGTGCATCAATCTCTTTTTGTTTAATGAATTTTCTGAATTTGGGAATTTCAACTATTTTAACTATTCCAACTTCTATTTTAGACGTCTTGAAGTCAGTTGATAAAACAACAAACAAGTTTAAAATGCAGTTTTCACTGTTTATTCAAATGTCAAATATCGGCTACACACCTTTTTCAAGGAAACAGTTTGACTCAGTTGATTGACTCTTTCTTCAGCACTTTTTTTTTAGTTGTTGTAGTTTAAATGAAGTCTACATTTCAAGTTAGTTTCCCATACAAAAATTTATACATACATTATTATGTGACCCTAATTGCTCTTGCCATACTGTGACAGTACACTCCTCCTTTCCACCTTTGATTGCCCATGTCCATTCAACCAGCTCCTAACCCTCTCTACCTTCCCGTCTCACCTCTGGACAGAAGCTGCCTGTTTAGTCTCTTGTATCTGCTTGAGCTAAGAGGCACACTCCTCACGAGTATCACTTTATGTCCCACAGTCCAGTCCAATCCCTGTCTGAAGAGTTGGCCTCAGAAATTGTTTTAG
>NW_004443952.1:27468198-27470019 GCF_000243295.1 Trichechus manatus latirostris
TTTTCTTCCTCAGAGACTCCTATTATCCATAAGTTGAGGTTTGGTTGTCTTTCTTTTCTCCCATTCCTTTTTACCTCTTCATTTTCCTCTTCCTTTTTTTACTTTAAAAAATTTCTCCCTTTTTACATTCTATTTCTCTTGAGGTACTGACTTTTATAGGTTTGTTTTTTGTTTCTTCTAGTTTAGTCTTTATTCATGAAATTATTATTATTTTTTTTCAGATTCTTTTCTGAATTCTTTTACTTCAAGTTAGAATTAGAAAAACTTAGAAATATGTTTAACTCAATTTGAAACAGGACGTAGCAGTCTTGCTTGTTTTCTTAGGCACATTTTTCTGGAGTGCTTTCATTGGTTGTAGTGATATTAATTCTGCTTCTAATTCTTTTTCTCTTATAATAACTTCATATGGGATTTGACATTTATTTTTCTGTTGGTCATTTTTATGTGAAACTCGTTTTCTTCGACTTTTAGAAGCAGTGTGGTTCAGAATGGCTTTTCTAACTTCAAAGAAAATTTTTTTTCTGTGTCATTATGGTGGCTTCTTTCCTCAGTTTTGTTCCCTTCCCCTAATCTGGCCCTTTTCTTTCCTTCCTGTCTGTGTTGTTCAGTTTTAGTTTCACTCGCAGCAGTTCCAGTTGAAGGGAGCCCTTGCTGATTAGTTTCAATAGTTTACAATGGTACACTAAAAAACCCTGTTGCCATCGAGTCGATGGCACAGAGTTGAACTGCTCCATAGGGTTTCCAAGGAGAGGCTGGTAGGTTCGAACTGCCAACCTTTTAGTTGGCAGCCATAGCTCGTAACCACTATGCCACTAGTAACCACTATGCCTCCTCCTGTTTAAACCTTTCTGCATCCCTTGCACTCAGCCCGCCATTGGAGTGATCAAAACTCTGCAGTTCCAACTGCTTTTCTCAAACTGGCCCACCGTACTGTCCAGTGAATTAGCTTTTGACTACTTGAGATTTTCTTTTGACACCCTTGTATTTGCTTCTGCCTTCTGTGGCACAGACAGACACCGGGCAGGTCTTATATCTGTTGATGGTTTGCCTTCATCTCTTTGTTTTTTGAGGTTTGTGAGGGATACTTTGTACCTAGTTTTGTTGTCAGTTATTGTCCATGTGTTTTTGGTTTTGCTGAAAAAAATTGCAGGAGTTTAGAGACCTCTCATTTACCCTTAACCAGATTTGTATGATTTTTAACATTGTGTAACATTTGCTCTGTCATATTCTTTTTTTTTGTATTTATGTGTTTGTCTACACATTTACACACAAACATATACACATACATTTTTTATCGTTCTGAACCATTTGAGAGTAAGTTACATATATTCTACCTTTTACCCTTTACTAGTTAAGTGTGTATTTCCTAAGAACAAGGATATTCATGTATATAGCTACAGCTCACCTCTCAAATTTAGTAAATTTAATATTACTACAGTGTTCTCTACAGTTCATATTCCAGTCTTGTCAATTAGTCCAGTAATGTTAGTTTCTCCAGTAATGTACTTCACAGCATGCTTCCTCCTTCCAATATAGAATCATCACATATTACGTTTAGCTGACATGTTTCTTTAGTCTCCTTTAATCTGGAAGTTTTTCAGCTTTTGTCTTCTATGATAGTGGCAGTTTTGAAGAAATACAGGCCAGTTATTTTATAGAGTGTTCTTCAATTTGGGTTGTTTGATACTTGCTGATGATTAGAGTCAGGTTATAGATTTCCTTTTGGAATACTACGTAAGTCATGTTGAGTACCATGTTTAGAGGCACATGATGTTCATCTGTCTCCCATTGGTGATGTTGATTTTGATCTATCAAGGTTTT
>NW_004443952.1:27471857-27486876 GCF_000243295.1 Trichechus manatus latirostris
TGAACTAAATACAGCTTTTTCTCTTCAGATCGAACCAGGATACCTTTTTGGAGTTGACAGAGATTTCCTGGTTAAGCTGATTTTAAGCCAGTGTCAGGCATCTACTTGCATTGCTTACTGTTCTTCCACTTTTTCTTGTGCTGGATCCCCCACCTCCCTAAGGGAAAGAAAATGCAAATAAACACATGGCCAGTGAAGATGAACAGGAACTTTAGGCCATTTGGCCAAAGGAGTGGGACCTTTATGCTGTTTAATTTGATGCTTATTTACCTTATGACAACAGGTTGTATACATTTGAGAGGACTAAATTCAAGGTCGTTTTGTTTTAGTTAATCAGTATTTATATTACTATAGTGCTGTAATTAATACCAGTATTTGGCATCTAACTTACATTTTTTGTGCTCAAATCACGAACAATTTTATGTGCTTTCCAGGCAACAGCTGAACAGATGCGTCTTGCTCAGGTGATCTTTGATAAGAATGATTCAGACTTTGAGGCTAAAGTTAAACAGGTATGTTTCTGGCAAAGCATAACTGTCATTTTCTAATCTGTTGTTGCTTATCCTGCTTAAAAGAATTTCAGTTGAGATTTTAGTTTTTAAAGTATGCTTCTTGCTTAGTCTCAACTCCTATCTTCGTATCGGATATTGGACTTGTGATTAAATACCATTTTATGTAGCCAGAATGAAGGAATTGAATAGGTTCATCTTCTTGGCAGTAGGATCTTTCTGAGTTACTAGTGTTTGTATGTGAATACTGGGCTAGACATTTGCGAAAACACATTGACATTTTCTACACCTGTGTATAGAAAGTAGATTTGGCACTTTCTTAGTTTAATGTTAGGGAAGGGTTGAATTGCCTTTTCAAACATGGGTGTGATTCCAAACTTCTTTGGAAAGGTGTAACATTAAATTTTAGGGAGATGTGTTTATTTAGAACTTTAATGAGTGGCTTTCTTGATATCTTAATCTTAATTTCAGATCCCTTCCTGGTAAGACTCCTTTCCATTCAAGATTCTAAAAAGCAAGCTGTAACCCCTGTCTTGGAGGCAGGCTTTCCAACCTTTGATACAGGTCTTCCAGTAATTGTTCCCTGTAGTGAATGTCACAAAGTGGACATTTAGTCCTTTACTATGTAGACTCTTTGTTCTTGCCTATAGTTGCTGACAGCAGGCTAATGGTAATTTTTTTTAAAGGCCACAAAGGATTTATTAAAAGTTATCGAACACATTCTCTATAGTGATATCTACTTACAGTTTGAGACATACTTCTACATGTTTTGTTGCCTTTTATCTGAATAGCATAGCAGACATATAAAGAAGAGAGCATTGGACCATTCCGTAAGTTCAGAGTTTTAAGTTCTAACGTATGTCTCTCTCTTAGTAGTCCGATCACTGGGGGAATTTTGATGTTGACCATTCACTTTAACAATCATATGTAGCAGGTATTCAGTTAAAACAGATTATTGATAACAATCTGATATTTTTAGTAGCTGCCTAAAGACTATGTAGAGCTTTCACTGCCTAAAAAAATGAAAAGAAGAAAACAGGAAGACAGAATGGTATAGTGCAAAGACCTGTGATTATGAGATCAGGAGACCTGGGTTCTACATGGGCTTTTTTATTAGCTTTGTGAAATGTTGGGGTTAAGCTATTTTGGACTGCAGTTAGTAGGTATTAAAATAAACGTAACTGAAATACAACAGATACGTAAATCATAGATTTGTTCATGATACTTGAGAAACCTAATTGTGCCTAATCTGTGATTGTTCCTAGTGATGAAAATGTTTAGTTTAGCCTTCTTTGTTAAAGAGAATGAGCCGAGATTTCTTTGATTACTTTAAACATGGCACCCTGTTGAAACTTGAGAGAATAGTATGTCTAAGAGTGAGTTTTGTGACAGCTGCGGAATTCCACTTGTAAGACTTCAGGGTGTTGAAACTTTGTATGTAGGCAAAGTGTTCTAATTCAAACAGTGTAAGTCCAGGTAGGGAATGGTGACCTTGTGCAAAACAGTTGGACTGGATGTTCTGTGAAGGGTGGCCACATCTTCATATTTGGTCTTTGGGAGACACAGGTTATTGTTAGTTGATGTGGGGTTGGCTGCAACTCGTGGTGACCTTACGTGTAACAGAACGAAATGTTGCTCAGTCCTGTGCCACCTTCATAATTTTTGGTTTGGGAAACATATAGTCCCATCTAATACTTGAGTAGTTCAGAAGTTTGGGAATCCCCTGCTGTTGAATTAACTCTGTGTAGTCAACTATCTGATCGTGGATGTTCTGGGAATGTTGAGCATGTGAGTAAATACTTGTGTGTGTGCTGCTGATTCATAGTCTGATAATTGGTCAGCTTGGAGGAGGGTTGATTTGTAGTTTGACTCTCTCAATACTTGTGAAAGGATGTGGGATGGGGACACACACACACACAGACACGAACAAGTAAACTTGTTCCTGGATTGTAAGCTCAGAATCTGGAAGAGGGTATTTTTCATATAGAACGTTTGCATAATTTCTGTCTCTATGTAGAAGAATCCTGAAATTAATATCAAGTGGTGTTTTTTGCTCACTGTAACCATTTTCTGATAATTTCAACAGCTTATGGAAGTGACAGGAAAAAATCAGGATGAATGCATAGTGGCCCTACATGACTGTAATGGAGATGTGAACAAAGCTATCAATATATTGCTGGAAGGCAATTCAGATACAGTAAGTATTAATAATAATAATTAATTGATTTGTAGTGCTCAGATTTGTCTCCAATTCCATATCATGTTCTCAGCTTCACCTTGGCTGTGGGTTGGGGGTGGAGGACATTATAAATGGGTACCATTCTATATTTGTTTTAAGTTCCAGGAAGAACACTAGCCTGAAATGACAGTTTTTGTTATGTATGGTTTCTTCAAGAAGTCGTAGAATCTGAAGGCTTAAAAGAGAACTTGGTCATCTACTCCAGATTTACACAGTTTCGAAAATACTCTGGGCCTGTGGACATTTTCACCACCTGAAAACCTTCTCTTGGCTCCACTGCTGATGTTTCTTCGTCTCAGTTGTCACCTCTAACTACTCCTTAGATCCCTAGACTAACAGAAAACCAGGATTTGCTGGTATATCTGTTTGCTTACGTGTGAATATGATACAGACACATTCTTATGACAGTTTGACAGATACATATATATAAAATAGGAAAAGTTTTTTTAAACTTGGTAAAGTTTGGGCAGTGTGCAGCACAGTGTGCAGCACAATCAAGCTCATCCCTTTGAATTTTAGGAAGGATGCAGCTAAAGCCATACGAAGCAGTCAGTCTTAATCTTTTGATTTCTGTGTGCATTTTACACAGTATTTTGAGATCGAGGAAACCATTTCAATAGCAGATCAAAACAAATAATGATTCAACTCAAAAGGAGTACAAAGATGAACACATCAAAAGTGCCTTCCTTGTCAGTGATCCTGTTTAATTAGGTTCTCATTTTTAGGGATAGGCTGTATTAGGGATAGGCTGTATAAAAATGAACTGTCACGAGAAGCTGAAAACTGAGATGAATATCTTTATTTGATGTCAAAAAAGCAAAATAAATTTGTTAGCATAAAGGTTAGATAACTGGGAAAATATTTGACTATTTGAGTAGAGCAGTATCTGTGGGTAAAATTTGTCTAGGAGATACTTATTCACTGACAGATGAGAATTGGTTGGGGAAATACATCATCTTAATAAAGTGATTAATAAATTCTGGATAATTTTTGTTTGCTGACATTTAGACATATATTTTCTGGGTTTTATAAAATATTGGGAACTTTGTTTACCTCGTTGCTTATGGCTACAACATAGAATAGATCTCAGTTATTTTCAAAGTGAACTGGAGATCTTAACTGCCCTCTTTATAAAATGAAAAGAAATCAACTGTGGATAAACTAAGTATTTCCAAATTGTTAGTTGGAGGGGCTGTTTTCTTTTATGGTAGAGCAAAGCTGGAACACTATTTTCTGTTGCCTTTCCTTTAACTCCAGCAGATTTCTTTCCTTTGCCTTTTTCTATGGTAGTGGATGAGTTTTTAAGTCTTAACTTTTCAGTTCTTTCTCTGTGTTTTATTAAGTTTTAACTTCCTCTCCTCATGTGGGACTGAACCCGAAGGAGGTGGTTCTGGGCTGTGTATTAGAAAGTAAAGATGAGTTGTTACCTAAAGAAAGTCTCTTTGGTCACCTCTTGAACATAAAAATTACATAGTGGAGGCCAGCATCTGACTCCTTGTTGTTTTCAGAGATCAGAAAATAGCAAATTAGGACTGAATACAGACACAAGGTATACACTCGTTTTGGGGTGAGAGCCCTATGGGTAAAACAGAGAGGCAAAGGGAAAACCCTTTTGAAATCTTGGTTTGTTTAGGACCATTCTCTGGTGCATCTTTTCTTTCATATTGTTTGCCTTGTCTCTTACTTGGTCCTTGTTTGCAACAGCCATGGCTAACCACCTGCAAGGAATACCTTCTCCTGGCTAGGGTATATTTAATTGGAGTGGGGCGAAACACTGAAGGGTTGCTAGGAGCAAAAGTGTTTAAGCTAAGCCATGAAGACAAACTAATCTTGTCTTACTGACTAACCTTATTCTGTGCCAGTGTCTTTCTGACACAAAATTATTACTTTGAAAAGATGTTAGTGGAATTGTACATGATATTTTTAAGGAAGTCTCTTCCTCATCTAAGAATACCTGTCACGAAGGAAAATATTGACTATGATAATAAGTACTGAACTTTTTAAATTCATCATATTGCTGTTTTGTCTGGGTGACAGAATAGTTTCAAAGTATCAGTCCCTTACATTTAATGTACTATTAGATTTTAGTAAGTTGTGTTATGTAGTTCCTGGCAAAGCTGAAGGAGTGAGAGATTGATTTCGAAATAGCTAGCCTTGAAAGGTGCTTTTCTGAATACTAAATGTGGTGCCTAGCAGGGCCTTTCCTCTTGGAGTTTCTTTAGACTCATGCTATAGGTAGCAAAATCCAGATGGCAAAGGCTGCCACAAGTTCTGTTAGAAACCATTTGTCATCATTCGGTGTACCTTGAAAGCCTAAATGCATGCTTGCATACCATTGTGCAAAGCGTGTGATTATTTCTTTAGCTTTTACTATGATCTTAGAAAAATTGCCCCTTCATGGTTCCTTTCCCTAGTTTCTTCCACAAATAAGTTCTTGTTAGTCTTTGTAGAGATCATAAGCCAAGACTTACTTTAGGGGTATCCTTTGCTGAATGAAATGGGGTAAAATGTTTCTCTCTCTTTCAAATGTTTACATAGAGAACCTGTCCTTTCATAATGATTGAGTACTTTTAGGTCTGGCTGCATAAAGACTTCATAAATTGTGCATGTGTGTGCACACATACACACGCACACACACCTTGTGCCGATCCTACTGTGTATAATTTTTCCAGGACCTCTGGAGTTTATTTTTTGTCTTGCAAATCTAAGAGGACCAAATTCTGTTTTACACAGTTGCCTTGGGTGTTCATGTTAGTGAACATAAATTAAGTTTATAAACTATAGAATTTTTTTCTGGAATAAATAAATAAGCTTAATTGTTTTCTCTCATTTTAAAAAAAAGCAGTGCAGAAAGATAAAAAAGTTAAATCAAATTAAACATCCTCACTTGGGTAACTACTAACACTTTCTCCAATCTATGCACAGGCTTCTATTTCAGCTAAAAACTATGATCTTATTCTATATGCTGTTTAAGCTTGCTTCACTTACATTATAGACTTCTTTCTGTGTTCACCTATATAAGTGTCTTAAATGGCTGCATACTGCTCCCTTTATGGACTTACCAGAGAAGGCAGATATTTTGGGATTTTTTTTTTCGTTGGTTGGTTTTACTTTTCTTTTGTCTGCTGACGATTGCTTGTACATAGATGTTTGTGTAATTATCAGATTATTTCCTTTGGATAAAGGCCTAGAAGTGAATTGCTGGGACAAAGGGTGTGCACCAGTAAAATTCAGATACTCTTGCCAGGTAGCCTTCCAGGAAGGTTATAATAGGTACCCGCTCACCAGAACTGTTTGAGAATACTTTAAGTATTGGGTGTACTTAAGTTGCCGAGTTAATTCCGACCATGGCGACCCCATATGTAGCAGTGTAGAATTTCTCTCCATAGGGTTTTCAAGGCTGTGTCCTTTCAGAAGCAGATCACCAGGCCTTTCTTCTGAGGCACCTCTTTGTAGGTTTGAACCACCAGCATTTTGGCTAGTAGTCAAGCACGTAACCGTTTGTGCCATGCAGGGACTCCACTATTGGGTGTAGATATTTTTAATCTTTAATCAAAGCTTAGAGGTAGAAACTTACTTGCTGTAATTTGTATTTTTTTTTCCGTCCAATCATTTTATGTCTGACTAGATATATGAATTCACCAGAGGTTTATAGAAGTCAAGATTCCATTTAAAAAAAAAAAAAAAACTTTTTAAAGCTGGCTTCTATTGTTTTGGAAATAATTTAGCTATCAATCTTGAATTTTAATTTGTTAATTTCCAGTGCTTGTGTTTAGATATACAAAGTTAGTGATTTTTTTCCCTTAAGATTTTTTAAAAAGCTTGAAGTAGTTATTGCACTTATTTTGGGATTGAATCACTTCAAATTCCTTTCAAAATGTGGTAGACTATGAAAAAGTAAATAGAAACTAGTGGGCCAATTTTGGGATTTCCTAGTAACATACCCTGTTTGATATTATACTCACTATTATATGTAGAAGAGTGTAGTGTCTCATTTTCTGAGCAGTTTTTACATATGTCCTATGATTTGAATTGTTGTCATTATTAGAGAAGAGAATGGGAAAGGAGGTTACTCAAAACAGTTTGACTTTTCATTAGACTGTTTTTAGAGGTGGAATTTTTGGGCACTTTTTTAAAAAACAAAATCCAGTCCAAAATTTTATTTGTCTCTCATTCAAAAATGTTTTTAGATGATTTGTTTGCATTACTGACTAGGCAAAATTGTATTCTTGGAGCCCCATTTTTATGTAATTTGTAATCGTAGAGTTAAGCTTTGCATTGCTAGGCATAAGGCCTACCACTGAGGTAGGAGGGAATAATGTAGAATGGAAGCTTGGGGAAATGACATTTAATTTATAGGAAAGAGCTTGGTGGTGGGAAAACATATAGTATGCTGTCAATTCAGCTAAAACTATATTTGTGCTCTGTATATGGCAGTAGGATCTTAGCAGTTGCCGTCTTTATCATCAGATTTGTTGAACTGTATGGAAAAAATTAAAATGGTAGGCAAGCTAACTGCAAGTTGTGGGTAATTAGGCTTGAAAGACAAGTGCATGCACACTCTACAGTTGTCCATGTTTTGAATGACAACTCTGAATGACAGCTCTTCTCTTTGCTAGACTTCATGGGAGACTGTAGGGGGTAAGAAGAAGAATTTTGGAAAAGAAAGTTCAGAAAATAAAGAGAATAGAGAGAAGAGAAGTGAGAGGGAAACGAATCGTGGACGTGGAAGCAACAACAACCGAAAAGGAAGAGGTGGCAATCGTGGCAGAGAGTGTAAGTACAGACTTTTCTCCTCAAGTTTTTATTATGAAAATTTTCAAACATACTGAAAAACTGAAAGACTAGGCCAGTGGATGCTCATGAAACCCACTGTCTCAATGCAACATTTAACATAGTTAACACTTAGTAATAGGCTGCAGTTGGGTGGTTTATTAGAGCCTAACTCTGATGCGATTTCGTATCAGCACTGACGTGGACTTTAGGTAGTTTATTGTTTGTGTGTCTTAAGACTGCCATCTGTTGTGAATCAAGTGCATTCTCTAATTTTAAAGAAGGGGGTTTTCATTCCCTGATAGACAAAGCTGTTTTTTCTTCCTCATTTACAGATGCTCACGGAATAGGCAAGGGTTAGATTAAGAGGAAAGTTGTTGAATAGGAAGACCTAGGTTTTGACTCCATTACCAAAACAACACTGCCTTCTCTGCAGATTTACCAAAACAGTTAAATTCTGAATGAATAAAATGTAAATATTTACCATATCACCCTAGAGACTTATGCTAGCTCATTTATTCCACTAATATTTATTAAGGTACCTACTATGTAGCAGGTACTTTTATGGGTACTGGGAAAGCAGCATTGAATAAAACATAAAAATTTGTGCACTCCTAAAACTTCTATTTTAATGGAGGTGGAGTGAAGTGTAACAATAAAAAAGAGAAGTAAGATGTATAATGTTTTAATGGTGTTAAGTGCTTTGGGGAAAAACAAAAGCAGAAAGAGATAGGAATTATGGGAAGAGGTGTGGCAAATTTAAATGGAGCGGCCATGGGAAGGCCTTACTGAGAACTCGTTTGTCTTAAGCCCTGAAAGAGGTGAGGGAAGCAAGCTGTGCTGATATCTCTTATAATATTGCTGTACTACATAGAATTATCAATGCCACTATGGGGATGAGAAGAGAAGAATGTGTGTTGGCATCTTCTGAACTGCATTCTAGAAAAGCTTGTCTCTAATGCTTTATTTTTTCCAAGGACTCAGTATTTCCTTGATATCACTACCGTGTTTTTCTGTTCCTTCCCAGGCTTTGAACTGAACATAATTTGAGCAGATTTTGTGGTGTATTGCATAGCTGTGTAGTAAGGGTGGTTTTTTAAAGCAGACTTACTTTAGGGGAGGGCAGTCCCAAATAGAAGAAAGAAAAAGCAGTATGTTATTATTTTAATTTCCTTTCAGAATTTTCACCTGTGAATTAAGAAAGACGTGCTGTCATTCAGTTTTTTGAGCCACTTCTATTTTTTAGTTTTCCTGTTTTCTGAGCCCTTTGGTTGTATTTTAGCCTTTTTAAAAGTTTTGTATTTCTGTTCCTGCTTTTAATAGCTGTCTAGTATGGTCATATACAAGAGGCTTAGAAAAGGAAAGTAGCGTTGTCTGCTCTTTTTTTCTTAGTTAGGGGTGAAGAGAATGGAATCGATTGCAATCAAGGGGACAAGTCTTCAGATCGTGGCAAGCGAGCCCATAGTAGAGGTAAGCCCAGAATAAGAGGGAAGTAAGTACTTGTGATCTGGGGGAAGAAAGCAGGCTTTACTGGGCTCTGAATAGAAATGGCAGTGTCCTTTGAAAGAGTGGTTGGTTTTATGAAATCTTTTGATTTGTTTACTGATGCCTATGAATGAACTGTTGGGGTTAAGTAGTTTTGAGGAAACCTATTGGTTGTTTTCAGATGAGCTGAGAAAGTCATTTGTATCAATAATTTAAAACTTGAAGCTCTGTGACCAAATTTCATTATCAGATTCACCTATATTGGGCTTTGACAGATGTGTTTTTACCTATATGTGATACTGGTTTTAAAATTGACATTATTTGCTCATTGATTCTCTCCTCCTCTTCAAAGTGTTCCCTGGTAGAGATCACTTCTTAGGTTTATCAGTTGAGGATGTCATTAAGCCACTTCAGGAATGTAGTTTCATAGATTTGAGAGCTGTGAATAAATTTTCTCAGGGTTATAACATCAAGATGTGTAATGTAGTATGCAGACCTTGTTTGAGTCCAGTGGGAGGGCTACCTGAATTGACTGCAGTTTTGCTTGATGCATTGTTTAGTTCTGTTGGGGCTGTTCTCCAGATGAGCATTTCACAGTGGCACAATTTTTGATCAGAAATATTAATAAGAGTAGAAATAATGTAGGTACTACATATACTGCCAACTCCCTTGGTTCATTCATTCAACTGTTATTTACGAGTCAGAGATAAATGATTTCCAGAGATCAGAAAAGGTGAAGATTATGTACTTATTTTCCAGGCACAATCAGAATAAGTTTGGCATTGTCCAACATGTTAACTATAATCCTTTTTTCTAGCCTTTTTAAAAACAATGATCAGTTTCAAACATACAGAAAGTAGAGAGAGTAGTTAAATGAACTCCATGTACCCTCACATATTCAAAAACCTTTAAGATTTTTGTCACATTTGCTTCTTTCCTTTTTCCTTTCCTTTCCTCCCTCCATGCCTCTAGAAATAGCTTAAGGAAGATTTTTGGGTCATTTTACCCCTATTTACTTCAGGAAGCACCTCTGAAAAATATAGACACTTTGATACGTAACAGTAATGCCATTATCATACCTAACTTCACATCAGTTCTTTCTTATTCCGAAATCTGGGTTCTTAAGGGAGATTGAGGGAGGGAGAGAGAATTGATTAGAGAGGGTGGTAGGCTGGCTATCTACCTTGCTACCTCCTTTCCTCAAGGGTTGCAAACATCTTATTCATCTCTGAGGTCAGGGTGAATGGCTTTTCATTATGAAAAGATGGGAGGGCTGACCTAGTGGATAGCCTTGAAACCAAGGGAACTTGTAACTATTGAATAGCTTTTAAGAGACTTTGTGGATCGAAAGGCATTAATATGTTAAGCGCCAAACCAAGTAAAAACCTATAAAGAAATGATACTGGCTAGCTTTAAAATCCATAATTCAAGTATGTTTACTTTTAAGAAAGGATTTAAAGTAGCATATACAGGACTTGGTTTGATCCTTTATGTCCCATTCAGTCTTTTTTTTTAAATAAATCAACAACACACACATACATATACATATACTTTGTTGAGGTATAATTTGTATATTAGAACACCTGTATTTAAGTATGGAGCCCTGGTGGTACAGTGGTTAAGAGCTCAGCTGCTAACCAAAGGTCAGCAGTTCAAATCCACCAGCTACTCCTTGGAAACAGTATGGGGCAGATCTACTCTGTCCTATAGGGTCACTATGAGTTGGAATCGACTTGACAGCAACAGGTTTTTGGTTTTTTTCATATTTAAGTATGTTTAAACAGGCTGTTGAAGGGTAGTAGTTTGTCTCTTAGCAAAAAATAGCTATCTTTTCATGTGCGATTTGTCTGGAGAATTCTTTATGAGCATCTTAGTACTCAAAGTCTTACATAGGGCATGGGGAGAAAACATTTAGTACCCAACATGCTCAGAAACACAATTATTTTGCTTAGTGGATATTTGTAAAGTACAGTTTGATAGTAAGTAGACAGTGGTGCAGGATTACATTTTCTTCTTCACTTTCATAGTTAAAGGACAAATGTCCTTGGTTTTATGTACTCTCCCAGAAATTTGGTTATAAGTCATTTAATGCTTTAATATACTTGCTGGTGAGTTAGCCTTAAAACAGTTGATTGTTCTGTTCCTTCCAACTTATTTGTTGATCTGTTGAGTAGTATACTGATTTTTAAGTGTATATGTTTAAAAAGTGTATGTTTTAAAGTAAGTACTTTTAAAAAAGCTGTTTAAAGTCCCCATTGCATTTGTTCTTTGGTTTTTAACCATTCTTGTGAGCTCCTTCCCTTTTTGACTTCACATCAGCTCTCCTCAACACTAATTCACATTTGTTCTTTAACGCTTGCTAAAATTTCAGTAGTTCACCCTCTTTGTCAGTTTTTGCCTTATCTTCTTATAATTGGCTTAAAAAATATTAGAGAACAGCATGACTTTAATAGGCAAACCTATAATTTTTCTATTATATTCATAATCTTTATATTACTTCAAATTATGCGTACCATAATATGAGAGAATGTTACATAACATGAGAACTCTGAAGTTTAGTAAATGGAGTAAAATTAAGTTTCCTATGTATGCTTGTTTTTCCCATAACTTTCCTGAAAGCTTGTCTTATGTTCAGAGGAGCAATACTTATAACAAATCCTTTTTCGTGAACTCATTTAAAGTTTATGGAAAAGTATCTAGTGAGTTGTGTATTTTTGTAAGAAAAAAGCAGCCTCTTTAGGGGATAAGAGTACCGTATTTCTAACCAAATAATGTGTGCCTTCGACGTTTGTTTGCCAACTGCTCCTTGCCCCCACTAGGTATTTTCATATAATGCACTTATGAAAATACGTCGTGGGGGGTGTGGTTGAAAAATAAGCATAGAAAGTATACATTATTTGCTTAAAAACACAGTGTTGGTTGTTCTGGGCAGTCCACAACGTCCTAGTCTTTGCTTTTGTTAGTTGGGATGAAAGCCTTTGAAACTTTATATTGACAATTCAAAGATACTCAGCCACCAAATAATACTGTGTATGAAATGTGGAATTTAGCTGATATTCATTAAGTTCCTTCTACTTGGCTGGAACTGTTCTTGAATGATACTGACTTAATCCTGAGGTTAAGTTGAAGACTATATAAAAAGTCTCTAAGATTTAGGGTAATGTAGTTAAAGTTCTGTGTCATATGCCATGTAATAATTAGTAAGTACTAAGTAAAATTCTCTGTTCCAGGAACTGAAACTTCCTAATACTGTGTATATTTAGGAACAAGTTTTTAAAAAGAAAATTTCAAATTTTCCATTGTCATAGTAATGATATAGATACTAAATGATAACACTAATGGCATACATACTCCCGGGGTTTTAGGCTTTAGACCTAGAAGTGCACATCTTGGGAGAGAAAGAAGACAGAAGGTAACAAAATGAACAGAATGACCTTATAGGCCACTAAATTTTACTGTATCTCACTGGATATGGTAGTCATAGTATAATACCAATATTATGTGCCTCATTAATCCTCACTTTCCTATTCCAGTTAGAAGATGATTACTGTGAAAATCCTTATCTCTTATGTCATTTGCCTGAAATGTCATCTTTGTTTGAAGGTTTTGGGAGTATATAAGAACTGGGGTGTCTTATCATGGAAAGATTTTTCTATTCCAGGGTTTTTGATCCTTGAGATGCTTCTGCCAGCCTTAATGGGCTTCTTAGGGAAATGGTCAGATCTTCATGACTCAGTTCCTAACCACTGCTGTATTGAACTCTTCAGTTTTCCCCTTTCAGATTGCTTTCTTAGGACATTTTTAAAGAATAAAGGCAGACCCATGTTACAAACTGAACAGATGCATTGTTATAAAAACATATCCTAGAAACAACCAATGAACATGAATATAGGTGTGAGTTGGGTTGGATAGTGTTATTACTTTGAGGTAAAATTGATGTGTTTATTTTGGTTTTATTTAGGTAAAGAGAACCCAAATAAACTTAACAGGCCAAGTAAAATCCCATAGAGCTTTTCTTCATTATAAATGTCACAGATTAATTATGCAAGGGATTTTTGCTTTACTTGACTTTTTCATGTTCTTTTCTGGACTGTATGATGAATGTTCATGTACTTTTCTCACTGGTAAATTTAACAGTGAATGGGAACAGAATGCAATAAAAAATATGATCCATTTGAACTATCTAGGTGAAAAAATAGGAACTTAGTTTTCCTAGTCAAAATCTTTCAAAATAGCTTTATATGAAACCAGCTAGACAGACCAAATGTTTCTTTGCCATTTGTTCTGGACTTGATCAGCTGGCCTCATTAGATAGCAAGTTTTCACAAGTGTAGAGAGAAGCCAGATTCAAGGTGAACCACTTGGAAAATATTTCCTATTTGGTATATCTTTCAAAAGATTTTTGGCTGTTGCCTGGTACCAAATTCTTAGTTATCTAGTGCTGCTATAACAGAAATACCACAAGTAGATGGGTTTAACAAAGAGAAATTTATTCTCTTGCACTCCAGTAGGCTAGAAGTCCGAATTCAGGGTGCCAGCTCCAGGCGAAGGCTTTCTCTCTCTGTCGGCTCTGGGGGAATGTTCTTGTCATCAATCTTCCCCTGATCCAGGAGCTTCTCCATGCAGGAACCCTGCCTCCAGGCGCTGCTTTCTGGGTGGTATGAGGTCCCCCTGTCTCTCTGCTAGCTTCTGTCTTTTATACCTCAAAAGAGATTGGTTTAAGACACAGCCTAATCTTATAGATTGAGTCCTGCCTCATTAACATAACTGCCACCAGTCGGAGCTGAAAGTGAGAATTTGACAAAGGATTTGGGTTAAGGCTAATTATTAGAAAGCTGGGTAAGTATGTTTGCCAGCAGGCCCTTTGATAGCTTGTCCATGGTGAAAGGGACTGCTAGCTGCCAGCTGCTGGCAATCCTGATGAGCTTTTCCTAGGACCTTTCTGAGACTAGCTCCAAGGTTGTAAAAATGGACTGTAAGGAGTGGGCTTGTGTTGAGACCAGCCACAGGTGTGATGATCACAGGGCAAGGAGCAATTAAAATTGTGTTCTCCCAACCAATATTCTGAAAAGCAGGAAAGAGATAAGCAGAAAGGAATTTATTGTTGCATGGAGAATAGTGTTTTTATTGCTATTCTGATGGTATTTTTTATAGTCTACATCAGTGTATTTTTTTAAAAATAGTAATTTTAGAGATTCTTGCCTCAGATATTTTAGACTTTAGTCTTTCTATCTCATAGACCTTTATTTCCTATCATGTCTTCTTCCATCTTTCATGTATTTATATTTCAGGATGTGTGTGTGTATATATATATATATTTTTTTAAAGAAAATTAACCCATAGTTTTCCTTTGGTTCTGGTATATTTAGGAGCTCCAAAATAATACAAAATTTAATGTAGTTCACAATTTTTATGGATTGTTTTATTCAACTTTGTGTTGAATATGTTTTATGCAGAAAAAGGCATTAAAATACTTTCCATATGAACTTCATGGCATAGCCTCATCTTTTTTCTGTGCTATAGCAGAATGCATTTATGTATTAGATATGACATTGTCAGCTTGAAGATTAGATTACATGGTAGACACTTATTTTTATGCTATGTAAATAAGTGAAAAAGTTATACAGGCAGTCCCCAACTTATGATGTATTCAAGTTACAATGAACTGCACTTACAACTGTCCATTTTATTTTTTGGTACATCTTATTGTTGTTAGTGATATGTACTACCTACAGTGTTGTAGTGTATAATTTGCTGGTGTTATCATTCTCAGATGTAATGTTTCCACCCTCCAAAGACAAATAAGCATTGGATTTATAAAGATACTGATAATAAAAGGCAATAATAATGAAAACTGGAAAAAAAAAAAAAAAAAAGATATTCGTTTTACATCAGAACAGACTTACAGTGGAGTAGTTGTAGGAACGGAACCTTGTTTTAAGTTGGGAACTTACCTGTAGTTAAGTTACTCCTCTATTCTTTTCTTCCTGTAAATTTATTTTTCTTATATATC
>NW_004443952.1:27489807-27492356 GCF_000243295.1 Trichechus manatus latirostris
TTCCAGGTCTTTGTTGTAAGAGGGATATAGGAAGCCATCTTGGCCCCGCCTCTGAGAACTTTGTCAATACAAAGAACTTTAGAACTAGTCAGGACCTTAACGATTGCTCATGGAATGACCCAGAGTGAACAGTGTTAAGTTCAAGTTCACATTGTTTCTGGCACAGCTGGCTGTCATCAACCAAAAAGAACCAAACCTGTTGCTGTGGAGTTGATTCTGACTCATAGCAACCGTGTAGGACAGAGTAGAACTTCCTCACAGGGTTTCCAAGGAGTGGCTTGTGGATTTGAACTGCTCACCTTTTGGTTAGCAGCCAAGCTCATAACCACTGTGCCACCAGGGCTGTCATCAAAGCCACCCTTAATATCTCCTAGGGATGAGGGGCTTTATATCTTCTTAGCTTGGGATCACTCTCCCTACCTGTTTCTCTTTGTGTTATATATGTTCAGCACCAGCAGGATGGATGTCTGTAGTTAGAATCTGCCCCTACTCAGGGTGGTTGATCTTTGAGTTTTTGGCTTTATTAAGGGAAATGAGCAACTTTCCCATTCTGGTTCTCGGTGTAAAATGTGTAGATGTTAGTTAATTAAAAATTTGAGCAATTGTTCAGCATAGATGTAGTAGAATCCCTGTCCTCTAGGAGAAAAGGTATAGGGGTTATCATAACATTGACTTACTCTTTATGATAATCTTCTGAAACATTGGACTTATTTTTCCCCATTGAAAGACTCTGGTCTTTATTCTGGGCTGTTAGATGAGTAAAGCTGTTTCTCTCAGATAGCAATGTAGGGAAATGGTATATACACAGAAAACAAATGTTGCTAGTAGTGATATTAGCCATATGAGAAGTAAAGAACAATTTTGTTAGTTTTCTACTGTCTAGAGCCTGAGACATAACGTAGTTGACACTGACTTTTTCCAGGGCACTTGCAGGATTTTTTTTTTTTTTTGACTTTCTGGCCTTCGGATTTGTATTTCTCTTAAATCCTCATCTTGCTTCTCTTTTCTGCATATCTTACTTTCCAGCCAAAGTATTTTTTGATATTATTTAATGATTTCTTTTTAAAAATGTGCCACTATTTTCTTAATATTTAACCACTGTTAGTGCCATCTGTCACATGTATGACATTGAAATGAATTCTCTTTTGTTCAAATGGGTGACTATGAACTCACTTATCAGGAGCAGTTTTTTTTTTTTTTAATTGTGCTTTAGAGGAAGGTTTACAGAGCAAATTAGTTTCTCATTGAACAATGAATATACTTATTGTTTTGTGACATTGGTTGCCAACCCCACGATGTGCCAGCACTCTCCCCTTCTTGACCTTGGGCTCCCCATTACCAGCTTTCCTGTCCCCTCCTGCCTTCTTGTCCTTGCCCCTGGGCTAGTGTGCCCATTTAGTCTCGTTTTGTTTTATGGGCCTGTCTAATTTTTAACTGAAGGGTTTTTTTTCTTTTAGTAGCATCTGTATTGAGAGATGATTGACAAATCATACAGTTTACGCTTTTGAAATGTACAATTCAGTGGTTTTTAATATATTCACAGAATTGTGCAACTATCAGCACAATTTTAGAACATTTTCATTACCCCCAAAAAAAACCTTATACTTTTAGCAGTCATCTCCACTTCTCATCACCAGCCCTAGGGAATCACGGATCTATTTTCTGTCTATAGATTTGCCTCTTTTGGACATTTCATAAAAATGGGATCATTTGTTGGCTTTTGGTACCAGCTTCTTTAACTTAGCATAATATTTTCAAGGTTCATCTATGTTGTAGCATGTTTAATACTTCATTGTTTTATGGCTGAATAATATTCCATTGTTCAACATTTTATTTATAGTTAAGTGTTTTAAGTTCTGAGAATTAGCTCTCGTTTAATAGCCTGCTTTTTAAAAAAATAAACTTTAAGGCACACCAGCCCAGGAACAAGGACGAGAAGGCAGGAGGGGACAGGAAAGCTGTACTGATGGAAATGGAGAACCCAAGGTCGAGAAGGGGAGGGTGTTGACACGTTGAGGGGTTGGCAACCATCAGTGTCACAAAACAATGTGTGTGTTAATTATTTAATGAGAAGCTAATTTGCACTATAAACTTTCACCTAAAGCATAATAAATAATAAACTTTAAGATTAAAATTGTCTTATTCCTTAATTTGGATTGTATTCTTGCCAAAATTTGTTGAATGAAAGCTTTCTTTTTAGATGGGGTTCGTGTTCAGGTATAGTTCATAGTGGTTGAGCTGTGGAAAACCTTGGTTCTATAAAAATGAAGAAAAACAATTATAATCTCATCTGTGCCTAGAGACAGCTGTTTAAAATAGTAAAATAAGAATTCGTTTTTATAGTTTTATAAAGGGAGTTCCTGATTTATCCATGTCTGTTACATATAAATGGCCATCTCTGGAGCCACAGGAACTCCTTTTTCCTTCTCAACCCTCTCATCTAGTTTTGTCCCTTTTTTAGGCTTGCTGCCATTTTGGTTATTGGTCAAAGTGCTAGTATTAAAAATGATATTTAACACAGCCTGCAACTGACTTAGAAGTTTTCTCTT
>NW_004443952.1:27493088-27495522 GCF_000243295.1 Trichechus manatus latirostris
TCCTCCACCCCACCACCACATCATGACAATCAAAAATGTCTCTGGACATTGCAAAATTCTCCCTGTGGGGCACACTTACCCCTGGTTGAGAACCACTGCATAAGAGCTGTGTTGATAAAACTAAATTCTCTTTGAATGCTAAGTAAATGCAATACTTGTATGAAAGTAATCTTTATTCCACTGAATCATAGTAGTGAAGGATGTGCATACTATCAGTACATAGATTTAATCAGCAATTTATTCATTATTTCTGGATGTTCTTCCGCTTTTTGCCGCTTCTAAAACATTAGTTCCCACTGGATTTTTAGAAAAGTTAAGTTTTTCAACATCTTATAGACATCATATATAGATGGAGGACAAGTAAGGAAGGGAATTGGCTTCAGGAAGAGCCCTTTGTCTCTCCATAGCTTCAGGGCAGCACTGTTGGGGCCAGTGCCCTCTAGAGGGGGTAGTGCCGCTTGCCATCTCTGATTTCTGCCCGAGCTTCCTGTGAAAAAAGGATAGATGAAAATACAGGGAGAAAGCTGACAGGAACATTTAAACATGTAAGGCTAGCCCATTAAGCTTTAAACTATTTCGTGGATTTTTTGGTTTGCTTTCAAAAACATTCTTTTGTGAAAATTTTAAAGGTAGTAGTTATTTTGGTCCATGTTAAACCTCTGAATCATGATTCCTTATGTATTTTAAGATTTTAATGAAGAGAAAATGAAGAGGTGTTGAAAAAAAACTTTTTCTTCTTCTCTATACCTAACGTTCTACACACAAAAAATAACCAGTTGCCCTTGAGCCAGTTCTGACTTATGCCCACTCCAGGTGTGCCACAGTACAACTGTGATTCATAGGATTTTCAATGGCTGATTTTTTGGAAAGTAGATTGCCAGGCTTTTCTTCCAAAGCACCTCTGGAACCTCCAACCTTTTGATTAGCAGCCAATCATGTTAACTGTTTGCATTATCCAGGGACTCCTTCCTAGAAAAAAGGACATATGATTCTGTGGTAAAACGTTCAAAACCAAAATTGACTTTTGATTTGGGAAGAAAGAAACTTGTTTCCGTCTTCATCCTGGCCTTGGTTTCCCGGGAGCCTTTCCATTAGATCTCTTGTTCTGCCTACAAAGATTTCAGGTCTTGACACATTCCTTAGGATGCAGAGGACATTGTTTTAGGGAGATAGAACCACCACACAAGGGTGTGTGCAAGGTACCTAGGCAGTCTCTGCTTTTTGCATCCTGATGGCTGGATGAATTAGCTATAATTAAATAGAGGACCAAGGGTGAAGACTTTTACGGTGGCTGTTAGAAGGAACTGCACTCGTTTCGGGGGAAGAGCATGTACAGCCGATTTTGTGGCTTTGGTGCTTGCTTCATTTGCCTTTTTTCTTTATTTCAACTCCCAGGACGTTTAATCCTGCAGATTATTCAGATTCTCCATCCACAAATGGATGTGGGACAAAACCAGTAGTTTGGGAAGCTGCTCAGAATGGTGCAGATGAGGGAACGGGTAAGTGTTCTGCTCTTGCTGTGCTTTTTAAACATTTGAGCTCCTCACTTTTATGTTTTCATACAAAGATAATGTCAAAATGCATGCAGGTGGAGAATAATGAAACATAGGCTGCTGTGCTAGGTCTGAGTTGATTTCTTACCTCCAAGGTCTCTCACTTGTTAATCCATTGACTGTGAGATATTTGATTTTTTCCTTCTGTACTCTAAATAAGAGGCTGTAGAAGGCAGTCAGGCACAAGTCAGTATGAATCCAGACTCAAATCTCAGCGCATCTCCGATATACAGAATTTCTTAGATGTACTTACCATTTCTAATGGTGGAAACTAAAATTTAGCCAGATAAAACACTAGGTGATAGATGAGTTTGGGGCAACACTGCTTCTCCAAGTTTTTCTGTGTCCTACTGTTTTTGGGTTGTTTAGTGTCTGAAATTCAGGGGTAGATGTTTGTTACTGGAGTGTTTATTTACATAGAGCTCTTCAGACAGTTTATTCATGAATATATATATCAGTAGTGAAATTATAATTATAAAAATATAATTTGGAACACTTCAAAACATAAATCTATAGCCCAGTAAATTATCAAAGCCCATTAATATAAACTCTGGTCAAAGAATAGAACTGTGCTATCATCCCAGAAGCACAAATTAATGAACTAGAAAACAAAGATGCTGGAGAGAAGATCAACAAGATTTGTAATGATTATTTGGAAAGACTAATAAGATTGAAAATCTTCTCATGAGACTGATCAAGAAAAAGAGAGGAAGTATAAATAGTTGGTGACAGGAATGAAAAAGGGAATATAGATATAGATTGTATAGGTATTATAAGATCATAAGAAGATACTTTATGTATTAACATAATCTTACTCCTCAACATAGATGTGAAAATATTAAACATATTAGAAAACAGAACCCAGTAAGACAGAAGAAGAA
>NW_004443952.1:27496089-27498707 GCF_000243295.1 Trichechus manatus latirostris
TAAAAAGAATCACTATTATTCACTTCTTTAACAGAATAAAGGAGAAAATTCACATGATCATTTCAGTAAGGAAACTCATTTTACAAAGCTCGACATCTATTCATGATTTAAAAAAAAAATGTAAAAATCAGGAATAGAAGGAAATTTTCTCATACAGGATATCTACATAACTTAGAACAAACATTACACTTAATGGTGATGTGTTGAAAGTTATCCCTCTGGAACAAGGTAAAGATGCTTGCTCTCACTGCTTCTGTACACCACTATACTGGAAATTCTAACCAGTGCGATGAGGAAAGAAAAAGAAAAGGCTTAAGGTATGGAAAGGAGAAAACATACCCTATCAGTTTTGGAAATGATATAAAAGAATCTGTAGACAAATTATTAGAGTTAATAAGGGAGTTTAACAGGTATTAGATACAAGTTCAATCAACATATATTTCTGTAAACCATCAACAAAAAGAAAATAGGGAAAAATTGATAGTAACCCCACAAAACATCACATACATAGGAATAAATCTAATGCTATACAAGATAGAAAATACCTCTGCCTAGAAAAGTATAAACAATATTGAGAGAAATTAAATAAGACATAATAAATGGAAGAATAGACCATTTTTGTATATTGTTAAGTCTCGCTATTGCGACGTTTACATTTTACTGACTCAGTCTTTGGATTTACTACTCCATGGTCGTCAACCACACTAAAGTTTTCCCCACTGATTTTGTTAAAAATCAGATATATTCAAGTGTAATTTACACACATTAAAATTTACCCTTCTTAGGGGTACAGATCAGGTGAATGGATTTGGACAAATGCATAAAATCACAGAACCACCACTACAGTGGCGATACTGTATTTCTATACTAGCAGTGTTGTATAGTTGAAAAAAAATTGCAATTGGAAATAAAAAAGAAAAGTACCCTTTATAAGACCACCAAAAAATGAAATATGGATAAATCTGACAATGTATGTGCAAAGTATTTAGTGTATGTTGAAAATTACGTAACATGATGAGAAAAATCAAAGATCCACGTAGAAAGGGAGACAGTCAGTGTTCATGAATTGGAAGACTCATTCTTTAAATGTCATCGCTGCCCAACAGACTTTTTCTGTACAGATTGACAGCTTGATTCTAAAATTTTTAGAGGAAAAGCGAAGGAGTAACCAAAACAATTTTGAAAAAGAACAACAGCGTTGAAAAACTGACACTCCTGATTTCATGGCTCACTCTAAAGCTACAATATTTAAGACAGTGTGGAATTGTTGAGAGCTTTGTCAGTGGAACATAATAGCAAGACTAGAAATAAACCCACATATATGGCCAGTTGATTTTTGACAAAGGTATCAAGGCAATGTGGAATGAATATTCCCTTCTACAAATGATACTGGAACAATTAGAAATTCAGATGTAAGAAAAATGAATCTTAATCCATACATTGCACCATATACAAAAAATAACTCCTAAATGGCTAATTAGACACATTCACATTAAAAACCTGATGTTTGTCGATTTTTTTAAATAAAAATTAACTATCATTTTTCATTTCTTTTCCTTCTTGCCCTTCCTCTCCCTCTCCTTCCTCTCCCTCCCCCATTTAGAGTAGCAGATTCCTTGCTGAAAAACATTTAGATAAGCAAAATGCATTTGTTGAACAGTAGAGTTAAAGGGTCTCAGTAGATGGCTATTTCTCTAGAGGCCTCACTGAGTACTGTTGTTTTGTTAATAAGACAGTTCTGAATTCAGACTCACTTTAACCAAACTAGAAAGACCAGTGTATACTCAGAATGCCAGTTTATAAATTTACTTAAAAAAAATACACTTTTCACATAGATTGGAAGGTTCTCTTTGACAGGTAGGAAGGGAACTTGCGGAACTCAGATAGTTGATGTAATTTGAATCTGCCAGGAGCACCAGGCTAATAAGATTTATAGCTTGAGTCACAGTGGCCTGTCACGGTGGATGGCAGTACATTTCCCTGTCCTTGGACAGCAGCACAACATATACAATTAGCTGTGATATTTGCCTTTTTCTCTTCTAATGAATACCTTTGTCGTTTTGATATGTTAAAACCTTCCATTTTATATTGGTCCACAGAACTGGCATCAGATACTCACAGTGTAGCTCAGGATCTATTAAACAAAAGTTCTTTTGGTCTCAGAGGTATGAATATGTTAATTTAAAAATTTAGTTTAGAATCTTAGAAAATGCTTAAAATATTTTCCATTTTTATCAATAAAAATTCATTAGATAAATGTAAATGATGTTTTTTACAATCACTTGATAAAAGCCATCAGCTTTTGCTTATGGAAGTGTTTGACAGATTGGCCTTCAAGGGATCACAGAATTTTGCATTATTGTTTTCCTTTTTCCTAAGTGGCCGCCTTTTCTCTTTTTTTTTCCATATTCTCTTTTTTTTCTTTTTAATTTTATTTTTTTTAATTGTACTTCAGGTGAAGGCTTACAGAACAAATAGTAAGTACACATATTGTTTTATGACATTGGTTAACAACCTCACAACATATCAACCCTCTAACTTCTCAACCTCTTTTTTTGGTGAAAATACACATAGCCAAAGATACACCATTTCAAAAATTTCTACATGCACAGTTCAGT
>NW_004443952.1:27499126-27518306 GCF_000243295.1 Trichechus manatus latirostris
GGTCAGAGCAGTCAGTGGTGGTAGCCGGGCACCATCTAGCTGTACTGGACTCAGTCCGGTGGAGGCCTTGGTAGCTGTGGACCATTAGTCCTTTGGACTAATCTTTTCTTTGTATCCTGTTCTCTTCATTCTCCCTTGCTCCCGAAGGGATGAGACCAGTGGAGTATCTTAGATGGAGTGGCCTTTTTTTAAGTGCTTTCCTTAGAGGTATGACATCAAGTTAAATTGAGCATAAAACAACTCAAATTTGTTAGTTTAAGCTGTACATAATTTAATGTCATTGAAGTTTTTCCATGTGTTCGGGGTAAAAATCTATAGGTTTAATATTCAGTAAAGTGGACCAAATTCTTACTGTAAAATTTGAATATTTTAAAATATGAATAGGACCTGAGTCTCTATGCTTCCCTCTCTTATGTGTTACATTTTTATAGTCTGTGTAGTTTGAGTAGGGGGTGTCACGGCAGCAACTTTGTCCTGACTCCTGACAATGAGATTCTCCCTTTTGTCGGACATACCATTTATCATGGTGCACTTCTGCTTACAACCATCTTTGTTGGCCTGTTTTTCCTGCAGGCTACAGATTATGCCCTCTGCTTGCTTTTAAATGCACTCACACGCTCACCCTGTTCTGCATGTCTATATTGTGTTCTAATGATTTTTAAAAGACTTCTTTCTAGGTAGTAAGCCAGTCTCTTGACATATCAAGTACGAGAAAGTATGTTTTAAACTTTTATATACTTTTAATATTTTTATATGTAGGTTTTGGTAATGCCACATTATTGTTTACACCTTCTTTACACCCCTGTCTGTTCAGCTCTTTTCCAGAATTCAAGCTTTTTGCTGTGCCCCATCTTTTCCATGAAGCTTTCCCTTACCATTCTAGCTTTCATTAACAACTTCGTCCTCCAAACTTCCAATGTACTAATCAGCTCCCAGTAATTTATCATTTGATCATATACTGTCTTGATCATACACCAATGTTTTTAATTGTCTCTCCGATGAGATATGACTTTGGTACCACTTAGTAGTACCTAGCATCATGTGTAATATGTAGACTTTTAATTCAGTAGTGGTTGGTTGATGACTGATGATGAAGGGGTTCTTAAGGAAAATGTCACCACAAATTGTTTCCAAGAATTCGCAGGTGCCTTGAAGGTGAAAGTTTTAGGAATGATTTTTGAGGCTTTGTTTCTATTTCATGATTAGAGTGTTTCCAAAGCTGCTTAGGTCAAGCATTAGCTTTTAAGTAGAGGTCATCAGCTTTAAATGAGAGTACTGGCTTCTATGATGCGTATGGTAGCATGAACATAGGGTAGGGAGGGTGGAAAGGGTGGCAGCAAGAACATTATGTACTGGCCATCTTTGACATGAGTCCAGTTGTGAGCTACTTAGAGAATAGGTAGGAAGGAAATCTATTAAAGATCGGTGATTGTCGTAATTCTTAAAAGAAGGTCACACTTTAGAAGGATGATATAGGGTAGGTAGATGACTTGTCTTAGATTCATTTAGCTTGGTATACAGTGTGTTCTCTCAGAAGCCTATACAGGGGTCTAGAGAACAAGCTTGCAGTGCTGATTTCCAATAGGGACTACTGGCAACTTGCACTAGTCACTTAATCTATTACTTCTTTCTACCTTTGTTGAAAAAATATTTTAATTCAAAGGGTTGTTGAGTAGCTACATAAATTCATGCTTATTTTATGACATTTCCAGAGAAATTCTGGAAAACATTCAAATGTCTGAGGGGTGAGCCAACGGAAAGGTTAACATTATCAAATCCAATATTGAAATTTTTCTCAATGTCAAGGTTTAGAATATTTCAAAGGTACATGCAATCAAGAGGTACAGGAGAAGAGGCGTGGTATCTCCAGCTCGGCTTCCTAAGTTTGTCCTTCCCATAACGCATATGCCTTCTGATCCAAAATAATAGATGAGGTCTCTAGGTACTTGAGTTTCTCACACAACAGGGAGCATTTTTGGTTTTGAAACATCTCCATTTTATACCCATACGACAGTATAGCTTACGTTACGTCTTCTAGGGAGTCATGCTCCATAAATCCATAGAGCCCAGGTTTGTTTGCCATGTTGTTACTACTTCCTGTCGCGTTACCTCTGACTCGTGGCAACCTTATATACAACAGAACAAAACATAGCCCTGTCCTGTGCCATCTTCATGATCTTTGATATGTTTGAGTCCATTGTTGCGGCTGTCGTGTCAATCAGTCTCATTGAGGCTTTCCCTTATTTTCACTGACCCTTTACTTTACCAAACATGATGTTCTTTTCTAGCGATTGGTCTTTTCTGATGACATGTCCGAAGTAGGTGAGCTGAAATCTCTCCATCCTTGCTTGTAAGGAGCATTCTGGTTGTATTTCTTTTAAGACTAATTTGTTCCTTCTTGTGGCAGTCCATGGTATATTCAATGTTCTTCACCCAACACCCTAAATCAGAAACATCTTGTTAAAAGCATTGCATAGATAAGGACTCTATTCCTAACAAATACAATCAGTTTATTTATGAGGAGGTTGGTTGTTAGGTTATTAACATGTTTCTAAGGAGGTTAGACCTGGTCACCTGCCTTCTTTTTTTCTCAGGGGTGTGCCTCCTCACTTCCCCAGCTTACTCAAACCCGTCCCCCCAAAACACACACCTTGGGAGAAAAATAGGTTTTGCAGGTCAGATGCTTAACTCCTTTCTTCCTGTTGAAGAAACTAAACAACATTCACAATCCCACTTCCTGGAGGTGGTTACTGTTAAATGTCTTGGGTGTATTTCCTTTTATGAAACTCTTTTCTCTGAATATGTATTTGCATTCATGCTTTAAAATAACTGGCCTGTACTGAAACAGGGTCTCTGAGCACTAAATCAGCATTTTTGAACACCAACACTTTTCTTTAAAGCACTTAAACATTTTATGGAGACGCTTCTGTAAGTTGATAATTCAGTATTCTATGTGAAGTAGCATCCAAGTCAGACCTGCTTTAAATTGAATTTTGTTCTGTTTTAAATTATATATATCATAAGGAATTATAACATTGTTAAATATGTATATTTTTGCTAGGTACACATTTTCTTGCGCATGGCAGAATTGCTTGGATATGATGTTCAGAGTAGACTGAAGCAATAGAATTTTGCCTTGATTCTTGAGACATTGCTTTGAATGTATGTGTATAGTACATTGGCAAGTTGCATTTGAATATGACTGATTTTATTGAGAGTAGATTAAGAGCCTTATATTTATTTCATGGATTATAAACTAAATTGCTAGTAGGGTATATAATATTTCTTGTGCAGTACACAATAGAGAATCATTCGGGATAAGAATGTATTTGACTTTGTGGTGGCAACTTTGTCGTCATTTCCTAACAGGGGCCTGGAAGAATTCTGTGGAAGAGTGGACAACAGAAGACTGGACGGAAGATGTAAGTGTTTGATGTCATATCAGACCCGTCTTTCTTTTAGTGTCAGGTGGGGCATGTGTGTTGTGGAAAAAAGCCTGAAGACATCTTACCCTAGCCAAGTTCTCAGAGATGTGGCTTTTTTAGCAGATGCTTCTCAGAAGGAAATTGGTGTTTTGGATTTGGATTTAAAGCATCCACTTAAAAATGACCAGGCGTTAAGTAGGACTGAAATGTTTTTTAGTGTATTTGTGTTTTGTTTGGCCTATTAGCCAAATAACCCCATAGCCCTGGCCTGTGGACTGTTCCTCTTGAGAGTATTTTTATTAAAGGAGAGAGTATATGTTTTGGGTCACAGTTGAAATTAACTTGCAGCCCCTCCCCCTTTTGACTGGAGGTGCTTTTTCTTTTTGTTCCTTCCACAGACATTTTTGAGTGTACTACAGTGGTTTCTGTGTAGTGTCATAAGTTCTCGGTTTAGCCTAGATAATCTTTGAGAAAAAATATTTTACTTAGATAATTAAAAACAAAAGAGAGTAACGGAACTAGCCTGATTTCATATTTTATACCATTTTTCTGTGTGATTTTCAAGGTCTGGACAGAATGTGCATAATAGAGAGTTTGATCAGACATTGATCGGGAAATAGTAAAGGGGTTAGAAGTAATATCTTCAAAATCACATAAAGTGACCCAGACTTTGAGATGTATTATCTCTGTCCCTCTCTCCCATGTGTGTATCCATTTGTGCTGACAGGAGCTGTTTGGAATGGAAAACAAGAAGTAGCATTTCTTCCTGACTTGTTAAATGACCTTAGGGCACAGTTCCTTAGGTCTTGGTTTCTTTGTGAAAAAAGGAATCAGTAATTCCTCAGAGTATTATTTAGTTTCCAAATGATATGTTAATAACATTCATTTTTACCTTGTAAAGCTGTCTTGTAAAAAGGAATTATAACTAAATTGACTGAAAAGTATTTTAAAAAAACTTTGTACTTAAGCTTTTTCCTTGTTTAGTAGTAGTATATCTGACTTGTTAGGGAATGAGCTCGGGTATGGTGTGAGGAAGGATGAGAATAAATATGCTCATTTGATTGAGCTTTAGGGTGTGTGTATTCACTGCTGTGATTTATTAACCAGAAGTCCTTGCGTGTGATGTGACTTGGCTTTCTGTTACCAGTAATATGAGGAGACTGCACTAGATAAGTGTTTATTTAAACCAGCAGAGGGATGAGCCCCAGTGATAAGGGGAGTAAGAGTGAGCACCCTGTGGGCACCATACCTTGTTTCAAACAGCCATCCTACTTTTAAATGTTTTGTATTAGAATTTTTGCTAGAGTTTGTTTGAAGAAAAAAGGGTTCCAGGGCTAAAAGCTTTACATCTCTTTGCCTGTCAGGGTCAATAGGCAGGTTAGAAAAGTAACGGGATCAGAAGGCAAAAACTTATTTTCAGATTTTAGCTCTGTTGACCTATATTGATCTTGGACAAGGCATCTTTCCTTTCTGAGCCTCTTGGTTTTTGCCTGTTAAATGAATATCATAATAGTTAGTCAGATGAGCTCTTATAATAAAAACTTGCTAATCAGTAATACAGCAGTACATACATGGAATGACAGTATTCTGCTGTACAGGACATATTGTATCACAGTATAATTCATAATTACTGAAAACAGCATAGGGAGTTTGGGCATCTCATTTTCTATGGAATTATCAGGAAAATACAAAAATTTTCTAAGATGATAAAAATAATGCTGATTGGCAGGTGAATAATTTAAAATGTAATCTTAAATTATTTTGAGACCTTAGAACAATAACCATTAACCTCTTTCTCACTAGCTCTGTTTTAAGAGAAAGAAGAAAACAAATCCAATTTTCAGTATCCCACCAGGGTTATATATGATGTCAGTGATTAAAGTGCTTTTCATTCACCTTGAACTTAATATTTGTAAGGCTTTAGGTTTACTCTGTCATTGCTTTTCATAGAATTACTCTCTTATTACTTCTTTGTTTTAATTGTTTAATTTGTAAGTTTCTTAAAGGCAGAAATGGATTCCTTGGGACTCTTTTAAAATACTGCCTTGAAACAGAGTGCAGTAGGTCCTTCTTGTTGAAACATCATTAGTTTGGCACTTTTTGTTTTTAAAGAAAATGAACAGCTACCATCTACTCAGTCCTTTCCTGATTATTTCTGTCCCAGGAAGTCTGATTTTACAGTGTTTCATAGTTCTGAGACATTTAGGGTTGTGAAGAATAACAGCACTTTCATTTGTTTCTCATGTTATCCCATTAGATCAACATTTCTCAGCCTTCAAAAGACCATGCTCCACTTTTAAAACATAAAAGGGCACATCTTTCATTCATGACAGTTGAAGTTTCAAAAAATTTTATTATGAGTGACCTAAAAGTGAGTTAAAAAAATACATGAATCTCAAATAATTATGCTGTGTGAAAGAAGCCAGACAAAGAAGAGTGCATACTATATGATTCCATTTAAAATTCTAGAAAATGCCACCTAATTTATAATGACAGAACGCACATCAGTGGTTGGCGGGGATACAAGTGAGTGGTGGGACAGGAGGAAACTTGGAAACTTTTAGGGGTCATGGGTGGATGTGTTGATGGTGCTGATAGTTCCACTGGAGTATACATACATCAAAACATTCAATTATTCGACTTAAATATTTACACTTTATTGTATGTCTGTTATACCTCAGTAAAATCATTTTTAAGAAAAGGCAAAGAAAGCCATGACTTAATAAACAGGAAATACAAGTTAGTAATCCATGAAATGCAAAAGCTGTCTTTCTTTGGGGGGAAAAGTGAGTTAATTCGCTTTTTTAAACTTCCTCACTCCTTTTTGGCATTTATGGTAACACTGGTAATGGTTTTATTGGTATCTCATTTTGTGTAATGGTAATACAGAGTAGTGGGGCTGGGACTTGAACCCTGGTTTGACTCACTGGTTTGACTTCACTGTGTTGTCTCCCATAGTTGATACAATGATGTGAAATTTTTATTGTAGGCTTATCAATCTAAAATTATCATCACCTTAAAATTATTTGTCATGATTGCATGTATGTTTTCTTTCCTTCAGATGACCTTTTGGGCGAGCTATAGTGAGAGTACTGGTGACTGAAATTTGCCAGGAATTCAGTACATTCTTGGCTTTATATTATATAGAATAAGATTAAAATATTTTTTCATGCTTTCCAAACAGCTTTCTGAAACAAAGGTCTTCACTGCTTCATCTGTTCCAGCAGAGAATCATGTCATGCCTGGGCAAAGGTAAACACCTTTTGTCTCCTTTTGTTTTATAGTCAAATCATAGCTGAAATTTTTTGCCTCAGGAAAAGTGTTTTGGTCCTTGAGTCCCTTTTTTTTTGCCCCCCTTTGCCATCTAAGACTATTTTTATTTTACCCCAAACCTACCTGGTCAGCTGACAGAGCTTCAGTCATTTCCAAATTGGTTGTATTCACTGATAAGTTAAAATAGCTAATATGTTTGATTTGTTAGCAGTTGTGGCAGAGATTGTTAAATCTATTTAATGGTTGCTCTTTTCACTTTTATAAACCTATTGTTTTTTGACATGATGAACTTAATATAGAATATCCTTTGGTTTCTTCATATAATACCATTGATTTAGATCTTCTAAGGCTAATACAAACTTTTCATGCTAGTTTTAATCTGCTAGGTTTGTGGATTACAGAAAAGGAAGGAGCTTTTGGGGTAACTACAACATTCATAGAGCGTGTACAGAACTAAATTATTGAAGAACATTAATTTACATCTTAGTGGTACAGTAACTATACGAACCTTTGATTATGGTTTCAAAAGACATTCATCTAGGAGGATGAAAGTCTTTATATATGACACCTTAGAAATTAAGGCACTTTTGAATAAAGAGCAACGATGAAGCTGTCAAACATCTTATAACATGGAGGAATCTGGAGGGCATTATGCTGAGTGAATTAGTCAGTTACAGAAGGACAAATATTGTATAAGACCACTATTATAAGAACTCAAAAAAAGGTTTAAACACAGAATAAAACATTCTTTGATGGTTACGAGGGTGGGGAAGGAGAGTGAAGGTTATTCACTAACTAGATAGTAGATAAGAATTATCTTAGGTGAAGGAAAGGACAGCACACACTACAGGGGAAGTCAGCACAACTGGACTAAGCCAAAAGCTGAGAAGTTTCCTGAATACAATCAAACACTTGGAGGGACAGAGTAGTAGGGGCGGGGATCTGGGAAGCATGCTTTCAAGGGACATCTAGGTCAGTTGACGTAACAAAGTTTATTAAGAAAATGTTCTGCATCCTACTTTGGTGAGTGGCATCTGGGGTCTTAAAGCTAATGAGCAGCCATCTAAGATGTATCAATTGGTCCCAGCCACCTGGAGTAAAGGAGAATGAAGAACACTATAGACATAAGGAAAGTATTAGCCCTAGAGACGTCATCACCCTGAGACCAGAACTAGATGGTGCCCGGCTACCACCCATGACCGCCCTGACAGGGAACACAACAGAGAGTCCCAGATGGAGCAGGAGAACAGTGGGGTGCGGAACTGAAATTCTAGTAAAAAGACCAGACTTAATGGTCTGAGACTGGAGGAACCCCAGAAAGCATGGCCCCCACACTCTCTGTCAACCCAGAACTAAAACAATTCCCGAAGCCAACTCTTCAGAGAAAGATTGGTCTGGACTGTGGGACATAAAATGATATTCATGAAGAGTGTGCTTCTTAGCTCAAGTAGATACATGGGACTAAATAGGCACCTTCTCTCCAGAGGTGAGATGAGAAGGCAGAGAGGGTCAGGAGCTGGTTGGATGTGGGAAATCAGGTGGAAAGAAGAGTGTGCTGTCACAGTACAGGGAGAGCAACTGGGGTCACATAGCAGTGTATGTATACGTTTTTGTATGAGAGACTGACTTGAGATATAAACTTCCACTTAAACTACAACAATTAAAAAAAAAAAAGAAATTAAGACACTTTTGAACTTTAACATACTGAATCTCATACTAAATGGAGTGGTTATATAAGGGGAGAAATCTATTAAGGCACTCTCTTGCAATGTATTGTTTTTGGAATTGCTCACGTTTTCTTATTAAATACATACATATGACTCTGCATTTGATAGAATAGTTTTCATTTTAAAAAAAGTGACATTAACTGGACTTTTTATAGTGGTTAGTTTTTTGTTTTTTTTTTAAGAAGACAATACTATTTTTCCATACCTATATCTTATCAAGCTTTTGGAGAAGAACTTACTGTGTTTTTTGTAGTCATACAAATTTTGTGATGAGTCATAAGTAATAAAACTACTTTGGATTTGTGTCCATGGGGCTAGAATATTATCTTGGGGTCCAAAATACTGGTCTGGGACCTCAGTCTGGCTATGGGAAAGTGAGAGTGATAGTATATAAGGAGAAGAACTCAAGGCTGGAAAATTTGCTCTGTATCGGAGTGAGTCTTAAATTATTTGATCTCCCATAATCTGCCTATCTCACTGGTATGGAGAGAAGACTGATAGGAACTGGCCTTTGAAAGGGTTTATTAATGGAGTAAGTTACCATGTTAGGTAATCCTATGTATCTTGCAGATCCTATGATACTAGTTAAGTGTGTAGAAAACTGGTACAAGAAGTTAGCAGGTTACTCACATGTCAGCTAGTCTTTATCTGGAAGATCATTTTCCCTTCTTGCTGTCAGATATTTGGCTGTGCTTCTCAAATTAGAATATCTGTCTTTCTGGGGACATCACAAGAATTCTAGTTAACATAGTATTTGTTAATATGTTGGGTATTTCCTCCTGAATATTTAGGTAAGAAAATAGTGAGATTTATATGAACTTATGGCATAGAATGCAAAACTTATAGATAAGAATATTTAAGATAAATAGAGACTGCTTGAAATGGTTTGCTATGGCAGTGACCCTCACTCCCCAAGACTAAGTTCACTTGTCTTTGGGAAAGTTTAAGAAACCCTGGTTCCGAGTAATAAATGGGATAAAATGTACTAAAAGAAATGAGCCAAACTTCAGAATATTATTTAAGTTTGCTTAATTACTCCAGGTTTTCAGATCGTCATCATTGTACTATTTCTGTGGAAATTTCTCAGTATACTGTTTGGTTTCCTTTCTCTGCAAAGCCCTACTTCAGTCTGTGTGGCTTCATGTACTTTGTTTGGTGATTGATGCTTTCCTTTTGGCTCCTTCAAACTCCAGTTTCCCAAGGTTCTCCTCCCTTAGATAATTTTTAGCATGAATTAGTTTACTGTATCTTGATTCATTTCTCAAATTCATTTTTTTGGTAAGATTTGCTTACGACTGGTTCCTGATTTGCTTTTTGTCTGCTTAGCATTGATCTGGTAGCCTTGCTCCAGAAGCCTGCTCCTCCCAGTCAAGTCTCAGAAGTCAACTCCTTTGAATCTTCCCAACAGCAGGGCTTTGGGCAAGCCCTTGTCTTCACAAATTCTCAGCACAACAATCAGATGGCACCAGGGACTGGCAGCTCCAGTGCTGTCAACTCCTATTCTACTCAGAGTCTGGTAACTCACTTTTATTTCAGTATGGGATTTTAAGGAATATACTCATGGGCAAATGTATTCTAGAATATGACAACTATATGAAAACTTCTACAGTAAATCTCAGTCCAGAAAACAATGATGTGGTAATTTCCAAGCACATATCTGATGATTCCATGTGGAATTCAACTACTCTGAGTTTCCTGGACAAAGATAAAATCCTTTTTTAGTTGAATTCTTTCCAGCCATGGTCACTCAGTCAGATTGAAGTCATCTTCTTGTTAATGATTCTTTTTCTTGGGTTTTGTTTCAATATCTGTTACTTGACTTAAGATAGTAAAATTTTTATGTTTGAAATTTCCCTAAACACAAATGTTTGTCAGTATTGCCTTGCCAAAAACATGCAAAATTAGTTCTTTTCAAGTCTGCCAAGGTGCTTATCTTTTTTGCATTTTCATTTATTTGTTATTCCATAAAATAAAGCTACTTTTTCTTAAAATGCCAAACTGTGTAGTAGAGGCCTGTCTACTTTGGGTGTGTTTTCATGGAAACAGTGTCATCAGTGCTCTGACTTCCAGTGAGAGTTAAACTCCCATCAGAAAGAACTTCAGTAACTATTGGTGAAGGATGCAAGGACAAGCTAAATGTAGCATGTGGAAGAATATGGCTACAGAATGGTAAACTGAAAGTACCTGCCCAACTGTAGGAAGTTCTGAGCTGGCAGTGGAGAGGTTGAATGGACTGTGACCACACAGGTCTACAGCTTTCATTAGTGATATTTATTTGGTTCAGTCCTTGTTGTGTTTTACTTTGAAATCTACTGTTGGGAAACAGAATGTTTTATGAATATGGTATAGTCTTCCTCCCCTATCTGACTCAAATCATAAGCTGTGCCTTAATAAAATGGAGAATTCAATACATAACCTTTTCGTTGCTATTTGTCTCCTACTGTGTATAGTCACTTAATGTTGCTGGCTTGGGAACTTGGCAGTTTTATGGGAATTTGGCATTTTTAATGTCACTGGTGATTGTGCATCAGATGGTGTTAGTGCTTGAAATGGGACAGGCCAAGGTATGATGCCATCAGTTTTGAAATGGTCCAGTAAAACCCCTGGGTTTTGGTTGAAGCATCCATGTCCTTTCCTCTTCTGCTTTTCTATCCTCTGCTAGAATAATGATGCAGTGTCTTTGCTGACTTGGCTGGAATCTCGATCAGACCACTGAAATCATAGGTCACTTTTACAGAGACCTTCAGGTGTGTTATTTACCTCATGACCAACACCTTGAGAAACTGCAATAAGAAGTGTTTGTTTAGCGTTGTATTAAAACAGTGCTTCTCGCATAAACATTTGGGGAACTGTAATTAAAATAATGATGATGATACCAGGGTCTACACAAGACGAAATGTCAGAATCTTTTAAGACTGGATTTGGGCACTTATGTGTATTTCTGTGTGCATGAGAGCATGTGAGAGCATGTGCACACATGTACCAAGACACGAATTTTTAAAGTCCTCCTGTTGATTGAAATGTGGAGCTGGGATTGAGAAGCCCTTTGCTAAGTGTTACCTGGTCATTGACTCAGTGATTTCATTGTATTGTAAAGCACACAGAAAGTGCATTTGATTAAACATAGTTGATACAGAATAGAGATTATGTAGGAAAGAAGAAGGAAGAAGATAAGCTTCATCCAAGAAGCTTTTACTGAATGGGTGGGCTTGAGCTGGGTCTTGGATTGGTAGCAAACTAAGAGGCCCTGGTGGCGCAGTGGTTAAGCGTTTGGCTGCTAACCAAAAGGTCAGCAGTTCGAATCCACCATCTGCTCCTTGGAAACCCTATGGGGCAGTTCTGCTTTGTCCTGTAGGGTTGCTATGAGTCAGAATCAACTTGACGGCAGTGGATTTGGTTTGGTTTAAGAGAGTCAAGAATCTGAAACAATGATAAGTAACATGAACACAGCTGCTGTACTAGGGGAAGATTCAGTAGTGGCCATCCATCATGCCCACAGCCTGCCGTTTTGCACACCAGTCTCCACACTGGAGAATTTTGGATTTCCCTAGAACAACTGTTAACACTCCATGCTTTTGCATATTGATTACAGAAATAATTATTTTCTAGATTTGGCCTTTTGGGGGACTGCAGAGTATTTTTATTTTTGACCTTTTAGATGGTTTTGAAATGGTTATTTTTGACAGAGGACTTATCTTTCAGAAACTGAATGATCTTGATGTGTAAAAAATACAGTTGTTCTGCCACTGTCATAGGCTTTCATTGTACTTGGATCCTGATATCTGATCTGACAGGATAGATGGGGCAGGTGTAACACCATCTTTTGTATACTTATTTTTAGTGCACATTTGATGTTCTTACTCATCTAAACAACTTGAAATAAACACACAGCATCCAGGAATCTGCTCAACCTCAAGCACTTGTATATTTTAGTGTCAGATTTTGGAATATTAGATGTCTAATTAAGTAAGTGTTGTGACCTGCATTTGATCTTGCACGGTGAACTCATGGCTGATCTCTTCAGTTTCCAAACCTATCCTTATCTTTAAAGATGATTGTTGTGGTCCAGAGATTAAGAAAATACCATGTTTTTGTTTGTCAAGCATATGTTTGTCATTAATGCGTGGTATCTTCTTTAGTTTTTTAAAAAAAAGTGGTATTTTGATTGTGGACTTGTGACATCAGTTTTTTTTTTTTTTTTTCTTTTAATTTCTTCAAATCCATTTTCAAATATTCTCCTTGAACTCTTTCATCATAATTAGAAGAGACTGTTGGATTTATTTAGTCAGCTATTGTTGCATAGTAACATTTTCATGTAGTATTTTCTCAGGTGAGTCTTACTAATTGAGATGTTCTAGTTTATAGTTTTGAAAATACCTGTGACAATAATTGGCATGTCTTAAAGCCTGGGGTAGAAATTCTGTATTGCTGAGGCTTTCTGCTTTTCTTTCCCTTTAAAGTCATCCGTCCTTGGTTCCGGATTTGGAGAGCTTGCACCTTCAAAAACGGCCAACATCACCAGCTCCCAGATTTTGGACCAGTTGAAAGCTCCAGGCTTGGGCCAGTTCACCACCCAGAGTTCACAGCAGAATAATACAAGTGCCGCAACAACCACTTCTTCTTGGGACCTGAAGCCCACATCATCCCAGTCATCAGTCCTTAGTCATTTTGGTAAGTATACATTTCCTGTGTTTCACAGCAACATGTAAAAAAAAAAAATTAGTATAGTGGTGCTTATAAAAATATCTCATGAAGGGAGGGGCAAACAAACATGGAAGGTGTGTGTTATTTGTGTAAAATACAGTAATTTCTTAATATAAAAAGGGTAACTAAAAATAAATGGTCAGAGATGTGGACACAGTTATAGGAAAAGACCACTAAAGCATAAGAAATGATGTGTTATTGAACTTAAATCATTTTAGTTTGCATTTATTTTCTATCATGTTTCACCAGTCAGACTGGGAAAGATAAAAAATTTGGTATTAGAGTGTATTGAAAAGGGTATGTTCTACCTACGGAAAGCAATTTTGAAGTGTTTGTGAAAATTTAAAAGACTATTTTACCTTGGGAACCAGCAACTGTATTCTAGGAATTGATCCTGCAGGTATACTTGCACTTGAGCAAAATGCCATACATACAAATACAGTGCAACCTGTGAGAGCTGGAACTTGGTGGGACTGTCTTGTCTCTCCAGGTCTCTCAGGTTTTCTGTCTTTGACAGGGTGCAGGCTTACCACTTTTCTGTTGCTCTTTTTAGTGGAAAATATTTGAGCTTTCCTTCTCTGACAGGTTTCTGCCTTACACAGGTTTTGGCTTTCACAGATTTTACTGTATTCATTGCAGCATTGTTTTTAATACCAAAGATTGGAAAACCTAAAAGTCCATTAATATGGTACTAATTGTATTAAACAAAACCTGTGTACACTGGATTGCTATGCCACCATAAGAATGAATGCAGTAGTGCTTCATACATTGATGTGCAACAGTTTCTGAAAATTAAACATTTTATGAGAAAACCAGGGTGTAGAAATGGTATTTAGTATGTAGGCATTTATGTATTGTGAGGGAAATAGGCAATAAAATTAAAAAGAAACATATATACACAATATATATAGGTATGTAAGTATGTATATCAAGGAGTATCACTGAAGAAACTGAGTACATAGACCATAACTACCACGGACTCCGTCCCACCAGACTGAGTCCAGTGCAACTAGATGGTGCCCAGCTACCACCACTGACTGCTCTGACAGGGATCACAACAGAGGGTCCTGGACAGAGCTGGAGAAAAATGTGGAACAAAATTCTAACTCACACAAAAAGACCAGATTTACTGGCATGACAGAGACTGGAGTAACCCCGAGAGTATGGCCCCCGGACACCCTTTTAACTCAGTAATGAAGTCACTCCCAAGGTTCACCATTCAGCCAAAGATTAGACAGGCCCATAAAACAAAACGAGACTAAAGGGGCACACCAGTCCAGGGGCAAGGACTAGAAAGCAGAAGGGGACAGGAAAGCTGGTAATAGGGAACCCAAGGTAGAGAAGGGAGAGTGTTGACATGTCGTGAGGTTGTTAACCAATGTCATAGAACAATATGTGTACTGTTTAATGAGAAGCTAGCTTGTTCTGTAAACTTTCATCTAAAGTACAATTAGGAAAAAAAACTGAGTACAGTGTTTGCGTCTGTGGAGCAAATCTGGGGGTGGTAGTGGAAGGGGAGAAGTTCATATTCATCATACACATTCTTACACCTTTGAATTTTGTACCATCACATATATTTCTTAGTCAAAAAAGTTATTAAAATAATTTTTAAAAATTAAGTACAAAATCCATAAAACAAAGAAAAACAATTCTCTGTTAGCTAATGGCCAGGTGTATATAGCACCTTGATGCTGTCCTTATTTGCCTGTATGTTTTAACATAAACTGTATTTCCTCTCTGTATGGGTTATTACACAAACCCATTCTTTTTCCATTTGTCATATACCATTGATCAAATAAATACACACACGCACACACGCACACGTACGTGATTCAGCTAGAAGATGTTTGGGAGAAACTAGTGGTGATTGTAACTTTATGATTAGTCATGGTAGAAGAGGGAGTCCTGAGCCCGTGCGGCTAATTAATGGATTATATTACATTCTTTTTTTACTTATTTCATAGACTTCAAATCTCAGCCTGAGCCATCCCCGGTTCTTAGCCAGTTGAGCCAGCGACAGCAGCACCAGACCCAGGCAGTCACTATTCCTCCTCCTGGGTTGGAGTCCTTTCCTGCCCAGGTAAAACTCCGAGAATCAGCATCCGGAGACAGTACCTCCACTGTGAACAAAATTCTGCAGCTTCCCAGCATGGCCGTTGAAAACATCGCTGTGTCTGCCCACCAACCACAACCCAAACACATCAAACTCCCTAAACGGCGGATACCTCCTGCTTCTAAGGTGGGCATTCCATCATGAAGTCTCAGTCCCAGAGGCGATTTAACATCTAGCTCAAGTAGCAGGTTATTAAGTCACAGAAATTGTGATGTAGTATTTTTCAAGCACATAGCTTACTCCTTTATGAGGACTCAGGTATTTCTGCGTGACTGGTCTAATATTGGAGGGAATGGGTATGTGCTGAGCGCCGGCGATATGAGGATCCGGCTAAGAGAATGCTGTTCTTGCCTACTTGTGGCCCGTAGTTGGAGGGGGAGTAGCAGTTCTGTTGTTCACAGAACTTGCTTCCTTGTCCTGGTAGTGCTTTTATCAGTAGTGTGTACCTGAAACTAGAGCAGTCACTCAGTGCCCACTCTTCTCTCCCTCCTGGCCACCCCAGCACCGTCCGACCTCTGCTGTAAGAAGCGTTGGTGGCATTACCACTGACCATTTCCCTGTTAACTCTTCTTTTTCCTTTGTCCTTTTCCCTTCTCTCTTTTTAAAAATTCTATTCCTTTTTGCTTTTCCCTCTGTGTCCCTCAGGCCTGCCAGTAGTGCCCTATGCCTGGTGAGTGCAGTTGCTTGTTTGGCTCTGCTGTAGGCCTTTGGAATTTGAAATTCCTGACCTCTATTCCTGACATGATGGCTTTGCTTTCAGATCCCAGCATCTGCGGTGGAAATGCCTGGTTCAGCAGATGTCACAGGATTGAATGTTCAGTTTGGCGCCCTGGAATTTGGATCAGAACCCTCTCTCTCTGAGTTTGGATCAGCTCCAAGCAGTGAAAATAGCAATCAGATTCCCATCAGCTTGTATTCAAAGTCTTTAAGGTACACAACTTCATGCTTCTCTTGTTTTGACTGAATTAAGTCCTTTGTTTGCAAAGCAGAAACAAAATGGAGCCTAAGAAAGTACCTCTTGGAGACATACAACCTGTGATAAGGGGTTTGTACAACCATCACCATTATCTAATTCCAGAACTTTTCCATCACTACAAAAAGAAACCTTGTAGCATTTATCAGTCACTCCCAAATTTCCCATCCCTGGCAACCAGTAATCTGCTTTCTGTCTCTGGAGTTGCCTGTTCTGGACAATTTATATAAATAGAATCATCTAATAGAATCCTTCACTTAGCATAACGTTTTCAAAGTTCATCCATGTTGTAGCATGTGTTAGTACTTCATTACTTTTTAAAAAACCAAACCCGTTGCCAGTGAGTCAATTCTGACTCATATAATAATATTCCATTGTATAGATATACCATATTTTGTTTATCCATTCATTCATTAGTAGACATTTGTGTTGTTTTCTACTTCCTGGCTATTACGAATCATGCTGCTGTGAACATTCAGGTACAAGTCTGTGTGAGTGTATGTTTTCAGTTCTCCTGGGTATATACCTAAGAGTAGAATTGCTCTTACATTTAACCATTTGAGGAACCTCCAAACTGCTTTCCACAGTGGCTGCAGCATTTTATGGGGGTTTCAGTTTTTTCACATCCTCTCCAACACTTATTGGAATATTTTGTATATAGGGAGTGCCAGATTTGAAATTTTATTTTATAAGCTAATTTTCTAGAGATAAAAACCTGATAGTTTTTTGGGTTCCCTTTCTAAGATGGTCTCAGACACCTGGGCTCCTTAAGGATTGTTTATATCCTCTGCCTGTCATTCAGATTAGGTAGGCCTAAGTTTTTTGGGGGGAAAAAATTATTTCGAAACATTATTTGCATCTTTTAATAAAGTTAAGGAACAGAGCAGTACAAGTTTGTAGTCATAGATAATGTTTATTTAATTTAGAATATGACAATGAAGTAGCTCTATTTCACGAAGCTATATAAACTGAGACAAATTTACTGAGACATCCAATCCCTTTTATTCTTTTTAGTGATCCTTTGAATACCTCTTTACCAATGACTAGCGCGGTACAGGACTCCACCTATACAACTTCTGTCATTACTTCCTCCAGTCTGACCAGCTCATCCCTGAGCTCCACTAGTCCAGTGACAACGTCTTCCTCCTATGACCAGAGTTCTGTGCACAGCAGGATCGCATACCAAAGCTCCCTGAGTCCATCAGAGTCAGCTCCAGGAGCCGTCACGGTAAGTGGTGTTTCAGATTTCCTCTCTTAGAAAATTCCATTTTGTAACTCAATGTGTGGATTGGGAAATTAAGCCTTTTGGTAAGACTTTCCTTGTAGAAACTGGCAAACTTTCTGAGTAGAACCCTGGTAATTCGTTGAGTTTTCTTGTAAACTTCAGTTACAGTGGACATCTCATTTGAAACCTGCTTCTCCAGCACTCCTGCATTTGAGTGAATGGACCCACAAGCACACACACTTCGTTGAGAAGACAAGACTTGATATAGTCTAAGAAGCTTGGCCCTGGTTATGTAGTCTAAGCCATTTGGCTCTGGGACCGTACAGCTCTGGCGCACCTCTCCCTTACAGACTCCTTTTCCCTGACTGCACGTGGTTCTGCATCACCATTAGCTGTTATTGAGTTAAAATTACATTATTCCCTACCCAGATTTTGTTAACAATACTAAGTTATAGTTAAGAAATCAGATATCTTTGTTATATTTTTTTAAGTCCCACCATGGGAATCCCAGTCACCCTTCTGGAGGCTTGCTAGCTACATATTTGATGGTCAGCAATCAGCAGCCCTTCTCTCTGTCCCTCTCTTCTTTCCTGCCAGGAACTCATTTCAGACAAGGCCTTCTGCCCCTGTTTTCTTGTGATACTGGGAGTTAGCTTATCAGGTGCTGGGCTTGGCCTTTTTCACATTTTCTGACTCTGAAGTAGAGGTGTACAAATAATCTCCTGAAAATCTTAGGGAAAAAACTTAGAAAATTTAAAAAAAAAGAAAAAAAGTACCCAAATATCTGATACACCAATTTAAGTGTTGTTACCATTTTCATTTTCTAGTCCACTCTTTAAAGAAAAAAAAAAAATTAACTCATACTAGTAATACTTGAACATCTTTGCCTTGTAGAAAATTAAAATATTATAGATAAGACTATAGCCTTCCTCCCCAGACCACTATGAACAATTTTGGGTGTATCCTACTCTTGATTCATATGTCTGCATTTTTTTTATGAGATTAAAATCAGTATATGAAGGAGTTTTCTGGGGTGATGGTAATGTGATAGGGATTTGAGTTACTCTAGTGTGTACATTTGTTAATACTTCTTTCTGTTCCCTAGGTGGCAACACTTTAAACTTTTTTTTGGAGTGGGGTGGGAGGCAATTTTCCTGATATTTTCTTCCATGTTGCTCAGTAACATGATGACTGTATTGCTACTGTCCTTGATTCCCCAGCCTCGTTTTAGGTATTAGCAATTTACTTGCCACTGCGGAATATTAAGGATTTAGCTCTTTCATCACTGTCAACCTCACCTGTCTATTTTCTGAGAGTTTATGTACGATTGTTCTTCTTCCTGCCTTAAATGTCTGGTAGAATTCACCAAACATTTGGTACACTTAAGATTTGTATATTTCACCATGTGTAAATTTTATCTTAGAAATGTCTGCAGCCAAAAAAACAATAAGGATTGAAGGATGAACAGGAAACTATACTCACATTTCTGCTAGCCAGTTTATTATTTTGATTGCTTTCCAGTGCATTCAGCCAGTTATTTTCATTGTTATTGATTTTTTTATTGTACTTCAGGTGAAGGCTTACAGAACAAATAGTTTCTCATGAAACAGTAGTACACATGTTGGTTTATGACATTGGTTAACAACCCCACAACATATCAACCTTCTAACTTCTCAACCCTTTTTTTTGGTGAAAATACACATAGCCAAAGATACACCGTTTCAAAAATTTCTACATGCA
>NW_004443952.1:27520362-27527031 GCF_000243295.1 Trichechus manatus latirostris
TTGTACCAGTACCAGGCTGTTTTGACTACTGTAGCTGTATAGTAGGTTCTGAAGTCAGGTAGTGTGAGTCCTCTAACTTTATTCTTACTCTTCAGTAGTGCTTTACTTACTCGGCCAGCCAGTTATTTTTTTTAGTATATATTGTTGAGATGTTATCATTATTAACAGCTGGGAGGTTCACCTGACTACTTCACTTCACCATTACTGGAAGTCGAAGTGGCCCTGTCTATTCAGAAACCATGATTTTAGTTTTTGGGAATATTCTTAATTTGTTGATATTTTTACCTAGTCCTTTTTAGTCTCTCAGGTAGTGTTGGACCTCCCGGACTTACCCTCTCTTTTTTTCTTTTCTCTCCTAGCTGTCCCTTTCTGTTCTGGAAGATTTTTTTGAATTTTATGTTTCTTTGAAAATTTTCATTTTTGTTACCATATTTTTAACTTCTAAGAATTTTTTCATTCTCCAAAACTTATTTTTTTATGATATCTTATTGTTGCGTTCTGCAATACCTCTGGCCTCATGCCTTTGAAGATGTTAATGAAAGTTTATTTTCCTCTTCTTCCTTCATAGTGTCTTCCTTCCGAGTTGATTTTTTCCTTTCTTTTGTTTTCTGTATTTTATGTTAAATGTTTTCCTCAAATGTCTGGTTGTCTTGGCTGCCTTACTTTAATTGAAGAGATTACCACTAAAAAGTTAACTTAGCTCTGACCAGTGGAGGATTTGGCTTTTGTTGACCAGGGGCTTTGATGTGGGGCAGTCTGGGTGAGCCATTTTTTGGGGGGTGGGAAGTCTTATTTTAGACCCTTGAGGTCTTCACCATTAGATTCCCTAGGGAATAGTCTTCTGTCTCTTTCCTGTAGGGCATATGCTTGTCTCTGGGAGCCTGATGGGAGAAGAAGGCTGGGGTCACAACATTCATTTTGTCTACAGTAACTTAATCCATCTGTTTTGGTTTTTTTTTCACAGTACCCTTGACCCTGTGTTATCCTCTCAATGATGTTAAGAGCCTATGGGATGAGGTGGGAGGGGGCAGTCACCCTGCTGTGCAGACTTTAAACAAACTGTCTTACTTTGAGCCCACCTCTACTCTGCTTCTAAAGTCAGATGGGTGTTACAGATGATGAGTTGGTTCATTTAGCTCTTTAATATAAATTGGATTGTTTACTGCTTTCTTTAACTACTGGTTTAGGGTTTGGCTTTTCTGGATCAGCTAAGTCAGTTACCATCCTCTGTATGCTTTCTAGTCTGTACAGTTTTCTGGCTTTTATTTTTTCAGCTGTTATTTGTCTTTCTGGATTTGCATGTTTTAAAAAAGCCATGTATTCTTGATTTGTCATCTTTAACAAGAAATTTATTCCTGTACTTTTCAATGTAGTAATCACAGCTCTGTGTGGCTATTTAAACTTAATTAAAATTAAATCATTAAAAATTCAGTTCCTCAGGCACACTAGCCACATTTTAAATGTTCAGTAGCCACATATGGTTAATGGCTACAATATGGAACCATGCAGATATAGAATATTTCCATTATTGCAGAAAGTTCTCTTAGACAGTACTTGTTGGTGCTGTTTCTAAAATAAAAATCAGACGTGCTGTCCAAGCTTAAATTTTGTTCATCTCCAGGACATCTCAATTCCAGTTTTAACTTTACCTGTGACTCTGCTTGCACATATCGCTGCCTACCTCATGCCTTGCTCAGCTAGTTGAACTACTACGCTGCATATTTCTAATCTCTTCTGACCTTCTGATACTTCTTTGCTTTTGCTCCTGCCATTCTTCTAAATAGAATTTTCCCACCCCAGATAATGTAGATCCTGTGTTGTGTCGGTTTGTTCATTGTGTGTGTTTTAAAAATGATTGTCAAGGTGGAATTAAATATTCCTAAGGTATAATGGCTGCTATTACCTGTTCCCCTTTTCTCTCCTTTTTATCTGGTGCAGTTGGAGGGGACTTATTTCTGTGACAGGGTTTGTGCTGTTTAGGATGCTCGATGTCATGTATGTGTGTTCAGCAAATAGTGAATCCTAGTTTAGGGAGAGGCATGAGGCCACAACTTTAGTTGCCACCCGTCCTTATATGTTTGGATCCCTTTCCCTGATCTTAACCTTTTATTTTAGGTTATGTGGGTTTTTTCTAGTAGTTCTGTTTTATTATCTATATTTCTTGTAAATAATCTCAAATTGTTTTTAGAATAAGGTGTATTGTAAATAAGTATAACATTTTATGAGCAGAAATTGTACTGAATTTGCGTTAACATACAGGCAACAGGTGTACGATCTCTTTTTCTTTAGTAGTTTTGATACTTGGAAGAACAAAATCTGTTTTAGCTCTTTTCCTTCTGTAGCATGCTCCTCCTGTTATCTTGGGACAGTGTCTGAGCCTCGTAGGCCCTGCCATCAATCACCTCTAGGCGTCTCCTTGCTCAGTCTGTGCGTGGAGTGTGGCTTTGAGTGAGAATGCCTTCTTGTGTAAAATACCTGATGTTTACTCCCACCAGCTGTTTTCAGCTGTTCCTCTTTGGGGCTGTACCACACTGTCCGCACCTGCTCTTCACCTTCCCAGTTCAGAGAAGCCATGTTTTAAAGTAACATCGCTTTTTCTCTGAGAACCATTTTGCTAGTGGTGTAAAAGATGATCATTCCTGGTATGGAAGTTATCCTTGTTTTAATTTTGGAAACATTTTCTTTCTTGTGTGAGTAGTACTCATGAAGCAGTACTTCCACGGACAGGAAGGTGTCTGGTGACTTAAATATAGTAAAGCTTTCTAAGTTCTTTGAATAGTTTGACTTTTTAAAAATTGTTTTGGTACTATTTCTTTGCTTTCTGTGATTTGGGTCTTATGTTGTGTCCCTGTTACTTCTCTAAATACCCAAATCTGGTTTTAAAATATGTCAGCTCCTTGGGATTTATGAAGAGGTGTATTGCTTCTCCTTTTATTAGAAAAATGCAGCAGGCCACATTTACTTCATATGTTTGTTGCTAAATCCCAATAGAAAGTTACCTAGAGTGTCATTTGATTTTGTGGTTTACTTACTTTCTTTTCTGTTCCTTATAGAATGGACATGGTGGTGGTCGAGGTCAGCAGACCCTAGACAGTAAGTATATAAGCTAACTATTCTTATCATGGCTTGTGGAAGCCAAAGAAAGAGAGAGCATAGCTAATGTGATGGGGAAAACACAAATTGGCCAATGCCCAATTCTGCAAAAATAGTTGTTTTGCATTTTTTTCTGAAACTGCTTCTTATTCATTATTGCAACAGAGAGAAGCCAGGTTCGCTGGTTAAGAGAAACCAACTCTGTTTCTGTGGCAGAGTTAAGAAGGTAACTAGAGATTCCCATGTGACAGGTATTATTAGAAATGTCATAGCCACAGTGAAAGGGAGGTGATAGTCTTGAACTCTTGTGCCGTAGTCTGACTGCACCCTACATGTAGTGTGTAGTATGGATTTTAAAGACATTTGGCTCAGAGGCACAGGTTCTAAGATGGTGAAAGAACTCTAACACCAATAATATGAAGAACTCTTACAGGAAATATTGGTGTGCTAGTTCAGGAAAGACGTGCGTATCGCTTTCATTATCTGAAGGGCTGTTGCCAGGAAGAGAGAAAATGCTCACTATGGGCCCTTGGGAGAAAATGACGAGGACTACCCCCACCCCACCCCATTCTGTAGCAGCTCAGCTCAGTGATCACTGGAGGTAGTGCAGGTGTTTTTTTGTATTTGGTTGGCTTGTCGGTGATTTTTGGTGTTGATTTTCTTTCATCATTCAGCAAGACAGATTGGTGTCCACTTTTGGTATTGATGATACTTCTGGGTCTGTCAGGCCTGTTGGGAGAGACCTTGGCTGGTAGCTGTGAGCTCATTGGATGACAGAGGAACTTCTCACTCCAGCAGAGCGGTGGCGGGTTTCTTTCATCCAGACACAGGAGCTGATTGACTGGGGTCAAGCATGTACAGATGCTGTAGATTGTTTGGACATTTCAAATGAGATAATGAAATGTGAACTACCTAGAAAACATAGTATACATTTTAGATTTTTTTTATTTTATAGACTGTCTTCTCTGAGAGGCTTACCATGAACCTGTTATCAATGTGATCCAAGGCCCAGGCAGGTAACTTGTAGGGTCTGAGTTTTGGGTCAGGGACATCCACAGGGTCCTCATCTGGGTTCTCTGTAAGAACAGGTTTTGTACGTGTAATGGATTCTCAGTGAAAAGAAGGCTTCATGAATGTAAAGACCACTGTAAGAATTGATTTAGTTGTGTGTTGACTCTGTGACTGTGTTCATTTTACACTCCCCTTCCTTCAGACAAAAAGCTTTGAGAGGATAGAGTGTTTCCCAGTTTGAGGGGTAAAGGTTGGTCCTCCTTCCTAATTGGAAAAGACAGTGATGTTATATTTCCAAGCACATATCTGAGCTGTATGTGTGGACAGCCCTAAAACTGAGTCTTTTCCACAGCTAGGAGTGAATGGCCTTTCTGAAGCTCTAAGCTCGTTATGTGCTCTGAGGTTATTCTTTGAAGCACATACCAAGAAAATTCTTGCTCTGTGCATTTGAAAGTATGTGCTGGCCAGCAGGCATATGTTCTTTTTGCAGATTTTCAGCATGTGTATTTCTCCACATGTACTCTGGACTTTCAACCCCCACCTGCCTTAAACTTACTATGACCGTAGGCAGTGTCAGCCTGATTTGATACTGATTTGATAGATGCAAAGACCTAACCTTTGGGTAGTCTTGCCCACCAGCTTTTCATTGTACCTTACTTGTGCCCTTTAAGAAAAGTTTGCCTCACCTTATAATCGTACATATCGGTCTCAGAGCCTCTTCCCCTCTCTGGGTGCTGCTAAAGGGCAGTTTCCTTTAGGTGGTAAAAGGATGTCCACATCATAGGACAGCACTACTAGTTTATGGTTATAAAGGCATCATTTCCCATTCTTTGCTTGGGTCCTGCAGCACGTCTGTCCAGTGAGGGTCTTCATGGTGGTCCTGACAGAGAAGGGGATATCTGGTACATGCTCGGGCTTTTCTCTGGAGACTAGAACTTTCTCTGTTTCACCTGAGCCTGACATGTCACAGGATGATGTTGAGCTTGTTTCAGATACTCAGGATTGGCTCTGGAGCTAATCAGATCTGTTTCTTGCAGCTACTTCATCTGTTCCAGCTCCAAAGACAACAGACACTCCGTCCGCCCTGCCATCTGCAGCCTCCCTGCCCAGCACCACCTCCTGCACTACGCTGCTATCCTCCGCATCCCAGCACACTGCCACTTTGCCCTCCTTGTCCCAGTCTGGTGACCTATCCAGCGGCTCCCTCTCTCAGCTTAGCAGGTATGGAAGGTTGTTCCCACGAACAGAACACATTTGTTGCTCCCAGCATCATGTACTGGCCTTTTGCTTAGGTTTTGGCCTTTCACATCAAAACCACCAGATGTGAAAACCTTGTCTGCTCTAATGCCTCTGCTGGCACAGAACACGGGGTGCCCTGGGAATGAGAAAGGGCCAGGGAGTGCCTGCTACTCCTCTTGGACCCTTAGGAGGGTGCCCTGAGCTTAGCCTCTCCTCCCAGCCCTGGGCCATGTCACTGTGATGTGGAGTGAGAGTGATGTGGAATTTCTAAGCAGGTGTCTGGCTTGCACTTGTCTGGCTTCAGAGGTTAAGTTATTAAAGCAAGGTGTAGGAAAATGGGTTTTGTTTGGTCCCTATGTCATCTGAGTATAGTCTCTCCCTCCCCCCTTCAGCCAGAGGTATTCATTTGAATTCTGAGTTTGATAGGAATTCAGGCTCTGGTTCTGGCACGTGGGGTTGAACGTAGGAGGCTATTTCCCTCTCTCACAGATGTAATGGGGTATCCAAGGCTGGTAGTATTCTTAGTACAATCCTGTTTTTACTTTTTACAGCTTAAAGAGCAAATGGTTTTAGTTGACTGAAGTTGGCTCTGGAGGTTTCCCTGGTCAAGACGTACCAGTTTCTCGTGGCGAGTGACCTTTTAGGTCATTTCTAACCACCCGGACCCTATCACTGGGGTCTGAGGGGATGAGGAATGATGGGTTTGAAGCCGGCACTTCCTGGGGATGGGGCCAAACTTGGCTCTAGCCCACTTGGCTCTGTGGAGGAACTTGTTCAGGTGGACACGTGGCTCTGTTTTGTCTTCTAGTTCACTCTCCAGCCATCAGAGCAGCCTTTCCTCTGCGCACGCAGCACTCTCCTCGAGCACATCACACACAGTAAGTGTCCTCTGGGCCCCCTGGTCCACCACCCTGTTCAGCGAGCTTAGAGCTTAGTCATGCACAGGTTGACTTCAAATATCTGAAATGCTCTAGAGTTGCTTGGTTGAAATGTCTTGATCTAGTTATGTGGTTTGAGCTGTTGATTTCCTAGGCAGCATGTAGGACATTTTGCTTCCTGAGTAGGGGCCTCCCTGGAGGAATTGCTTCTCCAGACCTGTTCTGTCATTGGCAGGGGGGTCAGGTGGTGAACTTAATCCCAAGAATTTGCTGAGCTCTCTGGTTGTTACATGAGAATTTTCTACCTAGCAGGGGAGAAACTTGAGGTTTCTTTTTTTTTTTCACTTGCATATTTTATTATTTTTTTATTGTACTTCAGGTGAAGGCTTACAGAACAAATAGTTTCTCATGAAACAGTAGTACACATATTGTTTTATGACACTGGTTA
>NW_004443952.1:27527152-27562532 GCF_000243295.1 Trichechus manatus latirostris
CAACACATCAACAATATCCTTACTCAACCTTGGATTCCCTGTCACCAGCTTCCTTGTCCCCTTCTGCCTTCTGGCCCTTGTCACTGGACTACTGTACCTCATTAGTCCCATTTGGTTTTACGGGGCTGTCTTGAGGTTTTATTTTATGGGCCTTGTTATGTTGAGGCATTTTAGGAGAAAGTAGGCTCTACTAACTCTAGCTTGGGCTCCGCTCAGAAGCAGATTTTATCAAGAGCATGGTTCCTGATAGTCTTCAGAACCTTCTCTTACTGTGTGAAGGCTACTGTAGGGAAAAGAAAGAGCTTATGAAAGAAACAGCCTTCCTGTGCTGTGGACAGGTGCACAGCTGTCTGAGAGTGACAGAGTCAGTGTACTAGTCTTCTGATCTGTTGGCAGTCTTGGGCACTTTCCTGGTTGTGCCCCTTAGGAGTTCTGTTTATTCTTTTCCTCATCCATCTCAAGCCTGTTCCTCAGCTCAGAGGTAGAGACTTTGGGGAAGTCGACACTGACGAAGGGAATCTGGAGAGTGGAGAGGCGAGGAACCACAGAGTGTGCTGTCAAGGAAGCCCAGCTGGGAGAGATTCCAAATGGGTATGCCGGCTGGGAAGCATCCCCATGCGCCAAAGAGTAACCCCAGGTTATGGCTTAGTGAGTCTTGAGGTTGGGAGCATGGTTTTAAGTGGCGGAGTCAGACCGTATTGTGGTGTGTTGAGGAATGAACAGTAGTGAAGTGGAGAATAGGCACCAGGGTAGAGGGAGGGTGTTTAACTAAAAGCCAGGAGAGACTTGAGCATAAGAGTAGACAGAAAGGAAGGCACCTGAAAGAAACAAATGTCCATGCCCCTGAGAGTGAGTGGAGGCTTCAGGCAAGGTTGGCATGGATGGGTCCTCAAGCAGGCAGGGGGGGTGCTTTGGGTGGCGATTAGTGGGGGAGGCAGGAGAAATTGGTTTTCTCTGAATGAATCATGTCATTTGTAGAGTGAGGTAGTAGAAAAGGAGCAGTCCTGTCTTTCCGTCAAGATTTGGCTAACATTGTGGCTTTCAAACTCTGTTTTTTCAAGTGAAATTTTATACATAATCCTTTGTCATAAAATACATAGACGGCCTTCTTCAAAGTAGAGCCCAGTGTGTATACCTCTGCCGTTGGAATAAGCCCACCTACCCCGCCTGTGCCCTCTGTTTGGCCAGTGGAGCTGTGAGCTGTTCTCTTAGGAGCACCCTAGAACTGGCCTCCTTGTCCCACAGCACGGGCCGCCCGAGCCCAGCACTCTTGCATGCATGGGTTGGCTTGCACTCTTCGGTTTCTCAGTAACAAACTTCAAATCATACAACCCAACTGCCACAACCAGATAGTGCCTGGTCCAGTGAGTCCCACACTTTGTCAATATGACAGCATTGCCACATTGCTAGTATATTCACAAGAATAAATAATAAAACATATGAAAGAAAATATACTGAAAATTTTATTTTGCTGTCTTTTGTCTGCTTGGTTCTGCCCCTCACCTATTTTCTTGATCCTCTAAAGTTGTTTTTTTTAAACTCATATAAAAGAAAATGTATGGACATATTAATCTTTCCTCTGTCTTCTGCCTTTCTCTTTCCTTTTTATCCCTTTTAACATAAATGGGAGTGTTGCATAAACAGTGTCCTTCGACTTTTTTCTCCCACTTAGCAGTGTATCCTGGAGATGTTTCCATGTTGAAACATGAAATTCTTTGTTCTTTTTCCACAGCACTGCTGTATTACATTATTTTATCAGTCCTCCATTGATGGACTTTTAGGTTCTTGCTGCTACAAAGTTGCATTGTAACGTTATATGTGTGTTGTTTCATGTGTGCGGATATGAGATTATGTCTGGAGGGTAAATTCTGGATGTGGAATTGCTAGGCACTTGTCATTTTTATAGAGACTGACAAATAGCCCTGCATAGTGATTTTAACGTAGTTACCTATCCCACCAGAAATGAATGAAATGTGTTATTTTCCCACAGCCTCCTCAAAATGGTGTTGTCAAATATTTGCATTTTTCCAACCTGATAGAAAAATGACCCCTCAGTATAGTTTTTTTCACTGCCTTTTAAAAAACATTTTATTGTGTTTTCAGTGAAAGTTTTCACAGCAAATTGGTTCCCATTTAACAATTTCTACACAGTTTGTTCAGTGACATTGGTTACATTTTTCACAGCGTGTCAGCTTTCTCATTTCTGTTCTGGTTGTCTGTTTCCACTAGTCTAGTTTCCCTGCTCCCTTACCTTCTCATCTTCGCTTTTGAGTATAGTTGGCCCTCCGTATCTGTGGGTTCGCAGATTCAACCAACCGTGGATCAAAAGTATTCATGGGGGGCAGCGGGGTGGACCAAAAAGCAAAACTTGAATTGGCCGTGCGTTGAGCGCTGCGCTCAATCAGGCATCCCCTGCTGTAGCCTCCCGCCATCTCACAGATCCTCCGTCTCTCTCCAGCACTTCGGCATCGTTGGCCTCACGTCTTGTCTCTATTCCCCAGACAATACTGTATAATAACTGTTTACATAACATTTACATTGTATTAGGTATTATAAGTAATCTAGAGATGAATTAAAATATATGGGAGGATGTGTGCAGGTTACGTGCAAATTCTACGCCATTTTATATGAGGGTTCGCTTTACCCTGGTCTGTCCATCTGTGCTGAAGCAGCAAGAGTCCCCGGTAATTCCAGGAGACTGTTTTCTCACCTTGCGGAATCAATTCTTTTGGGTGTTAAAGCCAATGCTGAGCTGGACAGGGGAGGCTGTGGAGATGGGGCCTCCACAGAGCCTTTTTGTCTGTGGAGGTAGAGCACATGGTGGTCCCCGGTCCCCTTTCACCCAGGGCCTTCCTACTGTTCTCCTCACTCTTCTCCAGAGCTTCCATGCTTTGCAAACGGCCTGGTTTGGAGGCTGGTCTCAGTGTTACGGAGCTGTTTCCAATCTCTTTGGGTCTCTCTTTGCCCAGCCAGGTGTATCTCCCACCCTCCCTTCAGCCCTTGAAGCCCTTCCTGGTACCTTGTTACTAGGTGGAGTCAAGCTGCTGGGCAGCATTCCTGGAACTCCTCAGGGTCTTGTGGGGCTTTCTGCTGGGTTTCGCCCTTCCTACATAGGTGGATCTTGTCAAGCAAGCATAGTAGCAGGCCGTGTTCTTCTAGGTAGGTCTTGGTGACTGTGATGGCCTGCAAGGTGTCACCAAGTTCACCAAGAGGCAGAGGCCTCTCTTGGCTTCCTGTGGTTTCCAGACCAGAGTAGCTGAGTAGCCCAAGAGAAGAAAATCCCGGAAGACTGTGACTTAGGCTAGGCTGCCTGTGGCCCTGGGGTCGATTCTCTTGGGTGCTTTTCTGTGAGGTAGATTTTCATCTCATGTACAGATGGTGTGTGTTTCAGTTATAACCTAAGGTTTACATGAGGTTTCTGTGCCTTGTTTCAGATACAAAAGCATGTGAGATTTGAAGGGTTTTTAGCAAGGTTTTCGTCTTAGAGCTCAGTTCTAACCGTCTTGGTACTCAGTTGTGTCCTGATGGCCAAAGCTAGCTGTGGTGTGAGGGGGCTGCAGTGAGCACTGAATACAGTCTTGCCTCAGCCTCCCTGAGTGGTTGCATTGTTTGCCTGCCAGTCCAACCTGGAGACTGCAGGCCCAAATGCCAGGCTGGGCTCTCCCAGCACCCTCCTCCTACACCTCCCCAACCAGATCCATGTGTCCTGGCTTTTGTCTCGCCAGCATGCCAGTGTGGAGAGCACCCCTTCCCTCCAGTCCTCGGCCACCTTCTCAACAGCAGCAACCTCTGCCTCGAGTGCCACCTCCTCAGGGGTCAGCCTCCCCAGCAGCATGAACACCGTGAACAGCCTCTGCCTGGGTGGGACCACTGCGAGTGCACCCAGCAGCAGTACCAGGGCTGCGCCCTTAGTCACCTCAGGTATGTGCTCCATAGTCCTTTTCTGCTGACATCCCCCTGCCTTTTCTCACATGTGGGCACTTGGCTTCCCAGGAAGAATCCCAGAGGTGGCTGCCAGGATAGGATGAGTAGCGACACGCATCAGACTGATCTCATTCTGGCCCTACCATTGCTGGGTTGTGGTGGTGTTCCAGCCTCATGAGGAGTGGTTGGAGCCTGGATCTTCTGGGTGGTGGCTTAGGCAGGCTTCCTGGCAGTCTTTGTGCTCCTCGCTCCTCTGTCTTTTCTGTCCTTGTTTTTCCCTTGAGCTGAGGTGACATGGTGACTTGTAGGGCCACAGAGCAGCAGTATCTTGGGCTGCTCCCAGCTGCTCTGCGTGACTGTCAGCCTGCCGGACCTGGGCAGTCTGTGTGGGCAGAGCAGACTGCTTTGGTAGAAACTGCTAAAACGCACCTTGGCCACAGCCTCCCCCTCCTGGCTCTGCCTGGCTGGCCTCCCCTCTCCTGTTCTGAGGAGGCAGCTTGTTCCTCCTGTTCAGGTTTGCTCAATGCAGCATGACCTTTGGGATGGGGGAGTGGTGCTTCTGTCTGGATGAAGGCCACTTCCCTTCATTAGATTTTTGCCTTTGCAGGCAAAGCGCCCCCCAACCTGCCCCAGGGGGTGCCTCCATTGCTGCACAACCAGTACCTCATGGGCCCAGGAGGACTGCTTCCTGCCTACCCGGTGAGCGCACGGTGGAGCTCTTGGCTGGCCCCAGCCCCCCTGGCCTCAGGGGCTGGCACCTGGCAGGACCTGGTGAGGGGGGCCTTGGGTTGGGCCGGGGGTGCCCAGCTTAGGCTGCTGTTCCTTCCCTAAGCCCCCTTTTCTCTGCTCCTCTGATTCCTGGCACGCTTCTCACATCTAGACTCCTTCAAGGCAGAATAGATACTGTTCCCACAGCAGTTGATCCAGGCCCCTTTCCTGGGTGTGCCCTGTGCCCTCAACCTTGTGATGGCTCCCCTGATGGGCCTGCGCATCCCAGGGGGTGGGGTGTGGTCACCAACATACCCTTTCTGGTCCTTATGCAGATTTATGGCTATGACGAGCTCCAGATGCTGCAGTCACGGCTGCCGATGGTGAGTGTGGTGTGGGATGGTGGGCCAGGGGCAGTCAGGCTCTTTTACATGTCCCTCTTCTCTTGGCCTTTATTCCCACTCTGCCTGGCCCTCAGGATACGTGATCTAAGTCCCCCTCAGCACCACCACTTAGATAGCTGCTTCCATTTGGTGTATGTGCCTGAAGAGACCATAGCTTGGGCACATGAGTATCCTTTCGTTGTCCCTGGGGAGCTTGAAGGTCATTGGACCTGGGTCCCCAGTAGGCAGGTCCCCCTACTAAATGTGGGCCCATCTTTCCATCCCTACTTTTTTTAAAAGGAAAAACGGTATAACACAAGACATGGGCATTACCAGGCTTACCAGGCCTTGGAGTCTTATAGTCTTCCTCACCCTTGAAGTGCCATTCTGTGTCTCTGGGCTCTGGGGTGGCCATTGGTTATCTTGTGATGGCAGCATTGCTCTTCTACCTCTAGCTGGGTGAGTGGCTGGAGCAGACCAGCTTCGTCTGGCCTCCCATCGTTTGCTGGTCCAGGGTGCTCCCTGGTTGTTGCAGACTCACTCTGAGCCTGGGCTGCCTCTTGATTCTGTGTTCCCTGGGAATGGCCACGTGCACAGGACCACAGTAGAGGAGACTGGGGGCAGACATGCTTCCTTCCTGGATAGCTACTCCCTTCTTGGTCTGGCATTTCCCGGACTCCTAATAACTTCAGGAAGTTCAGGATACCTGTCAGAGACTGTCAGATGGTAAAAATCAGTTTAGACACCAGTGTTCACTCCGCTAGATGTGATCTTCCTTGTTCCCAGAGGAAGACACTCTCTCCCCAGGGAGGTGCAACCTGTCCTACCTTTGCCTGGCAACAAAGAGCTTAGGGAGCTACAGGTATCTCCTGGTCTTGGCCTGGACCACCTCCCAGACACAGCTGCTAGAGCTCTTGTCTCAAGAACGTCTCTATCTTCTGGAAGTACTTCCTGAGTCAGAGGCCAGTAGCTGAGCAGCTTGTCCTCCATGTGTGCACCAGCAGCATGTCACACTGCTGGGACCTTCAGCTGTTGCCTACATCCCAGGAGGGCCCTGCAAGTTTTTTTTTATTTTAATTTTATTTTCACTTTTTTTTTTTTTTAATTGGACTTCAGGTGAAGGTTTATAGAACAAACAGTTTCTCATTAAACAGTCACCACACATGTTGTTTTATGACATTGGTTAACAACTCCATGCATGACATGTCAACCCTCTCCCTTCTCAACCTTTTTTTTGGTGAAAATACACATAGCCAAAGATACACCATTTCAAAAATTTCTACATGCACAGTTCAGTGACATCGACTACGCTCTTCCATTTGTGCTGCTATTCTCACTTTAGATGAAGGCTTACAGAACAAAATAGTTTCTCATTAAACAGTTACCCTGAAAGGTTTTGAAGATATGATGGCAGAGCTCCAGGGTAGTCCACAGACCTTAAGGTCTAAGGGCTTTATGAGGGAATGGGAAGTGGCCTTGGCCCCACATGCTCCTTTGGAAACCTCAAGCCATCTGGTCCAGTAGCTTCAGAGCATTCCAGATGGAGTACAAGAGATGGTCCTGAGTGAGTGCATGTGGGGCCCAGCCCTGGGCTTCATCCACAGTTATTCACAGCACTCATCTTCTTTCATTATTTTGTATCTTAGAAGAAATCCCCTCTGAGCCCACCTTCTGAGATGCAGAGCTTTCATTTCCCCTTTGGTCATTCATTAACTCCTGGTACTTTTGTGCTAGTTCCCTCCTTTAGATCTCATCCTCTGCAAAGAGGCTGCCCTTCTGGGCTTTCTCTGCTCCCATCCCCAGTGTGTTCTTAATAGCTCTGTGCTTTCTCAGTCCTGCCTTCTCCTAGGCCTCTGGGTTGAGTGGGTGCTATGGATTTCCTGGAGGTTATCTGCGATATGGCCAAGGAGGGGGTGAGTGCCATCCCAGCCAGAGCACCCATCTGGCTGTGACCAGGCACCGTTGGCCTAAGGAGCAGGAAGGCGTTCCCTTTGCTCAGAGGCCAGGATGCCAATGTCCAGGGCTGCCAAATTCCAGGTGGTGATTAAGGGCAGGACAGGCCTCCCATTCTCCACAGAGCCCTCTTTGCCTCCACACTGTATTGTATCTGCCATACTTTTCACTGGGCGAGGGCAGAGTGAGTGGTGAGAGGCCTCTAAGCCAGTTCAGGAACCTCAACACCTGAAGTCCTGCTTGCCCCTGTACCTGCCTGGCATTGGGGGCCCTGAGTTAGCTTGTTCACTTTTAACCCTTTAGGCACCTCCTCTTCTGCTGACTCTTTTTCAGGTTTGTACTGTTCAGTCCATTTTCTTAGCTGTTCTTCAGAATCTTTCACATAGGAAAAGACAGTAAAGTTGGTTAGGCCTGTGGCATTCACAGTCATCCATCTGTGGTGTAAAATGGGGATGTGTGAGGTTGGGCCCCAGTGGCTCTTCCTGGAAAAGGTGCGGGGCTGGTCAGTCCATCCATGTGCAGTCAGTCAAGCGGGGTTGCCACGCTGCACAACTCTGACAGGCACCACTCACTCTGCGTTCTCTGTGAGTGCTGCCCTCTGGGGGGTGCTGCCCTCTGGGGAGTGCACATGAGGCCCTGCGGCCTGGGTGCCACAAGCCTGGGCTGCTTGTTGAGTCTGCTGTCCTGAGGTGGGCAAGGCCATTCTGCTGATCGAGCCCCTGGTCTCTCTTAGGATTACTATGGAATTCCCTTTGCTACGCCTACAGCGCTTGCCAGCCGAGATGGGAGCCTAGCGAATAATCCGTATTCAGGTCTGTCTGTTCAGGGGATGAGGAGTGGGTGGGCATGGGACTGGCCTGTAGCTGATCACAGGAGTCTGGAAAGCAGAAGCAGAAGGGCTCAAGGCCTGTCTTCCCATTTTTGAGCTGGCAGCCAGACCTGTTTCTGTTTGCAGGAGCCAGGCTGGCTTGTTCCCTGGTTGGATGGTGGACATTGACCAAAATCAGTGCTCCCCTTTTCCTAGGTGATGTCACAAAGTTTGGCCGAGGTGACTCTGCATCCCCTGTGCCCCCCACCACGCTGGCTCAGCCACAGCAGAGCCAATCTCAGAGCCACCACACGGCCCAGCAGCCCTTTCTGAATCCTGCGCTGCCACCCGGCTACAGCTACACTGGCCTCCCCTACTACACAGGCGTGCCCAGTGCCTTTCAGTATGGGCCCACCATGTTTGTGAGTATTTGTCTGGGTGTCGTATCATTCCTCCCCATCCTTGTGTTGCTGGGTAGTTGAAACCCTGGAACCATATTCCAGTTCATGGGAGCAGAGGCAGGGAGGGAGGGAGGGAGAGTCATGACCCCACTGAGTCCCACCCAGGCCTTCAGCAGTGGTTTGGGCTGGGGGCGAGGTTACTTTCCCCGTCTGGTTTTTAACCCCAGCATGTGGTCCTCTAACAAACACATGGGTCCTCTGTGGTGGTGGGTTTGCCAGCTGCTGCGTAAGGCTAAGGCAGGGGTACCTGACCTGTTCTATCCTGCCTTGCTCCTATGCTAATGCCTCACCTGTGTACCCCACCAGGTCCCTCCAGCCTCAGCCAAGCAGCATGGTGTGAACCTCAGCACGCCCACCACGCCTTTCCAGCAGGCGAGTGGTTATGGCCAGCACAGCTACAGCACAGGTGAGGGGGGCCACCAGCAGGGAGACATGTGGGTAGGAGAGGCTTGTCTAGCTCATACACGTCTCTTGTACCCTGCCCATGCTAGGTTATGATGACCTGACCCAGGGGACAGCAGCTGGTGACTACACCAAGGGTGGCTATAGTGGATCATCACAGGCACAAAACAAGTCTACAGGTTCTGGGCCTGGCAAAGGTAGCGTCTGCCCCTCCTTTCCAGGATTGAAGCCCTGAGTAGTTGTCTCCTACCCTGACTCCTTCTTGGGTAAGGCTACCCCAGAGTGCCCTGGGGGTGTGGGAGGCGGGGTCTGGGGCTAGCTGCTTTGGGAAACAACTGCTTTTTCTTCCAGGAGTATCAGTGTCCTCAAGCACCACTGGCCTACCTGATATGACTGGTTCTGTCTACAACAAGGCTCAGGTGATGGAGGGCACAGGTGGACAGGTAGATTGGTGGGTGGTTCAGCCCAACCTGGACCTGACTTCGTCGTCTTTGCCTTGCAGACTTTTGACAAGCAGGGATTTCATGCAGGGACTCCTCCACCATTCAGCCTGCCCTCGGCCTTGGGCTCTACTGGGCCTCTGGCCCCTGGCACAGCCCCTGGCTATGCGCCCCCACCGTTCTTGCACATCCTGCCTGCCCACCAGCAGCCCCACTCACAGCTGCTACACCACCACCTTCCGCAGGATGCCCAGGTGAGCCCTCTGCTAGAGGCTGCCACCCTGCCCTGGGCTGGAGGCTCTGCTCCAGCCTTGACAGCCTTCTCTCCCCCTCTTCGTCCTTCCTCAGAGCGGCTCCGGTCAGCGCAGTCAGCCCAGTTCCCTGCAGCCCAAGTCTCAAGGCTCGAAACCTGCCTACAGCAGCTCTCCTTACTGGACAAACTGAACCTTGAAGAACGGTGGGGCTGACCCCAGGCAGGAGAGAATACACGGAGCCCGTATCTGGGAGCCTAGCACCCTTCCCTAGAATTCCTGAGACGTGTAACTATGTTAGCCGAACCTCTGTGGGGAGCCTGCCTCCCAGACTCACTGTTGTATGTAATATATTTATGTATGTATTTGTAAATGTGATAGAAGTCTTGGGGGAGCTGGGGTACGGGCTGCCGGTAGCTAGGCCTGCTGTCCCTCCTCAAGCCCATTCTTTCTGTAGCAAAGTAAGCCCCCTTCCCTCTGCCCTCAGGCCTTCCACACAGCCCCCTGCCCACCCAGCTGCTAGGGGCAGTCTTTGGAAGGGCTGGTTCCAAGGCAGTTTGGGTGTTGGGGTCAGGTACCAGCGAAGAATGACGACTTAATGTCGCTCGCTTGTAAACATTATTTGAGGTTTTGCCCGTGTATCCCTCTTTTTGAGAAATTGGCCCTTGTGTCATTTGTCATGTTCCCCTTCCTGCCAAGTCTTGATCTGGGAATAACAGAAATAGCCCCGTCTCATGTAAAACTGGGCACCTTTTTGTCTTCATATAGAGCAGGGGCTTCTGCTTCTGGTCTAGTCTTGTCCTCAGAGACCTGCCTTTCTCTGGCTGCCCATTTTTAAAATAATCTGAACTTGGGCTCAGATGCTCAGTCAGCTCCCCTTTAAAAAAAAAAAAAAATCAAAGATCCGCTTCCATCTCAGTGAGAGCACGTCTCCATGCAAAGGCTCCTCTCTTCCAGTTGTCCTTAACCAGGTGGGCGACTGTTTCAGGGGTTTTCTCTTTTGCCCAGACTCCACCTAATAAAGTTCTGAGAGCATGCATGGTCTCTGTGTGGTGACTGAGGGGTAGCTCAGGGCAGAGGCAGCCTTCAGTATGGCTCCACGTACTGTACTTCTCCTGACAACAGCTATAAAGTCTCGACTTCGTATTCTTTTCTCTTGTCTTGGCCCCAGTCAGCGTCCAGGGAGTGAAAAGGTAAATAAGGCTGAAAAGACAGCTAAACTTGACAGGGTATAGACAGCGTTTATCAAAGTTAACTTTGCTGTTCCTGCAACCCCTTCACAGATGTAGGGAAAGGGTAGTCAAACACCAGGGCAGGGGAATTTTTTTCTAAACCTCACCTGACTTTTAAAGTCTGAAGCAAAAAGCCAAGAATTGAGAGCAGCGTTCTAGGCCTGAGAGAATTAAGCATGAACAGGCTCAGTGCTACCTGGTTAACGTGTCTATCCTTTTGCTCTTCATCAACCATGCAATCTTGATTGGTGGTCAAGGGCTGTGGTAGAAGAGATGACTAGTGAGTCAGGGTGGCATGAAGTAGGCAAGTGGGTCCTGATGTAAATGTCTGCTCCAGAAAGTCCCAACCAACCACTCGCCAGAGGCCAGGATTCTGACTTCCCCAGCTGTATTCAGTTCTTCCCTCAGCAGAGAGGAATCAGGGGCATGAGCTAACCCTGTCTGTCCAGCAGGAGGTAGATCTCCCCACTTAGCTACTGTGCTCCAACCTGGCAAGCAGCTCAGGGCCTAGAGGTGTTGCCCAAGGTGTTAAACGGCCTCACATCAATCCTAAATAACCAGTTCAGACTAGGCTAATATGTGAACAAAATGAGAGCTACTTCAAACCCGGTAATCAGTCAAGTCCAGAAGCAGCCAGGGTCACAGGCTTTATCTTTTCTGCTTTTGGCCTCTAAAGTCAGCTGCAGTGGTCATTTCACTGGCTGCTGTTAACACACAGCTTGGGATTGTGGCTAGAAAAATGGGAAGTGTTCACAACTGAAACTAAACAGGGACTCTTATTAAACAATGTGATGTCTCCTGCCTCACCCCTGCTACTACCAGCAGGAAGTTAGGAAGACAAATGACAAAATGCTTGCCAAAGGAGGGCAGCAGAGCACCCCTCTATCCCTTTACCCACCTGCTCACACTGGCAGACTGTGCCCTGTTTTAGAGTTAGTTAAGCTTAAAAAATGGCTGAGGTATCTTTAAGAACCTCCTTTAAAAACTAGTAAAGATTGGGGATGGTTATTTTCCAGGGAGATAAGAGAGCTGGGCAGAATGTTATAAAAGGCAGGTCAGCAAGTTCTGATTTTTTTAGTTCTTCAGCTGAATCCTGGGCATACATAACCTGCAAGATAATAGTAAAGCTATTCAGAGACCACCTTTAGTTTAACACAAGAAAAAAAGAGGGTCATCCCATGGGGAAGTAGCAATACAGGTATATTTTATTTCACATTTTATTAGTAGACAGATGGGCAGAAAAAGACAAAATAAAGCACTAAAAGGGAAAGTCAACACAAAATGCATCAGATAATCCTTTCTCGTAAATTAAACCGAAGAAAAACAACTACAATTTCAACTAAGAAAACTATTAAAGTCAGATGTGTCCTTGCTGGTTTCAGAATAGTTGCATCTGAAAATTGCATCTGAATCTTTTTAATTGTAAATGTAAACCTTGTTTATCAGGATGGGAGGGGTGGAGTTAATTTTCAATGGAGAACTACACATTTTCCTCTTCAATCTCTTACTATATATGTCCCAAACAGAAGGAAACCAGCAAGTAAAGAAGCAAATAATTACCAGGGAAGGGGAAAAAAGGGACTACAGAAAAGTTTGGCTAACAGAAAAGAACTCTGGAATGATAGGAAATAGGGGGAGGAGTAGACTTTGAGAAAAGCAACAATGGAATCTTGATGCTGTACTTGTCTTTACCCAGCCTCGAACTACACAGAACTGACGAGCATCCGGTGAGGCCTCATGAGAATCAAAGGTAGTCTAAAAATGCAGGATCTTGAGTTCATATCACACCAAATCATCAGCACAACTGTACTCACAAGGTTCTGGCCTGAGCCTGATACCTCCACTCCCAAAAAGGAAAAGAAAAAAAAAAAATCAAGGGGAAAAAAAAAAAAAAAATCACGTAAGTTATCTCCCCCACAGGATGTGTTTTCAGGGACAAAGTGCAGGGCTCTGGAACCAACATGTGGGTTTTATAAGTCAGGCTAGGTGATAAGAATGGCTACCTGCTAGCAGATCAACACACTCCAGTCTTTTCTGGAACTGACTGTACCTCATCAGAGGCAAACCCAGTCCTCAATAATGGCTGAGAGGTACAACCTCCACCTGGCTCTCTGGCTCCCTGAGTCAACGTGCAACAGAGGCCAACAGGACCTAGTGAGACAGGGCTGATCAGCACAGCACCTCCCATAATACCAAGGTGCCTGGCCAGACCTGGGAAAGATGCTTCAGTAGTAAGGGGAAAGGCAGGCTTAACGTTAGGGCTCCAAGAGTCAGATCAAGCAGCTGGCTGTAAACGGAGGTTGGGGAAGGGGTGGTATCAGAGAGCACTGGAAGAGACTTTGGCTCCAGAAGATCTGCAGGTTTTCTGGATGCATCACTTAAGAAATGTGGGGAGTAAAAAGTTACTTCCAAAATCCTTCTGTGAGAGTTTATGGTCAGACAACTTAAGAGCGTTTTGTCATAAAGAGCCCCTTTGTTCCCTAAATCTGATTGGAATCACTAGATTCAGGGATGCAAGTTGCAGCCCTGGCCCCATGGGGGTTGTACATAAAGCTTTCAGGACGAGGCTCAACAATGTCCCGTATGAACTTTTTCACTTTAAACAATCCTACTCAATATCCGATCAAATATTAGAGGCCAGAGGGGGCAGCTGGGGAATAGTCAGCAAATGTTCGGAGAGTTTGAAGAGCAAATGAAAACCCTGAGATCAGAAAAGGAGGAGGAGCTAAGGAAGTAAGCATCCTAGAATCCATCCATTGCACCCCATCCAGAATCAGCCCTCTGGTTCTGAGCTATGCTCTGAAGCAAAAGATGACGCTAGCGCACAGGGATCTGGAGTCAGGCTTTGCTGTATTTTCCCTCTGAAAGCTGTGGTTTTACATTTTAGAGGTTTTCCCCACTGACAGAATCCTGCCCTCTTATGGCCTCCCCTACCCCCATAAGAAACAAAAAATCACCCTCAAGTTCTGAAGTCCCTGGTTGGTGAAGGCTGCTGGAGCTCAGTATTGACTGAAGCAACACATGATAGAGAACTGGGAATCAAAGCCGCAGGAACTGCACAGCAGGAAGATTTCTCAGCCTGCGGCCGGCCAACTCCCTCGCTCCCTCGGCCCTGCCAGAAGAGACAAAGCAGCCCAGGGAAGCTCCATGCACAACATTTTGCTTGCACTCCACAGCCAAAGCACAATGAAAGGAGAGAAAAGTCCAGGTCACATGCAATGAGGAAAGTGGGAACAGGTCACTCATGTCTCACATACACCCACATTTATCACTACTGGTATAAGCAGCTCAATGAAAACCAAAATCTTAACACATGCACCTAGGATTAATACTGAATAATTAAAACTGGCTACTTAAAAACCCTCATGGTCAGAGCGCATCTTTGAATTGAAGGCCATGGTAAGTATATATAAAACAGATGTTTTCCTCTCCCAACAGTGCTCACCAGTAGTTTTGACTTTTTCCCCAGCAGCATCAACCAAAAATGGCAGAGTGATTTTTAACTCTTCGTTATCATCACTAAAAATCCACACACACTAATACCCACTTCCACCCCACCCTCCCCATTCCCTAGGGGAAAAATATCAACCCTGACTTTAAAATAAATAGCAACCAAGTGCTCAGTTCTATGTAAAGTATGAATATTTATTTTAGGCTTTAGATCCCAATTGATTTCAAAAAACAAATTCTGATTTTTCTAAGAGTAGCTGAGGCCTCCATGTGAGGATGATTTCACGGAGGCTGAAGAAGCCCTGGGCCCTCAGGAACACACTTTATCAGGCTTAGCACAAAGTCCCTGGCACCCACTGTACCCCAGCCTTATGAAGGAAAAAGAAAATTCGCTACCGGAGTTGAACAAATGCATACACACTAATGTAAATGAGAAGCTAAACCTTGGCAAATCTGCTTTTTTTTAAGTTTGTTTTGTGGGGTTGTGTGTGTGTGTGTGTGTTTTCATCTTCTTTTGCTACCCAGTATATATGCAGCACTTGTGAACTCCCAATGGGTTCCCAGCTTTAAATACATTAAATGTCTTGATGAAAGACTATTTAATTTCTTCAAGAATCTGAAAACAGGCCAAACGTGTTTTGTTGTGAACACTTTGTAGAGACGAAGTGAGGCGGGAGTTTGGGTTGTTTTTTTTTTTGTTTTTGTTTTTGTTTTTTTTTTAAAAAAGAATCAATACAGTGATGGAAGGGTAAAGAATGCAAGAATTCAGACATTCTGTGGAGGGTTACTTTCTCTCCATTAAGAGGTCCATAAAAAGGAGCAAACTGAGATCCATAAGGGGAGTCAGTAGGAGCCGTGTTTGTTTTCCCCACCCCCTGTGAATAGGTTTTTGCTGAGGGGCCACTGCTAGGTCCCCACTTGCTCCCCTCCCTTTGGCCTGAGACGGCAGGGCAGTACAGGGGCATCAAAGGAGCACGTCACGACTCCTCATTCCCAGAATCATCATCATCATAACAGTCGGCATCTTCCTCTTCCTCATCTTCATCATCAATGTCGTCGTCATACAAGTCGTCATAAAGCAAATCTGAGCTGTTGTCATTGGAAGGCACTTTAGTTTTGATGCAGTATTCCGCCAGGGTTGTGGGGACCTTCACTCCATCCTTTTCTGCTTCAGCCTTAGTGGCTGAAACCTGTTTCCTAAGGGGAGGAAGACAAAAACAGTTTGTCAAGTCTCTATCTTGAAGATGGATTTTATAATTTGTCCCTAAATAATCAAGACTCCTTATGATTCTGCTTTCCGTATCTCAGTACCTGCCTGAAAGCACGTGACAGACACCCTGTACTACACACACCAAAGGCTATCAGTCCACCAGGTACCATTTTGAAGGAAACCTGTAATAACCTTTTAGGGGGAAATAAATTACCATGTGAAGGGAGTTTAGCAGGAGATCTCTATTAAATAATGGTTGTCCGGACATTGTCTTGGAGGTTTCTCTTCCCAGGCTTCTCCAAGATATGCAGCCCCAATACACAATGCAGTCCCAACAACTCTTCTTAGTACAATAATCCTCCTCATTTGCATCTATACTAGAATCCCAATACCTTATCCTGGATTCCCAAAGCTTGCATGACCCACCTGTCTACCTCTGCATTCTCACAGCCCATTACTTTCTCCAACTCTGAAACATCCAGGCCACATCTTCTCTTAGTAACTTGAACACCCTGATGTTTGTTTAGATCAACTGCTCGTCTTCTGGCTCCCTGTCACTCAGCTCTCAGCTTACATGTCACCTTAGAGGAAGGAGGCCTTTCCTGACAATCCAATTTAAAGCAGCCATCTAGTTACTCCCATTTATCCTACTTAATCACTAACTAGCTTTTTTTTTTTTTTTTTATGATCTTCTTTATTCATTTTTCTATTTCTCCTCACTAGAATGTGGGCTTCTTTACAGCAGAGACCCTTTCTATCTTAGTCACTTTCATTTCTCCAGTGCTTAGAACACAGCCTGGCACATAACATGTGTGCAAAAAATACTGGCTATATGAACGTGGTTTCCTTCAACAAGTATGAAAATTCAAGCCTTCAAAGGATTGGAGAACTGGAATTAAAACATCACAACACCACTGCCCCGATCTTCCTTCTACTTACCTTTTCAATTAGACTTCTTTCAGCCACTGCTGCTGCTTTACTTACTTTGCCATCTTCCTGAGGCTTGTAGGCTTGAACCTCTTCCCACTCTCGGCACTCTCCCTGGGCCACCTTACCCACTCCCATGGTTTTAGCCACTGTTAATGGACTGAATTCTACCTCTCAAAATAGGCACTGAAATCCTAACCCTTGTGCCTGTGGATATGACCCTGTCTGGAAATAGGGGTTTTCTTCTGTTATGTTAATGAGGTCATACCAGAGTAGGATGGGACCTACACCTAATCACTTGTGAGTTATAAAAACAGCAGAACAGACACAGAGACAAAAACAGGCAGAAGACAGATGCCAAGGAATGCCAAGGAACTGCAGGGGCTACTGACAAGGACCTTTCCCTAGAGCCATGCCCAAATTTAGACTTCTAGCCTAACAGTTTGAAAATAAACTCCTGTTCTTTAAATCCACCCACTTGTGGTATTTCTGTTACAGCATCACTAGGTAACTAAGACAACCACCACACCCTTTGTGCTGACAGACTTCGTATCAGGCTCCAGCCCATAGGTTTCTTTTGTGCTCTAGACCCTTATATAACCAACTGCCTTTTGGATGTCTCCATCCTGATGTCCCAGAGGAATCCTAACTCAGCAAGACTAAAACTGCATTTGTCATTTTCCACCTCTAATACCTGTTTCTCCCATTTTTCTTCTCTCAGTGAAAGAGTATCAGTCCCTAAAATCAAATCTCACCCCTGTATCCAAAATCACTAACGTCCTATTGCTTTACAGCCTACATATTTTCAAATCTGTCTTCTCATTCCCACTGCCACTGCCTTAGTTCTCATCTCAGCCTCCCTACTGGTCCCCTGGTCAATTGTGTTCTTCCAGAACTTAGGTGTGATTGTCCCTTCCCTCCCAAACATCCTTAAATGACACCCCATCACCTCTAAGATTAAGGACCAAATTCATCATGACTTCAATGTCTTTTAAGACCTGTTGCTTCTCTTGCTTAATTTCCTATTACTTCCAAAATCAGAATTTACATTCAAACAAAGTAAAACTACTTGTAATTCCCTGGACATGCCATGTTTTATACAAATGTGTCTAGCAAACATGTTTCTCTTTTCCTGAAGATGCTTTTTTCTTCCCCCTTTTACCCTGGTGGCACAGTGGTTAAGAGTTCAGCTGCTAACCAAAAGGCTGGCAGTTTGAATCCACTAGCCGCTCCTTGGAAACCCTCTGGGGCAGTTCTACTCTCTCCTGTAAGGTCACTATGACTCAATGGCAACAGGTTTGGTTTAGTTTTCTGTTTTTTGATCTGAAAAATTCTTAGTCATCTTTAAAAACTCAGTCAAGGCATTATCTCTCCCAGCAACTCCACAGCATTATATACTTCTTTCTGTGTATTTTATTTATGCTTCTGTAGTTGCACCTAGCATATTACATGGTCGCTTGCTTGTTGACAAATGCTTGCTACCCTAAGTAAAGTGTGAGCTCCTTGAGCAAGGAGACTGTGCTCTAATCAACTGTACCCCTTGTACTTGGCAAACCACTGACACAAAGCTGGTACATATAAATTTTGAAAAAATTAAAGAATGAGATAAAAAGACCTTTAGAATATTATTCTAGCCATTAAGAGAAATAAAGTTCTGATACATGCTATGACATGGATGAACCTTGAAAACATTATGCTGAGTGAAATAAGTAAGCCACAAAAGGACAAATACTGTACAACTCCACTTACATGAAATATCTAGAACAGGCAAATGCATAGAGACCAAGACCCATTAGTGGTTATCAGGGGTGAGTGGGAGGGGGATACAGCGGGTATTGCTCAAAAGGTACCGAGTTTTTGTTAAGGGTGATGAAAACATTTGGAAACAGATAGCGGTGACTGTTGCACAACATGGTGAATGTAATTCATGTCACTGAATTGTACACATAAAACTGGCTGAAACGTTTTGTTACATACATTTCACCACAATACGCATTAAAGAGAAATACCAAACCAAACCCATTTGCCACTGAGTCAATTCTGACTCATAGTGACCCCGTGTGTTACAGAGTAGAACTGCTCCATAGGGTTTTTCTTGGCTGTAATCTTTACAGAAGCAGATCACCAGGTCTTTCTTCCTCAGTGCTGTTGGGTGGGTTCAAACTGCCAACCTTTACGTTAGTACTCAAGGGCAAACTGTGTGCCATCCAGGGTCTTAGAGAGATACAGACCCTTAAACAAGAAATATAATGAGTAGAAGAACCCTGGGAATATTCATGCCTTCTTCACTTACTAAATCCTACCTTTCCTTGAACATCAGGCTCCAATCCTGACTGTTTTGTGAAGCATTCCCATCCTTCAATCCTCAGTCCACTCCCGCTCCTCTAAATTTCTATAGGTCCTTACTATTTATACTAATTATCTTCAAACTTTGGTATGCATCAGTCACCTGGGTGGCTGGTAAAAAAACAAAACAAAACAACAAAACAGATGCCCAGGCTCTATCCTTATAATCTCATTAAATGGCTATGGCTTAGGAAGGGGGCTTAAAAGTTACTTCAATGGACACAAAACTTTGAGAACTGCTGATCTATACTACTCAGCTGTCAGATGACATGCTTTTATGTACACTGTTTTATGTCACATGCTATCATGCTGACTAGATTTATAGCAAGGGACTGTATCTGCATAAATTCCAGTGCTTACTACTAAACTCCTATGTACAGAACAAACTGGAACTGTCCTTAGGGCTCTATTTTAAAGGTATAAAAAGAGGGAGTTGAATTGATTACAAAATTCTTGTGTCCTATTATGAAAACCTTATGTGCTACTTAAGAGTATGATCGTGAGATGAATGGTTGAGCCCAATACCTTTCACTCTTTTCCCTTTTACACAGATGGAGAAACTAAAGATCAAAAAAGTTAACTAATAAATGGTCACACAAGGAGTGGCAGAGCTGACAGCAGATTCCAAGTCTCCTAATTACTATTCTAGAGTTTTGTCATACCACATATTAGTGTTGTGATAATGGAGATACCCAGAAGACACTTGCTGCTATGACCAAAAAGGCCAATAAACGGTAGGTTTTCATTAATTACAAAAATTGAAAACAAAATTACTCTGTCTTACATATCTAGAAGATCCTGGGTTGTTGTCTTTGCTGCTCTTAATGGACATGTTGAACGCCCAGAATAGGGTCCCTAAAAATGGTCAGGAGGGAGACTTCACAAACATGACTAGTTTAGGACCTGTAAGTTCTAGTTTCCTGGAAATAAGATTTGACGTAGCACTATCCCTTCTAGTGTGTGCTCTCTCAAAACTTAAGCTCATCAGGCTCAGGCAAAAATCTACCTTACTCTTTCCACACTATAAAGCTAACCGAGAGAAATGGAGTAGACAGGATTTTAAGGTTGATTTAAACCCTTCATTTCAGGATACACTTTGATTCTGTATGAAGACTTGAAGTAATTAAAAGGAAGACAAAATGAAGCACCTTACCTAATGATTTCAGCATACTCTTTGTCTTTTCCTTTACTGTCCCTCCATTTCCTGAACATAACTGAAGCATCCACATTGGCTGGGGAGAAGGTGTTGGGCTCATTAAGCAGTGAGATTACACTTAACAGGATAGTCCTAGAAATGGAAAAAACAGTCAGCTATGAATACTCATATTCATAGTATTCAAAAGTATCCTGCTTTTTAATTTAACTATGTTCAGAATTAAAATTTTCCCTCAGTTTTTTTTTCTGATATAATTTAATTTTAGACCATAATATATAACGTTTAGGGGAATGGAAATAGAGCATCATAAAATTTTGTTTTCAATACTCAGCTGGCTAGGCTACGAAGACAAAGCAGAGGAAATTTGTTGAGTCTAGCACAAAGGTCATGTTGGAGGGTGCAAAATGAACTCTACAGGAGACACTGTCTTGACTGGCTGCAAAAAGTAGATGTCTGGAAGCTTTTCAAATACCATGTACAGCAAAATTACAAATTAAGTGGAGTAGAGAAGAGAAAAAGCATAAAGTATTTAGCTTCAAGATAATCTTTTAGTAGGATAAGGTAAAATCTAATATCTGAAAAACAGTATTACATACAAATGTATTTCTTCTCCACACTTATAAGGGAAGGAAGACAGAGTTAAACAGGAGAATGGAGGAAAAGTAAAGATCTTGACATGGAAGAACTAGTGAATAATAGAAATCTTTATTCAAAAATATTTACTGAGCATCCACTGTGCACCAGAGGCATCAAGTTAGATGCTGAATATACAATGCTGGACAAGTTAGGTGCTGTCCCTGATCTCCCATGGTTTATTAGTGGGAGACACAACTAGGCAATTTTCATCCACAGATAAAAATTAGATACTTCAAACAATCACTGGGAATAAAGTTCTATTAGATAAAATAACCAAGAAAGCACAACAGGCTCCAAAAATGTTTCAAATTATTCCCAGTTTTTTTCCCCACTAAAAGCTATATGCATGTGGGTAAGGAGAAAAACGGGAGGAAAATTAAATTTCTCTACCTTTTCTCATTGGTGCGAGGTTATAGATTTTGTTGTTGCAAAACAGCCTTTTGCTCCTGGCCCCAAGCAAAAAATAAAGGGAGGGAACCAGGCAATTAGCTGTTTGATTTGATGAAACCTTTTCCTAAAAAGGGTAAAGAGTTTCTGTTATGTGTTTATACAAGATTATAACAAAGGCACTTTCAAAGAAAACTTTCCCATGGTTCCCATGTGGTTAAACTCCATTTATCACACACACATACTCCTTTCTATTAGGTTAACAATAACTCCTCACCCCCACTCCCAAGATCCTTCAGTAAGTTCATTAAAAAGATTCAAAGAAACTTATCACTGCCAACGATGGATAATGGACTGACATCACATCCCAGGAGCAAAAGAAAAACGTGGGTAGAAAATTACAAACGAGTATCTTTAGAAAATATGTACAAAAACTGCCAGAGAGATAAGCAGGACAAAGTATGATATAAAGAAAAAAAAATAGCTTTAACAGTACAGATCAGCACTGTCTAATAACAACTTTCTATGATGATGGACATGTTCTATAATCTGTGTTATCCAACAGTAACCATTAGCTACATGTAGTGACTGAGCACTGTGAAGTGTGACTTGCGTGACTGAGGAACTGAATTTTTAATATTTAATTTTAATTAATTTAAATGGCAACATGCGGTTGGGGCCCTGGTGGTGCAGTGGTTAGGCGTTTGGCTGCACCAGCTGCTCCTTGGAAACCCTATGGGGCAGTTCTACTCTGTCCTATAGGGTCACTAGCAGTCAGAATCAACTGGACGGCAACAGTTTTGGTTTTGGTTTTACAAGGGGTTACTGGCTACCATACTGGACAGTACAGCACCTACATGAATCATATTAACTGAATTAGGATATTTTTCTCACAAGTCGTTTCACCAAGTTGGTTTTCTTACATCTCATGTTTACTATTAAAATAGTAAACTGAGAAATAAAATTTTTGAAAATGGTGAATCGTAACATTTCTATCGAAACAAGAACTCATTTCCAATGCCATATACTCCTAAGTTGAAATCCATGATGCTTTTAGGAACGTCAGGTACTATAGTGGACTGTAATAACCGTTTTATTCAGCCCAGGCATTTTCACTTCTTCTCTTCATCTGGAAAGCAAGATCTTTTTCTGTATGGGGAATCCATTTCATGTGGTTCAGGTAGGGCCAATCTCCTTCCCCTATCAATGTCCACATCCCTCATAAACATAACAACCTATCTACCCACAGCAGTAGACATATGACCAAGGACTGACCAAAGGATTCCATCTATTTTGTCAGGATAATTGGTTTCGGGATATGCACGTGACCTAAGCTGGGCCAATTAGCATCCTGCTGGGACCTATGCTGGTCCCCAACTAATGACAAGGGATATATTTTTATTCTTGAATGGATTGACAGCTGTGAGAATAAGGAAAGCCTAGAGCAGGTAGCTATCTTCGCACCATGTAGCTGCAGCTTGCCTAATAACAAGGCCAACATACAGCAGAGCAGAATTGAGATGTTTTTTCCTCTAACATAGATTCCTGATGCAATTCACATGCAATAACCAAACCAGAATGTTGTGAATGGATTAAAAAACCAAACCAAACCCTTTGTCATCCAGTCGATTTCAACCCACAGTGACCCTACAGGACAGAGTAGAACTGCCCCATGGGGTTTCCAAGGAGCAGCTGGTGGATTTGAAATGCCAACCTTTGGGTGAGTAGCCAAGCTCTCAACCACTGCATGCACCACGGCTCCGAATGGGTTACAGGAGATTATACACTGATCCCCCAGGTACCTGGCTGGGTAGGACCTGGGACAGCCTGAGCCTCTGGGTCAATAAGTTCTGGCCAAAGGGGTATCTTCAGTTTATCTCAATGTGATTTACAAATATTATCATTTTTATCTTCTGTATGTACCATGACTGAAAAGGTTAGAAAGCAATGCCTTATGTAAACTGTCTCTCACCTGTACCAAAATAATTTGACACAGGCATTACACCTGCAGTATAGCAAACAACTCTGTATGGTAAATTTTATTAATCCTGTTTTTATAGAGTGGACAAACTAAACTTTCCTGAGACAATACTGCTAGAATGTATAAAACAAGATTTGAATCTAGGAACTATTCTGACTGTTACTTTTTTGTTGTTGCTGTTTTAAGTTTTAGTTAAGTTTAAAAATATTTATATTTTCTCAGGAGGAAAAAAAAAGCAGAAGGTGTAGAGAGTTAACAATAGGGGAAAGAATGGTAAAGAAGACCTACTGGTTTGATTCTGGTTTGGCAAAGAATGGGGTATAAAAGACTACTTTACCACCCGCTGCTTAGGGCAGTCCCTGGCTTCCCGCCCTTTCAGTGGGATGAAGACTAGACAGGAAAATATCCTATCATATGCCTGAGAAAGACCTTTCTGTAGGAAGCAGTGATCTCTGAATTGGGTCCATCAACCTGGTTCTATGCGGTATCTTTCCATAGTGGCAGAGAAAACACTATATGTATTCTATCGTGCAAAGGACTCCTAATCAGACACGTATGGACATGTCCAGGGTCCATACCCTCCCAACTCCACTCTTTCCACTCTTTGCTGACTAAAGTCTACCCCTTAAAACTTCACCTTCCTAAACTTCACCTTCCTTAATCCTGCATCTCTGGGATTAGGGGAGGACTATGGATGTCTTCTTCCAGAAAGTATGCTGGCTTCCCTTGAGAAGTGATGAACTGCTGGGCCTTTAGTGGATACTAGTCAGCTGGTGGCTGATGTTCTGGAAAGATGTGGGCCCTCTTGGGCTAGGGTAAAAGCTTTCATTCCTTGTTGTGATGCACTGGATCCCTAAAATTATAGCACCTTTTTCTTTCTCTTCTGTACTTTTTCCCCTGTGGCCATGTCTCACTACTAATATCCACAAAGTCTTATAACATAGATTGACTTCAGGCTCTTAAAGGTAACTAGAATGCTCTACTCTTCTTCAGATTACAAAAGCCCTCCATGTGCAAACTTTATATTATGAAGATGTCACTGAAGTGCTGTAATACGAGGCTAGTGCAAGGGGTCAAAGAGAGAAATCCACATACATATGACCATGGAACCACTTTCAGATATTAGTGCCATGCAGCAGCTACCCATCAACTGGATATGGAACCCAAAGCCCTTAGCTGGACAGTTGCTGACCCTAGAGAAATTTAGAAGCAAAGGGGAATCAGGAAAAAGGCTGCCACATCTTCACTGGCACCTTATATTGCCTCTTGATATTTCTGTGCCATATATAATCTGTGAGAAATAGGTACAATTTACTAGCTTAAGAATCCCCTTGCAAAGAACACCAAAGACACAGGGAAAGTAGCAGCTCAAGAGACAGAAAGGGCCACATAAACCAGAGACTGCATCAGCCTGAGACCAGAAGAACTAGTCGGTGCGTAGCTACCACCAATGACCACCCTGACAAGGAACACAACAGAGAGTCCCTGATGTAGCAGGAGAAAAGTGGGATACAGAACTCAAATTCAAGTAAAAAGACCAGACCAGACTTGGTCTGACTGAGACTGGAAGAACCCCAGAAAGCATGGCCCCAGGACTCTCTGTCAATCCAGAACTAAAACCATTCTCGAGGCCAACTCTTCAGTCAGATTAGACTGGACTATGGGACATAAAATTATACTCGTGAAGAATGTGCTTCTTAGCTCAAGTAGATACATGAGATTAAATGGGCAGCTCCTGTCCAGAAGTGAGATGAGAAGGCACAGAGGGTCAGGAGCTGGTTGAATGGACACAAGAAATCAGGGGTGGAAAGGAGGAATGTGCTGTCACAGTATAGGGAAAGCAAGTAGGGTCACATAACAATGTATGTATAAATTTCTGTATGAGAGACTAACTTGAATTGTAAACTTTCACTTAAAGTACAACAATGGAAAAAAAAAAAAAAAAAAGAATCCCCTTGCCTCACTACAAATAATGTAGAAACAAAAGGGGATAGGAAAAAGTATTCCAGACTCACTTATTAGGTAGTATTTTCCTGACTTCCCCTCAGAGTACGGAGTACCACCAGGTGTTCCAGGCAAACGAGGTTCTAAAAGGCACACAAAACACCCTGTAGCCTCTAGAAATTCACAAACACCATGCCTTCCACTCACTTGTCCATTTCCAAGATCAACACGTTGAAGGAATATCCAATGATTAGGAGCTAAGAGGCAAAAAGTCCAAGAAGGTAACTAATGACTTCCAAAGCAACACCTTGTAGAGCTGGGTATCAAGATGGTGGGGGCAATTTGAAGATAATTCATTCTGGTTGTAAAGCCTCTCAACAAAAAAGCATAAAAGCAGGGACGGCAATCCCAAAGGCAGAGTACAGGGAATGCCTCTCAGTTGGGGCTTAGGGGACTATAAAAAACAAACAGGCAAACAAAAGAAGGCTTGAGAGGCCCAGAAAGAGAAAAATGATGCTAGTACTCAAGTGCCAAAGATGGATGGACTAGTATGAGAGGAGTTCCCTATCTCCAAAGGATGGCGGTTAGGCCTATCTTTAAAAAAAAGGAAAAAAATGTTCATAATATTTTAAGCTGAAACAAGGCAAATGATATATATAATCTGTGTGTACGTAATACAGGAGAAGTAAAGAGAAAAACATCTTGAACTCCATTGGGTAGTGACAACAGATTATCCAAGCCAGGCTGGACATGCATTAGAATGCACCGAGAAAAAGTTTATGTTTGGAGCTTGGCTATCTGAGGGGACGGGAGGTTGCTTTCTCAAAGAGGGAGGGTGTAAACATTTGCTTCAACATTCCAAAAACAAGATTCACCAGTACCTTAGAGCTACCACTTGCTTTAGTCCAGGGTTACTACTGGCCCTGAAAAACAAGCACCAGAATCATACTGAAAGGGCAACTCTGCATTTTTTCCTATTTTTTCAATATATCTTCCTAAATACTTAAAACTTTTTCATGTACATTGTCAGTTTAATGATATTGCCAAAATAATGTGCCAAAATTAATTTCAAAAGCATGCCAGCCTCTTTAACAGGCTCTTAAGTAACACTGAAAGTAAAATAAAAACTCAGTTTTAATACTTATTTAAAACCATTTTTTAAAAAAGTCTTAACTACAGTTCTTATACACTTCATTTTCTACATAGGGTATTTTTCTCCTGGGGGAGAAAGGTACATATATATATATATTCTTTTTTTAATTGTGCTTTAAGTTTACAGTTCAAGTTAGTCTCTCATACAAAAATTTATACATACATTGTTATATGACCCTAATTGCTCTCCCTATTCTGTGACAGCACACTCCTCCTTTCCACCCCTGATTTCCTGTGTCCATTCAACCAGCTCCTGACCCTCTCTGCCTTCTCATCTAACCTCCGGACAGGAGCTGCTCATTTAGTCTCATGTATCTACTCGAGCTAAGAAGCACGCTCTTCACGAGTATCATTTTATGTCACATAGTCCAGTCCAATCTTTGTCTGAGGAGTTGGCCTTGGGAATGGTGAGAAAGGTATGTTTTAAATTTTAGCACATGTAATATAAAATTTCTTAATACAATCATCTTAATTATTTTCATGTATTCAGCACTAAAGTTAAATTCTGTACTACTTAAAATGATTTGGCTGTGATATAAGCATCTAACAATTATGTCTATGTGTAGCAAATGATCACTACACATTTGACCAAAAAAATCTAAGCAAATCTTTTAAGATGACAGCAGTGATCCAAGTCTACCAATTAACAGACGTCATTCTAGATACTTTACACGTATTACTCATTTAATTCTTTCAAAAAACTGAGGTAGGTATTCCTTGATTTACAGCTAAGAAAAGAGGTTAAAAATGTTAAGTGGTTTGTAATGATTACACTACTAATAAAACCCAATGTCTTAAATTTTTTAAATATAAAGCTCTGGCACACCATACTCAGGAAGTTTACCTTCTACTTCAGCAAAAGCTAAAACTATCCCTATTTCTAGTTCCTCGTTAAGAAAAAATATTAAATTATCAAAGAAATTGGAGTAAAAGATATAAAAACGTAAATGAAAGGCTAAAAACAATACTCAGTGAAGAAGCAAATAATCATATTTGGATCCAAAATAACAGACAAATATGAAACTGAAATCTCTAAAAATAATGACCTAGAACTGTTGTTGTTGTTGTTGTTGTCATTTGACTCATGGCAACCTATGTGCAACAGAATGAAACACTGTTGGTCCTGCACCATGTTCATGATCATTGCTAATGCCTAAATCCACAGTTATGCCCACTGTATATTATGAGTGCCTTCCATTCTAAGGGGCTCATCTTCCAGCACTATACTAGACAATATTCTGTTGTGATCCATATGGTTTTCACTGGCCGATTTTCAGAAGTAGATCCTGAGGCACTTCTTCCTAGTCTGTCTCCTAGTCTATCTTAGTCTGGAAGCTGTGCTGAAACCTGTCCATCATAGGTGACCCTACTGGTATTAGAAATATTGGTCACATAACTTCCAGCATCGTAGGAACACGCATTCCACCACAGTACGACAAACTGACAGACAAGTGGTGGGAACTATAATTTGAGTTGTTAGGTGCCATCAAGTTGGATCCAACTCAGAGTGACCATATGTATAACAGAACAAAACACTGCCCAATCCTGTGCCATCCTCAAATAGTTCCAATGTTTGAGCCCACTGTTATAGTCACTGTGTCAATCCATCTCATTAAGGGTCTCTCTTTTCTGCTGACCCTCTACTTTGCCAATCATGATGTCCTCCTCCATCGATTGTTCTCTCCTGATGATGTGTCCAAAGTAAGGGAGATAAAGTCTCGCCATCTGTACTTCTAAGGAGCATTCTGGCTGTAATTGCTCCAGGACAGATTTGTTCTTTCTTCTGGCAGTGAGTGGTATATACAATATTCTTTGCCAACACCACAATTAGAACATGTCAATTCTTCTTCAGTCTCCTGTTTATTTTCCAGCTTTTACATGCATATGAGGTGATAGAAAAGACCATGGCTTGGGTCAGGCGCACCTTAGTCTCAAAGTGACATCTTTGCTTTTTAACACTTTAAAGAGGTCTTTTGCAGAAGATTTGTCCAACGCAGTACATCATTTGATTTCTTGATTGCTGTTTCGATGGGCACTGATTGCTGATCCAAGAAGAATGAAATTCTTGTCAACTTTAATTTCTTTGCCATTTATCATTATGTTGTTTATTGGTCCAGTTGTAAAGATTTTCATTTTATGTTCAGATGTAATCCACACTAAAGGCTGTTGTCTTGTACCTTCATCAAATAAGTGCTTCAAGTCCTCTTTACTTGGGCAGTAAGCAAACTTGTGTCTGTTAACATATTGCAGGTTTGTAAAAATTGCATGGGGGTGGTGTCTGATCTCCTCTCACCTCACAAGGGGGAAGAAGAATCAAGATCAATAGCCTAAGGCTGATTCCCATGAGGCAAAGACCGTGCCTTCTCTCCCCGCCATCTTTACCAACTCTGACACCAACTGTCCCTACCAAGGCACTCTCTACTTCTCTGCTGGTTTTGACAATTCATTGCAATGGCCACTCAGAACTCACAAACCACACCCACGCTTATAGGGTTTATTAGGGAAGTAACAGGTTACAATTCAGGCTCAGGAACACTCAAGGATACAGTTCTTCCATAAGGACAGCCTCTTCCCAGCTGTGCTCCAAGGCACATCTCTCCCTGGTCCGAGGGCTTCTGCCCAAAAGCACTCAGCTTTCTCTCTTCGTCGGCCACGAAGTCCACAGTGCTGTCTCCTGCTGCCAGGCTTTTCAGCACAGGGATCTCAGGTCCAAAGGACATGCTGGCTCCTGGCTGTTCTTCCTTGGTGGTGGTAGTATCTTCTTTTTCCCACCTCTGCAGTGGCTCATTTCAAGCTCAGCAAAATAGCAAAACTGATCAATCCCTTCGGTGGGCCACAAATACCATATCTGCACATTCCTGCCCAATCACTTGGGTGAGAGTTACAAGACCATGGCTAGAAAGTTTACACAAAAGTGATCTATGGCACTGCAAGGTTGTTAATGAGTCTTCCTCCAATCTTGATGCTGCATTCTTCTTCATATAGCTCAGCTTCTCAGATTATCTGATCAGCATACAGATTGAATAAGTAAGGTGAAAAAATAGAACCCTGCTGCACACCTTTTCCAATTTTAAACCCCACAGTATCCCCTTGTTCTGTATGAACAACTGCCTCTTTATTCATGTACAGGTTCTACATGAGCACAATGAAGCGTTCTGGAATTCCCATTCTTTGCAACGTTATCCATAACTTTTACGAGGATCTAAAATTAGGGTTTATTAATTGCACTGTAAGATGAATTTTATGTACCATCCATAACTCTGTTAATATGTAACTAACACATAATGTGGTTAAACTTATATTCCTTTATGTAGATTCAGCTTATGAAAGAGAAGTCAAGTTTATAAAGGAAACCCTAAAACCATTTTAATGTCATTCAGAGAAAATACTGGAAAACAGAGCAAAATTGCTCAGCCATTTATATTTACAGGACTATACCAGACTTAATACAATACTTGAGAAATGTGGATCCCATAAGGCAAAATCCTGCCCACACACATACTATATTGCTAAGTATCTGAACAGACCAATCACCAGTAATTATCAATGCTTCCTGACTGCATGATCCATCAATTTCAGACTGCAGAAGTTGATAAAAATCTTTAATTTCTTCATCTTTGGCCTTAGTGGTTAGTGTGCAAATTTGAATAATAGTCGTATTAACTGGTCTTCCTTGTAGGCATATGGATATTATCCTATCACTGACAGTGCTGCACTTCAGAATAGATCCTGAAATGTTTTTGACGATGAACGCAATGCCATTCCCCTTCAATTTTCCTAGATTCATACTTCACACATTCCACGTTCTTATCATTAATGGATGTTTGCAGCTGTTTCTTCTCATTTTCAGTCGTGCCACATCAGCAAATGAAGGTCTCGAAAGCTTGACTCCATCCATGTCATTAAGGTTGACTCTGCTTTGAGGAAGCAGCTCTTCTCCAGTTGTATTTTGAGTGCTTCCAACCTACAGGGCTTATCTTTTGGCACTATATCAGGTAATGTTTCACTGCTATTCATAAGGTTTTCACTGGCTAATTCTTTTCAGAAGTAGACAGCCAGGACCTTCTTCCTAGTCTGTCTTAGTCCAGAAGCACAGTCGAAACCTGTCCGCCATGGGTGACCCTGCTGGTGTTTGAATACCGGTGGCATAGCTTCCAGCATCACAGCAACATACAAGCCCCCACAGTATAACAAACTGACAGACATGTTGGGGACGTAAGTAGATATGTATGCTAAGTAGGTGTACGAGGTCATACAGGAGTACATCCGCACTCATATATAGGTATAGTTGTGGGTATTTCTACATACCTATTTATATGTACTGCATATACACTCATACATAAAATAGAGCACATGGGGGCACCGTTATGGAAACTTCTTAGACATAAGCACACACTTTGTGGGACTGAGATACTGGGATTGAAGATGAAGGACCACAGTCTCGGGGGACATCTAGGTCAACTGGAAACATACTTCATAAATAAAATGTTCTACATCCTACTTTGTGAGTAGCATCTGGGGTCTTAAAAGCTTGCGAGCAGCCATTAAGATACAACTATTGGTCTCTTTCTGTCTGGAGCAAAGGAGAGTGAAGAAAACCAAAGACCCAAGAAGTAATTAGCCCAAACGACTAACAGCCCACATGAACCACAGCCTCCACTAGACTGAGACCAGAAGAACTAGATGGTGCCCAGCTACCACTACAAACTACTCTGACCAGGAGCACAATATAAGGTCCCAGTTAGAGCAGGAGAAACATGTAGAACAAAATCCAAATTCATAAAAAAGACCAGATTACTGGTCCGATAGAGACTGGATGAACCACTGAGACTATAGCCCTAAGACACTCCTCTAACACAGAACTCAAGCACTCCAGGAGATCATCTTTCAGCCAAATAACAGACAGGCCTATAAAATATATAACACCCGTGAGAAAGGTGTTCCTTAGAACAATCAATTATAGCAGACCAAAAGACAACATCTGCCCAGAAACAAAGATGAGGAGGCAGAAAGGAACAGGGAAACTAGACAAATGGAAACAGGGAACCCGGGGTGGAAATGGGGAGAGTGCTGATACATTCGGGGATTGCAACCAATGTCACAGAACAATTCGTGTATGAATTATTAAATGGGAAACTAGCTTACTACGTAAACTTCCACCTAAAGCACAAGAAAATGTTTAAAAGGCAAAAAAAAAAAAAACCTACATATAAATTGAACCACACAGTTAAAAAAAAAAAAAGTAGTAGAGTTTAGGGTTTTACTAGGCAGTCAGAAATGAACAAAGCAGTGAAAAATGGCTAAATCCAAGCTAAAGAAGACAAGGTATTAGATCAAAAGAACCAAAAATTGAGCTGGGGAAGCTGAGTTTTAAGAAATAAGGGGGAAGAAGAGGGTACAATGGTAGACTAAAGTCGTATCTACTAAACTCTTCCTGCTAAAAATATAAAAAATGCTGGAAAAATTAAATATGAATTTAAAACAACTAAAGGTGAAAGAAAGAAAAGGTGCCAGATATTAAAAAATAAAGCCAAAAAAATGTATTTCAACTGATGCTCTGGCACATCAAGCACTTAATAAAGTTTGCAAATAGGTCCTAATGGTTAGGCACTGGGGTTTTAAAGTCCACAAGGAGAGAGAAGACAGGGTCTTGCATGTGTCCAAGTCAGGGAGCTGGAATGTAAACCCATGCTCTGGGTGGTAGAGGGGAAAAGACTCCAGTAAAAAACTGAATCCACAAATTACATTCAGAAAAACTCTCAGGAAATGAAACCAAAAGATAAAAGAGATAAAATCAAGTCACCAATGTGAGGTGGGAGGGATAGGAGATAGGGTAGTCAAGCTTTTCCACAGCAACAATCAGGAGAACTGAGTAATGCCTATAACATACTCAAGGAAAGAAAGTACGATCCAAAATCTTACACCTAGCCAAACTGTCATTTAACATAAAATGGTAATGTGCGTGCACCTTCCCATCCACCCCCACACACAACATTTTAAACATGTAAGAACTCAGGGAATATAATATGGCTTCCATGAGCAATTCTTGGAGAAATTATTAGAGTGCAACTAAGAGATCAAAGGGAGAAACAGAATATGTAGCAAACAGTTCATTCATTTAACTGCAGGACTAAGATTAAAAGGATTTGGGGATTATGGTTACAGAACAGCAGAGATTATAAGCCTTACCCTGGCAAAAAAGAAAACTAATTTTTAAAAGTTAGAAAGAAAAGTGGGAGAGAAGGTGGGAGGTACAGTAAGTATGCTGATGTCTTTTTATTTTGTAACTGTCAAAATATATACCATATGATACTGAAAAAAAAGTAATAGGTATAAGTTAAAGATAGAAATAATCAGCTAAAATTGTGTAATGTAAGGGAGATGAGGGAGGAGGAAGTAGAAATATACTGATTTTGTTACTGATCATAAAAGACCTCGTGTAGGATAGTGCCTGGCTGCTACTACTGAACATTTTGGTCAAAGATTCCATAGAAGAATCCTGATCAAAAAGAGGAAAATGCAGAACAGAATTTCAAATTCTCATGGACTCCAGACTTCGTGGAGCCATTGAGGGTGAAAGAACCCCTGAAAACTACTACCCTGAGATAATCTTTAAACCTTAAACCAAAAATATCCCCTGAAAGTAAGCACAACTGGATTAAACCAAAGCTAAGAAGTTTCCTGAATACAATCAAACACTTTGAGGGACAGAGTAGCAGGGGTAGGGGTCTGGGGACCATGCTTTCAGGAGACATCTAGGTCAACTGGCATCACAAAGCTGATTAAGAAAATGTTCTGCATTCTACTTTGGTTGAGTGGCGCCTGGGGTCTTAAAAGCTTGCAAGCCGCATAGAAGATGCATCATCAATTGTCCCAACCACCTGTTGTAAAGGAGAATGAAGAACAGCAAAGACACAAGGAAAGTAGCAGCCCAAGAAACAGAAAGGGCCACGTAAACAAGAGATTTCAACAGCCTGAGACCGGAAGAACTAAATGGTGCCTGGCTGTCACCCATGACCGCCCTGACAGGGAACACAACAGAGAGTCCCTGATGGAGCAGGAGAAAGGTGGGGTGCAGAACTCAAATTCTAGTAAGAAGACCAGACTTAATGGTCTGACTGAGACTGGAGGAACCCCGGAAAGCATGACCCCCGGATTCTCTATCAGCCCAGAACTAAAACAGTTTCCGAGGCCAACTCTTCAGGCAGGGATTGGACTAGACTGTGGGACATAAAGTGATACTTGTGAGGAGTGTGCCTCTTAGCTCAAGTAGATACAAGAGACTAAACGGGCAGCTTCTGTCTGTAGGTGGGATGGGAAGGCAGAGAGAGTTAGGAGCTGGATGAACGGACATGGGGAATAGGGGGGGAAATGAGGAGTGTGCTATCACAGTATGGGGAAAGCAATCTGAGTCACATAAAGATTTATGTATAAATTTTTGTAATGGGAAACTAATTAGAAATGTAAACTTCATTTAAACTACAACAATAAAAAAAAAAAATACCCTGAAGTCTTCTTAAAACCAAACAATAGTTTAGCTCAACTAGTAAAAAAAAAGGTCTGCCTTGAGCATTATGCTCTTTTAAGAACTATCTGTATGGGATCAAAGTGAAAACAATAACTTGGAAGATTAGACAGGAACCTTAGGGGGCAGTGAGCTTATGTTACTGAGGGAGGAACAACACAGAAAAGGAGGGTGAGAGTGGTTGCAGAGCTTGAAGAATGTAATCAATGTCACTAAACTGTGCATGTAGAAACTATTAAATTGGTGTATGTTTTGCTGTGTATATTCTCAACAACAATAAATAAATAAACAAAATTTAGGAAAAAAGAAAGAAAGAAAACCCCACAAAACACAGTTCTACTCTGACACACATGGGGTTACCATGAGTCAGAATCAACTGGACAGCAACTGTTTAGGACTGTTGCTAAGATCCAAGAGAAAATCCAGCACAGATTTAAATCTATAGTCAAAAGTGAATAGCTCTCATTTAGCATGTGGACTCAGTCATTCTCTTTTCATCCTGTTGTCGTCTTCCTAAAAATGTCCAGTTCAAGAATCCCTCTAGGCACCTCACAGAAAGATATGTGTGCTGGGTAGACCCTACTGACTACAATTCTGTTTTCCCAGAATGGACAAAACCTGATAAGCAGTTGCCTATAGACTACTTTGAGAATGATGTTTTAATAAAGCTTTATTTCCCACTCTCCCCCAAAAAAAGATCCTGTGTAAAGCAGTGGTCTTAAAATTAAAATATACATGCTCTTTGGGGTACATGAAGTATCATATCAGTTCTCCTTTCCAACCTACCTATTCACAATTGCCCTCTACAAAAGAATGGCGTATCTCCTGCCCATCCCAAACATCCCCTAAAACAAGGTACATAGTTTTTCTTTTGTTTGTTTACTGTTGTAGTTTAAATGAAGTTTACATTTCTAGTTAGTCTCCCATACAAAAATTTATACATACATTGTTATGTGACCCTAACTGCTCTCCCCACACTGTGACAGTGCACTTGTTCTTTCCACCCGATTCCCCATGTCCATTCAACCAGCTCCTAACTCTCTCTGCCTTCCCATCCCACCTCCAGACAGAAGCTGCCCGTTTAGTCTCTTCTATCTACTTGAGCTAAGAGGCACACTCCTGACGAGTATCACTTTATGTCCCACAGTCTAGTCCAATCCCTGTCTGAAGAGTTGGCCTCGGAAACTGTTTTAGTTCTGGGCTGATAGAGAATCCGGGGGTCATGCTTTCTGGGGTTCCTCCAGTCTCAGTCAGACCATTAAGTCTGGTCTTACTAGAATTTGAGTTCTGCACCCCACCTTCCTTCTGCTCCATCAGGGACTCTCTGCTGTGTTCCCTGTCAGGGCGGTCATTGGTGGTAGCTGGGCACCATTTAGTTCTTCTGGTCACAGGCTGATGAAGTCTTGTTTATGTGGCCCTTTCTGTCTCTTGGGCTACTACTTTCCTTGTGTCTTTGCTGTTCTTCATTCTCCTTTACTCCAGGTGGTTGGGACCAATTGATGATGCATCTTCGATGCGGCTTGCAAGCTTTTAAGACCCCAGACGCCACTCAACCAAAGTAGAATGCAGAACATCTTCCTAATAAGCTTTATTATGCCAATTGACCTAGATGTCTTCTCAAAGCACAGTCCCCAGACCCTTACCGCTGCTACTCTGTCCCTCAAAGTCTTCGACTGTAGTCAGGAAAACTTCTTAGCTTTGGTTTAGTCCAGTTCTGCTGACTTCCCCTATAGTGTGTGCTGTCCTTCCCTTCACCGAAGACAATTCTTATCTACTATCCAGTTAGTAAATAACACTCCCCACCCCTGTAATCATCAAAGAATGTTTTCTTCTGTGTTTAAACCTTTTCTTGAGTTCTTATAATAGTGGTCTTATACAATATTTTGTCCTTCTGTGACTGACTAAATTCACCCAGCATAATGCCCTCCACCTTCCTCCATGTTCTAAGATGTTTCACGGCTTCATCATTTTCTTTACTGTTGTTTAATATTCCATTGTGTGGATATACCATAATTTGTTTATCCATTCATCCATTGATGGGCACCTAGGTTGTTTCCATCTTTTTGATACTGTGAACAGTGCTGCAATGAACATGGGTGTGCAT
>NW_004443952.1:27563454-27564895 GCF_000243295.1 Trichechus manatus latirostris
CAGTACCACGCTGTTCTGACTACTGTGGTGGTATAGTAAGTTCTAAAATCAGGTAGTGTGAGGTCTCCCACTTTGTTCTTCTTTTTGAGTAATGTCTTACTCATCCGGGGCCTCTTCCCTTTCCATATGAAGTTGGTCGTCTATTTCTTCATCTCATTAAAAAATGCCATTGGAATCTGGATTGGGAGTGCATTGTATCTGTAGATCGCTTTGGGTGGAACTGACATTTTCACAATATTGAGTCTTCCTATCCATGAGTAAGGTATGTTTTTCCACTTATGCAGGTCTCTTTTGGTTTCTTGCAGTAGTGTCTTGTAATTTTCATCGTACAGGTCTTTTACATCTCTGGCTAGATTTATTCCTAAGTATTTTATCTTCTTGGGGCTACTGTAAATGGTATTGATTTGGTGATTTCCTCTTCGAAGTTCTCTTTGTTGGTGTAAAGGAATCCAACTGATTTTTGTATGTTTATCTTATATCCTGATACTTTGCTGAAATCTTCTATCAGTTCCAGTAGTTTTCTTGTGGATTCTGTGGGGTTTTCTGTGTGTAAGATCATATCATCTGCAAATAGAGATACTCTGACTTCTCCCCTGCCAGTCTGGATGCCCTTTATTTCTTTTTCTAGCCTAACTGCTCTGGCTAGGACCTCTAGCACAATGTTGAATAAGAGTGGTGATAAAGGATATCCTTGTCTGGTTCCCGTTCTCAAGGAGAATGCTTTCAAAGTCTCTCCATTTAGGATGATGCTGGCTGTTGGCGCTGTATAAATGCCCTTAATTATATTAATGTCTCTTCTATTCCTATTTTGTTGAGAGTTTTTATCATGAATGGGCTTTGGACTTTGTCCAATAACTTTTCTGCATCGATTGAGAAGATCATGTGGTTCTTGTCTTTTGTTTTATTTATGTGATGGATTACATTGATTGTTTTTCTAATGTTGAACCATGCCTGCATACCTGGTATACATCCCACTTGCTCATGCGGAATTATTTTTTTGATATGTTGCTGAATTCTATTGGCTAGAATTTTGTTGAGGATTTTGTGTAAATGTTCATGAGGGATACTGGTTTGTAATTTTCTTTTTTTGTGGTGTCTTTCCCTGGTTTTGGTATCAGCGTTATGCTGGATTCACAGAATGAGTATTCCATTCTTTTCTATGCTCTGAAATACTTTTAGTAGTAGTTGTGTTAGCTCTTCTCTGAAAGCTTGGTGGAATTCTCCAGTGAAGCCATCCAGGCCAGGGCTTTTCTTTGTTGGGAGTCTTTTAATTACCTTTTCAATCTCTTCTTTTGTTATGGGTTTATTTAGTTGTTCTACCTCTGTTTGTGTTAGTTTAGGAAGGCTGTGAGTTTCTAGAAATTTGTCCATTTCCTCCAGGTTTTCAAATCTGTTAGAGCACAATTTTTCATAGTATTCTGTTATGATTCTTTTAATTTCA
>NW_004443952.1:27568956-27577655 GCF_000243295.1 Trichechus manatus latirostris
AAAAAGGTTGAGAAGTTAGAGGGTTAGTATGTTGTGGGGTTGTTAACCAATGTCATAAAACAACATGTGTACTACTGTTTCATGGGAAACTATTTGTTCTGTAAGCCTTCACCTAAGTACAATAAAATATAAAAAAAAAAAGGAATGAAGTTCTGATACATGCTACAACACAGTTAACCTTGAAACATGCAAAGTAAAAGAAGCTAGCCACAAATGACCACATACTGTATGATTCTGTGTATATGACATGTCCAGAATAGGCAAATTCATAGAGACAGAAAGTAGGCTGGTAGTTTCCTAGAGTGGGGAGGAGGGGGTTGAGAGGTAATGGAGAGTCACTGCTACAGGGTATATGGGTTTCTTTTTAGGGTGATGAAAGTATTCTAAAATTAATTGTGGTGATGGTTGAACAGCTCTGTGAATACACTAAAAATCACTGGACACTAAATGGCTGAACTGTATGGTATGAATTATATCTCAATAAAGATGTTATATATTTTTTTTTAAAGAATGACAGACTTCCACATGAATTTTCAAATAACTTATAAGAAATTTTCATTGCCTTAAAATTTTATTCCATTATCATATTTAAACAAGGTTTCTTAGTCCCTGCATGTAAAATGTATGTGCATGTATGTGTGGGTGGGTATATAAAAAAACTGAAGCTAAATTCATCATTCTAGCAATGTAACACCCATGAGTACATGAGTTAACTGAAAAAAATGTTCTAGCCATCTGATTAAGAAACGCATTTCCAATAATTATTAAAAGTAAAAATGTATCAAAATTTTAGTATTTATTTTGCTTTTAATCAACTGTATATTAATAATCATTATAATACCTCAATATAGAAAAGTTTTAACATTTAGAGGCTTACTGTCACAAGCAATTTAAAAACAAATTTATATAGATTTTTGTTACAGAAAAGTGTTATAGAGTAAGCAAGGCAAGGTTATAAAGCATAAAAATTTCAAGCATTAGAATAAAACTCAGTAGGGGTAGTGAAATGGAAATACAAATTCACGTAGAAAATTGTTATCTTTTAACCATCTAAATTAATGATTAAAAAAATTTATGTTCACTTAAAAATATGCACAGGGTTCATAGTTTTTCAGAATTCTTTTATAGATCAAGAGTCTAAACAAACAGATGATTAAATACCGACCTATCTAGATAACTAGATCAATCAATAGATGGATAATCAAAGGAAATAAAAAGAAAAATAACAACCTTTCCAAATCAGAAGAAACATCCATAAACACACACACATAAAACAATGAAAAAACACCTGATAATGAAAGCTCTTTTAAGAAGTATGCAAAGTCAATTTTGAGTTTGTAAAGACTAAGGCTTTTCTGCAAAAAGTACTAAGAATCCTAAATAAGGAGGCAACCTTACACAGAATTCATGGGATCCAAAGAAACAGTGGAACTGAGATAATAGAAGAGGAGGAGTTCAGACTAGAAAATTTCTTCCACAGTAAAAACACAGGGGAAATGAGAATCATATGCATTATCGCACAGTAAATACAATTCTTCAGAACAATACATACTAGCTAGCTAGCTGAAGATAAAACAGCCAATTAAAGAAAAGACTCTTCTGTACTAGTTAAATGACAGTATTCAATTTCACTTTATTAGGGGCAAAGAAAACTTTAAGGTAAGGTCTACCCCAAAAATAGATTATTCCTGATGTTAACCCCTTACCTGACATTCTGAGTAGGATTCCACCTTTCAGAGGGCAGTTCTCCACTCTGTGGGTCATCTACAGGCGGATGAAGAATCGAAATGCATACATCTCCATTCTACGAGAGACAAATATCACATTTGATACTCAAAAAAAAAAGATTTGCAAAAAGGGGCATCAGTTCAGCTGAAGTTTCCTTTATTCCTAGAAGACTTCTTTTCCAATCACTAGAAAAATCAAAAAACCAAACTCACTGCCATCGAGTCAATTCTAACTCATAGTGACCCTATAAGACAGAGTGGAATTGCTCCATAGGGTTCCCAAGGAGTGGCTGGTGGATTCAAACTGCCAACCTTGTGGTCAGCAGCTGAGTTCTAATCACTTGGGAAGAAAACAATTCTTTTACTTTCAAAATCAAAGTCAAAGAAGAATTAAGCATTATTTTAATATTATAAATATTCATTCTGACCGATCTTCAAAATGTATTTGTTAGGAAAGAAATACCATGTCTGTAACACCATCCTTATAGACATGCTATACTTTTAATAATCAATCACTGGTTTCAATACCTATGGCTTACAGGAACTGCCTTACAACATTTACCGTAACTCCCCTCAGAGTTCTCCCTGGATAGAAGAACTTGTTACTATCGTTATATTGCTTTATGAACTTAATTTTTAAAAAAAAATACAATTTTTATAAAATGAATACCAAATACTATATTCTAAAACTGTATTATAGTTAGACGCCATAAGGAAAGTAAAAGCAAAGAACTACAGAAACAGAAGAGAGAAACCAGGTATGCTTGGTCAGAGGATACATGGGGGTGGGAAGCAGGGTGAAGAATAACAAAAGACTCTGTGATCCAGGAAGCTTTGAAACAGGCCTTGCACAATGAGTATAATTTTAACAACCAATTTTAAAACTTAGACTCAGTTTGGCCTGAATAAATAAACTAACATAAGAAACAGTAAATAAAATATGCTTGAGTTATTATATTCATTTTTGATTGCTGCTATAACAAACTATCACAAACTTAGTGGCTTAAAACAACACAAATTTATTATCTTATAGTTCACAGTCTGGCATGGCTCTTACTGGGTTAAAATCAAGATGTCCATAGGGCTGTGTTCCTTTCTGGAGGCTCTAGGGGAGAATCTCTTTCCTAGTCCTTTCTAGTTTCTAAAGGCTGCCCACATTCTTTTGTTAAACTCCCTTCCCATCTTCAAAGCAAGCAACACTGCATTTCTCTGTGCCTTTCTTCCAATCACATTCCCTCTCACTTTCCTTTTCTGTCTCCTCTTCCACTAATTTTAAGGATCTTTAAGATTACACTGGGCCCATCCAGATAATCTGGGATAATTTATCTATTTTAACATCAGATGATTAGCAACCTTTATTCCATCTACAATCTTAATTCACCTCTGCAATATAACCTAATATATTTACAGATTCCGGGATCAGGATGTGGTTATCTTAAAAAAAACCCATTGCCATCAAGTCAACTCCGACTCAGAGAGATGCTACAGAACAGAGTAGAACTGCATTATTCTGCCTACATCAGTAATGAGGAGCCTCGTTTGGCTGAAAAACACAGCAGAAGATTAGGCCAGAGGAATAGATTATTAGGTTCAGAGTTTAATATGTACATAAGTGAAATTTCTGAGTAGAATAATAACAGCACTGTACTTAGAAAACACACATTAAAAGATGGGCCTGTAACAAGCAAAGAGATTGGATAAGTAATCAAAAACCTTTCCCCAAAAAAGAAAAATTCAGGACCAGAAGACTTCACTGATGAATTCTACCAAATATTTAAAGGAGAATTAATACCAACCTTTCATAAACTCTTCCAAAAAACAGAAGAGGAGGAAACGCTCCCTAACTCATTCTATGAGGCCAGCATTACCCTGATACAAAGCTAGATAAAATGTGATAGGGAAATTACAGACCAATATCCCTTAGGAATATTGATGCAAAAATCCTCAACAAAATACTAGCAAACCAAATCCAACAGCATAGTAAAAGGTTTATACACCATGACAAGTGGGGTTTATCCTAGGAATGCAAGACTGGATCAATATAAGAAAATGAATCAATATCCTTTCATGATAAAAACACCCAGGAAACTCAGAATAGAAGGGAACTTCTTCAACGCAAAAAGGGCATTTATAAAAAACCCACAGCTAACATCACACTTGATGCTTGTGATGGCTATGGCTGTGCGTCAACTTGGCTGGACCATGATTCTCAGTGGTTTGGCACTTATGATGTAATTTGGGAGTTGTATGATGTTGTGATCATCTCCATGATGAGATCTGATATAATGCAGTCACCTCCCATGATAGGATCTGCTGTGAGTAGCCAATCAGTTGAAAGAGAGTTCCCTTGGGCATGTGGCCTGCATCTAATAATTCTGGCAAGGCTAGGGGGCTTTTGCTCATTCTGGATCTTGCAGCTAGCTCCTGTTCCTCTGACCTCTTCTTGGGACTTGAGCCAGCAGCTCACCTGCCATCTTGCCTGCTGATCTTGGGATTCATTGGTCTTTGCAAACTGTGAGCAAGAGCCCTGATCTCTGACCTGTCGATTTTGGCTTTGCCAGCCCCTGGTCAGGTGAAGCCTCTATCCTGACCCACAGACTTGGGATGTTCCAGCCTCTGCAACCTCATGAGCCATTCCTTGATATAATCTCTGTATATAAATACTTACAGGCTTTACTGGTTTTGCTTCCCCTTTAAGATCAGGAAAAAGACAAGGATGCCCAATTTCACCACTGGCATTCAACATTGTTGCGGAAGCCCTAGCCAGAGCAATCAGGCAAGAAAAAATTAAACAAAAAACATCCAAGTTGGAAAGGAAGAAGTAAAACTATCTTTATTTGCAGATGACATAATCCAACATACAGAAAATCCCAAAGAACCCACAAGAAAGCAACTAGAGATAATAAATGAATTCAGCAAAGTTGCGGGTACACAGCCTCCACCAGCCTGAGCCCGCAACAACTAAATGGTGCCTAGTTACCACCACAAGACCTCTCTGACAGGGATCACAATAGAGGGTCCCAGACAGAGCAGGAGACAAATGTAGAACAAAATTCAAATTCATACACACACCAAAAAAGACCAGACTTACTGGTCTGAGACTGGAGGAACCTGAGACTATGGCCCCCAGACACTCTTTTAACTCAGAACTCAAGCCACTCCCGAAGTTCACCCTTCAGCCAAAGATTAGATAGGCCTATAAAACAAACAATAACACATGTGAGTAATGTGCTTCTTAGTTCAGTCAAGTATATGAGACCAAGTGGGCAACACTTGCCCAAAAGCAAAGATGAGAAGGCAGGAAGGGACAGGAAAATTAGATGGATGAAAATGGGGAAACTGGGTTGGGGAAGGGGAGACTGTTGACACATCACAGGGATTGCAACCAGTGTCACAAAACAACCTATATATAAACTGTTGAATGAGAAACTACTTTTCTCTGTAAACTTTCACGTAAAGCACAATTAAAAAAAAAAAAAAAGTTGAAGGGTACTAGATTGACACACAAAAATAAGTTGTATTTCTATATACCAGCAATGAAAAATCCAAAAAGAAAATTAAGAAAACAATTCCATTTATAATGGTATCTAAAAGAAGAATATCTAAAAAAATTACTAGGAATAAATTCAACCAAGGAGGTGAAAGGCTTGTACACTGGAAACTAGAAAACACTGCTGAAAGAAATTAAAGACCTAAATAAATGGAAAACATTCCATGTTCATGTATTGCAAGGCTTAAAACTGTCAATATTAAGATGTCAACAAAAGATATGAATACTATCCAAAGTGATCTAGAGATTCAACACAATCCCTACCAAAACTCCAACAGCCTTTTTTGCAGAAATGGAAAAGCCAATACTCAAATTCATAAGGAATTGCAAGGGGCCTTAAATAAGTTAAAACAATCTGGAAAAGAAACAAAGCTGGAGAGCACACATTTCCCAATTTAAAAGCTACAGTAATCAAAACTGTGTTGTATGTACTGAGATAAAGACAGACATATAGACCAATGCAATATAATTGAGAGTTCAGAAATAAACCCTTACACATCACGGCCAACTGATTTTCAACAAGGATGCCAAGTCCACTCAATGGGGAAGGAACAGTCTCTTCAAGTAACATGCAAATGAATGAATTTGAACCCTTACTTTACACCTTCTATAAAAATTAACTCAAAATGGATCAATAACCTAAACACAAGAGCTAAAACCATAAAACACTTAGAAGAAAAAACAGGGGTAAATCTACATGACCTTGGATTTGGCAATGGAACTTTAGAGCCAATATCAAAACCATGAACAACAAAAGAAAAAAAAAAAAAAAAGATCAATTGGATTTCAATAAAATTAAAAACCTTTGTGCATCAAAGGACATTAGCAAAAAATGAAAAGACAACCTACAGAATGGGAGGTAATATTTACAAATCATATACTGATAAAAGATTAATATTCAGAATATATAAAGACCTCCTACAATTTAACAACAAAAAAAAAGGCAAACGACTCAAAAAAAAAATGGGGAAAGGAAATTGTTATGGATTGAACTGCATCCCCCAAAAATGTGTGTAAACTTGGCTAGGCCATGATACCCAGTACTGTGTGACTGTCCACCATTTTGTCATCTGATGTCATTTTCCTATATGTTGTAAATCCTACCTCTATAATGTTAATAAGGCAGGACTGAATCTACAAGATTAGGCTGTGTCTTAAGTCAATGTCTTTTGACATATAAAAGAGAGAAGGCAGCACAGAGACAGGGGGACCTCATACCACCAAGAAAAGAGTGCCAGGAGCAGAGCATGTCCTTTGGACTTGGGGTTCCTGCACAGAGAAGTTCCTAGACCAGGGGAAGATTGATGACAAGGACCTTCCTCCAGAGCTGACAGAGAGAGAATGCCTTGCCCTGGACCTGATGCCCTGAATTTGGACTTCTAGCCTACTAGGTTGTGAGAGAATAAACTTCTGTTTGTTAAAACCATCCATTGGGGTATTTCTGTTATAGCAGCACTAGATAACTAAGACAGAAATGAGCTGACATTTCGAGCTACAAACGGACAACAAGCACATGAAAAGATGCTCGACATCACTGGTCACTAAAACCAGTTGCCATCGAAGTCAATTCCAACTCACGGCAACCTCACATGTGTCAGAGTACAACTGTGCTTCATAGAGTTTTCAATGGCTGATTTTTCAGAAGTACATCACCAGGCCTTTCTTCCAAGGCACCTCTGGGTGAACCTGAACCTCCAACCTTTCCATTAGCAACCAAGTCCATTAACGTTTTGCACCACCCAGGAACTGCCATTAGTCATTTAAATAAAAACAACAACAACAACAAACCAGTTGCTGTCGAGTTGATTCCGACTCACAGCGACCCTATAGGACAGAACAGAACTGTCCCATAAAGTTTCTAAGACTGTAATCTTCATGGAAGCAAACTGCCACATCTTTCTCCCAAAGAGTGGCTGGTGGGTTTGAACCGACTTTTTGGTTACCAGCTAAGCACTTAACCACTGTGCCACTAGGGGTCCCTTCCATGAGTCATTAGGGAGATGTAAATCAAAATCACAAGAAGATACCACTTCACCCCCACTAGAATGGTTATGATCAAAAAAACTGAAAACAGGTGTTGGCAAGGATGTGGAGAAACTGGAACCCTCATCCATTGCTGACGGGAATGCAAAATGGTACAGTAGCTGTGGAAAACAGTTGGGCAGTTCCTCAAAAGTTAAACACAGAGCTACCATATGACCCAGCAATTCCACTCCTGGGTATATACCTAAAAGAGTTGAAAGCAGAGACTCAAACATACTTGTACACAAGGTTCACTGCAGTATTATTTAGAATACCCAAAAGGTAGAAAACCCATATGTCCACCAAGGGATGAAAGGATAAACAAAATGTGGTATATACTATACATACAATGGAGTATTATTCAGCCATAAAAATGAATGAAGTTCTGATACATGTTTCAACATGGATGAACCTTGAAAACATGATTCTAAGTAAAATAAGCCAGACATACAAGGACAAATATTGTATGATTACTTTTATATGAAATATCTGGAACAGGCAAAATTTCATAGAGGCAGAAATTAGACAAGAGGTTACCAGATACTAGATGGAAAGAAGGAAGAGGAGTTATTGCTTAATGGGTACAGTTTCTGTTTGGGATGATGAAAACACTTTGGAAATAGGGGGGATGGTTGCATGACACTGTGGATGTAATTAACATCACTGAATTGTACACTTAAAAATGGTTAAAATGGCAAATTTTATGTTATATATACCAAAAACCAAACCCGCTGCACTGAGTTAATTCCGACTCCTAACGATCCTATAGGCTACAGTAGAACTGTCCCATAGGGTTTCCAAGGAGCAGCTGGTGGATTTGAACTGCCAACTCTTTGGTGAGCAGTCACAGCTCTTAACCATTGCGCCACCAAGGCTCCTATGTTATATATATTTTACCAGAAATTAAAAAAAAAAAAAAAAAAAAGATGTGGAAGTTCCACGCCTCCAGAATTGTAGTTATAAAATGAAGGCTATTTAGCCTAGGCCCCATCCAGATCCAACTGAATCAGAACCTCCACAATTCTTTATTTTTAATTCCTCTCCACATGATTCTGATATGCAGCCAAAGTTTGGGCCCACCACTACCTAGTGAAACCTCTTTTCTCATATCTTTCCATAACATCTGCAAGTCTATGAATATAATTATACAAATACTGATAAAATTCTGCTTGTTCCAAATCATTTACAAACTAGAGTCTGGTTCTAAAAGGCACAAATTTGGTAGTCTAAATATTAAGATGGAGCCTAAAGGTTTAGTAGTTAAGAGCTATGGCTGCTAACCAAAAGGTCAGCAGTTTGAATCCAACAGCCACTCCTTGGAAACCCTATGGGGCAGTTCTGCTCTGTCCTATAGGGTCACTATGAGTCAGAATCAACTCGACAGCAACAGGAATGAGGAA
>NW_004443952.1:27577755-27581093 GCF_000243295.1 Trichechus manatus latirostris
ACAGCCACTCCTTGGAAACCCTATGGGGCAGTTCTGCTCTGTCCTATAGGGTCACTATGAGTCAGAATCAACTCGACAGCAACAGGAATGAGGAAAAATATTAAGATGTTCTAAATGGTGGCCAACATATTATCTATAGGTAATCCTTAAGGTATGTATATTCTTACAGAGCAACCTGCTGTCCTAATCTAAATTTTTTGAAAGAAAAAGTATAGGGAAAAAGGCCAAAACAAAAACATAAACAATCACGACACAGGGTTCAAATCTTTAATAAATCTGTATTACTAAATCACATTTGCTAGGTAAAATTTTAGTATCAAATGAGTCAAAATCTTCTGGTTTCAGCTGACTTTCTTCATGATTCATTTGGTTCATATAAACCAAGGTGAAATCCACACACAGACTTTGAGAGTTATACAGGAACATTCTACAAAAGTTTTCTCCTACATTTTAGAAATAAGGAATATTTTACACGTCAATTAATTATAAAGATAAAAACAAAAGGATTATATACAATCAAAAACTTCATGGCATTTGGTTTCTTGGTCTGGAGGTTTAGGGTCATGGTTTCAAAGGACATCCCAGTTAACTGACCTAATAACATGTTTGTGCCTCTGTTCTACCTCCTAGTTGGATGCGCAGTGCCTGGGGTCTTAAAAGCTTGGTCATCCAAGGCACAAAAATTGGTTTCTATTTGCCTGGAACAACAGAGGAAGAAGGAGACTCAGGAATAGGAGGAGGATATTGAATGTGTGGCTGACTGCCTTCATGAACAACTGACTCCTTTGCCATGAGACCAGAAGAACTGGATGGTACCTGGCTACCATTACTGAACATTTTGATCAAAGATTCCATAGAAGAAACCTGATCAAAAAGGGGAAAATACAGAATTTCAAATTCTCATGGACTCTAGACTTTCTGGAGCCATGAAGGTTGGACAAACCCTTGAAACTACTGCCCAGAGGTAACCTTTAAACCTTGAACCAAAAATATCCCCTGATGTCTTCTTAAAACCAAACAAGAGTTTAGCTTAACTAGTAAAAAAAGTCTGCCTTGAGCATTATCTTCTTTTAAGAACTATCTACATGGGATCAAACTGACAACAGCAATTTGAAAGATGAGAAAGGAACCTTAGGGGGGCAGTGAGTTTATGTTAATGAGGGAGGACCAACTCAGAAAGGAGGGTGAGAATGGTTACACAACTCAAAGAATGTAATCAATATCACTAAATGGTACATGCAGAAACTGTTGAATTGGTGTATGTTTTGCTGTGTATATTCTCAACAACAACAAAATAAACAAAATTATATTAAAAAAACAATTAAAAGAAAACAAATATACTTTACAAGGTACTACCAAGAAGTTATTATGTCAATCTATCCTAGTAGCTAAAACAAAATGAAAAACATATTCAGTTATATATTTCTGACCAGCTAATAAGAAAACACTGTTCACTTGAAGAATGCTTTAAACGAAATCAAAGAGAAATGTTTTTTTATTTAAGTCCCTACTTAAAAACCACTGAGTAAAATAATGTAAAATTTAAAACTAGAGTTTTGCACAGTAACTGTTCATCAAATGGACATTTAAAAAGAATGAACACCTTTAAACTGATCCATATAACAAAATTTTAACATACCATTCAGCACTTTCATGTGAGGGGTTAAGATCACAGAAGTCAAGCATGTTGCTTATGGTGATTAAATAAATACAAGAGTAGGGTTTGCTGCACCTAGAATAGAGAGCTATGGACATTTACTACATGCTTTAAGCTCTGCATTCCAAATAGACTGTAGTTTAGATAATATTATTGTACCAAAGTTAATTTCTTAGTTTTGAAAAATATACCATGATTATATAAAATATTAACATTAGCGGAAGCTAGGTAAAAGGCTATATGGGGACTTTCTGTACTGTTTACTTTCTGTACTGTTTTTGTAACTCTTCTGAGTCTAAAATTACTCAAAATAAGAAAAATTCTTAAAGTGGAGCTAAACTTAATATTGTTTTTTAGTATGTTTATAGTATCTAGAAGGAGCCCTGGTGGCGCAATGGTTAAGCGCTCAGCTGCTAACCAAAAGGTTGGCCGTATGAACTCACCCAAGAGCTCCAGGGGAAAAAGACCTGGCAATCTTCTTCCATAAAGATTGCAGCCAAGAAAACCCCATGGGGCAGGCCTACTCTGTCACATGGGGTCCCTACGAGTCAGAATCGATTCAACGGCACCTAATAACACAATATCTAGACACTGAATTCAAAGCATTTTAATGAAAATGATCCTAATTTTTTTAGAATTTTAAAATTTCTATTTAAAATTTGTATGAAATGAGTTTAATAATGAATTTAACCAGTCTTTCCTAATGTTTAAAAATCATAAGGGAATGCAATATTACAACTTTCTATGTAATAAAATCTAATGAGATTTATTTGGCTTCATTATTTGATGCCTGGTTTGAATAATCATTAAAATTAATTCTCAGAGAAATCACAGAACTACCACAGACGCTCTAAGAGAGAATTCTATTAAACAGTGGAAAGAATAACTGTCAGTAATTTAATCAAGGAATAAAAACGTATGTTAAATGATCGAAGGAAATACAGCATAATCAACTGTGCTGCCATTTGTTTTATCTTCTAACAATAATTTTACTATATGCTATGAAATAAGAAATAAAGTAAGTCCTTATAAAATATCCTATTTCAAGGATTCAGATATAGTCAAATGACATCCCCTGTGAACATGTGAGGTATATATAGTACAGAAAAATCATATGTGAATTACAAGGAAGAAATGGTAGAAGAAGGCAGGTAAGTTTTCTTGTTTTCATCTGGACTCTTCTTTGTAATTCTGAAATATAATTTACAATTACATGGCTTTATTTTCCAGGACCTCTTGATATATGTGGTTCTTTCAAATTTTGGAAGCTAATTAGGTTCTCATCCATTTTACTCCTAATGGCCTATCATCACAAAATACGTGACATTAGACACATTTACCACTTACACAGCCTAAATTTTACTATTTCTAACAGCAATGGTTCTACAGACTTGGCAAAAACCTTTAATACTGCAGAGTCTTAGTAAGTTCATATGTTATACAGGTTATTTGATATGTCTTAAGAAAAGCATATTAAAACAGCAGTATTTGTAACTTCTCAGGCTGTACTAACATACTATGTGTATACCTAACAAAACTGTAACCAAAGTTCTTATAATCTTTTTAAAACTGTACCAAAAATTCTTTCATCAAGATCAGACTTAATGGTCTGACACTGGAGGAACCCCAGAAAGCACAGCCCCCGGACTCTCTGTCAACCCAGAACTAAAACCATTTCCAA
>NW_004443952.1:27581193-27652836 GCF_000243295.1 Trichechus manatus latirostris
GTCACAGTATAGGGAGAGCAATTAGGGTCACAGAACAATGTATGTATACATTTTTGTATGGGAGACTAACTTGAACTGTAAACTTTCACTTAAACTACAACAATTGAAAAAAACAAAGTACATGAGGGGGAAAAAATTCTTTCATCAATTCCTATGTTTTGACATTTGGGTAGGGGTTTGCTTTTTATTTTATTATTTTTTGGTTATTGTTTTTTCCCCTCTTGGTTCTATTGTAAACAACCCTGCAATGAACATTTTGGAAACTAGGGCTATTTGTTATCAAGGTTCATTTTGCTTCCACCATAGGTGACAACACATGTAGGCAAGTAGACACTACTCTCATGGTCAAGAACTATGAACTCCCAATCTCTAAGATCACAAATACTGACAAAAACCCTCAGCAAGTTCAACTCTGAAACCATCTCCAAAAGCGCAGGCAAAGGTAAAGGAACTTATGTGGGAAGAGTCTCTAAGGACTCCTTTGACTGCATGAAGTTTAATTCCTACCTATGACTTATCACGTCTTTAAAAACAAAACATTTACGGTATGAAAAATAACTGCATATTCACGAACATGCATGCATTATTTTGTTGTAGAAAAATGTGTTATGGATATAAAAAATGTCTTTAAAAATCATAAGCCAATGCTAAATCTTAAAAGACAGAATTAAAAAGACTAAGAAGTGAAAAAAAGAGGAGTTTATTTACCTAACACCACTTTCTTCCTTTAGAGCTTTGAACTCTAATATTCTGTTCTCATTTGGTTGGTTGGTTTTTGAGAGGGGTTTGGGAATTATATAACTAAGATGAAAACAAGAAGTTACATAGCTTTCAGGTTAAATAGTACTTCATAGCAAGATAAAAGCTTGGGTCCTCTCGTCTCTTGCTACCTTAAATCTACATATTCTACAGTTTCAAAAGTAAGAACTTTTGATTATTGAACAGGGACACAAAAATATTTCTATGTATATTTAAATCTGTTTTAATTTATGAAACAATGACTTAAGACTCTCCTACAACAGGGTGATAGCTTTGTTGCACAGAATACCAGTTACCAGCTGCTGCTGAGTTGATTCCAAGTCATAGCAACCTCATGTTTTACAGAGTAGAACTGCTCCATAAGGTCTTCTTGGTGTAATCTTTAAGAAGCAGATCGCGGCATCTTTCTTCCACAGTGTCACAGGATAGGTTTGAACCGCCAATCTTTAGGTTAGCAGTCCGAGCACAAACCATTTGTCCCACTTAGGTACCTTGCACCATCAGGGTTATTCACTGTTCTTGTCAATATTTGTGATTTTAGAGATCGGGGGTTCATAGTTCTTGACCATGAGAGTAGCGTCTACTTGCCTACATGTGCTGTCACCTACGGTAGAAGCAAAATGGACCTTGAAAGCAAATTTCCCTAGTTTCCAAAACATTCACTGCAGGGTTATTTATAATAGAACCAAGAGGGGAAAAAAACAATAATGACAAAAAAAAAAAAAAGCAAACACATAATGTATTATGACTGCCAAATACTAATAAAACCAATACTCTATAAGCAAACTTTTTAAAATAAAACTACAATATTACCTTTTCAGTATGTTTGCCCTATTTTAAAAAGGAAAGAAAAATGAAGATAATGTCTTACAAAAGCAGCAGATTCGGGAAAGTGATAAAGCTGCTGGAATGTACTAATTTATAAAGACTGAGTTCCAAGTTCAAGACCCAAAGTAGGTTCTCCATTTCTTGCCTAGATGCGTCTTCAAAGGCTACATAGCTTTGCTTCTGGAGCAAAGGTGCTTCCCAACATCCACCAGGTGAAAAAGGGGAATAAATGACTAAAGCTGCAAGTATCAAATGCAATTCTAATGCTTTGTCCCTGCAGCAATAAAATAAGATCACTGCAGAGCCAATATTGCAATGAAAAGACTACAACATGATAAAGAGCAGCCACAAAGAATATTTTAGTGGGACCTGCCATACATATCAACCTGAGGAACATAATGCATTGTTCTAACATATTTACGATTACCCCAAAGCTAGGTATGGTTCACTAACAAAGCTAGGAATGTTTCACCCAGGCATGTGGACTTGTCCAGTAAAAGAACCTCATCTTGGATTTATTCCAAAAGAGGCTCTCAAATGCTCAGCAGTAACTCCTGAAAGGAGGCCAGTCCAAATGGAGTGGGATAAATCCACCCGCAAAAGCGGAATTTCTGATCATAGCCACAGGTGACCCTTGCTGTGAAGTCAGAGGACAGACACAAAAACAAATTTCTATAACTGTCTACTAAATTTAAAAATGCAAATGTTAACACATATGCATTATACTCTTAGTACAAAGTGGCAAAAGTTTAAAACCTCAATGTAAAATTAAAATAGACACTGGGTCTTAAAAAAACTGTCTGCAATTTTTGAACAATGAAACCAGACTGCTAAAAGTGAAAAACCATGAATATTCCTTTGTGGCTACAGCAGTAGTTACACAGCATACTGAGTTACAGAGGCTATTTTAAAGTATTATATCTGAAAAACAAGTCTTCAGAGAAATTTCTAATAGACGCCTCTTACCTCATAAATGTTGGGGTGCCACATTTTGGTCAAGAATCTGAAGGTAGGTGGTGAATATGGGTAGTCAATAGGAAATTTAATATGCGCCTGAAAAGAAAAAGTGAAATGTTAATCAATTTATGAGACTACTAATTATTCATCTGCCTAATAATCCACCATATTACACCCCAGTGAAGCAAAGCTCCTTTCTATATTTAACTCATACAAGTGAAAGGCAGTACAATGTATAGGTATGCCTCAATGTTAAATTTTATTTTTATAATAAAAAAACTATTAGCATAAACTTATGTAGAATATATAGAACAAACTATTTTTTAACCTACATAATTTAACCATCATTCCGTAACCCAGAAATAATAAATGTTAACATTCTGATGTAGTTTCTTCCAGTGGCTTTTTGGTGCACACATATACTTATTTACAAAACTTATTTTAAAAAATTTGAACATACTCCATTTTGTATTCTGCTTTTTTCACTTACATGATATCATGAACATTTTCCCATTATAAATAACTTCTACAGTAAATGTCATAGCACTATCCCATATTTCAAATATGAAGAGATCCAGGAAAAAAGGTTCATTTAACAGTACCAGTAAGACGACGGGAAGAAGGGGCTTAGAGGACAAGAGAAGAGTAACTGAGGTAGGGAAATCAGTGAAAATGACAGGCTAAGGACCTCTAAAAATTATCTCTGCCATAAATGCAATAAGAAAAGTGGCAAAATTTGCCAACTTTTTCAGAACTCTAGGAAGTAACCAAACGCTTGCAGCAATCTAGGGAGCATGTATTCAAGAAAAATGGTTGAACCTCCATAAGAACAGCAAGCTTTGTGATGTTTTAACTTGCCCCAGGCCCATCCCCCACTCTCTGGAGTTCTGCAGTAGACTTCAAACTAACAGCTTACACTCATAGTGAAAACCAGCAGCCAGGCAGCCACTGGGAAGGACAGAACAGAAATGAAACGTCTTCAAAGCTCTAATCCCAGAGAACTGTCATTATTTGACCTGTCTGGTGGTTCTGGCAGAAGACCCCACAGGCAAGACTATCTGTATTTCACCGGATTTGGAGCACTTTTCCTGAGAGTATTTGTCAAAAACAAAGACAGGCAATGGTTTAACTTCACAGCTACCTAAGGTGGTGAATAACAGTTGGGTGAAGTGACAGACTAATAAAAAAACTGAAAAGGAAAAGTTGGTGTATGAGATGTCAGTAAGGCCTTTAAAAAGTTCTGACATATTCCTAAGAATCTAGAAGACCACGTGCACATGTAAGGCCATGCACATGCCCAAGACTGTGCATGCTCAGGTCCTCTGGCTGACTTTGGGGATCTGTGCAAGCAAGAAGTGAAGACTAAGGCAGAGTTCTTAAATAAGTGGCTGAGTGATGAAGGAATGCCCCAACATGCACATGAACCTCTCACCAAAGCTCAGTGGACTTACTGGCTCTCTGTCCAATCATAAGCTGATCACTAAGCTAACCTAGTGGAGACTTCAGTGGTCACACATGACAAAAACTACAGACTTTACAGAATTAATTCATAAAAGTCATTAAACAAACAACCAACAACAATTACAACAAACAGCAACAACAAAAAACCCTGGGAAATGGGGAAAATCTGATTTCCACAGGTGCTACATTATTTAAAACACCCAGTTTAACAAAAAATTGTGAGACATGAAAAGTGACAAGTACAGTCCATACACAGGAAAAAAGGCAATCAAGAGAAACTTCCAGAGGAAGTATGGATATTGAAGTTACCAGACAAATTTTAAGTATGTTCAAAGAAATAAAGGAAACCATAGTAAAAGCACTAAAGGAAAGTATGAGAAAAAAAGGCTCACCAAATAGAGAAGATCAATAAAGAATGAGAAATTATATAAAGAAAAAGCAAACAGAAATTCTGTAGTTCTAAATTACAGTAACTGAAATAAAAAAACTCAATCAAGGGGCAGAACAACTACAGATTGAAGCAGGTGGAAGCAATAATCAGTGGACTTGAAGACAGGTCAACTGAGATTATCCAGTCTGAGGAATAGAAAGAAAAAACAAAGAAAAATGAACAGAGCCTCAGAGACCTGCAAGAAACCATGAAGCAAACCAACATACGCATAATCACAGTCCCAGGAGGAAAGGAGAGAAACAAAGGGGTAAAAAGAATATTTTAAGAAATAATGGCCAAAAACTCAACAAATTTTATGAAAAACATTAACCTTTACATCCAAGAAACTCAAAAACTCCAAGTAGAAAAAACTCAGAGACTCAGACCTAGAAAAATCATAATTAAACTTTCAAAAGCTACTGGCAAGAGAGAAGCCTGAAAGTAGTGAGAGAAGCAAATCATCATCACATATAAAGGATCCTAAATAAACAGAAATCATGTACGTGAGAAGGCAGTGGAGTAACATATTCAAAATGCTGAGGAAAAAAAAACAAAAATTCTACAGCCATCAAAACCATTCTTCAAAAATTATGGAGAAATTATACAAGGTCAAAAAACAAAAATCACCTGGGTTTCTATACACCAGCAGTGAGAAATATGAAAGAGAAATTAAGGAAACGATTCCATTTACAATAGCATCTAAGAAAATAAAATACCTAGGAATGGGATGTGAAGGACTTAGACAATGAAAATTATAACACACTGCTGAAAGAGATTAAAGAAGACTTAAATAGACACATTGTAATTGTTACGTGCCACTGAGTCGATTCCAACTCATACTGACCCTATGTACAACAGAACAAAACACTGCCGGGGGTCCTGTGCCATCCTCAAAATCCTGGGAAACACTATATAACAAAACTTAGTAGTTTTTAAATTTAATAGACCAACCCGGGATACTTTAAAATACAGTAAAGCAGTGCCAAAACGCTCTAAGTGGGGTCTAAAAATTTCAAGCTTAAAATGCCGAGCCACATTATGAGGTTAAAGAAATGACAAACTGCCTGATGCAAAGAAAAGAGCCAACTGCCAATCAAATTTTATCCAAATTTGTATTATCCAAGGATTTCACTGTATAACAACACAAGTTATATATCACTTGTGCTCTGCTGTTAAAATATTGAACTTGATCTTATTTTTTAAACTTATTATAATCAATAAAATAAATGAGAATTAAAATTCTAATATCAAAAGCATTTAATTAGGAAGAGTATTATAGAAAGCTAGATGCCTCTTTCTGTTCTATCTTTGTATTATATACGTTTTTATTTTCTATTTGTTTGGACTCCAGAGCTCAGCATTCATAAATGAGCAAATTATGACTAAATAAAACGCCAACCAATTAGCTTTGAAATCTTAAGCAGGTAAAGTAGCTGAAGTAGTTACACAGGTATATGTGTTCACAGCTGCTTCCTTTATAGACTCATCTCCTAGCAGTCAATTAAACTTAAAACATCTGCATTTCACAAGTAATATAACTGAATATATCTTATTAAGAGCTGAACAATGTGGGAGAAGACTTTTTGATCACTCTACGTTCAGTTTCTAGTCCCCACACTACAAATATTTTCCGTGACTGAAGATTCATAAGACCCAAAGGCAGATATTTCTTTCACCAAAAAAAAGGTCAGGAAAGTTCCCAAATATTCATTGGAACTCAAAAAGAAAATATTTAGGGTATTCCCAAGTACAATTAAGAAGTCATTAAGTAACAAATCACGTGTTGGTTTCCAAATGGTGAGGAAGCAGCACCAGAACAAAATGAATACAAACTTAAGGTCAACACTGTGGACAAGGTGGTGGATAAAAAAAGCTAAAAATTACTTCTTAAAACTTTAATTGTAAAAAAGCAAACAAAAAAGTTCATTTTTCCACCATTCATTTACTTGTTCATTCAAAATTTTATTAAGCACTTCTAAATCTCAGGCTAGGTACTGAGGACCCACAGAAGAAAATAATCACACACACTCCTTACACTCTAGCAGAGTCAGAGTCACTCATATAACTACAACACATACGATATGTTACATGGGAGCATGAAAAGGAAAGTGGTTTATTCTGCTGGGCAAAGTCAGGAAAATCTTCATTTGTTCAACATCTACTGAATGCCTACTACATATAGGTAGTGTGGTTAGCTGTTGGCTGAGCAGTTCCCTGGGTAGATAAAAGCAGAGGAAATAGCATGAAGGCAGTAGGTACAGAGTAACAGCTTATACTAAAGGTACTGAGTTGTCAGGTATGGTTAGTGCAATACTTGGTATTAACTATGTACAGAAGATAAAACTGGATAAAGGTAAGTTGAAGCCTTAAGGCATTTGGACCATATCCTAGGTATTACTGGGAAACTAAGGAGCCTGGGTGGCACACAGTTAAATGCTCAGCTACTAATCAAAAGGTTGGTGGTTTGAACCTACCCAGCAGCTCCGTGGGAGAAACACTTAGCAATCTGCTCCTGTAAAGATTATAGCCTAGAAAACCCTATGGGGCAATTCTACTCTGTCACACAGGGTGGTTATGGGTGGAAAATCGACTCGACAATACCTAACAACTAAAAAATTTTAGTAGAAAAGTAATGACAAGATGTATATTTTAGAAAAATGACTGTGAACATTTCAATTGTTGTCAGAGAACTATATAACCTTTTTAAAAGGAAAAAAAAGGATGACATTGAAATCAACAGCCCTGGCACTCTTTGCCAGTCAATAACTGCCTCACCCAAGTAACCATTCTTCCACAGCTGATCTAAGAAGCCTGTGCAAAAACTACCAATCCTGATCAGCAGTTTGCTCTAGTTGGAGAGACTGACTGACCAGCAAATAACTGACTTTGGTGTTTCTTTGGTTCAGATTCTGTAGCCATTAAGAAAGATGTGGTAGACCTATACAGACGAACACAAAAAGATATCCAAAGACATGTTAAGTGAAAAATGGCAAATAAAGGCAATTACACCTACTCCTCATTTATCTGACATTCGCGCATTTACGATAATAGTAAAAAATCACTATCCAACTATTTTGTGCATTAACAAGGCAGCGGGCATAGCAACAACGGCTGCAGAGTGGCCCATCCCTTGAGGGTCTTAGAGAGGCCTCCAGGAAGCTGGGTCACGCTGCCCCACACCCTCTGCTCCCTCTTGCCAGTGGCCGCATCCAGCTGCCACTCGGGGCTGGCCTCCTACGTGGCCACAGCCACTAGGCAGACACGCAGGCAGCATCCAGCCAGCAGCGTCTATCCTGGGGTTCCCAGGTCCTATGTGGCCTGAGACCCTGCAGCTCAAAATTACTATGGGGTGGGAAGGGAGGAAAGAAAGAAAGGCACAAAAGAGGGTGTTTGGAAGAAATGCTTAGGAGTTTAATGACATCCCAAAGTGAGCTGAAGCCTCTGTCCTGGTAGGGCTGGGTGTGCCGCCAGGCTCCCAGCCCCTTGCAGGGAGCCTCGATGACTCACTAGGCCCAGAGGGCACAATAGCTCAGAACACAGGGCTTGCAGGGGTGGGAGTGATGCCCTGGAGGCGGCCCTGTGAGGGAAGCTCTGACCCAGCAGAGAAGGAAGGTGAAGTGGTTAAGCCATAGGCCCTCCAGTCACATAGCCTGGCTATATCCAGCTTTGTCTCCTCCAAGCCTCCTTCTCCACAGAGGAATAATCCATAACTGGATTCATCACAGTGATCAGCACATCAGTGAAGCTTAGCTGTCATTACCATCATATTTCCAAAAAAAAAAAACAGACAAAAGGATGGTCTGAAAACAGAAAAAAAAAATCCTCCATTTTTGCATAATATTAATTTTCGCGTAATGCCCTTATGGAGTCTTGTGTGTGTGGGTCATGTGTGGAATGAGCACCTTTACTTTGCAGTTATAGACTGCATATATGTAAGCATTGGTTCTTTCTGCAGAAATCTTTAATTCAAGTTATCAATAAGTGAAAGTAGCATCTATGATATTTAGATCTTATCCATTTACTTATTAAACTGTTAAGTACTAGAGTCTAAGCTAATCAAATTCATACGCAGATAAAATAAAAAATTAAACACCCGAAGTTCACTACTTAAAAAATTACTCATGAAGTACAGTTTTGATTTGACCTATACAGAGCTATATAAAGATATACAAGAAACAAATCTGAAAAGTCACACCTAAAAATACACAATTGTTACAGAAGTAACTCTGAGAGGCTTTTTCAGGTAACTTCTTACATCTTTCTTGGCTAACCTGCAAGCTCATAAGGACAAAAACCTCCAAAATTACCATATATGCCCCTCCTTAAAATACTCAGACCATTCCCAAATGAATCCTCAATGAAATTACTGACCTCACCACACATTTCCATTTCTAGTTATTCAGACACGGAACATTATGTAAATATTTTAATTTATTCAGTCATTCAATATAAATTTATTGAGAATCAATCATGGTGCCAGGTACTAACACAGGAGGTGGGAAACAAAGATATTTAGAACACTACCTCTATTCCTGAATGGCTTATGGTTTAGTTGAAAAGACAGACATGCAATTACAAATTAAGTGCCTTTAACGAGTTATCTACTAGGTGCTAAGAGAAAACTATGAAAGAAATGCCTAACTCTGCGATCAGGGAAGATTTACAGAAGGGTGATGCTGTTGCTGTTAGCTGCCATCGAGTCAGCCCCCGACTTACAGTAACCCCATGCACGACGGGAAGAAACACTGCCCCCTCCTGTGCCACCTCCAACTTAGCTCAAGTATCCTGGCGACACTTGAGCTAAACAGAGGCCAAGGTGAAAGGGACCTTGCAGAAGAGAAAGAATGTAAAAGGCTTACAGATGTGAATAAAGGCAGACAGCAGGAATGAATAAGACTTATTTTGAGACGTCTAGGAAGTGTAATAAAAGAGACCTAGTGACTGATTTGATATTAGGATTGAAAGGAAGGAAAAAAATTAAAAGACATTCAATTTTCTGGATTGGAGAAATAGCATGATGACAGAAGTGGTGATAAATAATACTTATAAAGTGGTAAACATTTTGCTAAATAAATACCTTATATGCATTATTTCATTTCATCACTCAGTTATGAAATTAACAAGTGAGAAGTATAGTCACAAGCGCGAATGACCTCCTAACTGAGGAAAAGATTATTTTCTAGTCTTCATCTTTGACTACCAGAAAGCATTTTCCCATGTTTATAATTTTATCTTCTTCAACCTCTTCATTCCCTTGGCTTCTCAAATTCCATCATCTCCTCATGCTCTTACTTTCTGCCCGCTCTTTCTCATACATGGTTCCTCCCAAGATCTTCCTTTTAACTTAATGTGCTCTCACAGTAACTTTCACTGGTTCCCTATTCTCCTCAAATATGATACATTATAAAAACAAAAAAAATCTGGGCAAGAAAAGGGAACCCTAAGATGTACAACCAAAAAGTCACTTAATATATGTAAATAAAGTATACATTGGTTTGGAACAAAAGTTTTATAGCCTCCAATGTGCAATATTAAAATAATTTTGTTATCCCACTGATTATTTTCATATGATATTTTAGCCATGATAAAAAACGACTATGAGTGATGAGATTTATCCAAATTGTTCCTGCTACTTGGTTATTATTATACAAACTATTAAATTGTTTAAGAAAAAGTTTCCTTGCCTTAAAAACAACTGTAGTTGGTAATAGCTTGGGTGACAACAAACGTGGAGTGTTTACTGCTGCATTTGGACTAGTGCCTGGAGTTAGTGTGAAATAAGGACACTTCCACCACGGAGTTTTTTCTGCTATGTCATCAGCTCACATCTGCTATAGGATATGTTTCCAATATGATGTCAGCAAAAGTAATCAAAACATGTTTTCTTATTCACTTGCTGAAAGTTTCAAAAGTCTGCTACCGCCAGTATAAACTTTTAAATTGTTCATTAACAACATGTGAAGAACAAAGTGAGTTCTAGTGATACTATCAAATGTGCCACAGGCTTTAATGTCAAGAATTTTTTAATTAAAAATTCCAATCTAAAAAATTTAATTCAGAATTACTATAGAATATAATTATCCTAAAATAAAGATGAACTATAGATGATAACAGGAAACTCCTGATGCTCTTACTGAACTCTAAAAAGTAAACTTCAGACCTTAAAGGAGAAGCATGTATACTAATATTGAGAGTCCTCTGTAGTGTTTGTTTTTTTTTTTCAATGCAATAATGTTCTCATGTTTCTTTCAGCTTGGGAAGTAAAGTCTTTTTCCCCAAAATAAATACTAGAGGAATCCATGGCACCACCAGCTGGGTTAATGTTTGTTAAACATAAAAATAGAGGAGACATTTGAAATGTGTGAACACACACAATTACTGCTACTTCCTCATGACCACCAAAACTACAGAAAAGGGATTTTTATTTTTTAAAAAGACACAAAAATAACAAAATTTTGGAAGCTGTATACCAGAGGGATGAGTGATTTAGAAGACCAAAGAAAATTTAAAACCATACTGGTGGCTGGGAAACCAAGGAGTATGCTTACTTCCTCCTCAGAACCACAGAAAATCTCAAATAGCAGGCACCAAGCACAAGTGTGGCTGAAAACAGGAAGACTAGTCGAAAGTCTGTATACAGAGTAGCCAGATCCCTAGAACCCCTCCCTCATCCAGATCAGTGACTAGCCCACTACACTAGCAGAAGACTAGAGTTTACCCTCTGCCATGGCTGAGCCAGAGACACTGAACTCAGGATCATCAGCCTGAGTTGAGCCTGGGGAAGCCAAACTGAAAATAGGGAAAATCTAACAACAGAATAGTTACGATCCTGAATTTCCTTTTATCTGCTTGGCTCTAAGGACGCAACCAGGCCTATACATACCAGGTAGAAGAAGAGGATTCCTTTCTGAGGAAACTGACCAGAGCCCCCTACCCCTGAAAAACTTAAAAGATATAACAGATGGGAAAAGTCCAGCCAGATCACCGTAGGGTAACACCCAACAGTTTTCAATCTGCTTCACTCTTAAATATGAATGGACAGGATCTCCAGACATTTGATGAATGCCTAGAGGGTTAAAAAAAAAAAACACCACCTTGGCACAGACAAGCAAATATGAGAGGGCAGTTGGAAAAACCTCAAAAGCTGTAATATCTTCAGAATGTTTAGAAAACATAGGGAATCCGTGAAATAAGAATAGGAGGCAAAAAAAAAAAAAAGACCATCCAAGTAAGAAAAAAAGGGGAAACTTTAGATACCTCCCAGAAGACAGAACAAGAACAAAGCCTTTTTTTTTAAAAAAAAATCAGAAGACAGTCCAGAAAGGTCAGCATTCACATAACTAGAATTCAAAAATGATAAAACAAAGAATAAGGTTGGAAGACTCACACTTCCCAATTTAAAAATTTACTACAAAGCTACAAAAATCAAAACAGTGTGTGGTACTGGCATAAGGATAGACATGCTGACCAATGGAAGAGAATTGAGAGTCTAAAAATAAACCCTCACATTTATGGTCAATTTTTTTCAACAAGGGTGCCAAGACCATTCAATGGGGGAAAGAACAGTCTCTTCAACAAACGGTGCTGGGAAAACTGGATATCCACATGCAAAAGAATGAAGCTGAACACCTACCTTACTTACACCACCATATGCAAAAATTAACTGAAAATGGATCAAAGACCTAAATTTAAGAGCTAAAACTATAAAACTCTTAGAAGAAAATATATGGAGAAGATCTGCATGACCTTTGATTTGGCAATGGTTTCTTAAATATGACACTATAAACAGAGGCAACAAAAGAAAAAAATAGATAAACTGGACTTCATTAAAATTAAAAACTTACAGAAAGGACACTATCAAGAAAGTGAAAAGACAACCCACAGAACAGGCTCTTATAGTACTGGTAATGTTCTGTTTCTGACGGTGGGTAATGGATATATGGATGACCCAGTTTGTGAAGATAGATCAAGCTTATGATATATGTACTTTTGACGTATGTACTTTTCTATATGAACATACTTTGATAAAATGAAAAATGTTTACTTTCAATAAAAAAGTTAAAATAAGACAATCTTATGTATTAAGAGATTTATATTTCTGACAGAATTCAGGGATAAATTACTGGTAAGCACATCAGAAAACTAAGTAAATGGGGTGGAGAGGACAATCATTAACTCCAGCAAAAACAAGACACTTCATATGAAAAAAAAGGTAATGATGGCATAGAACATGGCTCAACTGGAACTATTATTTACATAATCACATTAATGTAAACACTTAAAATTAATCTAAACCAAAATTATAACTAAATTGTTAGAAGGGTGGGAGAGTTAATGAATGTATCTGTGGGATGGAGTGCTATAGTAATGAGAGAACTCCATTTTCCATAGTACAAATTCACTAGTTATTAACAAAACAACAGTAAAATGAGAAAATAAACAGAAAATAAAAATATTTATAAATATGAGGACAAATACCAGAAGAAAGAGTTTCTACCCCTGAACTCTGTGGGAGGAAGGGTTCAGGGACAGGAAAAGGATACGGCAGTGTTTTTCATTATAAATCTTGTAGGATAACTAGATCTTTCAAACCATTTACATGTATTACTTTGATAACTTTAAAAATAGGTTTAGTGGGAATGCAAAATGGTACAGCCGCTGTGGAAAAGTTGGGCAGTTCCTCAAAAGTTAAACATAGAACTACCATATAAACCAACAATCCCAATCCTAGGTATATACCCAAAATAACTAAAAGCAGGAACACAGACAGAAACTTGTACACCAATGTTCACTGCAGCACCGTTCATAATAGGCAAAAGGTGGAAACAACCTAAAAGTCCATCAGTGGATGAATGAATAAACAAAATGTGGCATATACGTACGATGGAATATTACTCAGCTATAAAGAGAAAATTAAGTCCTGATATATGCTACCACACGGATGAACCTCGAAAACATTATGCTGAGTGAAATAAGTCAGTCACAAAAGGACACGTATTGTATGATCTCATTTATACGAAACAGACAAGTGTATAGAGACCAAAGTTTATTAGTAGTTACCAGGTGTGGGGATTTGCTTAGGGAGCACTGAGTTTCTGTTAATGGTGATAAAATAATTCGGAAATGGATAGTGGTGATGGTTGCAGATGATGAATGTAACCAATGTCACTGAACTATACATGTAAAAAATGCTGAACTGGCAAATGTTTTGTTATGTACTGTTACCACACTAAAACAATTTTTAAAAATAGATTTTTTTTTTTAAAAAAAGACCAGACTTACTGGTCTGACAGAGACTGGAGGAACCCCCAAGATATGGCCCCCAGACACCATCATAACTCAGAATTGAAGCTACTCCCGAAGTTCATCTTTCAGCCAAAGATTAGACAGGCCTATAAAACAACAATAACACATGTGACGAACATGCTTCTTAGACCAATCGAGTATACGAGACCAAATGGGCAACACTGCCCAAAAGCAAAGACAAGAAGGCAGGAAAAGAGAGGAAAACTGGACAAATGAACATGGAGTACCCAGGGTGGAAAGGGGGAGAGCGCTGACACATTGTGGGGACAGGAACCAAAGTCACAAAACAATTTGTGTATAAATTTTGAATGAGATACTAATTTGCTCTGTAAACTTTCACCTAAAGTATGCGTGCGCACGCGCGCGCACACACACACAGGATAACTGACTGGTGTCTTAGTATCTAGTGCTGCTATAACAGAAATATCACAAGTGGATGGCTTTAACAAACATAAATTTATTCTCTCACAGTCTAGGAGGCTAAACCCTTTGCCGTCAAGTTGATTGCAACTCATACAGACCCTATAAGACAGGGTAGAACTGCCCCATAGGGTATCCAAGGAGCAACTGATGGATTTAAACTGCCTACCTTTTGGTTAGCAGCCAAGCTCTTAACCACTGTGCCATCAGGACACCAGCTCCCCAGGAATGCTTTCTCTCTCTGTATGTTCTGGGGAAAGGTCCTTGCCACCAATCTTTCCCTGGTCTAGGAGCTTCTCAGCACAGGGACCCCAGGTCCAAAGGATGCACTCCGCTCCCAGAGCTTCTTTCTTGGTGGCATGAAGTACCACTCTTCTCTGTTTCCTTCTCTATTTTAAATCCCAAAAGAGATTGGCTCAAGATACAACTTAATCCTGCAGATTGAGTCCTGTCATTAACATAACTGCCTCTAATCCTGCCTCGTTAACATCACAGAGGTTAGGATTTAAAACACACAGGATAATCACATCAGATCACAAAATGGTGGAAAATCATGCAATACTGGGAATCATCGCCTAACCAAGTTGACACACATTTTTGGGGGACACAATTCAATTCATAACAACCAGTCAAAGCAAAAATTTTAAAAAAAATAATACATTGTGAAGTTTCTAACATAAGTATAATAAAATACAATAACACAAGGATTGGAAGTGGAAATTTTAAGTATACTGTTGTAAGTTTCTTACATTATACCTGAAGCTGTATAATATTTTAGAAGCAGACCGTGATAAGTTAAAAATATTGTAAACTCTAAAGCAACCACTTAAATACTAAGATGTATAATTTAATAAACCAAGAGTGGAGATAAAATGGAATTATTAAAAAAAAAAAAAAGGTTTATTTGTTAATAACAACAGAATTATGTGGCATTTTGGCCTCTCACAGAATTCCTACTATATGACCACGTGCTGTAGGTAACTCATGAATGATTTGTTATAGCTAACCTAAGAATAATGGGAACCTTGGCAGCCAGGATGAGATATCCTGGGTTCTTGGTCTTCTGAACACATGAGCTGAAAGCTAAGTGCTTTTGTGTTTTCAGCCACAAGAAAAGCATTCAGTGCTAAGGGATTATTTCTCTCAGCTTTCTGCCCTTATTAACAAGGCATCTTCAGCAGTATATATTTACACACATGAACAGTGGTAAATAAAATTACTAAGCAGTTTTGTCTCTATATTAGGAGAATGTACCAATAACAAGTTAAAAATGATTCTGCATAATTATCAACTCCAAAAGGTACAGATAACAAGATAAAAATAAGTATCAATTATATTCTTTCTAAATTTGTTTTTCATGGACAACTTTCTCTAGTCATGACTTTCTCTAGTCATGACACCAAAGGTTAAAACCCTAACAGAGATGACTGATGAATTTTATAATATAAAATACGTAGCATAAAAATTAAACAATTTTATATAACAAAACATACCATAAACATGGTTAAAAGGCAAAACCACGAACTATCTATAGTAAAACAAGTAAAAAAAGAGAAATATACTCTACTACTTAGGAGCCTATTCATGGAATCTCTAGGGCTTTGAGAAGCCTAGATAGAAAACCACTCCTACAGGCAAAGTGAATCAGCAACTTTTAAGAAATATTAGGATAATTTTCTTTACGTATGCAACTAGGAAATGATATGACGGTACACAACATATAACTGATCCAAGCAGAGGGAAGTACATGCCAAGCACCAAGTTTATTAATAACAAGAAAAGGATTTTAATAGTCATCTGCCTGCATTATGAACTATATTTTGCATTCCTGCCTGTCTTAGTTATCTAGTGCTGCTATAACAGAAATACCACAAGTCAGTGGCTTTAACAACAGAAAATTTATTCTTTCACAGCCTAGGAAGCTAGAAATCTGAATTCAGGGCACCAGCTCCAGGTGAAGGGTTTCTCTCTCTGTCAGCTCTGGGGGAAGGTCCTTGTCATCAATCTTTCCCTAGGATGTCGGAGCTTCTCAGCACAGGGATCCCAGGTCCAAAGGACCAGCTGCACTCCTGGTTCTTCTTGCTTGGTGGTAAAGAGGTCCCTCTCCTCTCTGCCCCCTTCTCTCTTTTATATCTCAAAAGAGACTGACTCAAGATACAAGCTAATCCTATAGATTGATTCCTGCTTCAGGAACATAACTGCCTCTAATTCTGCCTCATTCACATCCTAGAGGTTAGGATTTACAACATATAAGATAATCACATCAGATCACAAAATGGTGGACAACCACACAATACTGGGAATCATGACCTAGCCAAGTTGATACATATTTTTGGGGGAACACAATTCAATTCATAATACTGCCTAACTAGCTGCCAGGGAAAAACACTACAGATTCTTGAGCAGGGGGCTAACATAATTAAAGTGCTATTTCAGAAAGAATAATCTGATAAGATGTATGCATGACAACTGAAGGGGGCTAAAATAACTCACTGGAATCCATTTAGGAACCCAGATATGAAGTTACAAAAGTCTAGACTATCACAGCGGCCACGACAAAAGAGAAAAAGGAATAAATCTAACTCTTCGCTATGTTTCTCATATCAGATGACAAGCAATAAAGTTTTGTCACCAAAGGTGAAAGCAAATCAACAAATGATACCTGCAGTGGCAGTCATATGGAGAATAATAGACTGAAAAGATTTAAAACTCTTTTCTTCACTAATCCATATTTTACTCTGTCAAATAATAATAAAGGTTAAATATATGTCATCTTTTTTCAAAATCAAAAATTGTTACTTCAACTTCTGAGGTAAAGAAAAGAGATCCTCATTAAAATTGCAGAGGACTATGTCAGATCCTGTTGCCTCACATTATCTAATTACTTGTTAAAACTTAACAGAGTTATCTCCTATTCTTTTTTACCACACCACCCCCAGAAAGGAAAAAAAAAGGCATGTGTCAGACGTGCCAAATAAGTCAAAAATGGAAATTTGATGTTATACAACCATGGATCTGTGAAAATTCTGATTTCAAACACACATGAATTCAAGAGTGAACAAATGTGACATACAGAGAAATCATTTAGAAAACGTACTGGCAGTACTGTTTCTACTTTACCAAAGAATGGTAGGGCATAGAGGTATGAAATGCATACCATGCCAATATCACAAGATGCTGGATCCTCACTCTCCCAAAAAGGTATCCGCCACCTGCACCCTAATTAATGATAGAGAATGTTAGAGAAAGTAATTAGCAATCAAAAGGAAAGGGGAAGGTAATAAAATACTAACTTACACCGAAGGCTAAGATGCCAGGAGAAAAAGAAGCTTATGCAGGAAAGTTTATTTGCCTGTCAGGAAAGTTTTATTCCCAATCAAGAGAATTTCCTCTACAAAATTATTTGAAAAACATGCCTTCCTAAAATTCAATTATACTAATAAAAAATTCGGACACTGTCATGGATTGAATTGTGTCCCCCCAAAATGTGTGTCAACTTAGCTAGGCCATGACTCCCAGTATCGTGTAACTGTACACCATTTTGTCATCTGATATAACTTTCCTGTGTGTTGTAAATCCTGTCTCTAGGATGTTAATGAGATGGGATTAGTGGCAGTTATGTTAATGAGTCAGGACTCAATCTATGATTGTGTTTTAAGCCAATCTCTTTTGAGATATAAAAGAGAGAAGTGAGCAGAGAGACACATGGGGACCATACCACCAAGAAACAAGTCAGGAAAATAGTGCGTCTTTTGGACCCAGGGTCCCTGTGCTGAGGAGCTCCTAGTCCAGGAGAAAATTGATGATAAGGACCTTCCTCCAGAATCCACAGAGAGAGGAAGCCTTCCCTTACAGCTGGTGCTCTGAATTTGGACTTCTAACCTCCCAGACTGTGAGAGAATAAATTTCTCTTTGTTAAAGCCATCCATTTGTGCTATTTCTGTTATAGTAGCACTAGATGACTAAGAGACACACACACAAGGATTATATACTTAACATTTAAAAAAAAAAAAAAATTGCATCTTATTGAGTCCAAAATCACTCTGGAAAACAAAACAAAGAAAAATAATGACTCAAGGCTCTGATGCCACACAAAGCCATATGTAAACTTGTACCTTCAACTATTCAGGAAAAATTCCTAGTTCTAATAAGGTTTCCAAAATAAGCATGTAAAGAAGAAAAACAGTTTTGAGAGTCTTATCCTACTCTTAAGACTTTATGACTCCATTTTAATGCTTTATATAAATCATTCTTGTGGGCACTTAGAAAATAGGACCTTTCAGTTAAAACAGGGATATTCTCAAGGGTCTAAAATTATCACCCCAACAAGGCTTGCACTAATCCAAAACACACAAAATAATAAGTGTTGGAGAGGTTGTGGAGAGATTGGAAAGTTTATGCCGTGCTGCTGGGAATGTAAAATGGTACAACCACTTTGGAAAACAATTTGGCGTCTCCTTAAAAAGCTAGAAATAGAAGTACCATATGATCCAGCAATCCTACTCCTACAAATATATCCTAGAGAAACAAGAGCTGTCATATGAACAGATATATGCACACCCCTGTTCACTGCAGCACTGTTCGTAACAGCAAAAAGATGGAAACAATCTAGGTGCCCATCAACAGATGAAAGGATAAACAAATTATGGTACATACACACAATGGAATACTATGCAACGATAAAGAACACTGATGAATCCGCGAAACATCTCACAACATGGATGAATCTGGAGGGCATTACGCTGAGTGAAATTAGTCGCAAAAGGACAAATATTATATGAGACCACTATTGTAAGAAATCAAGAAAAGGTTTAAATACAGAAAAAAGCATTTTTTATGGCTACGAGGGTGGGGAGGGAGGAGGAGGGGAATTCACTAACTAGATAATAGAGAAGGATCAACTTCGGTGGAGGGAAGGACAACACACAATACAGGGGAATTCAGCACAACTGGACCAAAGCAAAAGCTAAGAAGTTTCCTGGATACATCCAAATGCTTTTCAGGACACAGTAGCTGAGGCTGGGGTCTGGGGACCACAGTTTTGGGGGACATCTAGGTCAACTGGCATAACAAAGTTTATTAAGAAAATGTTCTGCATCCCACTTTGGTGAGTGGCCTCTGAGTTCTTAAAAGCTTGCTAGCGGCCATCTAAGATGTATCAATTGGTCCCATCCCACTTGGAGCAAAGGTGAATGAAGAAAACCAAAGACAGAAGGAAAATATTAGCCGAAGAGACTAAAGGACCACATAAACCAGAGACACCACCAGCCTGGGACCGGAAGAACTAGATGGTGACTGGCTGCCACCAATGACCGCCCTGACAGGGAACACAACAGAGAGTCCTGGATGGAGCAGGAGAAAAGTGTGGAGCAGAACTCAAATTCACATAAAAAGACCAGACTTAATGGTCTGATGGAGATTGAAACTATGGCCCCCAGATAGTCTGTTAATCCAGAACTGAAACCATTCCCAAAGCCCACTCTTCAGACAAAGATTAGACAGGCCTTTAAAACAAAAAAATCATACACATGAGGAATGTGCTTCCTAGTTCAATCAGACACACGAGACCAAGTGGGCAGCTCCTGTCAGGAGGCAGGATGAGAAGGCAAGAAGGGACAGGAACTGGTTGAATGGACACAGGGAACCCAGAGTGGAAAGGGGGAGTGCGCTGTCACATTGTGGGGACTGCAACTAATGTTACAAAACAATATATGTATAAATTTTTGTATGAGAAATTAACTTGAGCTGTAAACTTTCACCTAAAGCACGATTAAAAAAGAAAAACAAAACTATCAGGTAGAGATTTTAAATTAAACTTTGGCAACAAGCATAAACAAATTTGAATAGAAATTCTCCTTCCTAGTTTAGCTTAGTTTTCATGAGTGGCTAAGTGTGTCACCTCTGGGCAGATATCAGAGTATTCTTAATCTACCAAGAAATAAAATACACAAAGAGAAAATAAAGTACATTTACAAATATGGATGATGCAATTAACATTTTAAAACTTAAAAATTTATAAAGGTGTAATGGTTTTCAAATCATTTGCATTACTGCTCCCAAACACGAAAACTGTAAGTCACACTATGTATTTTTTTAAAGATGAAAATTCACTCATAAAATGAAATGCAAGGAAAATAAGACTTTTATCCAGCATAGTCCTAGAGTGAGATGAAATGGTTTAGCAATGACTCTAACTTAGAAATTTAACATTTATACCATATCATAGTTCATCAATTTTCAAATAACTAAGCTTAACAAAATATTGTTACTGCCCTCTCCTGTTCCCTGGTAACTTTGTTCATATTTTCTTTAATCTCTGATTCCGATGTAAAGGTAAGATATCTCTCAGGGGAGAAAGGAGCACTACCCTTCTGAATCTAATTTAATCTTCCTGAGAGGGTTCTGAAGATACTTCAGGATACTATATCAAAATTATTATTTATATCACTGAGTAATGTACTACATGTAGATATGTGAACGTGAACAAGTATTTTATCTGCTAGAATGAATAATTAGCTTTTACTATATGCAATTTATATGCAATTAATCTGTGAGTTGGAAAAAATTCTGAATTAAGAGAAAACAGTGCCTTATTAGCATCTCAGCATTACTGTAGAAATTAACCCAAGACTGCATATTTTATATGCAGAGTCCCTGGGTAGTGTAAACAATTAACACACTTGGCTACTAACCAAAAGATTGGAGGTTCAAATCTACTGAGAAGCTTCTCAGAAGAAAGGCCTGGCAATCTACTTCCGAAAAATTGGCCACTGAAAACCCTATGGAGAACAATTCTACTCTGACACACATGAGGTCGCCATGTCAGAATCCACTCGAAGGCAATCCACTCGAAGGTTTGGTTTTAGTTTTACCTAACGAGTCAAAATCAAATCAACAGCAGTGGGAGTTTTTTTTTTTTTTTTGTTATATGTAAACAAATGAAAGATATTCTCTCAGGGCTTTAGCCATTATTGGAACAACTCTGAGCAAAGTAGCAAAAATATTCTCAAGGTATTGTATACTAAACCAAACCTGTTGCCATCGAGTCAATTCCAACTCAAAGTGACCCTACAGGACAGAGTAGAACTGCCCCATTAGGGTTTCCAAGGAGCAGCTGGTGGAATCGAACTGCTGACCTTTTGGTTAGGAGCTGAGCTCTTAACCACTACGCCATCAGTGCACGTGTCTTTCAACAATTAGCCCATTTTTATATAGTTAAAGCATAAAAGGTTCAAATCTTGCCAGTCTAATCCACTAGCTGAGCTGTTTAAAAACACACGCACACAAAGGTAAATATTTTACCTTGCAAATTAAATACCTAAATATAACTTTCAAGTACTGTTTGTCATAGGAAATAACACTTAAAATTAAAAATTATTTTAAATTAAGTAAAACTCAATCTTAATTTTAGTTCAAACACTGAAGAATGAACATAAGTATTCATTTCTACTCTCTCCTGAAACCCTAGCAAAATGACAGTAAGAGGAATAAAATATATATATATATAAACTCACAGTATAAAGAAAATGGAGAGGACAGTAGATAAGAGGTAGGATACCACTCATACACAGATGCACACATATATATCTGTAATATGGAAAAAGGCCCTGAAAAGTATATGCCACCATGTGAACAATGATAATTCCTAGAAGGTGGGATAACGGATGATTTAATTTAAATCTTTTAGATTTATCTCTGTTTTCTTTCTTACTTCTTAATAAACGTACAGTAAAACCTGTAAAAGCCGGAACCTGTGTAAGGTGGAAACCGGTCAGAGAAGGAAAACTTTAGTATTTTCCACTAATAGAGAGCAACTAAGACTGCACCTGTCTAAGGTGGAAAACTTGTGAGACCCGAACAAACAAGGCAGTCCCAAAGAGTTCCAGCTCTCAAATGTTTCACTGTATTACCAAGAGAGTTTTGAAATATGAACAAGATGGATTTAGCAGACCTTAGAAGGTAGGAATTTAACTGTGTGTGGTGTGGTGTAACGGACTGCCTTCTGTGTGGCCTTTCTAGCCACCGTCTTATAACTCCCACCCAGTGACTGGGTGGGACTGTGTGATAGGGTAATTGTGGCCCACCAAAGGGATTGGTCAGTTTTGCCATCCTGATGGGCTTAAAATGGGCCACCCCAGAGGCGGGACAGAGAAGAGCCGACCACCACCAAGGAAAGAAAGATCGGCAGGAGAGACTCTCAGGAGAGACCTGCAGGAGATGGCACAGTGGGCTTCCTGGCCCATGGAGCAAGAAAACCTGAGTGCCCTTGGGCAGAGACTGACAGCCAGGAAGAAGCCTACGTCTGACCCACAAATTTGGGACTTGCCAGCCTCCACAACTGTGTGAGCCATTTCCTTTATACAGTTCGTGAGTTCTCTGCTACACTGCAGCGAATTAGGGAACCCAAAGATAGGAAGGACAGTACTGAATGGAGAGGGAGTAGTTGATGTTAGAGATGATGGGTGGTACAGCAGCTTAGAAAAGTCAGACATTTGGGACATCTTTAACCTCCACCTCACAGGAACTAGCACTGTGCTAATCTTTATAAAAGAAATTATTCGTTTAGTGAGGTAGGGAAGGGAGGTTGAAGCAAGCTCAAATGTACACTGAAACCTAGAAAGGCTTAAGAATTGAGCACTGTAAGTACCTTTGGAAGTCAAGTGAGGTGTATATAAATAAAAATAAAAGGTGTATAGATACGGTTAAAAACAGCCAGATCTCTTCCTCCAGCCCACCAGCCAGGTAACTACTCAACACTGCAGAAGACTGAATTTACACTCTGGGAAGGTTAAACAGGAGAACCTCTAGCTGAGAGTAGAAGTGAGCTCAATTATTGAAGACAACGGGGATTAGGTAGAAGTCTATAATTAAATGGTTAAGACTTCAGGCTTGACTCACTCACCACCCAACCTAGAAGCCAGCCTTTTATCCCTCAGATGGAAGACTAAGATTCTTTTCCAGGCAAACTGCTCACTCAAGAAAAAAGATTTACAGATACTGATATTTGGGGATCCCCCATAAGCCTAAATTTGTCATGTAAGCTTCTTGAGACTCACTGATCAACAACCTCTACTCGCACACAGTTTCCCATTTGCAGCTTTTTAGTGCCTCTCTCGTAAATATGAATCAAGGGCTAAGGAAAACCCGACATTTGAGGAAGGCCTCCAAAATGAAAGAATTAGAAGGAAAAAAAAAAAAAGTAAAAAGCAACTTAAAGAAAACAGAGATAAGTGCAAAGAACAGAAAATACTATAATTAATACCTTCAGAGGATTTTTATTTCATAAAATAAGGACAGTAAGTAATAAAAGAGAAAATTTAGAGGAAAAAAAAGAATTCCAATTAATAACAACCACAGTTAGAGATGCATATTGAATTATTTATGGGTAAAATGGCATGACGTCTAAATCCATTTTAAGAAACTGGGGAGATGAAACGAAATTGGCAAAATGTTAATCACTGAAGGTGGGCGACAGGTACATCAGAGTTCATTTTAATATTCTCTACACTTTAGTTTATATTTACATTTTCCATGATAAAGTTTTTTAAATGATAGCCAAAATTTAAAAACAAATCAAAAGATTCAGAAGATTAAAGTTGACAAAATCATATCAGAAAGCAGAATGAAAAGACAAAACAATATGAATATTAGAGAATCAATCTAAATTCATCATCCAAATAACAGGAGTTCCAGAAGGAGAGAAGAAAAGAAAGAGAATTAAAGAAATAATTCAGGAAAATATCCCAGAATTGAAGGGCTAGAGTTTTCAGACTAAAAGAAGCCTCCAAGTATAATAACTGATAAAAGACCTAAAATGAAACTAAGAATACATAGTCTATTTGATCATATAGAAAATAGTATACAAAAGAGTTTTACAAATCTGTTAGAGAATTTGGAATCATAAATACGAGTGAGAAAGGAAACCAAGTAAAATGGAAAAACAAGATAATTATTAACCCTAGGAAAAACAAGATTTTCCAAGAAAGGAAATATAACCATAGTAACAACTTGGGAAAAGTAACTCACAATAATTATATAATCAAAATAAGGTAAACATTTGATATTGCTATAACTATACTGGGAAAGAGAAAGGAAGGGGAAATCATAGGGCGCATGGTATAAGAGGGCTTAAACCCTTTTATTCCTTAATAGTAAGTCAATAAACATGTTAAAAACTGAAAAATCGTTAAGTATAGACACACTATGCAGAAATCTGGAGGTAAATACTATACCAGAAAACAAACAAGCATGACTAGAGATGTGAAGTGGGGGGGAGGAGGGATAAGAGGTAAAGCAAGGAACTACTGTTTAACAACACAAGGCTACCAGTACCTTTTGATTTTTAAAACTACATACACATATTACTTAGATAAAAGTAAAACAAAACAAAGAAATTTTAAAAATGGTGCCTCCTGGGAGAGGAGGGGTGCCTGGGAAGGTAAGCAGGGGAACTAGCTGTAAACGCTATTATGATGACTTTATGGTAATGTACTTGAAAACCTACATAAAAATGGAGAAACACACAGAAAAATATAAAATGCCAAAACTGGTGCAAAAACAAATAGAGAACTTAAATAGACTAATAAAATCTGAAGAAATTAAACTGGTAATTCATTTTTAAAAAATTTTAAGAGTTTCTTTTCAAAGGATATCTTAGACAAAGATTACAAGAAAATACCTTATATAGAAATAATCCGTATAATCAACAAGAAAACACCAACCGTATTACAAAAAATGGCGAAAAAAAATCTAAATAGGCACTTTACTGAAAAGGAAACTCAGTAAGTACACGCAAAGATAAAAGAATTACTATCAGAGAAAGAAAATATTTTTTTAAAGTGAGCTATTTTACACTTATTAGATCAGCAAAAATTAGAAAGCTAGATACTAACAACTGTTAGTTGGAACACAGAGATAAAGGAAACATACACTGCTAGTTGGGAGTACAGACTGGTGAAGCTATTCTGGAGAGCAATCCTATACTATTTAATCAAATTAGGTATACACATCCCCTATAATTCAGCAGTTCTGTTTCTGCATCTATATTCCAAAGAAATTCTCACAAAGGTGCATAATGGGAGTCTTATCTGGATATTCACTATAGCACTGATAGTTACAAAGTGAAGCTGGAGACAACCTGGGTGGTTATCACTAAGAATGGGTAGGTAAACTGGGATGGAAGTACACCATATAATATTATGCAGTAGTCACAAGCAACAGATTAGGTATACACATAATAACATGGATGGATTTTAAGAATATACAACTACTCATCGACTATCTTGTTATCCAATACTTCGCGCATTTACGACAATAGTAAAAAATTTACCATCTGATTATTTTGTGCATTAACAATGTACATCTGGTAATACTGAACGTCGAGGTATGAGGTGAGAGTAATGCTGGCTGTGATGGTTAAGGTTATGTGTCAGCTTGGATAGGTTACGATTCTCAGTGGTTTGGCTGTTACATAATGATCTAATTTTGCAGTTATGTGAAGATGTAGTCATCCTCCACTCTGTGATCTGACATAGTCCTCCATTTTCATATAATGCCAATTTTCGCATAACGACCTAGTCTTTGGAAACTAACCATGTCGATAAGTGAAGAGTGGGTGTACTGCTTTGTGGGGAAAAATTCAGAAATAGTATGAAATATGAAAAACAACACAAAAATTAAAATACATGTACATAAAACAGCAATACCAGAACACATTCAAGTAAAAAGATACACATTAGAATGGCTGCCTATGAAAGGGGGAATAATGCAAGTGGGGTATGGGGGTAAAAGGAAGTGACACAAGAGAGGTGGCCTGCACAGATCAATGACAATAATGGGCCATACACTGAGGGTTATGATTAACTTTATGCTCTGCAACTGAGATCCAAAAACGTTTGTGAGTGAATAAATGTAGAAATTTGAAGAGTTCAGCAATAGTGATAATACATAACAGAATTAAAATGGAAAATGTAAGGTCGGATAAGACTTGCTTTGGGAGACAGGAAATTTTTACATACCTGGAACAAGCACTGACAGTAGGCCTTAAATAAGTACTTCTTGAAAATATTTTTCAAGTACTAGAAAATAGTTCCTACATAAACTACCTGATCAGTATGATTGCCCTTATTCCTGAGACAGGTGGACTTTCTATCTTAATTAACTCAACTGTCTTTCTTCTGTAAAAAATTAATCTTAATTTCCATTCATACATGTTAGTTTGAAGAATATCAGAAAAAACAGATTTTTTAAGAGAACATAAAAATCACTTATAGTGCAGTAAACACATCTTCCCCAACCCTCCCACACCCACCCGCCCCAACACAAAGGTGAGGACTGGTAGAGAAAAGCACACCTGTCTTAGAAAGCAAGGGGGCAGAGAATAGTATTCCAGTATTCTCCTGGCCCAACCCATTAAGATTGTGCCAAAGGACCTGGCATCAACTAACCATGCCTGAAATTGCTGTCAATGCCCACAAGTCCCCCTTTATACAGGTAAGTGTACATACGTATGTACGTACACACACACAAACACACACTAAAGTGAACAACCTCCACCAGGAGTCACCAAACCACAGCCAGGACCAGGTCAGGTTTGGATCATGCAGCTGGAACCCTGTAACTCTAGGTCAGCTAAAAACCACACTATGTCATATTCTCTGTGTTTGAATTTTCTGAACCCACACCAACCATATAATCACCCTGAATATTCTGGAATATGATCTTCCAGACTTGGTTTATACGTCAATACTTTAATATACTATTAAACAGATATAAATAAATAAATAATGCAAGTTGGACGGGAATAGAATGTTTATGTAATTTCAAAGTATTTCCCCCACAAAATACACCTAACTTCTCACTTATCGACCATCTTGTTATCTGACATTTCGCATTTACATCAGTAGTAAAAAATCTACTATCTATTTTGCGCATTAACGAGGGGAAGGACAGGGCAGCAACAGCTGCAGAGCATCCCCTCCCTCAAGGGTCTCCAGTGGCCTCCTGGAAGCTGGGCCGAGCTGCCCCGGACCCTCCACTCCCTCCTGCTGGAGGCCGCGTCTAGCTGCAGCCCGCAGGGCTGGCCTCCTCCGTGGACAAAGCCTCCGAGTGGAGGCGCAGGCACCACCCAGCCAGCGGGCACTTGTTCTGGGTTCCCAGCTTCCATATGGCCTGAGGCCCTGCAGCTCAAAATTGCTGTAGGGTGGGAAAGGAGGAAAGAAAGAGGCAATGGAGAGGGTGTTTGGAAGAAATGCATGCGCGTTTCATGACATCCCAAACTGAGCCAAACTGGGCCTGAGGCCTCTGCCTCGGCGGGGGTGGGTGCTCAGCCAGGTTCCTAGCACCCTCACAGGAAGCCCTGAGCCTCAGTGACTCACCAGGCACGGAGGACCGAGCAGGCTCCAGGATCGTGAACACAGGGCTTCTTGGGGTGGGAGTAGAGCCATGGAGGCAGCTCTTCGAGGGAAGCTCTGGCCCAGCATAGGAGGAAGGTGAAGTGGTTAGGCCATGCCCCCTCTAGTCACACAGCCTGGCTATATCCAGCTTTGTCTCCTCCAAGCCCCCTTCTCCACAGAGGAATAATCTATAACAGGACTCATTACAGTGATGAGCACATCAGTAAATCTTAGCTGTTATTATTTCCATGATCCTACTTTCTAAATAAAAAAATCAGACAAAGGGATGATTTGAAAACAGAAAAAAAAAAAAATCCTCCATTTTCATATAAGGCCCTGGTCATTGGAACCTAAGCATGTCATTAAGTGATGAGTGGGTGTACTTATTAGTTACAAAGGGAAAGAGTAGCTTTATAGTGGAGAACCCTGGCAGAACCCTCCTAAGTGACCAAAGTGAACATCATCAGTAATGAGACAAATCGAAATCATATACCACCAGAAAGGAACATGAGGAAATAATCTACAAACCCAAATTGACGGACATTCTGCAAAAGAACTGTCCTGTAATCACCAAAACTATTAAGGTCATGAAAGTTCATAGACTTTCATGACCTTTATAGTTTTGGTGAAGACTATGGAACCATCACAGCCTGAAAGAGACTACAGAGATAAGACAGCTGAAAATAACATGATTCTGAACTGGATCCTTCTGCTACAAAAGCATAATAGATGAGGTTTGAGGATTAGATGATACTAATGCCTCAGTGTTAATTTTCTGATTGCTAATAGTTATATTATGATTATGTAGCAGAAGGAACTTGTTCGTAGGAAACACATGCTAAAATATTCAGAGGAATGATGGGACATCAGTTGGCAACTCATTCCCAAATGATTCAGGAAAAAAAGTTCTTTGAACTTTTCTCCAAGTTTGTGATTGTTTTTTAACATTTATTTTTAAAAAGAAATGCCTACTGATGGATATACATAAACACATCAGAATAGTTGCCTGTGAGGCAGAATGGTGGCCTACCAAAGACTGAAGTGGGAATGGGAATAAAAAGAAATGAATACATATATACATACCAACAACTAAATAAGAAAAGGGTTGGTATGGGCAAAATAATGATAAACAGCCATTAACTGAGTAATATGATTATTAACTCAACCCTAGAAAGGTCAAAGACTGCAGCCTTTGGTAAGGATCACATCTGAACATGAAGAAAACAAAAATCCTCACAAGTGTACTGATAAACAATATTACGATAAATGGAGAAAAAATTGAAGTTGTCAACAATTTCATTCTACTTGGATCAATAATCAATATCTATGAAAGCAGAAAAATCAAAGGACATGTCGCATTAGGCAAATCTGCTGCAGAAGACCTCTTTTAAAAGAACAGGATACAAGGAAAAGATTAGTCCGAAGAACTAATTGTCCACAGCTACCAAGGCCTCCACCGGACTGAGTCCAGTACAGCTAGATGGTGCCTGGCTACCATCACTGAATGCTCTGACCAGGATCACAACAGAGGGTTCTGGACAGAGCTGGAGAAAGATGTAGAGCATAATTCTAACTCACAAAAAAAAAACCAGATTTACTGGCCTAAAGGAGACTGGAGAAACCTCAAGCGTATGGCCCCCAGACACCCTTTTAGCTCAGTGGTGAAGCTACCCCCGAGGGTCACTGTTCAGACTGGGAGTGGACAGCCCCGTAAAACCAAATGAGACTAACAAGGTACACGAGTCCAATGACAAAGGCCAGAAGGTAGAAGAGGACAAGGAAGCTGGTGATAGGGAACCGAAGGATGAGTAAGGATACTGTTGATGTGTTGTGAGATTGTTAACCATTGTCACAGGGCAACATTTGTAGTAACTGTTAAATGAGAAACTATTTTGTTCGGTAAGCCTTCATCTTAAGTGAGAATAACAGCAAAACTGGAAGAGCGTAGCCAATGTCGCTGGACTGTGCATGTAGAAATTTTTGAAACGGTGTTATCTTTGGCTATGTGTATTTTCACCAAAAAAAAAAAAGGTTGAGAAGTTAGAGGGTTGACGTGTTGTGGGGCTGTTAACCAATGTCATAAAACAATATGTGTACTACTGTTTTATGAGAAACTATTTGTTCTGTAAGCCTTCACCTGAAGTACAATAAAAAAATTTAAAAAAAGACCTCTTTAAAGTTTTAAAAAGAAAAAACGTCATGCCATGACTAAGGTGCACTCATATGCCTGTGAAAGTTGGACAATGAGAAAGGAAGACAGAAGAATTACTGATGCATTCAAATTGTGGTGCTGGTGAAGAATATACTGTGGACTGCAAAAAGAACAAACAAATCAGTCTGTGAAGAGATACAACCAGAATGCTTAGAAGCAAGGATGCAGAGTCTTCATCTCACTTATTTCAGACATGTCATCAGGAAAGACCAATTGCTAGAAAAGGACATCCAAACCCACTGCCGTCAAGTTGACTGTTTGGTAAACTAGAGGATCATGAAAATGAAGGAAACCCTTAATGAGATGGATTGACACAATAGCCACAAAAACAGACTCAAACATACCAACAGTCATGATGATGGCACAGCACCGGGCAATGTGCTTTGTTCTGTTATACATAAAGTCACCATAAGTTGGAGCCTACCTGACGGCAACTGCCAACATCACCAACAGGAAATAACAAAAAAACTGGTTTAAATAAATACTGGCACATGTGACTTAGTAAGGCTTACCTTGAAGTAACTACAGGAGATAAGCAAAGACTCATTTTCTCCTCATTTCTGAAAAAGTTGAAAGAGGCTGCCTCTGAGGAGTGGGGAACAGTAGGGTACTAGCGTTCCTTACTATAAGCCTTAGAGTACATCTGACTTTTAAAACTATATACATTACTTTTATAAATGAAAATAATTACATTTAATAAAAAGGAAAGAACCAAGTGTCAAATTAGTGATATGAAGACAATCAGGAATCTGGATTGGCAAAATCTGGAGGGCAGGCAAATTTTAAGAGGTTAAGATTAATCCAGAAATCAGGAATCCAGATAGGTAGATCAGTTAGCAGCCATCAGGACACAGATAAAACTTGGTATTGCAAAGAGCATCTAAACCTTGAGTTCAGCAGCTCACAAGTTCAGCTGGTATCAGGGCACAACTGGTCAAGTAAGTATCAGGGGATGAAGAGTGGTTACAGGTGACTGAGAAATAAGCAACTAATGATAGCCTCATTCCCAGTCTCTGCAGCAATCCTTCTTGCACACTACCAGCTCCCAGGGGCAATTCCCACTTGAGATAAGTATGGCCCCAGATCCTGAGATGCAGTCCAATCCTGAATAGTCTAATTACTGGACTCTAACCTCCTTCCTGGAGCCCAAATGCCACTGTGTGCCCCAACTCTAATTCTGAAGTTCTTATTTTAAGAGTGGATTCAGTTTCTGCTTGCCATGGCCAGTATTTCTTCCCAAAGACTGCACCCTGTCCCAAACTCCAGTCCAGTAGCAGGGGTCTATCTAGTCCTCTTACACACTGACAAAACCTCCTTACCTGAACATCCAAGTTATCACCGGCTTCAGGAGGCAGGGCAGAATAGAGTTAAGGAAGACAGATTTAATAAGCAGCAGAACCACGAATGCAAACTAATCTGTGTAACCCTTAAACAAGTTTTATCTCCCTGTAAGCCTTAGTTTACCCATATATATAGAATTAGATCAATGATATTTATCTCATAGGCTTGTTCTAAGAAATATATAATCGCAGTAGCAGCTCTCACTTACCAAGTGCTTACTATGTGCCAGGCACTAGTATAAACACACAGACTAACTCCTTTAACTCTTAAAACAACCCCATGTAATATTAAACCCATATTACAAATGAGAAAAATGAATGCAAAGAGTTTTAAAAACTTGGATAAGGTCATACAACTTGTAAGTGACAGACTAAATATCAGAATATTGTATTCATTTATTCCTTCCTCCATATGCCTTAACACAGGGAAGGGCACATGTTAATCGCTCAATAAACTATAGCTATTATTATCTTTGTAGTTCTCTGTTGAGTTAGACAATTTTCTCATCTTACATTCTTCTCAGCCTGAAAATCCCTGGCCCCTTATATTGGATTGTTTTTCTACATGTCAAGGCTGGGTCAGTTCCAGCAAGCCTTATTTCAACTAAGTGGGCAAGTCTGTCCCACACCTGGACCCTCTCCACTTTTTCTCAACTGGTTTTAAATAATAGCTACACACTACCAAGTCATAATATTTGGCAAATGGTTTGATGATTAATAGATCTGGAGTAAACAAATCATTATCTCCATAAATGCTTAAAAGGCATTCAACAGAACTCAACATCAATTCTTGATTTTTTTAAAAAAGCTAGATACTTTACTAACATGATAAAGTATAGATCCCTAACTCAAAACCCAACATCATGTTTAATAAGTACCACAAGCAGTTCCAGTAAAGCAGAAATAATATCCTTTATCATCAGTTATTTAGCATTATTCTGCACACAGCAGCCAATGTAATTAGGCAAGAGAAAGAAAAGTGTAAAAATTAGAAAGTAGGGCTAAAAGTGTCAAGATTTTCAAATGATACACTTCTTTACTGGGAAATCTAAAGAGAATCAACTAGAAAATTATTCCAAGTGGTAACAGGATTCATCGACTTAGGCTGCTAGTACAAATTAACACATAAAACTCAACAGTACTCTACATAAAAATAGCTATTTAGAAAACATAACAGAAGAAAAGACTGTATTCAAAATAGCAACAATAAAGATAAACTACCTACCAACAAACTTAATGTACAAGATCAAAGTGAAGAGAGACTTTAACATGTAAAAGAATAAAGCTACTCTTTTATTGTATGGAAAGATCTTCAGTATAAAGTAAAAAAAAAAAAAGGCAAGGTGCTGCATATTAAGTATGCTACCATTTGTGTAAGGAGCCCTGCTGGCACAACGGTTAAGGGCTTGGCTGCTAACTGAAAGGTTGGCCGTTCAAACCAGGACTTGGAACCGGTTCATTCCGGTTCGAATACCTGCTGAGAATTTGCATTTCCACCTCAGATATACTGAATCAGAATCTACATTTTAACAAGATCCCCAGTTGATTCTTAGTATAACTTCCTGGGAACTTGTTAAAAAATGCAAATTCTCAGCAGGGAACTTGTTAAAAATGCAAAGCTACTGGAACTAATACAAGGATTCAGCAAAGTGGCAGAGTACAAGATCAACATACAAAAATCAGTTGGATTCCTCTACACCAACAAAGAGAACTCCAAAAATGAAATCACGAAAACAATACCATTTACAATAGCCATTCAAAAGATAAAATACTTAGGAATAAATCTAACTAGGGATGTAAAAGATTTATACAAAGAAAACTACAAAACACTACAGCAAGAAACCATAACAGATTTTCATAAATGGAAAAACATAACCATGTTCATAGATAGTAAGAATTAACAGTGTGAAAATATCAATACTAACCCCAAGCAATCAATCTATAGATACAATACAATCCTGAACCAAATTCCAATGACATTCTTCAACAAGATGGAAAAACTAATCACCAACTTTATATGGAAAGGAAAGAGCTCCTGGATAAGTAAAACATTATTGAAAAAGAACAACAAAGTAGGAGGTCTCACACTACCTGCAGCTCAGAACCTACTATACAGCTATGAGAGTCAAAACAGCCTGGTACTGGTACAACAGACACATAGATCAATGGAACAGAATTGAGAACCCAGAAATAAATCCATCCACCTACGGACATCTGATCTTCCAGACAGGGCTGAAGTCCATTAAATGAGGAAGTGATAGTTTCTTCAACAAATGGTGCTGGCAAAATTGAACATCCATCTGCAGAAAAATGAAACAGGATCCACACCTCACCCAATACACAAAAGTTAACTCAAAATGGATCAAAGACCTAAATGTAAAAGCTGAAACTATAAAGGTCGTGAAAGAAAACATACGGACAACCCTAGAGGCCCGAACTTATAGTGTAAGCAGAATATCAAAAATAACTAAAAATGTACAAACTTCAGAAGATAAACTAGATAACTGGGACCTCCCAAAAATTAAATACTTGTGCTCATCAAAAGACTTTTCTAAAAGAGTAAAAAAGACAACCTACAGACAGGGAAAAAATCTTTGGCAACGACACATCCGATAAAGGTTTAATCTCTGAAGTATACAGAAAACTTCAACAACTCAACAATAAAAAGACAAGCAATTCAATCACAAAACGGACAAAGGACATGAACAGACACTTCACCAAAGAGGCCATATAGGTGGCCAACAAATACATGAAAAGATACTGGCAATCATTAGCCATTGTCATTAGGTGCAGTCTGAGTCGGTTCCAACTCATAGCGACCCTATGTACAACAGAACACCGCCCAGTCCAGCATCTTCATCACAATAGTTATGCTCAGGCCACTGCTGCAGCCACTGTGTCAATCCATCCCATTGAGGGTCTTCCTCTTTCATGCTGACCCTCTACTCTACCAAGCGTGACGTCCTTCTCCATGGACTGATCCCTCCTGATAACATGTCCAAAGTATGTGAGACAAGTCTTGCCATCCTCGCTTCTAATGAGCATTGTGGCTGTAGTTCTTCCAAGATAGACTCGTTCGTTCTTCTGGCAGTCCACGGTATATTCAATATTTTTCACCAACACCATAATTCAAAGGCATCAATTCTTCTCTGGTCTTCCTTATTCATTGTCCAGCTTTCACATACATATGAGGCAACTGAAAACACCATGGCTTGGGTCAGGCCCACCTTAGTCCTTAAAGTGACATCTTTCTTTTTAACACTTTAAAAAGGTCTTTTGCAGCAGATTTGCCCAATGCAATGTGTCGTTTGATTTCCTGATTGCTGCTTCCATGGGTGTTGACTGTGGATCCAAGTAAAATGAAATCATTGATAACTTCAATATTTTCTCTGTTTATCATGATGTTGTGTACTGGTCCAGTTGTGAGGATTTTTGTTTTCTTTACGTGGAGATGTAATCCATAGTGAAGGATGTGGCCTTTGATCTTCATCAGTAAGTGCTTCAAGTCCTCTTCACTTTCAGCAAGCAAGTTGTGTCATCTGCATATCTCAGGTTGTGAATGAGTCTTCCTCTAATCCTGATGCCACGTTCTTCTTCACATAGTCCGACTTCACTGATTATTTGCTCAGCATACAAACTGAATCAGGATGGTGAAAGGATACAACTCTGACGCACACCCTTCCTGACTTTAAACCATGCAGTATTCCCTTGTTCACTGCTTCTTGGTCTAAGTACAGTTTCCTCATGAGTACAATTAAGTGTTCTGGAATTCTCATTCTTTGCAATGTTACCCATAATTTGTTATGATCCACATAGTCAAATGCCTTTGCATCATCAATAAAACACATGTAAACATCTTTCTGGTCTTCTCTTCTTGCAACCATGATCCATCTAACATCAGCAATTATACCCCTTGTTCCATGCCCTCTTCTGAATCTGGCTTGAATTTCTGGCAGTTCTCTATCAATGTACTGCTGCAATCACTTTTGAATGATCTTCAGCAACATTTTACTTGTGTGTGATATTAATGATATTGTTCAATAATTTCCACATCCTGTTGGATCACCTTTCTTTGGAATGGGTACAAATATGGATCTCTTCCAGTCAGTTGGCCAGGTACCTGTCTTCCAAATATCTTGACATAGACATGTAAGCACTTCCAGCACCGCATTCATTTGTTGAAACATCTCAATTAGCCATTCCAAACCAAAAAACCCATTGCCATTGAGTCAATTCTGACTCACAGTGACCTTACAGGACAGAGTAGAACTGCTCCATAGGGTTTCCAAGGAGCGCCTCGTGGATTTGAACTGCCGACCTTTTGGTTAGCAGCCATAGCTCTTAACTACTACCCCACCAGGATTTCCCAATTAGCCATTAGAGAGATGCAAATCAAAAACACAATAAGATACTAGTTCACCCCTGCAAGAATGGCACTAATCAAAAATACAGAAAACTATAAATGCTGGCAAGGTTGTGAACAGACTGGAACTCTCATACACTGCTGGTGGGAATGTAAAATGGTACAATTACTATGGAAAATAATATGGCGCTTCCTTAAAAAGCTAGAAATACCATACGATCCAGTAATTCTAGTCCAGGGAATAGATCCTAGAGAAGTAAGAGCCATCACACAAATAGACATACGCACACCTGTGTTCACTGCAGCATTATTCACAATAGCAATAAGACAGAAACAATCTAAATGCCCATCAAGAAATGAATGGATAAAAAAATTATAGTACATACGCACAATGGAATACTACGCAACAATAAAGAACAATGGTGAATCTCAGAAACATCTCACAAAATGGATGAATCTAGATGGCATTATGCTGAGTGAAATAAGTAAATCACAAAATGACAAATGTTGTATGAAACCACTATTATAAAAACTCAAAACACAGAAAGAAACAAATTTTGATGGTTACAAGGGAGGGGAGAGATGGAGACGGGAAGTCACTAACTAGACAGTAGACAAGTGTTAACTCTGGTGAAGGGAAAGACAATACACAATACAGGGGAAGTCAGTACAACTTGACCAAGGCTAAGGAAGACACTTAGAGGAATACAAGGTTAAAAAAAAGAGGCAACCACAGTAAACACTCTAGGATATACAACCCTATGATAACAGTAAAAAGAAATAACTTACTGGCAGATACATATGCTGAATAGGAGGAGGAGGATGTACAGAAGTATACCCACACACATATATAGGTTAGGCTATGGATATTTTTATGTACAGCATGCATATCCATATATATATAATAGAGCACAAAGGAGACAGAGTCACAGAAGCTTCCTAGACATCCGAACACCTTGAGGGACAGAGTTACTGGGACTGAGGGCTGGGAACCATGGTCTCACACGACATCTAGGTCAACAGGTATAACACAGCTCATAACCAAGAGTGTGCTTCTTAGCTCAAGTAGATACATGAGATTAAATTGGCAGCTCCTGTCTAGAGGTGAGATGAGAAGGCAGAGAGGGTCAGGAGCCAGGTGAATGGACATGGGAAATCCAGGGCGGAAAGGAGGAGTGCTGTCACGGTATAGGGAGAGCCACTAGGATCACATAACAATGTATGTATAAATTTTTGTACGAGAGACTAACTTGAATTGTAAACTTTCACTTAAAGCGCAACAATAAAATATATATAAAAAACATAGTTCACAGAGAAAATGTTCTACATCCTACTTTGGTGAGTAGCACCTGGGGTCTTAAAAGCTGGACAGCAGCCATCTAAGATACATCTATTGGTCCTATCCCATCCGAAGCAAAGGAGAATGCAGAAAACCAAAGACATAAGGAAAATATTAGTCCAAAAGACTAATGGACCACATGAACCACAACCTCCACCAGTGTGATCCTAGAAGAACTAGATGGTGTCTGGCAACCACCACAAGCTGCTCTGATAGGGATCACAACAGAGGGTCCCAAACAGAGCAGGAGAAAAATGTAGAACAAAATCCAAATTCACAAAAAACACCACACTTACTGGTCTGACAGAGACTGGAGGAACCCTCGAGACTATAGCCCCCAAATACCCTTCTAACTCAGAACTGAAACCACTCCCAAAGTCTACCTTCAGTCAAAGATTAAACAGGCCTATAAAACAAACAATAACACACGTGAGGAACGTGCTTCTTAGATCAATCAAGTATACGAGACCAAGTAGGCAACATTTGCCCAAAAGCAAACACAAGTAGGCAGGAAGGGACAGGAAAACTGGACGAATGAAAACGGGAAGGCCTGGGTGGAAAGGGGAAGAGTGCTGACACACTACGGGGATTGCAACTAAAGTCACGAAACAATTCTTGTGTAAATTTTTGAATGAGAAACTAATTTGCTCTGTAAACTTTCACCTAAAGCACAATTAAAAAAAAAAAAAGTTAACTAAAAAAAAACCTATGGAGCAGTTCTCTGTGATATGGGCTCGCCATGAGTCGAAAATTGACAGCACCTAACAACAACATCATTTGTGTAAAAAGGGGGGGAAGGTGAAATATATGTACATTTGCATGTGTACGCCTGAAAAACTGGAAAAACATACAAAAAACTGCTAATATTTCCTGTGTTGAAGAAGAGGAATAAGCAGGATGGGGGAAGCAGTAACAGGGAGAGTTCAGCCTTTGTATTTATTTATTTTTTTCTTGAATTTCAGATTGTTCCTTAGAACACTGACTGAATCAAGGGGTGTGAACAATTTAAAGGCCCTTGGTATACATTAGGAGTCCCTGGGTGGTGCAAACAGTTAATGTGCTTGGCAGCTAACTGAAAGGTTGAAGGTCTGAATCCAGCCAGAGATGCCTTGGAAGAAGGCCTGGAGATGTACTTCTGAAAAATCAGTCACTGAAAACCCTATGGAACACAGCTCTTCTCTGACACATGCGGGGTCGCCATGAGTCAGTCCACTCGACGGCAACCGATGTCCGTACACATTTTCAGATTACTTTCTACAAAGATGGAACTTCTTTGCATTCCCCAGAACATCCTGAGAGGACCTTGCTCATCACTGTATGATGGGACCTCCTGTACCTTGGCTTATAAAGCTCTTCAACTGATAGGAGAACTTCTCCTATGCATGTGGGTCTAGGAAGAAGGGCTCATTTCCTGAGCCCTAGAAGGGTACAGGAAAAAGCCATATATTGGTTAGCTCACAACAACAACCATTCGTTATTTCGTATAAGTCTACTGTTCAACTGAGTGGTTCTGCTGCTCTGGGCAGGGCTTGGCTGATCTTGGCTACGGTCAGCAGATGACTAGGCTCAGCTGGTGGGTCAGCTATGATGGTCTTGTCTGGGACAAGTCTACCTGGTAAGTTAGTCTGCCACTGTAACTCTCACATCTTTCCAACCAGCTGGCCCAGGTGTGTTCTCACGGCAGTGGCAGGATTCCAAGAGACAAAGCTACGATTAGCAAAGGTTTTTGCAAGCTTCTGCATACATCAAGTTTCCTACCGTCCCACTGGCCAAAGCAGGTTACACTGCCACGCCTGGGAGTCAGTGTGGGAGGGCACCATCAAAGGACATAAATATTGAGAAGCAAGAAACACTGGGGCCATTATTAATCAATCTATCACATGCTGCATCCTCAGCAGATTGGGCGTGGTCTCCATGGAAACCAGCAAGGACCACTCCTGAGGCCCAGACAGCACCAAGGATATTTCAGTGGACGCTGCTGACCCCCTTCATGACTTGGCACCACAACTGATTCCCGCAGAATGTAGATAAACAGTCTCTGGGTGGTGCAAAGGGTTAACACGCCTGGCTGCTAACCAAAAGGTTAAAGGTTCAACTCTACCTAGAGGTGCCTTGGAAGGAAGGCCTGGTGATCTACTTTCAAAAAATCAGCCATTGAAAACTCCTTATGGAGTGCAGTTCTACTCTGACACACATGGGTAGCCATGAATCAGAGCCAACTTGACGGCAACTGCTGGTAGTAGAATGTAGGTGCATCCTGGGAGGAGGAAGAAGAGAATCCTTCAGTTGCCAACCTAGAGGAACAGGATCTAGAAAAAGAAATTGGAGTATCAAAAATGAAGAAAGGCACAATTCTTGCACAGCTGAGTTTACAGACTGGAATTTGAATCCACTACAAGTGAGAAAGTAATTGACCTTAGGTGGAATGGAGAGAGGGCTATAAAACAATAGTACAGTATATGGTGCAAATTTTTCCAATGTTGAAGGAAAGGAATCCTCCCACTTCCTTGGAGCCGCCCACTTTGGGGAAGCAGGGTCCTTCAATATCCCTGGCATAATCCTCTCATTTCACAGCCCATGATACAGGAGCCCGGCAAGGTGCGTGACTTGTTTGAGGTCTCACAATGAGTGAATGCAGGAGACAAAAGTCTAAGCTTGTGGTTCTCTCTGCTCCCCTGGGCTGCTGCTGGGGCTTGCTGCACACATTCCAATTGCTTCTTCTTTTTTTTTTTCCCCGATCTTTTTTTCGTTTTTCTAAACTTTGTTGTGTTGTTGAGAATATTCATATCAAGACATACACCAATTCAGCAATTTCTACATGTACAATTTAGTGACATTCATTATATTCTTCGAACTGTGCAACCACTCTCACCCTCCTTTTCTGAGCTGTTCCTCCCTCATTAACATAAACTCACTGCCCCTAAGGTTCCTATCTAATTTTTTGAGTTGCTGTTGTCAATTTGATTCCATACAGATAGTTCTTAAAAGAGCATGGTGCTCGAGGTAGACCAGTTTTACTAGTTAAGCTAAACTACCGTTTGGTTTTAAGAAGATTTCAGGGATATTTCTGGTTTAAGGTTTAAAGATTATCTCAGGGCAATAGTTTCAGGGATTCATCCAACCTCCATGGCTCCAGAAAGTCTAGAGTCCATGAGAATTTGAAATTCTGTTCTGCATTTTACACCTCTGATAGAATTCTTCTACGGAATCTTTGATCAAAATGTTCAGTAATGGTAGCCAGGCACCATCCAGTTCTTCTGGTCTCATGGTAAAGGAGGTAGTTGTTCATTGAGGCATTAACCACACATTCCATATCCTCCTCCCCTATTCCTGATTCTCCTTCTTCCTCTGTTGTTCCAGGGGAATAGAGACCAATTGGCTGTGCCCTGGATGGCCATTTGGCAAGCTTTTAAGACCTCAGGCACTACGTAACAAACTAGGAGGTAGAACAGAAGCACTAACAGAAACAGCATATGATCCAGCAATTCCACTCTTAAGTATATACCCAAAAGACTTGAAAGCAGACTCAAAGAGACACATATACCAATGTTCACTGCAGCACTATTCACAATAGTCAAAAGGTAGAAACAACCTAAATGCCCATTAACAGATGAATGGATACACAAAATGTGGTCCATACATACAATGGAATACTACTTAGCCAGTAGGAGAAATGAAGTCTTGATACATGTTATAGTATGGATGGAGCTTGAAAACATTATGCGGAGTGAAATAAGCCAATCATAAAAGGAAAATACTGTATGAGCTCACTTTATATATAAAAAGAAGAAAAGGCAAATGTATAGAGTTGATAAGTGGTTACCAGGGGTGGGAGGGGCGGGGGAAAGGGGGATTAGTATTAACAGTGGTGGAAAAATCACACTGATTAAGGGTAGGGTTGCACAGCCAATTGTACACCTGTAAAAAGTTGAATTGGCAAAAGTTGTGTGATACATATATTTGCTATAATGACAAAAAAAAAAAAGTAGCTGCTTATGTACAAGCAAATATCTCGTGGGATCTGGTTCTTGATTTGGAGGTTTAGGGATCATATTTCATGGGACATCGAGTTAAACTGCCTAATAATGTATATTTTCATTTCTGAATCATATGAATGTACTATCAAAAAATAAAATTAACCAAAATAAATAAATAAATAAAATGTCTGGAAGTGACAAAAAAGTTCTGAATAAATGTAAAGCCATAAAAAGACAACACTGTCAAGATGTCAACTCCAAATTAATTTGTAAATTTGATGTAATGACAAGAAAATACCAAAAAGATCTGGGAGGGAGGAGTGACAAGCTAAGTTGATTCAAAGTTTCATACAAAAAATAACCAAGGAAGAATATCCGGGAAATTTCTTGGGGGAAAACAAAAGCATTGAGGGGAAAATAGCCTAACAGATATTAATGTATAGTATAAGCCAAAACAAATAAAACTAAGTAGACAGTTTAATGGAACAAACTACAGAAATAGACCAAAATAAACGGAGGAATTTGGATTACGACAAAGGTAACATTTCAAATAAGTAGAGAAAAAATAAATTATTAAAACTAACTTTTTGCAGGTAATGAGTTTATTTTAATGGGGGAGGAACACCTCAGAAAAGAAGAGAATGGCTGCACAATTCAAAGAATGTAATCAATGTCACTGAACTGTACATGTAGCAGCTGTTGAACTGGAGTATGTTTTGCTGTATATATTCTCAAAAACATAAATAAATCATTTAAAAAACTAACTTTTTGCTCTATGTAGTTTTTTATACCTTAAAAGTTTTATACTATATTATCCTTTTTTAATATGCCAGACTGAACACACATTTATTTTTTGCCCACTCTCAAAACTTCATTAAAAGTTACAATATAGAGGATTTTTTTTAAGGACAAGGACACAGGGACAAAGGACCCACAAGGACAAAGATAATGAGGAAAAAAAACCCAGCAATTAAATTTTAGAAAGTGGAAAGCAGATGAGAAAGAGACATTACTGGAACTGACCTGAGAAAGTCAAATCCTTAACTGGTACTGAGAAAGTCAAATCCTAAAAGCAGAGAACCAACATAACTTACACATACAATCCTCCCAAAACTTGGGACCTGAAGGCATCAGGTAGCTCCAGAGAGGAGCTAAAGGAAAGCTAAGGGGAGGAAAACTGGTTAAAAGTTTCTTTACAATTAGATCCTCAGATCTATCTCCTCCTTGACTTTATGCGGCTGGTGCCCAAGCCAGAAGACTGAAGCTTTACTCTCTGGAGAAGGTAAGTCTCTGAGAGTTGGGGAACATCAGGCTCAGATAAGGGCAGGAAAGCCATGCCACATACAGGGAGTATTAAGTAAAAGTTAACACTCTAAATTTTGACATCTTTAGACCTCTTTCCCTAGGTGGCTCTCAGAATGCTAGCAGGTAGTCCCCTACCCTCCAGGAAGAAAACTAGGAGTCTTCACTGGAGAAACTCGCAAGTCTAAGAGAAAGGCCTAAAGATAGTGACACTGGGGTTCCATTAGCAAAAGGCCAGCCAGATCACCCTAGAAAGAAGTCAAAAGTTAGCTTCAGCAGCACATACATTAAAAGTGGAAGGATACTGAGAAAATTAGCATGGCCCATGCAAAAGATGACACACAAATCCCTAAGAAGTTCTAAGTTGTCAATCCACATCCATGTATTCAGAACTTCACCAAATTTTTGGTCACCCACTCATATGTTAAGTAGAAGGAAGTTTTACTTCCAAGTAGGATATAGTAGGTCACAGCAGACCAATGCTCCCACTGCAATAACTAGGGGGAAGAGGAAAGGGGACAAAACAATTGCAAAAATCAATTTAAAGACCTTGGAGACCTATGAAAATAACGAGAACTATCTGAACTACAATTTCAGAAAGAAAAGAACCTTCCTTTGGTGAGCCAGAAACTGATGGCCATTTTCATTTATGGGGGGGAACTGCCAATTTTGAGTGTAGGCTGCAAAATGAGACTGGGCACAGGCAGAGGGACTCTACTAAGGGAAAGAGAAACCCACACAGGATTTGCTAGTCACAAAGGGCTGGAATGAAAGACTAGAAACCAAAAGTGCTTCAACACTTGGCCAATTTTCCCCAAGAGAAATCTGCTAGCTCTAGGGCATTGACACAAAAACATAATCTCCCTTCAGATTTTACAGTTGCATGGTGTGAGAAGCTAAATTCAAAAACCTTTCAAGGACAGAATTCATTCTCCTGCAGTCTTTCAAAGCTGAAGAGACAGAGACCTGCCTCTCTCACTCAAAACCCCAGGAGAGGCACACCAGAAGAACAAGGACAACCAGAGGCAGACTGAGTCTTACTAAAACTGCAACCCAGCACCAATCTAAATATATCCTTGGCGAGTTTAAGGTGAACAGCCCCACATCCTATTAACCTAACATAGGAAGGTATCATGAGCCTCTATGGTTCTTTTATATACAGTGTCGGCATATGTTAAAAAAAAAACAAAAAAACTAGTATGCAAAGAGGCAGAACAATGACCAATAATCAAGAAAAAAAAAATATATAAAAACAAATCCACAGACAACCATATGTTGGAGTTAGCAGACAAGAACTTTAAAATGACTATTAGTATCACTGAAGAAAATAGAGGAAAAGATGAACAAAATGAATTTTAAAAATGCATTTGAACAGATAATTGTACATCTATTTTAAAACCCCAAACCTGAAATACAGTATTTGGAATTAAGAATTCATTGGATAGATTTAACTGCACACTGGAAAAGGCATAAAACAGGATTAATGAACTCAAATTCAGGTCAACAGAAACCGAAGCATAGAAAATTTTTTAAAAAAAGAATAGAAAACAGCATGAGAGAGAGATGCGGCATAGTCAAAAGGTTTAATATGTATGCAAATGGAAAGGAGAAAGAATGAGGCAAGCAAAAAAAGAGATAATGGCCAAGAACTTCCCAAAACTGATGAACAATATCTATACTCAGATTTAAGTTTAAAACCCAACCCACCACCACTGAGTCAATTCCGACTCATGGCAACCCTATAGGACAGAGTAGAAATGCCCCACAGGGTTTCCAAGGCTGTGATCTTTACAGAGGTGCCCTGGTGGCACAGTGGGTAAGAGCTTGGTCAGCAGTTTGAATCCACCAGCCACTCCTTGGAAATCCTATGGGGCAATTCTACTCTGACCTACAGAGTCACTATGAGTCGAAATCGACTCGATGGCAATGGGTTTGGTTTTGGTTTGAATCATTACAGAAGCAGACTGCCACATCTTTCTGCCGCAGAGCAGCTGGTGGATTCTGGATCTGAACTGACCTTTTGGTTAGCAGCAGAGCGCTTAACCATGCACCACCAGGGCCCCTTGGGAAGGGTATATATATATATATATATATATATATATATGGTTAAATATAAAAAAGAACTGTATTTGTGACACATGCGGATTATGTGAAATTCAAATTTAAATGTTCGTAATAAGAGTTCTATAGGAATACAGCCATAATCGTTCGTTTATGAATTGTCTATGGCTGTTTCCACAGTACAATAGCAGTGGTGAGCTGCTGCAACAGAGACCCTGTGTGGTGCTCTTACGGCTTCACATTGCTGTTTGACGCACTACAAACTGCAGTGATGTAGCTACACTGAACAGCATTTTGAGTGCCATACAAATCGCCTTATTGCAACATTTTTATTATCAGTGCATGCCCATCATGTCAAAAAAAAAAAAAAAAAGTGGTCTTCAAATGTCACACTTTTAAGGTACAGTGAAACGTGGCTTATTCTGTCATCAAATTAGATGGTAAAGCATTCCTTTTATTATGTAATAACACTATTAACTCTGCTAAAATACAATATACATAGACATTACAATATACATAGACATTACCAAACTGCATGCACTCTCATCACAATAGTTCTCAATTCACAGGTAAGCAATGGTCAGAAAAATTAGAAAATTTAAAATGAAGTATCTCATCACAACAGAATTTCTTCATTAAATAAAAAATGAAAACGAGACTGCAACCAAACTAGCTTTCTGAGTGGTCCATTTGTTAGTCAAGCAAGGAATGCTATTTACTGATGGTGAGTTAATTGAATTGAGTTTGATTACAGCAGTCAAACAAATGACATCCAGAGAATATAAACTTATTTAAAACTATTAGTTTTGGGTGAGAAGAGTTGCTCAGAGAGAGTTGAGGGTACTGGGAGCAATGATCAATAGTCAATTAAAAAACAAGGCAAATGATTTCGAGTGGTTTTCCTTGGCTCTAGATGAGTGAACAGATGTTACTGATACTGCTCACTTCTTGTTTATTTGAGCAGTCAATGCAGAGTTTTGAAGTGACTGAAGAGTAAGCCTCTATAAATAGTCTGTGTGGAACAATTACAGGCAAGAATATTTTCAAAATTCAGAAAACACTGATTTAGTACAACCTGAAGTAGAATCTGCTTTTTTTTAAAAAAAAAAAAGACTTTACAACTGATAGTGGTAAAATTATGTATGGAACAAAAAACTTAGTTGGAGAAATTAACAAAACTTGTAAAAATATAAAATGTTAAATGTAAGGTGTTTAAAGCCTGTGGTTGGTCACTGTATTATTCATCAGCAGGTACTTTAAGGAAAATATCTGAATCTATGTGTTACTGACCCACCAAAACCCACCCATTGCCATCAAGTCAATTTTGACTCATAGTGACCCTACAGGACAGAGTAGAACCGACCCACAGGGTTTCCAAGGCTGTAAATCTTGATAGAAGCAGACTGCCACATCTTTCTCCCACAGACTGGCTGGTGGGTTCAAACAGGCAACCTTTCGGTTAGCAGCCAAGTGCTTTAAACATTGCGCCACTAGGGCTCATTGTTATTGACCCAATAGTGCCAAAAGATTAACTTCACTTGCTTGCGTTGATTTAACTATCACTGGCTCAAAATAGAAGTTGAATATCCTGACCTGCCCTACCACACGACAGTTCAATGGTTTGGCAGTGGTAATGTTCTACTGCAAGTTTCTGAGCTCGAGCTCAGGGCCAAGACTGAAGTTTTTCTTAAGAAGAATCACCCTCAACCACTATTATCTAACACTGAATGGCTTTGGGAATTAGCTTTTGCTGCAAACTTATGTTTCTTAATGAATTTAAAAAAAAATCACAAGGCAAAACAGTGCTTAGATATGAAACATATACTGCAATAAAGTCATTTTGATGACAATTAATGCTGTTTGAGAGCCCCTGGGTGGCGAAATGGTTAAGTGCTCAGCTACTAACCAACCAAAAGGCTGGCAGTTCGAATCCACCAAGTGTCACCTTGGAAGAAAGTCCTGGTGATCTACTTCCGAAAGATCACAACCATTGAAAACCCTATGGAGTGCAGTTCTACTCTGAAATACATGGGTCATCATGAGTTAAAATCAACTCAACTGCAACTGGTTTGGTTTTTTAATACTGTTTGAATCATAAGTAATTCCAAACTGCTTTATACACTTCCTGTGCTGTCAAAAGTTAAAATAAAAAGAGGTCTCCAAAGCTTATTAATGGTTACCAGGGGCAGGAGGGAGAGGAAAAAGGGGAGTCATTGTTTACGAGGCACTGAGATTCTGTTAAGAATGACTGAAAATTCTGGAAATAGATAGTGGTGATGGTTGCACAATATGATGAACATAATTAATGTTACTAAATTGTACATGCAAAGAATGTTGAAATGACATGTTTTGTTATATTTTACCACACACACACACACACACACACACACACACAAACAGGGAAGATCTCCATTCCCACACAAATTTGCAGCAGATCATTTTCTGAACTCTAACTACAATTTCAGCAGCGTTTTTGGACCTTGAGCCATGTACAAAGGAAATTTACACATTTTTAAAATCCATTCAACTGTGCAATTGAGGAGCATCTACCTTCAATTGGAAATGATTAATCTGCACTATGACATACTAAAATGCAAATATCAAGAGAAGAATGTAATAGAATTCTATAATGAATACTATTCTAAGCGATGACTATTCCCAATTAAAGACATACGCTCATGAACTGATGTGTACATGGCAGTACTAATCTGTGTGAAAAGATTTTTCAATGATGAAATACACAAAATTTCATTAGAGATCAGCATAACAGATGAATTTTGATAAAGAAACAAACTCTGAACCCCAATTAGGTGAAATGTTATCCCTCAAAAAAATTCCATTCTTCTCATTAGATCTGTATTACAAATAAAAAATTATACTAAATTATTATTGTATTTTGAACTCTGTCGATAAAAATTTGTGGAAATTTGTTTTCATTCTTGTTCTATAAGTAACTACATAATAGTCTTGATTTTGCCTCGTGGGTCACAAAGCCTAAAATATCTGCTATTTAGCCTTTTATAGAAAAAGCATGCCAACCCCTGAAACTATGTAATTATTCGCAGAACTAAAAATGAAGGTTAAAAAAGAGCATAGTATGTAATGATGACATAATCTGACAATATACAATAAAGTTACAAAATGAGAGGGAATGGAGACAGTATATGCAAAACAATTTATGTAACCACTCTCAGTAATCACACTGGTAACAGTAATATTAGTATTGCTATTCTGAGACTATTGTATTCTCTGAGATAACACAAATAAGCAATTAACAGAGGATATTCTAATTTATTATCCCCTGTATCCTTGAAAACCAGGATTCTGGATATGGAAAAAAAGAAATATAGATATAATTAAGAAGAAATAAAGTTTAAAAATGCACGCACGTGCTTGTGTATATATCACTCCTAACTCTGTCCTAGAAGAAATGACAACTCATAGCAATGAGCATCCCTAATGCCCACATTACAATTTCCCAATATAATTTTCCACTGAAACCATTTATTGGAGAAATATCTGGTTACAGATCTGGGGAAGGAAATATAAAAGATAAGCCTGGAACACTTGGTCATACTAGACAGCAAGGAAGCTACAAAGACTACTAGAAGTGGATCAAGTCATTTTGGAGCCACCCAGTGGCTCTGTGAAAAAAAGCCCTGGCAATCTATTTCCATATGATTACAGCCATTGAAATTCCTACGGATCACAATTCTATATGAAATATATGGGGTCACCATGAGTCAGAATCGACTTGACAGCAACAGTGTTTTGTTTTTGTTTTTGAATTCTGAATCTACAGCAATGCTTAAGTTAAACTGTAACAAATTAAGGAGGCAGACTGCAATATCTAGGCAGTGGTTCTCAAATAAAGGGCAGAGGATTCTGTCCCCCAGGGGACATTTCTGGTTGTCACAACTGGCTGGAGGGGAGGGAACATTCTAGTGGGTGGAGGCCAGGGGTGCTGTCCAACAACTGAGGAATGGATAAAGAAAATACAGTATATCCACACAAATGAATATTATTTGGCAATAAAAATGAAGTACTAATGCATGTGACAACATGAATGAACTTTGAAAACATGCTAAGTGTACAAAAGACTACATACTGTGTGATTCCATTTATATGAAAGGCCCAAAACAGGCAAATCCAGACAGACAGAAAGTAGACTGGTGATGTACCCAGGGCTGAGGAGGTTGGGGGAAATGGAGAGTGACTACTAAAGGGTGCGGGGTTTTCTGGGCAGGGGAGGGGGGGCTGGGGGGACAGCGAGTGATGAAAATATCCTAAGACTGATTGTGATGATGGTTACACCACTCTCTAAATATACTAAAAAGTACAGAATTGTACACTTTAAATAGGTGAATTGTATGGTATGTGAATTATATCTCAATAAAGTTGTTATTACAAAAATAAAGGGAAAACTTTCAGAGAGAGTTCCTAATAAACATAAAATTCAAACAGTGCCTGATGAATGAGAACATCTAGAAAGAAGATTCAGACAACCGGCAGAAATCACTAATTCTTGGACAGAATTAATGATAAGTAGTCCGAGAATTAGTGATAAGTATATGGAAAACTATGAAAGAAAACACACAAGAGGTAACCAGCTGCAGGGTGAACAAAATATTACGTGGGAAAGAAAAAAATCATATTTTACTACATTTTAATAAGCAGCAAATATCTATAAGAATGAAGGAATATATATGCAAGTGTGTGTATGAGAAAGAGAGAGGGACAGAGAAGGAGCCCAGGTGGTGCAGTGATTAAAGTGTTCAGTTGCTGTCATGGATTGAATTGTGTCCCCCAAATATACGTGTATCAATGTGGCTAGACCATGATTCCCAGTATTGTGTGATTGTCCACCATTTTGTTATCTGATGTGATTTTCCTGTGCTGTAAATCCTATCATTATGATGTTAATGATGTTATACTGAGGAGAGCTACAAGATTAGATAGTGTCTTAAACCAGTCTCTTTTGACATATAAAAGAGAGAAGACAGTAGAGAGACATGGGGACCTTATACCACCAAGAAAGCAGCACCAGGAGCAAAGCACGTCCTTTGGACTCGGAGTTCCTGTTCAGAGAAGCTCCAAGACCAGGGGAAGACTGATGACGAGGACCTTTCGCCAGAGCCGACAGAGAGAGAAAGCCTTCCCCTGGAGATGACGCCCTGAATTTGGACTTCTAGCCTACTACACTGTGAGAGAATAAATTTCTCTTTGTTAAAGGCATCCACTTGTGATACTTCTATTATAGCAGCCCTAGATAACTAAGGCAGCTGCTAACCAAAAGGTCGGTGATGCGAACCCACTAACTGCTCCATGAGAGAAAGATGTGGCAGTCTGCTTCCGTAAAGACTGACAGCCTTAGAAACTCTATGGGGCAGTTCTACCCTGTCCCTGGTCACTATTAGTCAGAATCAACTGTAAGGCAGTGGGTTTTGATTTTTGGAGGGATAGATATGGGCGTGGAGGGAAAGAGAGATAAAACCTTATCTTCTGTGGTGGATAATTATAGATAATGAATAAAGTTGAAAAATCAAAAAGTAGCAATGAAACATACTATTAACAAGGAGGTAAATGCTGAAAGAATTAGAAGTTGTTTATTGGAGAGATGGTGGAAATGGGGGGAGGGACTTGGGGAACTGCTATTTTATGTAATAACTTCACAGAGAATCATTTGATTCTTTAAACTAGGGACATGTATAGTCTTGATTTCAAAAAAAATTTTTTTTAACTCCTTGAAACAAGAAATTGAAGATTTAAGATTAAAGCTAAAAAAGTAACTCTTAGAAAACTTGGGAGATATGCAGCAGAGAAGAAGTAAATTGCATCTTATAGGAACATCTTCCACAGCAGAGAACCAGATACCTTTAAAGTACAAAAATAAATAAATAAACATATTTAGAATTATGATAGTGACCGCTAAAAAAGTAAACACTGGAATTGGTTAAAAAAAAAAAAAAAAAAAAGCACCGGGAAATGAGACCAGAGATACCGGGAGTGGGTAGGGCAGCAGGAACATAATATTTTTCATTTAGTATCATTTTGTGCTGTTTGAAACTTGTAAATGTACTTCTTATAAAATTAAAGGTACCACTCAAAACAGAGTTACTAACACCAACGGCAACCAACACTTATTGAGTGCTTTTTTTGTATCAGGCACATTCTAAGTACTTTACATGTATGAACATATTTTATTCTCACAGTATCCATAACAATGTAGATGTTATATTCTCCCCCACTTCACAAAGGAAACAGGCATTCGAGGGTTAAATAATTTGCCCAAGATGACACTGGTAGAGCCCAGATTGGAACCTAGTTGTCTGATTCTAGAGCCCATATTTTTAACCACTATATTATATTCCATCCCTGTTAATTAACATTAGGAAGAATGAGAATTAGTACAATAAAACTCAAAGGATCATTAAAATTCATAAGGCCTACTCTCTTTAACCTCTAATGTGAAATAAATATAAATACAGGCATCTCCAACTTTTCAAAAGTTCTCTTTACGCCACTTTGCTTTTACAAAAGACCTACATTAGTACCTGTCTTCGATAATCTAAAGAAATCTGAAGAGAATTTTCGCTTTTACCAACGAAAAGCAGAAAGAGCGTCCAGCATGTTTTGCAGTTAGCTGTTAAAGAGGGAGCACGCACCCCAAGCAGCGAAAGTCGCATCACCCAGCTCCTTCCCCAGGAACTACACTCAGCATCTCAGCTTCAAGCCACCATAGCTTTGAATCGTGTCTGTGAAACTACACTATACATATATTATTTCTACTTTATATAGGCTGTGTATTTATCATATCATTCCTGCTTTTAGTATATGTTAGTGTTACTTTTGGTTTTATGTATTATTAGGTATGATTTGGCAGGTTATTTTTTTGGGTCTGGGAACACTCAAAAATTTTTCCCATATAAATTAATAGTAATTTCTTCTTACAAACACCATTTCAGCTTACGAAAGGTTTCGGAAGTAATGCTCTACTTTCGGCTATCGGGGAAACCTGTAGTTTTAAGTAGCAGTCTTGAGGCTATAGTCTCTAAAGTTGCTTGCAGGCTCTAAAATCATAACCTACAAAACCTCCAAAATTTGTTTTACTAATAAGCACTTTTAAAAAAAGATTTAACCTCAAGCCTTTACTACAGAGACACATAACATTTATTCACTAGCTTCTATTTGATAAACCCAGTAGGGTGTACAATAAAGAATAACTACTTTTTAGCTCTCCAATATGGAAGATGTTCTTCCCTGGATCCTCATAGTTAGCTCTATCCCTTCCTTATGATTTTACTCAAATGTCACTGTTCTTCAGGGTTATCTAAAATGTCCCCCCCCCCAAAAAAAACAAATTTTTAAATATCCTCTTCCCTACTTCAGATCCTACTTCCCTGCTTTGCTTTTTTCTCAAGACTTATCACTTTCTAAGAAGTCATGTACTTGTTCATTGTCTACCTCCCCACTAGAACGTAGGTAAACTCCAAGAGAGAGATTTTTGTCTGCTTTGTTCACTGTATCACTTTGTTCACTGTGTTAGTGCCTGACACACAGTAACTATTCACTAAATATTTGTTGAATAAATGAAAGTATAAATAGAACAAAAACAACAAACAAGTGTTAAACTAAATGTTCTTTTCCATATTCTTAAGCTAATAATGATAGCCACCACCCTCTGTCAGTTTGTGGTAACTGGTGGCTTTCGTGGTGCTAGGAAGCTATGCCACCGCTATTTCAATTACCAGCAGGGTCACTTGATGGTGGACAGGTTTCAGCAGAGCTTCCAGTCTAAGACAGACTAGGAAGGAAGGCCTGACAATCTACTTCCAAAAATTAGCCAATGAAAACCCTATGGATCACAACAGAATATTGTCCAAGATAGTGCTGGAAGGCACTCAAAATACACAATGGCTGCAACAATGAACTCGAGCACAGCCAACAATCATGAAGATAGCATAGGACTGGACAACATTTCATTCTGTTGTACACAGGGTCATCATGAGTTAAAGTCAACTTGACAGCAACTAACAACAATTAATTATAATTAACAACAAATTAATAGATAAAGATTTAATTATATATGAAAAAGAACATATTGGTTACTTAGGTCCCAAGTGCTTCTCTAAATGGTAAACCATTATCTAAGAAACTAAAATATTCAGCTTACTACTTTCTACTCATGTTCTCATTTACTAAGTAAAATTATTACTGGCCCAGAAAGATATCAGAAATCCTGTAAAGTAATTGCCTTGTTAACTGCTTATTAAAAACACATGAAACATAAAAATCCTTGAAAGAAAATTATTCAAGTATTAACATAAAAAACCCAAAGCTTAAAGAAAAGCCTATCCTCATACATTTAGAAAATTTTCATTTCATAGGTATGTGTTTCATGATCGGACAGAGAGATGGCATTTGGTGGAAGAGGAGAAAAGCCAGATAAATATAACAGTGAATTTTAAAAGTACCTTTTTAGGCTAACAAAGAACTTAGAGATATCTTTGGAATATAAAGGCATTCTATTTAGAAAATATAGCAAAACAGAATCATAATAAACCTTAGGATCAGGAACTTTCTTTCACACTAGAACCATACGAAGATTCCTGCCAGATTTCCATGTCCTATCCCAGAAGATTCTGATGTATAAAGTGTGAGGTAGAGACCAGAAATCCTTATTTTGAAGTTTCCAACATGTTCTAAAGTAGTTTAACCAGTCATCAGAGGCTTAATATGCTCAGAACACTGCCCTAAGGGTCATCCAACATGCTTTCAACTATCCCCAGGGGCAAAATATTAGTACTTCCCAAAACACTTTAATCCTTATGGAAAGCAATCCTTACTTATGATGAAATGAAATCTGCCTTCCTCTACCTTTTCATCTGCCTCTACTTTTTTTTTTTTTTTTAAATCCCATCAGCCTATTTTATTTCTGGGGCTCCCTAGGAGGGCTTGTAAGTATCCATTTCTCACCTTATCTTGTTCTCACAAATTGAATCCAACTGAATGGTTAGACACACTTCTATTACCCATTGCCGTGGAGTCGATCTAACTCATAGCGATCCTACATGATAAGAGGAGAACTGCCCCATAGGGTTTCCAGGTTGTAATCTTTACAGAAGCAGTCTGTCACATCTTTCTCCTGAGGAACAGCTGGTGATCTGAACAGCTGACCTTTTGGTTAGCAGCCAAAGACTTTAACCACTGCACCACCAGGGCTCCTGAATAGTTATACAGTCAGATTGAAACTCTGATAGCTTTGTGATGGCTGTAATAGTAAATGATTCCTTCTACAGTCCAGGCACTTTGCTTAACATATATTATCTCCAACCTTTACAATAAAACTACAAGGTAAGTATTACTGGCCACATTTTACAGATGAAGAAACTGAGACTCTGAGCTCAAGGTACTGTTAAGTAACTGATCTGAGATCACAGAGTGGCTGCCTCTAACTTAATGTAACAGGAAATTAAACTAAGATGCCTATACTAGTCAGACCCTGAATATCACACAGGAAAGAAAAGAAAATCTAAATCTTCTAGAAACTTGCTTCAATCTAATTTTTGTGAAAGTTTTATTAAATTTTTAATAAAAATTTTTAGATGTGAACATGTCTGACCCATAAATTCCATTTCTAGAAACTTATCCTAAAGCTATAATCAAAATGTATTTGTAATATTTTGTTTCATAAGCTGGATGGTGGTTATAAAAACGCTCATTATATTAATCTCTTTATTTCTAAATCTAAAATATTCCATTTTTAAAAAGGAAAAACATTTTAAAGATGTATGCAGTAAAATTCCCTGCAACTTTTCAAAAAATTATTTTAATTGTGATAAAATACATATAACATAAAACTCGCCATTTTAACCATTTCTATGTGTACAATCCAGTGACATTAATTACATTTCCAATGTTGTGCAACCATTACCACTACCTGCTTTCTAAACTTTTTCATCAATCCAAAAAGAAACTCAATAACAATTAAGCAATAACTCCCCACTTCCTCCTTCTCCAAACCTTTGGTAACCTCTAATCTACTTTCTGTCTCTGTAAATTTGCCTATTCTAGGTATTTCATGAGTGGAATCACAATATTTTTGTCCTTCTGAGACTAGCTTATGTCACATTTTCAAGTTCCATCCACGTTACAGCATGTATCAGAGTTTCATTCCCTATTATGGCTACGTAATTTTTCATTGTATATATACTACATTTTCTTTATCCATTCAACTGTTGATGGATACCTGGGTTGTTTCCACCTTTTAGTTATTGTGAATATCATCATTATGAACACTGATATACAAATACCTGTTTGAGCCCTTGCTTCCAATTATTTTCGGTATATACCTAGAAGTGAAATCGCTGGATCATATGACAATTATATGTTTAACTTTTTGAAGAACCACTGAACTATTATGTGGCTGTACCGTTTCACACTGCCAACTGCAACGGATGAAGGTTCCAATTTCTCCATATCCTCCAACACTTGTTACTTTCCATTTTTGCTTGTTTGCCTGTTTGTTTTTATTATAGCTGTCAAAGGAGGCTGAAATGGTATCTTATTGTGGTTCTGATTTTCATTTTCTTAATCACTGCTGTTGTTGTTGTGTGCCAGTGAGTTGTTTCCAACTCATATTGACCCTATGTACAACACAACAAAACACTGCCAGGTCCTGTGCCATCCTCATGATCGTTATGCTTGAGCCCACTGTTGTAGCCACTGTGTCAATCCATCTCGTTGAGGGTCTTCCTCTTTCTCGCTGACCCTCTACTTTACCAAGCACGATGTCCTTCTCCAGGGACTGGTCCCTCCTGATAACATGTTCCAAATATGTGAAACGCAATCTCACCATCCTCGCTTCTAATGAGCATTCTGGCCGTACTTCTTCCAAGACAGGTTTGTTCGTTGGGAGTCCATGGTATACTCAATATTCTTCGCCAATACCATAATTCAAAGGCATCAATTCTTCTTCGGTCTTCCTTATTCACTGTCCAGCTTTCACATACATATGAGGCGACTGAAAACACCATGACTTGGGTCAGGCCCACCTTAGTCCTTAAAGTGACATCTTTGCTTTTTAACACTTTAAAAAGGTCTTTTGCAGCAGATTTGCCCAGAGCAATGTGTCATTTGATTTCTTGACTGCTGCTTCCATGGGTGTTGACTGTGGATCCAAGTAAAATGAAATCCTTGACAACTTCAATCTTTTCTCTATCATGATGTTGCTTATTGGTCCAGTTGTGAGGATTTCTGTTTTCTTTACGTGGAGGTGTAATCCATACTGAAGGCTGTGGTCTTTGATCTTCATCAGTAAATACTTCAAGTCTTCTTCATTTTCAGCAAACAAGGTTGTGTCATCTGCATAACGCAGGCTGTTAATCAGTCTTCCTCCAATCCTGATACCACGTTCTTCTTCACATGGTTTAGCTTCTCAGATTATTTGCTCAGCATACAGATTGAATAAACCAAACCCATCGCCATCTAGTTGATTCTGACTCATAGGGACCCTACAGGACAGAGTAGAACTGCCCCACAGCGTTTCCAAGGAGCGCATGGTAAATTCGAACTGCCGACCTTCTGGTTAGCAGCCATAATTCTTAACCACTGCACCACCAGGGTTTCCACAGATTGAATAAGTACAGTGAAAGGATACAACCCTGATGTACATCTTTCCTGATTTTAAGCCACACAATATCCCTTTATTCTGTTCGAATGACTGCCTCTTGATCTATGTACGGGTTCTGCATGAGCACAATTAAGTGTTCTGAAATTCCCATTCTTTGCAATGTTATGCATAATTTGTTATGATCCACACAGTCAAATGTCTTTGCATAGTCAACAAAACACAGGTAAACATCTTTCTGGTATTTTCTGCTTTCAGCCAGGATCCATCTGACGTCAGCAACGATATCCCTCGCTCCATGTCCTCTTCTGAATCCAGCTTGAATTTCTGGCAGTTCCCTGTTGATACACAGCTGTAGCCACTTTTGAATGATCTTCAGCAAAACTTTACTTCCATGTGGTATTAACGATATTGTTCGATTTCTGCATTCGGTTGGACCACCTTTCTTGGGACTAGGCATAAATATGGATCTCTTCCAGTTGGTTGGCAGATAGCTGTCTTCCAAATTTCTTGGCATTGACGAGTGAGCACTTCCAGCACTGCATCTGTTTGTTGAAACATCTCAATTGGTATTACATTGATTCCTGGAGGCTTGTTTTTCGCCATTGCCTTCAGTGGAGCTTGGACCTCTTCTCTCAGTACCATCGGTTCCTGATCATATGCTACCTCCTGAAATGTTAAAAGTTGACCAATTCTTTTTGGTATAGGGACTTTGTGTATTCCTTCCATCTTCTTTTGATGCTTCCTGCGTCATTTAATACTTTTCCCGTAGAATCCTTCAATATTACAACTCGAGGCTTGAATTTTTTCATTTCTTTCAGCTTGAGAAATGCCAAGCATGTTCTTCCCTTTCGGTTTTCTATCTCCAGGTCTTTGCACATGTCATTATAATACTCTATCTTCTTGAGCCGCCCTTTGAAATGTTCTGTTCAGCTCTTTTATCACTTCTTTCACTACTCAACATTCAAGAGCAAGTTTCAGAGTCTCTTCTGACATCCATTTTGGTCTCTTCTTTCTTTCCTGTCTTTTTAATGACCTCTTGCTTTCTTTATGTATGACGTCCTGCTGTCATTCCACAACTTATTGTGGTCTTCAGTCATTAGTGTTCATATGCAAGTTCACGCCGAAACTGAAGAAAATTAGAACAAGCTCGTGAGAGTCAAAGTACAACCTTGAGTATATCCCACCTGAATTTAGAGACCATCTCCCTAATGATTAATGATGTTTGTTGAACATCTTTTCATGTGCTTCTTGAGCATGTGTTTATCTTCTTTAGAGAAGTGTCTATTCAAGTCCTTCACCCTTTTTAAAATTGGGTTGTTTGTCTTTTTTGCTGTTGAGTCGTAGTTCTTTATATATATTCTGGATATTAAACCCTTATCAGATATATGATTTGCAGTATTTTCTCCCATTCTGTACACTGTCTTTTCACTTCCTGGATAATGTCTTATGACGCACAAGTTTTTAATTTTAATGACATTCAATTTATCTATTTTTTTCTCTTGTTGTGCTTTGGTATCATATTTAAGAAACCAATGCCAAATCCAAGGTCATGAAGATTTGCCCCTGTGTTTTCTGCTAAGAGTCTGATAGTTTTAGCTCTTAAAATTAGGCCTTTGATCCATTTTAATTTTTTTAAAAGGTAAGGTAGGGATCTGTTATAGATTGAATTGTATACCCCAAAAAAATGTATCAACTTCGCTAGTCCATGATTCCCAGTATTGTGTGACTGTCCACCATTCTGTCATCTGATGATTAGGTTGTGTCTTAAATCTATCTCTTTTGAGATACAAAAGACAGAACCAAGCAGAGAGACAGGGGACCTCACACCACTAAGAAACCAGAGCCAGAAGAATAGTGTGTCCTTTGGACCCACGGTCCCTGCACTGATAAGCTCCTAGACCAAGGGAAGACTGAGGATAAGGACCTTCCTCCAGAGCCCACAGAGAAAGCCTTCCCCTGGAGCTGGCACCCTGAATTCAGTCTTCTAACCTACTAGACTGTGAGAATAAACTTTTGTTCGTTAAAGCTGTCCACTGGTGATACTTCTGTTATAGCAGCACTAGATTACTAAAACAGGCTCCAATTTCCTTCTTTTGCATATGGATATCCAGTTTCCCCAACAATGTTTGTTGAAGAGACTATTCTTTCCCTATTGAAGGGTCTTGGCAAATTAGTCAAAAATCAGTTGATCATAAACGTGAGGGTTTGTTTCGGGGCTCTTAATGCTATTCCATTGATCTGGATGTCTATGTGTATGCCACACTGTTTTGGTTACTGTAGCTTTGTAATAAGTTTTGAAATCAGGAAGTGTGAGTCCTCCAACTTTCAGTCTTTTTCAAGATTGTTCTAGCTATTCTGGGTTCCCTGAAATTCTACATAGATTTTAGGATAAGTTTTTTTATTTCTGGAAGATAAACAACAAAAGTTGCTGGGATTTTGATAGGGACTGTACTGAATTTGTATACAGGTTTCCCTCTCTGAGAGTAGACCACTCCTCTGAAATCTTCCATAAGCCAAGATGGCATACAGCAGAGAAGTAATTAACATTCATTTATATGGGAAAATTTGTTTAGCATTCCTAGACCTAAAAAATAACCTACCAAATAACACACAGAAACCCTTACAAACTCTCTTAGGCTTTTCTGATACCTTATGACACATCTTGCTAACAGATGCACAAATTAAATCAAAATAAAGCACAGATGCTCACAGATATAGTTCAAAGCTACGATGGCTGGACATCGAGATGCTGAGTGTAATTCCCAGGGGAGGAGCTTGGGGAAGACACGCTTGATGCTTGGATGTGCACTGCCTCTTTAATTGCTTGCTGCAACACAAACACTGAACACTACACTTCCACTTTTCGTAAAAGCAAAAATTCTCTTTGGACTTCTTTTGGTTAGCAAAAACAGGTACTAATGTAGGTCTTTCATCAAAGTGGCATAAAGCAAACTTTCAAAGAGTAGGGGATACCTATATATCTTTGGGTAGCATTGTAATCTTTATTAAGCCTTCCAATCCATGAACAAGGGATGTTTTTCCATTTATTTTTTCTCTAATTTCTCTCAGCAAAGTTTCGTAGTTTTCAGCGTACAAGTGTTACATCTCCCTAGTTACAGTTAATCCTCTCTTTTTTTGATGCTATTATTAATAGAACTGCTTTCTTAATTTCCATTTTAGATTGTTTATTCCTAATGTATAGAAATCCAACTGACTAGTTTTTTTGTGATTTTTGTATCCTGCTACTTCGCTGAATTCATTTATCAGCTCTGTGAGGCTTGTGTGCACGCCCATGCGCGCGTGTTGTGTATTCCCCAGGGTTTTCTAGATCATGTCATCTGCGTTTAGTTTTACTTCTTCCTTTTCATTTTGGATGCTGTCTTAGTTATCTAGTGCTGCTATAAAAGAAACACAAGTGGATGGCTTTAACCAACAGAAATTTATTTTCTCACAGTTTAGGAGGCTCTAAATCCTAATTCAGAGCACAGGCTCTAGGGGAAGGTTTTCTCTGTCAGCTCTGGAGGAAGGTCCTTGTCTCTTCAGCTTCTGTCTCCTGGTGCCTTGGAGATCTCCATGTGTCTTGGCATCTATCTTATCCCATCTATCTTTTGCTTGCTTGTTTAATCTCTTTTGTATTTCAAAAGAGACTGACTCAAAATACACCCTACACTAATCCTGCCTCATTAACAAAACAAAGACAACCCATTCCCAAATGAGAATATAACTGGCAGGCATAGAGGTTAGGGTTTTACTAACACATATTTTTGGGGGACACAATTCAATCCATAACAGATGTCTTTTTTTCTTGCCTAACTGCTCTGGCTAGACGGTCAAGTACAGCTGAGTGAAAGTGGGCATCTCTGTCTCATTTCTGATCTTATAGGAAAAGTCTTTCATCATTGAGTATGATGTTAGCTATGGGTCTGTCATACATGGCCTTTATCAAAAGTTCCCTTCTATACATAGTGTAAGTGTTCTGATCATAAAAGGAAGGTGGACACTTTGTCAAATGCCTTTTCTGCATCGACTGAGATGATCATGTGCTTTTTTTCCCTCATTCTTCATCTCACTTATTCTGGACACATCATCAGGAGGGACCAATTGCTAGAGAAGGACATCATGCTTAATAAAGTAGAGGGCCTGCAAAAAAGGAGACTCAAAATGAGATGGACTGACACAACACTATAATTCTTCATTCTCTAATTCAAATAGTCCAAAACTACAGATCCCAAAAAAAATCCAATTTTTCCAGTGGATCTAAGAAATATAAATTGAAGTCCTCACAGCATCTCTCCTCATAATTTGGAGGAGGTAATTACCCTTGCGAACTTTAAACTTAAGTAAAATTTAAAATAGTGCCTTATAAAATGCTCCATAATTTTGATTTCTTAAAGCTCCACTTTTATACCTTCAAATATCATCTTAAATAGTCAAAAATCTCAGTAAGAGAACAGCACAGGCATTACAATCAAGTAGTCTAATGTTACAACTTTCTAGATGAGAACCCCTGGGCAAGTTAAATGAGCTGTGTGATTCAGTCTCCTTATATATGAAATGAGAATAATAAATTATCATATTACTAGACTCAAAGAACAATCATGTATTTTACATAAAGTCCGTGGTACATAGTAAGCACTCAATAAATGTTAGCTCCTTATACCTATTATTACGGTATTAAGGATACTCAACTCAACCCTATCCACTGCTGTAGAGTCGATTCCAATTCACAGTAACCCTACAGGACAGAGCAGAACTGCCCCATAGGGTTTCCCAGGCTATAATCTTTTTTTTTTTTTTTTTTAAATTGTTGTGCTTTAAGTGTAAGTTTACAATTCAAGTTAGTCTCTCATACAAAAATTTATACATACATTGTTATGTGACCATAATTGCTCTGCTATACTGTGACAGCACACTCTTCCTTTCCACCCTGGATTTCCCGTGTCCATTCAACCAACTCCCGACCCTCTCTGTCTTCTCATCTTGCCTCTGGACAGGAGCTGCCCATTTAGTCTCATGTGTTTACCTGAACAAAGAAGCACACTCTCACAAATACCATTTTATGTTCCATAGTCCATTCCAATCTTTGTCTGAAGAGTTCGCCTTGGGAATGGTTTTAGTTTTGGGCTAACAGACAGTCCAAGGGCCATGTCTTCCAGGGTCCTCCAGTCTCAATCAAACCATTAAGTCTGGTCTTTTTATGTGAATTTGAGTTCTGCACCCCACTTTTCTCCTGCTCCATCAGCAACTCTATTGTGTTCCCTGTCAGGGCAGTCACTGGTGGTAGCCGGGCACCATCTAGTTCTTCTGGTCTCAGGCTGATGAAATCTCTGGTTTATGTGGCCCTTTCTGTCTCTTGGGCTAATACTTTCCTTGTGTCTATGGTGTTCTTCGTTCTCCTTTACTTCAGGTGTGCTGGGACCAACTGATGCATCTTAGATGGCCACTTACTAGCTTTTAAGAACCCAAACGCCACTCACCAAAGTAGGATGCAAAACATTTTCTTAATAAGCTTTGTTTGCTGGATTCTCTATTAGCCCAGAAATAAAACAATTTCTGAGGCCAACTCTTCAGACAGGGATTGGACTAGACTGTGGGACATAAAGTGATACTCATGAGGAGTATGTCTCTTAGCTCAAGTAGCTACAAGAGACTAAGCGGGCAGCTTCTATCCGGAGGTGAGATGGGAAGGCAGAGAGGGTTAGGCGCTGGTTGAATGGACATGGGGAATCAGGGGTGGAAAGGAGGAGTGTGCTGTCACAGTATGCGGAGAGCAATTATGGTCACATAACAATGTATGCATAAATTTTTGTATGGGAGACTAACTTGAAATGTAAACTTCATTTAAACTACAACAATTAAAGAAAAAAAAAAACTTTGTTACACCAATCAACCTAGACGTCCCCTGAAACCATGGTCCCCAGACCCTCGCCCTGCTACTCTGTCCCTTGAAGAGTTTCGTTGTAGTCAGTAAGCTTCTTAGCTTTAGTTTAGTCCAGCTGTGCTGACTTCCCCTATACTGTGTGCTGTCTTCCCCTTCATCTACGGTAATTCTCGTCTACTTCCTAGTTAATGAATACACCCTCCCTCCCTACCCTTGTAACCATCAAAGAATGTTTTCTTCTGTGTTTAAACCTTTTCTTGAGTTCTTGTAACAGTGGTCTTATACAATATTTGTCCTTTTGCGACTGACTAAATTCACTCAGCATAATACCTTCCAGATTCCTCCATGTCATAAGATGTTTCACAGATTCACTGTTGTTCTTCATCGTCGTGCAGTATTTCATTGTGTGAATATACCATAATTTGTTTCTCCATTTGGCCGCTGATGGGCACCTAGATTGCTTCCATCTTTTTTAGTGCTGCAATGAACATGAGTGTGCATGTATCTATTCGTGTGACAGCTCTTATTTCTCTAGGATATATTCCAAGGAGCAGGATTGCTGGATCTTATGGTACTTCTATTTCTAGCTTTTTAAAGAAGCGCCAAATCGATTTCCAAAGTGGTTATAACATTTTACATTCCCACTAACAGTGTGTAAGTGTTCCAGTCTCTCCACAACCTCTCCAACATTTATTGTGTTTTTTGGATTAATGCTAGCCTTGCTGGGGTGAGATGGTACCTCACTGTACTTTTAATTTGCATTTCTCTAATGGCTAATGACCGTGAGCATTTCCTCAGGTATCTGTTAGCCAAGGCTATAATCTTTACAGAAGCAGCTCTCCAGGTCTTTTCTCCTGTGAAGCAGCTGGTGGGTTTGAACTGCCAACCTTCTGGTTAGCAGCCGAGTGCTTAACTACCGTGCCACCAGAGCTCCTTATGTACTAAGGGTAGTAGTGTATAACTGCAACAGACACGGCATTCAAAGTTTTAGTATATTTTAAGTGTAACTCTACTTACCTTGCCAATAAATTCACATCAGCAACTCATCATTTGTATTATAATCAAAACATTTTTTTTGTTACTAAAACAAATCAGGCAAAGATGTTCAAAGCAGACTGTGCACTTTAAATCTTAAACACATATTCCAAAATCTGAATTTTTCCAATTCTCATATGGAAAAACATTTAAGTAATAGCAAACCTTGGCAATCTAAACTGAAATTATCTCTTCAATTACACCACCTCCATTACTCCATTCACTTCAAAATCAACTAATTTAGAAGTATATAAGCATAAACTCTAAATAACAAGTTCTTGCTGAATGAAGTTGAAATAAATCAGTTCTGTGATGATAGAACACAATCAAAGTGGCTCAAGCTTACTCAGACATCTACCTAGTTGTATGTGAAGCAATACAAAAAAAGTTCAGGATCATAAAACAAACTTTTTTAATCTGATCTTACAGCAAAATGAATTCTATAGTCCTAAACCCTGAGTTTGTAACTCTTCCTCACTATTATTTTCCATAACTACATTCGCGGCCACCACCCACCTGTCAGTTTGTAATACTGTGATAGCTTGGATGCTGCTATGATGCTGGAAGCTATGTCACAGGTACTATGTCACCGGTACTTCAAATACTAGCAGGGTCACCCAGAGTGGACAGGTTTCAGCAGACCTTCCAGACTAAGACACACTAGGATCAAAGGCCTGACGATCTACTTCTAAAAATCAGCCAACGAAAACCCTCTGGATCACAAGAGAATATCGTCCAATACAGTGCTGGAAGACGAGCCCCCTAGGTTAAAAGGCACTCAAAATACACAGTGTCTGCAACAACAGGCTCTAATATACAAATGATCATGGAGATGGCACAGGATTGGGCAAGGTTTTGTTCTGTTGCACATGAGGTCGCCATGAGTCAGAGCTGACTCAATGGCAACTAACAACACTAAATTAGCAAAGGTGAACCAATTTGCTGGATGTCCTCCTTTAACTCAGCTGTCACCAAACCGACAGTTTCTTCCGGTAAGTTAGACTAGGATCACTAATATTAAGTTGGAAAGATGGTACAGAGCATTTTATCATGATGGATAGTGGTTATGCTGACAAATGCTCTAACTGCCTTTAAAACTTTAATAACTTTGCCTTTAATTACTATCTACAATTGTGTCAATAATACCTACACCTCACGTCTGTATTTTAAAGTCTACACAAAATTTTTATGAAGATCACTCATAAAAGCTCTAAGGTTAACAATGTCCTAATACTTCCCTTACTACCTAAAAGGGAGTGACTCTTCCCATTGGGCTTTGCCTTTGATGAGCGCTCAGTATTGTTTACTAACAACGAATCTCCAAAAAAGGAGAATCAACAAACTGCCAAGAAAGTATTAATTAGGGCCCAAACCCTTTACTCACAAATAAATTCCTATTTTATCAAACTGAAGATACTTTAACACTGGTATATTTTTAAATTTTATCAGACGATTTCAATGGAATGTTCTCTCACAACTGGGTCACAAGTGCCACCTGGCTGTTAGTAAGACTTCATCCATTTAAGATGTCCCAATTTCAGAGAAGTTAAAAAAGTAGAAAAACATACATCTTGGAATCAGCTGGGTAAAAGCATATTCTACAATAACACTAAGGAGCTATATTTGTTTGAAAAATAGGGGGAAAAAAATCTGAAACTTCACAGAGTGCCCAAAAGCCTTGAAAATTAACTATGTTTCCATTTACACTGTTGCCTTAGTTCACTGCTCTCTCCTACTGGACAAGAAATGCCCTAACAGCTATTCTCAAAGTTCACTGAGAAGAAAAAAACAGAAAATTTTAACTGACTTAAAAGTTCATCATGTAATTGTACGGGGGAAGCACTACTTTTATCGTTTTTAAGGAGCTTTTTAATTGTTTTTAGGCTGTCTATCCAAAGCCCTTAAAACAGGGACTCTTAACCTATCAGTCAACCCTCTGAAAATATATGCAAATTAGTTTATGTGTGCCCATTTTCCCCCAGTCAAAATTCATCAGTTTCTCAAAAGGATCCATATCAGCAAAAAGGGTAAAAACTAGTTTCTTAAAAGGTCTGTCTAAGAATTACAGTCATAAAATAGAATGTACTATAATCTGAAGGACACTGCCAGGTAAAAAGGTTAAGTTTGGTGCTTTGTTTTGTTTTTTAAGAGGAGGGGCAGAAAATAGATTGATTTATTCTAGAACAAATGAAGCCTGATAATGTTTACTGCTTTATTAAAAAAAAAAACCATTATTGAATAGTTTCGTTAAAAGTCAAAATGTTAAGTCTGATAAAGAAGCTCCTATTAAAAAAACTTTTAGAGTATATAGCAAATATTTTCTAAATTGTTAAGTCTACAGTTTCCTAAATACGAGCACAGTTGTATTTCATTACTACAATCAAAAATACAGCCAGAATGCTCCTTAGAAGCGAGGATGGCGAGACTTCGTCTCACATACTTTGGACATGTTATCAGGAGGGATCAGTCCCAGGACAAGGACATCATGCTTGGTAAAGTTGAGGGTCAGTGAAAAAGAAAAAGATCCTCAATGAGATGGACTGACACAGCGGCTGCAGCAATGGGCTCAAGCATAATGATCATGAGGATGGCGCAGGACTGGGCAGTTTTTTCGTTCTGTTGTACACAGGGTCGCTATGAGTCGGAACCAACACAACGGCACCTAACAACAACAATCAGATCACTGAATAAAATTAAAGCTATAAAAAAATTAACTGCAAAACTCATAAGCTTTCTCTACTATTTAAACTTCATATTATGAACATCATGAAAGAAGCAATGTTTCTGATCTCTAGACTCACTGGTATCGTGTTGTTGTTGTTATTAGGTTAGGAAACCCTACAGGGTTTCCAAGGAGCGGCTGGTAGATTTGAACTGCCAACCTTTTGGTTAACCACTTAACCACTACACCACAAGACCTCCCACTGCTATCATGCTTTGATATAAATAATGCAATAATTCCAAGGAAGTTTTATACGAAAGCAGCCACACTAACTTATGATCATTATCAGGAGTTATCTGAAAGGACAGGTCGTTTTAAAAGGGATGGGGTGAACTTGTTAAAAGTCATCATTAATTGCCGACTTGACCAACAATTTATTATTCCAGTAACATGATAAAATTCTGACTTGCTCCACAGTAGCAAAATCAAGCTCAGGGTGTTCTCAGTGTTCTAGGTCATCTCCTACTTTCTCTCTGTGCATGATTGACCCCTAGAGGAAAAATTCCAAGAAGCAAAGAAGCTCAGAGGGTCAATCAATGAGATCAAGAAACTGGGCAAGAAAAAAGCAAGGCCAAAAATTATTTTAAACTATGCAGAACACACACAAGAAAACTACTTTTACCCATCATACATCCATACCCCTAAAACTAAGAATTATACGTATTAGGGTGAAAAAAAAAAAAAAGGTAGGATGAATCAAAACAATTCTGTGAAATACTGATCTCACACATCTCCGCCACAACAGATTCATGGTTAAAACAGACTGCAGCCAACTATTTCATGGTGAAAAAGATCAGTTAGAAAGTTATTAATATATAAAAGTTAAAGGAGTCACATTATGAAAAATTTAGAGAATGAATGGCAGTCCCGCTGCCTTCAGAAACTATTATGCAAAATAGGGAAAAAAGTTTAACTTAAAATGAATTATACTAAATGTTCAAGGACTAACATTTGATAAGGGAGGACAACAGTGGCAGGGAAAGCTCTGTGCCAACTTTTAACTGCAGCTGTAGTGCAAAACACTAAAAGCCTTGTTTTAAAACAGAAGTAGTGAAATAAACAATGGTTTTAAACCTATCACCGGTATTAACTGCTCATGACCATAAATTTGCCTTTTCCAACAAAAGAGTAATAGCATAAAAAGCCATACGATAAAGGGTAGAAGAAAATGCAATTAAACTTCTCATACAACACTAAATTATGAAAACTGTTCAGGAATTTTTTAAATATTTTTATGTCAGAAATAAAGGTTAAAAAAATCAAAGATTAAGATATCTAGCACATACAAAGAGACTGAAGATTAAATATTATTTTAACCAGCACTTTATTAAAAAGTATTTAATTTAATCAATGTCTGCCCCAACGAATCCTCTTTCCATACTACCTATTCCAAACTGAAAGGGCTCTCCATACTCCTACCCCAGTTAGGCAAAAATATTACAATTTACAACCCACTATTTTCTTTCAGAGTTTTTTTTAAAAAAAAAAAAAAAAAACTGCATTGGAATGAGATTATTCTAAACAGCACTCATTTACTTTGACTATTAATTGTCCCAAATGATGATACTTTTTAGGAAATTAAACTTTATTCCACTAGTTAGCCAGTAGATTTTGCTAAATATTACTTTGGTAAAAAGTTATCACATAAATTCCATTCTGTGCAAATAATTTTTACAGTATCTATAAATGAAAATTTATATGTGACACCACAGTAGAAAAAGAGGCCTCAACATAGACACAGCAATACCTTCTCCAATTTACCACTAATAACTTGTACGTTTAGTGATTTTAAATATCTACATCTGAAAAGTATTGTGTATGCTCACCACAAAAGACGAAGCACACAGTTGGTAAGGATACTGCTCTTATACACTATTACGAAAACGTGCTTTCACTAAGTTATTCAGTGACTACCACAGGCATGAATCTTAAACACTGCCACATCAATCCTTCAAATTTTCTACAAAATCGACCCAATTTCAAGCCTGAAACTGAGACTTATACATTTAGAAAACAAGAGTTAAGTAACTGGGTAGTCCTAAAAATACACATCGTAACTACATGACTAAGATACTCACTTAAAACTTGTGCCAAGACAGTCCCTCCCTTCAAAACAAACTGAAGTTGGCTCACCGATCTCTTATTTAATTTTGGAAACAAAAAAATAAAATTAAATGGATTCCTAAGCACTCATTTCCTCTCTCCGGCCCCACCTTTTAAAATATTCAAACCTTCAGTCTGTGAGCCATCTCTGCAAAAAAGCTAAAATAAAAACAAAGAACAAACTAACAACTCAGCGTCTTCAAGTTACCTACCTCGGATTTTAAAAAAAAAATCGCTAGGTTCAGGAATGATAATAACTCCGGTTCTAAACCGTGGAAAACAACAGAAACTACATCTATAGTCGCTGTCTAAGGAGCCATCCCAGCCAGTGAACCACCTCACCTCAGATACTTTTGAACCGTGAGACCACCCCATTTGCTAAAGTTAACCTGAGCAAAAGGTTTCAATTTTGTCTCCCTAAAGTGCGGAACTATCAATCTCCCTGCATGACATGTTCCACCTTCTACATGTGGATTATTTCTACACGTAAAAAAACAAGCCAAGTAAAGTTAGTGGCAGGGTGAGGGCAAAGGGCATTCTGAAACACCACTGAAGTAAACAGAGAATGAGAACAGAAAGAAGGAAAAAATTAAAGTTCTCTCAAATAGATAATGGCAAGAAAACTCAGGCACTCTTTTTTACCACCCTAGGGTCCTACTCCCCACTACCGCCCACTGGAATGCAAAGTTGGAAATACCACTCCCCAAAAAATCCTCAAAACGTCAGGTCACTAGGCAGCCTCTGGGATGACAAGCCAGTACCCCTTCCCCACCCCCACCTCCACCAAAAAAGAAAAGTCCAATAAGCGCAGGTCACCCTGCCCTCTGGGGCAGTTCCAGCCTGCGCTGGGATGATTCTGATGGAACAACGAGAAGGGAAAGACAGACTACCTTTCTTCCCATACACCCTCAGCTGGAGAAACAAAACAAAAGACAGCCTTCCTTCCCCAGGAGCTACTACCCTCGTCAGAGGAGAGGCTTTCCCATTTCCCAGGGCAGACGGGCCTCCCCCCCGCCCCCGCCCCCGCCCCCGCCCCCATGACAAAGAAAAAGCACTTGGTGAGCAAGGCCTTCCTGCCTCCACCGACGGGGGAGGGGGCTGCCGAGGTGAGGAGCCCCCTCCGCTCACCCGCGCTCCCACTTCTGCCCCGAAAACAGCCGAGAGCGGCGGGGAGCAGAGGGCTCGGCTGGGGAAGCCAGGTCCGGAGGGGGTGGGGGGTACCTTGAAGTAGCCGCCTTCGTAGAGAGTGTTAGGGGGTCCGAAGATGGCCACCTCCCAGTTGTAGAGGTCGGACTCATCAACCAGGGTGATCCGGAAGCCCTCCACCGGTTCCTCCTGCAGGGATTTCAGCTCGAGCATCAGGGCCTTCTGCGAGCTGGTCATCTGCTGCTGGGCCATCGCGGCGGCGGCGGCGCCGGGACCCAGTCCTCACGCACCGGCCGGGCCAACCAGGCCCCTCCCCTCCGCTCGCGCTGGGGCCGGGCCGCACCGGGCCCCGGTCTTCACCCACCGGGCGGGCCGGACCAGGCCCCAGACGGCCCGTGGGCCGCTCCGGGTCTTCCTCACACACGACGCGGGCCGGGCCGGGCCCTTCTCTTCACACTTGGGCCGGGCAGAGGAAGGGGTTGAGGGAGTTAGGGGGAATTCGCCCCGGGTCCTGGGCCTCCCCCCCCCGGAGGGGGCCTCAACTTGGGGGGGGGGAGAGGAGGTGGAGGCGGAGGAAGGCGGCGAAGGGCCAGCGATGGTGAGCGGAGGGGGCCGAGCCGGCCCGGGAGCGCCGCGCTCTCTCGCTCTGTCGTTCTCCTCCGGGGCCGCCGGGGCCGGAGAGGGAGGAGAAAAGCGGCGCGCGGGGGTCTCGCGGCGGCGGCGGCAGTGGCGGCTGCGCGGGGGGAGGGGCGACAGCAGAGAAGACGGAGGAGAAGAGCTAGAGCGCCTCGCGCCGCGAGAGCGACGGAGCCGAGAAGAAGGGAGGGAGGGAGGGAGGAGGGGCGCGCGCCGCGAGGGAGGGGTGGCTCTCAGCGGCAAGCGGCCCGACGCGCGTGCGCGCGCCCCTCCCTCCCCGCCCTCCTCCACCTCCTCCTCCCCCCTCTTTTCTATCTCCTCCCTTTTCCCCACCTCTTTTGGGCTGCCCCGCACGGTGGCGGCGCTTTGTGACGCCGGCGCGTGGTACCGGCTCTTAAAAAGAGCCAAGCAGCGAGAGGAGACGAGGACGGCCGCAGGGGCCACCCTTGCCCCAAACTGGCGGTTGTGCGGCTCCACGCCACGGTTCCAAAGGCACGCCCTCGAAGGGACCTCAAGTCCTAGAGCTGTCCGCGCCCTCCTACCCCTATGAACCAACGCGAGCCTGCGACCTCCGCAGCCCTCTTCCGACGAGCTACCGTCCTCTGCAGGCCCCTCCCCGTGACACTCAGTCTGCAGGCACTGCACCCAGTAGGTGCTTAAGGACGTGCTGAGAATATGGTTTTGTGGGATGGAAACAAGCCTTCCCGACATCTCTTCTGTAGGTCCCGCCCTCATGCCAGTGCGTCCTTGGGCTTGTCACCCAACCATGGGCGGGGGGGGGGGGCGTCGATATTGCTAGTTTCCCATCGAGAAATCGGGGAAGATAGATGGCCAGTTCCTACTTCCTTTCTTAACTACGAAGAGGAAATGTGGAGGGGGGAAGGGAGAAGTCGTGACAGAGACTGAAGCTGGCTTCCTGGCCCTTCCCTGCTTGATTCAAGCCAAGTTCTCTCCCTATCCGTCAGTTTACCCATTCGTGAAATGAAGTACCACAGTTGGACTTTGACTCCTACAGGTCCTTTCAGCTTGAAGGTTCAACCTGGAACTGACGTACTTTTGAAATAATCATGACTGAAGTAAAGACAGTCTTTAGTTCTCCTGATTTTAGAATATCCCTTTTTCTTAGGAATGCACGTCCTATGATGATTGTCTAAACATTTCCTGGAAAAGCCAGGATACTGTCAGGGTTGCAGACACTAAGAATTTGGGGATCAGAAAGATCTTTGTTACCCCCGGAAAGCATGGCCCCTGGATTCTCTATCAGCCCAGAACTAAAACAATTTCTGAGGCCAACTCTTCAGACAGGGATTGGAATGGACTGTGGGACATAAAGTGATACTAGTGAGTGGTGTGCCTCTTAGCTCAAGTAGATGCAAGAGAGTAAACAAGCAGCTTCTGTCCGAAGGTGAGATGGGAAGGCAGAGTTAGGAGCTGGCTGAATGGACATGGGAAATAGGGGTGGAAAGGAGGAGTGTGCTGTCATAGTATGGGGAGAGCAAATAGAGTCACATGACAATGTATGCATGAATTTTTGTATGGGAAAAAATAAAAAAAAAGATCTTTGTTCCAACTCTGGCTCCACCATTTATATTACCTCTCCTTGTTCCATCAGCTTTTGTAAAAGGTGGTTAATTATACCTAACACAAGCAATTATTATGATCAAATGAGATCATCTGTGTACAGTTTTTAGCACAGTGACTGGCACATGGTAAATGACTGGCACATGGTAAATAGGAGCTTTAAAGAAATAAAAAAAAATTTTAAAGCATAGCTGTATTCTGGACACAACCCCTTTGCTTTTTTTTTTTTAAGTGTACTTAATTTTTTACAATAGCTTTAGATGTACAGAAAAATTGAGAAGATAGAACAGAGTTCCCATATACCCAGCACCCAATTTCCCCTATTATTAACAGTTTTCCTTAGTATGGTACATTTGTTACAATTAATGAACCAATATCGATACGTTATTATTAGCTAAAATTAATATCACACACAAGTAAAATTTAGCTGAAGATAATTCAAAAGTGGTTGCAGCAGTACATCAACAGGAAACTGCCAGAAATTCAAGCCAGGTTCAGAAGAAGATGTGGAAGGAGGGATATCACTGCTGATGTCAGATGGATCTTGGCTGGAAGCAGAGAATACCAGAAAGGTATTTACCTGTGTCTTATTAACTATGCAAAGGCATTCAACTGTGTGGATCATAACAAATTATGGGTAACATTGCAAAGAATGGGAATTCCAGAACACTTAATTGTGCCCATAAAGAACCTATACATAGACCAACAGACAGTTGTTTGAACAGAACAAGGGGATACTGCATGGTTTAAAGTCAGGA
>NW_004443952.1:27652936-27688015 GCF_000243295.1 Trichechus manatus latirostris
TGTATCCTTTCACCATACTTATTCAGTCTGTATGCTGAGCAAATAACTGAGAAGCTGGCCTATATGAAGAAGGTGGACTTTATGGCATCGTTAACCTGTGATATGCAGATGACACAACTTTGCTTGCTGAAAGGGAAGAGGACTTGAAGCACTTATTGATGAAGATCAAAGACCACAGCCTTCAGTGTGGATTACACCTCAACATAAAGATAATGAAAATCCTCACAACTGAACCAATAAGCAATATCCTGATAAACAGAGAAAAGACTGAAGTTGTCAAAGATTTCATTTTACTCAGATCCATAATCAATGCCCATGGAAGCAGCAGTCAAGAAATCAAACGACACATTGCGTTGGGCAAATCTGCCGCAAAAGACCTCTTTAAAGTGTTCAAAAGCAAAGATGTCACTTTGAGGACTAAGGAGCACTTGACCCAAGTCTTGGTCTCTTCATTCGCCTTATAGGCATGTGAAAGTTGAACAATGAATAAGGAAGACCGAAGAAGAGAATCAATGCCTTTGGATTATGGTGTTAGCAAAGAATCTTGAATATACCTTGGACTGCCAGAAGAATGAACAGGTTTGTCTTGGAAGAAGTACAGCCAGGGTGTTCTTGGAAGCGAGGATGGCAAGACTTCACCTCACATAGTTTGGACATGTTATCAGGAAGGACCAGTCCCTGGTTGGTAAAGTAGAGGATCAGCGAAGGAGGGGAAACTCTCAGCAAGATGGATTGACACAGTGGCTGCAAGGATGAGCACAAGCATGGCAACGATTATAAGGATGGTGAAGGACTGGGCAGTGTTTTGTTCTGTTGTACATATGGTTGCTATGAGTCGGAACCAACTCGATAGCATCTAACAACAACAACAACATACTATATTCAGATTTCCTTAGTTTTTACCTACTGTCCTGTTCCAGGATCCTATTCAGGATGCCACATTACATTTAGTCACCATGTCTCCTTAGGCTCCTCGGGGCTATGACAGTTTCTCAGACTTTCCTTGTTTTTGATGACCTTGACAGTTCTGAGGAATACTGGTCAGGTTTAGGATTTGTTTGATGTTTTCCTCATGATTAGACTGGAGTTATGGGTTTTTGGGAGAAAGGTCACAGAGGTCAAGTGCCATTTTCATCACGTCAAGGGTACATACTATGAACATGACTTGTTAATGTTGACCTTTAACACCTGGCTAAAGTAGTGTTTGTCAGTTTTCTCCACCATAAAGTTACTCTTTCCACCCCTTTCCATACTATACTCTTTGGAAGTCCACACTTAAGGAACCCCTTCATTTTTTTTGTTGTTCTCTTAAAGATGAGGTCAGTGGTGTCACTGTGTCCCTAGGGGGAATGTAGGGGGTATGGACCCCACTGGGTGACACTGTCAGAGGGAGTGACACCAAAATGACTGTCTATAAAAATTTTGTGCAGTGTTCAGCAGAAATTTATTATTTTTTATTTTAAAAATCTCTGTAGTTACAACAAAAACATTTTTAATAAGCCCAGCTTACATGTATCAATATACCTACCAGATGAAAACTCTATGCTTATTTACTTTTTGAATTTCTAATGTGGTCAGAGTTGTCATTATCACCCAATTACAATGATGCTTTGAATCACGCGGTTTCATCTGCATGCCCTACCAGCCCACAGTGTTGTTTTTGTTGCTACCAGTGTTTTTATAGTCTCTGATTTTGTCAGATTTTCTGGTGTTTTAGCTACAATATTGTGGTAATTGATATTTGTGAACTTATATCAATAACTTTTTTGAGAATGAAATAGTAATTAAAGGAAAAGAAAAATTTTAAAAAAGGCTTCTGCTCAGTTACTTATAACGTTGTAACAATAATGTTGTAATTCAGTGTAAAAAGATTTTACAAAATAGTTTTGTTGTTAGTATTATTACCCTTAGCCCTCAAGCCCACTCTCTGTCTTGAGACCAAACTTCGCTGGAATTAAAGTTTCCCTCAAGGGAGATGAAGTGTCCCAGTCAATGCAGCCCCTTCTCAAAAATGATGGCTTAAGACTGGTTCTGGCTCCCCTCCCCCCACCACTCAATTTAGGGACAAGAAGATTACTGACCCAGAAAGGCAGGAGGTGATGTGGACACCTTTAATAACAAAACTGTGAGTAGACAAATACACAGAAAGTTCGTCTTAAAAACATTTCACCCACATAAACTTGTAACAGGCCCACCCTGACCTAGAAGATGGCAGGTCCCTTAGTCTAACTCATTGGGACATACACCTGGCACCCAGACCGGAAGCTGCTCTCAGGGCTCAAATCAACTCACAAATTCATACTAAGTATCCACTGTCGGCATGCCCCGAGCCGGGTGGCTGGTAAACATACCTGTCTGGAGGCTCACAGCCTAGTGTGTTAAAGAGCTGTATATTAAGGATCTCCATTCTCAAGTCAGAGGAACTGGAATTCCACAGAATTGGTCTCACGCCTTCTTATTCCTAGCAGGTGAGACGTTGTTTATTAGCAGGCTGCAACTATGTCTTATTCATCCCCATATCCTCAACAACCAGCACACCATCTGACCCAAAGTAAACATTAAGTAACTGTCCTCATGGATTCACAGCCAAGGGTAGGGAGAAAATCAGTAATCAAAAAATTACAAATTTTCCCAGCCAGCCACCCACCCGCACACCTCCCTAATATGATCTCACAGCCACATAGTAGGTACTCAAGACTATAAATTCCATAAGGACAACAGGTCTTGTTTATAACCATATACCAACTACCATAATACTCAAAAGTGCTCAAAATATATTTGTCAAAAGAATGAATGGCAGAAACAGCTTCCTAGAGTTTTCTCATATTGTCTCATAAAAGCAGGTAAAGATTGACTGTTTTAATTGGTGCCCTTTGGTGGTAACTAAAACAAGACATCTGTACTGTCTCTGGAGTCCCTGGGCGGTGCAGTTAATGTGCTGGGCTGCTAACCAAAAGGTTGGAAGTTCAAGTCCACCAAGAGGTACCTCAGAAGAAAGACCTGGTTATCTGCTTCTGAAAAATCAGCCATTGAAAAGCCCATGGAGCACAGTTCTACTCTGACGCATATGGGGTTGCCGTGAGTTGGAATCGTTCTTGATGGCAATTGGGAAAACACTGTTTCTGTGACATCACCTGGTACTGGAAACCAGGAAGTTTCTGAAGACTCTTATTACCTTTCTTGCTAAGAGAAAAGACATGGAAATCTTGGTAAGATAAACAAGGGGAGGGTGTATTTGTATTAGAAAGGTAATTAAGACCTTACAGAATGACTCTTTTTAAGGGGCTAACTTTTTTTATTCATTCAACACAGGTTAACACCAACTGTAAGACTTGGACACTGTTCTTAGGGAGCCACAATCTTCCTCTAATAATAATAGTTAGCGTTTGCTGACTATCGCTGTAGGACGGGCATTTTACAGTAGTATCCCACTTTATCCTCACCAAAACCCATTACGTGGTCATTACTAGATTCTCCATTTTACTAATGAGTAAACTAAGGCTTAGAGAGGTTAAGAAAGTTGTCCAAGTTCACACAACTAGTAAATGGCAAAACCTGAATTGAACCTCAACCATCCCACTCTAATGTGACTGCTATTAACCACTGTGCTGTAATTTTCCTAGTCTAATGTGCCCACAGCATTCTGTGCATATCATAGCATTCCCCTACACTGTGCTGCAATTATTTACTTCTTTCTCCCAGCTTTTGAGGTGCACTTGAGAGTCATTCATTCATTTCTTCATTCAACAAATATTTATTGAACGCCTGCTATGTGACTGGCGCTGTACTACATCTCAGGGATATAGCAGTAAATGAGACAAAAGTGATGAGGCCCTGACCTCTTGGAGTTTATATTCTAGTAGCTGAGACAGAGACAGACAAAAGCAAGTAGTTAGTAGACAATATTGTTTCAAGTTTTGGTGAGTACCAACGAAGGTGATTAAAATGGCGGGGGTGGGGGTCTACAACCAAAAATGCTGGGGTGGGATGCAATTTTAGATGGGGGGGCAGGGGCAGGAGAAACCTCTGTGAGGTTATATTCAAATGGATGAGAGGAAACCAGGCTGTGAAATGTGAGGGCAAGAAGATTCTTCCAGGTTTCTGGCTTAAAATAATCATGCCTTATTTATCTATATCCTCAACACTGAGCTTAGGGCCTGACACTTCTTAGATGTCATTTAATGTGGTATAAATGATCAACTAATCTCACTTTGATCTTCCTCAGACTTCAAATGTGCTGTTTCCTCCTCTCGATCAATTCAGATCCAAATCATCCTTCAAGACTTTAAGTCCTATCTCCTCCAGGAAACCTTCCTCAGCAATCAAAGAGGGCAGCAAGGTCAAAGGCCCAGGAAAGAAACCAAGATTGAGTATGGAAACTCCAAGTAGTTCAATATGACTGGGGCATAGAATCTGAAAGATAGGCTGGGAAGTAGACAGTGGTCACATTTACTCATTTAGTAAACATTTATTGAGTGTACAATGTGCCAGGCATTGGACTTGTAGATATGATCCTTGTTTTCATGGATTCACAGTCAATGGCAAGGAGATGGGCAATTGGTAAACAAAAATTGTGAAAAGTGCTAAAAAGGAAATTAACGGGTGATGAAATAAAGGGAGAACATATTTTAGATTGGGTGGTCAGGGAAGGCCTAACTACAGAGGGGATATTTATGCTGAGGTTGAAGGATGAAAAGGAGAAAGAGCCAAGAAAGAACATTCCAGACAAAATAAACAGCTTGGATCACGTTCCTGAGGTGGGAAAGAACCTGATGCAACCTAGGAACTGAAAGGAGACTGATGTTGCTGGAGCTTCATGAGCAAGCAGTGGAGGAGCAAGGGAAAGGATGGGACAGCAGGTGAGGGGCCATATTGATCATGGCCTTGTAGAAGACTGTATTTTGTTCTAAGTAGAATTAGTTTACCACTGAAGAATTTTAAAAAGGGAGTGGCATAACACAATTTCAGTTTCAGAAGACTCATTCTGGCAGCTGGGTGGAAAATGGATTGAAGAAGGACTAAAGTGGAATAGGGAGTTCTTGTAAAAGCTATTGCATGAACTAATTAACACTGTAAGAAGTCAGGATAGTGGTACTGTTGGGGGTTAGTGACGAGAGGAGCTTCTAATGGTACAGGAAATGGTCTTTCTGGAAGTTGGTTACATGCACACATTTGGTTTGTGAATATTCAAGCTTACACTTAAGATATGTGGATCTTCACATACATACGTTGAACTTCAATAAAAAATTTATTAAAAAAGTGATTGCACAAAACCGTCCCGTATTCTTCAAAAATGTCAACAGCATAATAGACCAAAAATGGGAAGGCTTAAGAACTGTTCTGGATTAAGAACTGTTCTAGAGACATGACAACTAAGTTCGATGCATGAGCCTGCATCAGGGAAAAAAAATGCTACTATATAAAGGATATTATTGGGATAATTGACAAATTTTGAATATAGACTTTAATAGTATACTGTTGTTGTTAAGTGCCATCAAATTGGTTTTGGCTCATAGCAACTCTATAGGACAGAGCAGAACTGCCCCACAGGGTTTTCAAGGAGCGGCTGGTGAATTCCAACTGCTGATGACCTTTTGGTTAGCAGCTGTAGCTCTTAACTACCGTGCCACCAGGGCGCCTTTAATAGTATATCAAGGTTAAATTTCCTGAATTTTACAATTCTATGATTATGTAAGAGACAGTCCTTGTTCTTAGTAGATATGTGACCAAATATTTAGGGATATTTGCAATTGATTCTCAAATAGTTCTGCAAAATAACAGTATGTAAATACGAAGAAAAAGAGAAAACAAATTTGGCAAAACATTAACACATAATGAATCTGGGTGAAGGGTATATGGCGGTCATCATGTCATTTCAACCTTTCTGTAGGTTTGAAATTTTTAGTAATAAAAAACTGCAAGAAGTTGTTACAATAACCTAGGCACAAGATGATGCGATTTGGACTAAACATGCTAGTAATGATAGAGAAGAGTAAATAAATTCAAGGTATATTTGGAGGTAGAACTGAAAAGACTTGGTAAGATGTGATGGATAAGGAAAAAGGGAGGAATCATGGATCACTCCCACCCCCACTCTGAGCCAGGATTCATATGACAGCTAGGTTAGTGATGATACAGAATTTACTGAAAACTGGGGAGAGGGAGTAGATCTGAGGGAAAGAATTACTGGAACCTCGAACAGGTCCAAAACTGAACATACCATCTTCATCCCAAATCCTGTTGCTTTTCTAGAGTCCCTTATCTCAAAGAATGGTACCATGATCCACCCACATAAGACAACTGTACAAGCAATAATCCTCAACATTATCCTACACCCCACTTCTCCATAACCAGCCAATCACCAAGCTGTTGATTCAACCTTCAAAATATCATTGCAATAAACAATTCCACGTCTCCTCATGTCCATTGTCAACCACCTTCATAAATTAAGCCTCTACCACCTCTTATCAGGGTTATAGTAATAGCTTCCTAACTGGTCTTCCAGCTTCCACCCTTGCTTTCTTTCAATCCACAGACTGAAACCACGGAAAGTGGTCCCTAAAATAGAAATTAGATCGTGTCTCTCTCCTGATTAAAACCTTTTAATGACTTCCCTTGGGGACCGGGGGTTGGGTGGAGGTACCTGAAGTCAAGAGCCTAGAGGAGGCTGCTTGTGCAGGTGAGCGATGAGACCCAAAGATGAGATAGTGACAGTGGTGATGGAGGAGGGGACAGACTAAAGAAATATTAGAAATTCCCTGGAACACTCTTCTCAACTTCATTCAGGTGTCTCTCCAAATACCAGCTCAAAAGGCTTCATGACCACCTGCCTAAAAGATTTTCCCCTTCCGACATCTTCTAACCCCTTACTCAGCTTTTTCTTTATAGCACTTACCACCACCTGAAGTTACCCTATCATATACTTATTGTCTTTCTTCCCTCCACCCTTACTAGAATGAAAGCTTCCAGTATATCTTGGTCACCAGCGACGTGAACTTTGGCTTGGCACACAGGAGGTGTCAATCACCAGTATAAATAAGCAAACACGTAGAATCCAAGTTAGCTCCGCCCTTCCCTTCTAGATCCATGCGAAGGAAGTGAGGAAAAGGAAGCTACGGCGAAGCTACCAGCAGGCTTCCGGCCTAGAGTCGCGAAGAGGCCGTAAATCGTAGAACCCGTCTGGTCCCTCCTTCAATGGGCGGTCCTTAAGAGTGACGGACCAATGGTGAGCGACTATCCGGGCAACATCCCCATGGTTCTGGAGCTGGGCGGAGTCCTGAGGAGCTGGACTCTCATTGACTTGAGTCCTGGAGTTCACTACTTCCGCCCACGTGGGACGCTGAGGCGTGTAGACCGAACCTGAACCAGAAGTGCGGGAGTGGAACCCGGAGTGATGGGGCCGGCGCCTGCCGGAGCGGCTGGGGACCCGGAGGTGGGTGAGCCAGCTGGAAGGAAGGGAAACTCAATGTGACTCCGTCCCTGGCTGTAGGACTGGGTGTAGATGCCAGAGCCTGACAGCTCGCCCGCGTGGGACACGAGGTCAGGCCCCTGTGGAGTAATCCCGTTTCCCCAATGTTTCCAGTCTGGGGCACTGATACAATCAAGGCTTGTTAGGGGAGGTGGAGCCTGACAGGATTTGGATAGAAGTACTGACGCCTACTGAGCTTCTGCTCCATTCGTCAGCTCTGTACCTTGGAGTTGAAGAGCCCCGAGGTTTGAACTATTTCCCTGCCCGGGTCCTTTTTTCTTGACGTTGGGCGGGATCTTTCTCTCGTGCCCAGTTCTGTGCTTCCTGCTGTAGCGAAAGGCACACTGTGGTGTTCCTGGAGCGCTGCAGTAAGCCCCTCTCCGGTGTGGGACTGTGGAGGGGGCGGGCGCAGGGCTATAGGAGAAAAGGTTTGGAATCTCGCAGACCTGGGTCTGAATTCTGCTCACAGTACAGTACAGTGCATACAAATTGTGGAACCTTGAGTGAGTCACAAGACCTCCCTCAAGTGTCTGTTTTCTGCTAGCATTATTGTGAGGATTTAATGACTTCTGAGTTTACACTCCTGGGCCCAGTAGGTTCTAGTTCCTTGTATTATTGAGTAATTAATGGGCACTGATATCGTCAGGTCTTGCTAGGGAAGATGAAACTTGGCAGGATATGAGTAGAAGCAACAGTGAAGAGGGCATTGGAGAAGACCCAGGCCTAACCCAGCAGAAAATGAAGTCCTGCCATGGATGGCACCTGGAAATACAAGGGGGCTTGGGCAGAGCTTAGGGCAAGGCCCAGTCAGCTTCTACCCCTACGAACTCCAGACAGAGATCCATGTTTGTGCTGTGAGGTCGACAGAGAGCCCTCACTTCAAGGAGTTTTCAGTTTAGAGCTTCCAAGTAATGATTATCCTGAGTTTTACAGAATCTGACTCCCATTCAAAAGAGGAACCAGGAGGAGATGAAGTCTTTACCCTCATCCTATCATGGTAGCGCTTAACGCACCTATGACCTCACACTGGTTTCTCCCTCTCACTGGCCACAGGTGATGGAGCCAACTCTGGAAGGCACAGGCAAGGAAGGGAAGAAGGTGTCCTCAAAGAAACGCACAGTGGCTGAGTCTCCAGCGGAGGGCCTCTTGCAGCCAGTGAAGCTCAACCGGGCAGAACTGTACAAGGAGCCCACCAGTGAGGAGCTGAATCGCCTTCGGGAGACCGAGAGCCTGTTCCATTCCAGCCTGCTTCGTTTACAGGTACTGTTGGGTGGTTGGGATTTGGGTTGGGGGGATGGGCTTGGGACCCTGAGGCTGTTGGACTTACCCCTTCTCCCCTTACAGGTAGAGGAGCTACTAAAGGAAGTGAGGCTGTCAGAGAAGAAGAAGGAGCGCATTGATGCCTTCCTGCGGGAGGTCAACCAGCGGATCCTGAGGGTGCCCTCAATTCCTGAGACAGAGGTAAAGTGAATAGCTCAAGGGATTGGGAAGCCCAAAAGAAGTCCTCAGTGGGGGCGTCTCAGATGGGCCATGTTATTCTCTGGAGGTGTTGGGATAGTAGCGAACTCATTCTCACTGCCAGAAGGCTCAGCTTGGAGTGTGGTCATTCACATATTCATTCATTCAAGAAGCACTTAGGTGCCTGACAATATTCACGTCTTTAGGATACATCAGAGAACAAAACATTTTACGTTCTAGCGTTAGGGCAATAGGTATAAATAATAAGTTATGAGTTATGGTAACCTTAGAAAGTGGTAAGTACTACCTTAGAAAAAGACAAAAATAAAGGAAGGTAAGGAAATTGGGAGTACCAGGGAGTGGTGATGGTTTGCAATTCTATTTAGGGTGGTGAGGGTAGGCTTTTGAAGTGACATTTGTGTGAAGGTTTGAGGGAGGTAAGTCAGGGAGGAGGAACCAGTCCAGGAAGGGGAAATAACCAATACACAAAGGCTCAAAGTTAGGAGCCTGGCCCAATCTTTGCAGTGATGAGGGGGAGTTAGAAGGAGATGTGTTCAGAAAGGCAGTGAGGGAAAGTGGCCTATCATGTAGAGCCTTATATACCAAAATCAGGACTTTGGCCATTGCTCTGAATGAAGTGGGGAGCCACTGCAGAGGTTTTTTCTTTTTTTTTTCGGAAAGGAGTGATGTGATTTACCTTGGGTTTAAAAAAGTTCACTCAGGCTGTTGTGTTGAAAGTAACGTGGAAAGGGACAAAAGTGAAATCAGGGAGACTAGTTAGGAACCTATTGTGTAGTGATCCACTGAAAAATGGTGGTCGGTCAAGACTAGGGTGGAAAGTGAAGTGGTCGGTCTCTGGATATAGTTTGAAGGTAGAAACGGGCATCTTTAACAGACACGTGTCAAGGTGACTTAAAGGTTTTTGGCTTGAGCTAGTAGTATGGAGTTGCCGTTAAGTGAAATGGAGAAAGCATGTTCTGGGGAAGGCAGTTGAATCTATACCTGTCACCGTCTCTGTCCCCACAGCTGATGGACCAGACGTGGCTCCCAGCTGGGGTTCGAGTCCCCCTCCACCAAGTGCCTTTTACTGTGAAGGGCTGTTTTCGCTTCCTGCCTCCAGTCCAGGTCACCGTTGTGGGCAGCTACCTTCTGGGCACCTGCATCCGGCCGGACATCAATGTGGATGTGGCACTGACCATGCCCAGGGTGAGGTCCATGGTTCAGGGCTAGAGAGGCCTGACACTTTACCACCTACAAATCCTTGGGGCCCTCCCTCTTTCCCACCTTCCACTTGCCAGGGTGTTGAAATCTGAATTCTAACTTAACAGAGCATTCCACTGCAGTCATTGTGAGGGTAGCTTTAGATGTGCCCTTGGGCCAATTTCTGCCCTTTTGGGACTTTGCTTTCCTCATCTGAGAACTGGGTATGGTGTTGTTAGCCCTGGCTCAGGGACTCTGGCCTGGGGTTGCCAGGCTGGACTCTCACCTCAGCTTCATCTTTGCCCTCAAGCTCTGTAATACCTCACAGTCGTCTCTTCCTCTTCTGGCTCCTCCAGGAGATCCTACAGGACAAGGATGGGCTGAACCAGCGCTACTTCCGCAAGCGCGCCCTCTACCTGGCCCACTTGGCTCACCACCTGGCCCGGGATCCTCTCTTTGGCAGTGTTCGCTTCTCCTACAACAATGGCTGCCATCTGAAACCCTCATTGCTGCTGCGGCCGCAGGGTAGGAAGCACACACAGTGCTAGGGCACAGCATGGCTGACTAGTCCAGTCGAGGAGGCGTAGGGCCCTCAAATCCAGAGAAATAGGCACGGGAACTCAACTTTGAGGTGGGAGTTGTGGGGGCCCCTCTCCCTCAAGGTGGCCTCAGGGTCTCAATGCCCTGTCTCCGCCCAGGGAGAGATGAGCGCCTGGTCACTGTACGTCTGCATCCATGCCCCCCGCCTGATTTTTTCCGCCCGTGCCGCCTGCTGCCAACCAAGAACAATGTGCGCTCTGCCTGGTACCAAGGGCAGAGTCCTCCAGGGGATGGTGAGCAAACACTGGTGTCAAGGTAGAGCTGGAGGGAAGGGGTATCATGAGGACTTGTCTCCTCATGTCTTGCCGTTTGCTCCCATAGGGAGCCCAGAGCCCCCCACGCCCCACTACAACACGTGGGTCCTACAGGACACAGCCCTTGAGTCCCATGTGCAGCTGCTGTCAGCTGTGCTGGGCTCGGCCCCAGGACTGAAGGATGGTGTGGCTCTTCTGAAGGTCTGGCTGCGGCAGCGTGAGCTGGACAAGGTGTGTTGGGGGTGGCCCAGCCTCACAGCCCCGTTGAGTGATGGGCTGGCTCGGAACTCTGGCCTCTACCTCCGTCTCTTTCAGGGCCTGGGTGGGTTCAGCGGGTTCCTGGTCTCCATGCTGGTTACCTTCCTTGGGTCCACACGCAAGATCCATACCACCATGAGCAGCTACCAGGTCCTGAGAAGCGTCTTGCAGTTTCTGGGTGAGGCAGCTAGACTGGGAAAGGCCAAGGGTTTCACTCCTCTTGGGATTCTTCTCATCCCAGCAGGGATCAGTCTGCTCCTTGCCATCAGACAGATGAGCAAACTGAATCCCAGACACAGGCAGTTGCAGGCACTTGGGGTTAGGGAGGGTGTACTTAGGGCTGTGTCCCCAAGAAGGGGGCACCCCTGACAGACCCACCTTCTCTGGTTCACTCTAGCTACCACAGATCTGACAGTCAATGGGATCAGTTTATGTCTCAGCTCAGATCCCTCCTTGGTGAGTTGGGGCAAGGACAGGTCTGGGTGAGGGGACCTGAAGATAAGGCTCCAACCCTGACTGGTTTCACTCTACCATTCCTCACCCCACCCCCAGCCTGCCCTGGCTGACTTCCACCAGGCCTTCCCTGTTGTCTTCCTGGACTCCTCAGGCCGTCTCAATCTCTGTGCTGATGTCACTGCCTCCACTTACCACCAGGTACCAGTGGGCCCCTGTTCCTGGGTTCCCCAGATGGCCCTGCCCCAGACTCTGTCCTTTCTGCTGGTACCAGAACCTCCTCTCGAAAGAGCTCAGGGCAGGCATGTGTCCTGGTCTGAGCCCTCAGGTCAACGAGTGGGTACAGTAGTACCAGTTTCACATGTGAGTTCCCTCCTGACCCTGTGGCCCCAGGTGCAACATGAGGCACGACTGTCCATGGCATTGCTGGACAGCAAAGCTGATGACGGATTCCAGCTGCTGTTGATGACTCCCAAACCCATGGTCCGGGCTTTTGACCACATCCTGCAGTGAGTTTAGCGGTGACAGGACTGTTGGCAAGTCCTGTTTCCTGGGGCTACAGTGACTGGGCAAGGTCCTCAGGCAGGTGCTCAGGCCTTCCTGGGAGTGAGAGTGGGAGTTGGGGCCAGCAGAGCCCTATTCCTTCTCTTTGTCTCTCTCTGTACCCTCAGTCTCCGCCCACTGAGCCGTCTGCAGGCAGCATGTCACCGGCTGAAGCTGTGGTCTGAGCTGCAAGACTACGGCGGGGATTATGTCTCAGCTGCTTTGGGCCCACTAACCACCCTCCTAGAGCAGGGCCTGGGGTCCCGGCTGCACCTGCTGGCCCACTCTCGGCCCCCTGTCCCAGAGGTAAGGTGGTGTGGATTGGGGGAGTGTGTGGGAGAATGGGGCTGAATCCAGGGCTCAGGGGACACAAGTAATACACCATCCCTTTAGCTGGAAAGGAATGTGGGAGGGGGCCAGGTTAGGGAACTCTTGGGTTGGGCTCAGCCTCTCTATACCCTGCAGTGGGATATCAGCCAGGATCCACCAAAGCACAGAGACTCCGGGTCCCTGACCCTGGGATTGCTTCTCTCGCCTGAGGGGCTGACCAGTGTCCTTGAGATGGGTCCAGAGGCTGACCAGCCCGAGGTGAGGAACCTGGGTGTGGGGGGTGATTTGGCCCTGTCTTGGGAAGCCCAGCAAGTGCAATGGAGGGAGTGGGTGAGTGGTCTTCACGCCACCTGGATTGAGGCTTGTCAGGGAGAGTTCTGACAGAGCCCTTCTTCATTTCCTCTCCTCAGGCTGCTGACTTCCGCCAGTTCTGGGGATCCCGCTCAGAGCTCCGGCGTTTCCAAGATGGAGCCATTCGGGAAGCTGTGGTCTGGGAGGCAGCCTCTATGGCCCAGAAGCGCCTTATTCCCCAGCAGGTGGTCACCCACCTCTTGGCACTGTGAGTGTTAATGCCAGGAGGCAGTCATAAGCTGGGGAGCCTTTTACTAGGGTCTGGCCCAGGCTCTTGGGGGTGAGGAGCTCATGTCCTGCTGGGACACAGTCCTCCATGCCCTCACTGTGTCTGTGCCCCTCTCCAGCCATGCAGACATCCCAGATACCTGTGTCCACTATGTGGGGGGCTTCCTGGATGCACTGATCCAAGGCCTGAAGGAGGTAGGGGCTCTGGGCTGGGGTCGGGCTAGCAATTGCAAAGTGTTCGTAGATTGTAGTAGGGTGGGACTAGTGGGGAAAGAGAGCCCTCACCATCTCAGCAGGCACCCTCCCAGGGTGTCCAGCAGAGGGGGCACTGGCTCTTCAGCTGAGCCATGGCACAATCCTTGGTAGTGCTAGGGTTCTATATGGTCCTGGCTTCCTGACTGTTTTCTCCTCCTCAGACCTCCAGCACAGGTGAGGAGGCCCTGGCAGCTGCAGTGCGTTGCTATGACGACCTCAGCCACCTGCTGTGGGGCCTGGAGGGCCTCCCGCTGACTGTGTCTGCTGTTCAGGGAGTTCACCCGGTGCTACGCTACACGGAGGTGAGGTGCAAGGGGGGCAGGGAGCCTTCTCTGCTTGGGAACCCCCAGCTCTGCTCCAACTCTTGATGCTGCGCACTCCTGCTCAGACCCAAGCCCTTTCCTCAGCCCCCCTTCTTCCACAGGTATTTCCCCCAACCCCCATCTGGCCAGCCTACTCCTTCTACGAGCGCCTCCGAGAGCGAGCCTCACTGGTGCCCCGGCCCAACAAGCCCTGCCCAGCCTATGTGGAGCCCATGACTGGTGAGGGGGCTCTTAGGAGGCATGGGAGTCAATGGGAGGGGCAGCAGCCACTTCAGACTGCAGTCAGAAACCGATGTCTTGCTCCTCTCCTCTAGTGGTATGTCACCTGGAAGGCAGTGGTCAGTGGCCGCAGGATGCTGAGGCTGTGCGGCGGGTCCGAGCCGCCTTCCAGCTGCGTCTGGCAGAGATACTGACGCAACAACATGGGCTGCAGTGCCGTGCCACGGCCACACACACTGATGTTCTCAAGGTTAGCGTGGTGTAAGACAGGGATACCCTGGGGAGGACAGGGATGGCAGGGCATGGGTGAGGATACCCCTGTGCACACCAGGCTAGGGGCGGGGATGCAGGCCACAGAGCACCCCCAGGGCCTGGGCTGACATCTACTTCCTGTTCCCATACCCCCTCCTGACAGGATGGATTCGTGTTCCGGGTACGTGTGGCCTATCAGCGGGAGCCCCAGATCCTGAGGGAGATACGGAGCCCCGAGGGGATGATCTCACTGAGGGACACGCCTGCCTCCCTGCACCTTGAGAGGGACACGAAGCAGTTGCCCCTGCTCACCAGTGCCCTGCACGGGTATGGCCACATGCGCAGAATGCCCTTCTGGCCCCTATTGTCCTCTGGGAGGCCAGACGGTGTCATGGTCAGGGATGTGCATCCTGGAGTCAGACAAGGTCTGGAGTCCTGACTCACCCGTTACTGGCTGTGACCCTTTGGTCAGATTTTCCTCTGGACCTTATTTTTCTCATTTGTAAAATGGGAATAACGATAGGATCAATGTCTTAGGGCATTTGTTAGGAGAATATGAGATTATGCATGTAAAGCATTAGCACAGAGGCCAGCACTGGGTAAGGGTTCAGTAAATGATGGCACTGGGGCTGAGACCTTGTCCTGGGCTCTAGGTGTCTGGGTCTTATTGTCACTATCCCCTTCTCCCCCTAGACTCCAACAGCAGCACTCAGCCTTCTCAGGCGTGGCTCGGCTGGCCAAGCGGTGGGTGCGTGCCCAGCTTCTCGGTGAGGGGCTTTCTGACGAGAGCCTGGACCTGGTGGCCGCTGCCCTTTTCCTGCACCCTGAGCCCTTCTCCCCACCCAGGTGATTTCCTCTGCCCTTTACCCAGGAGGGAAGTTCCCTTTGGGGGTCAGCTGTCGTCCCTCATACTACAGCCCGAGCCTAGATGAGGGAGGTTAGTGGAAACAAATGACAAAAGAGATTCTGAGACCCTCGCCTCCCAGTCCACGCCAAGGGGCCTGGCCTCCCTAGGTTGTGACTGATGGGAGATGAGGGGTGAGCCAGGCCCCAGACTCTGCACTTACGCCCTGCCCTCAGCTCCCCCCAGGTTGGCTTCCTTCGGTTCCTCTACCTGGTATCAACCTTTGATTGGAAGAACAACCCTCTCATTGTCAACCTGAACAACGAGCTCACTGGTGAGCGGTAGGACTGGGGTCAGACTGCTGGAAAAACTACCCTTTATGGACTGCAGAATGGGATAGGCAAGGGTTTTCCCTGCCAGTCTTAGGTTTTCTCTGCCTCTCCTGTCTAAGCCTGGCCCTTGAGGTGGGGAGTTTTCAGGAGGATGAGGTCCAGGTCCAGCCTTTAAGGAGCTCTAGGGCTGTAGAGACATGGTTTGCCCACATGATGGTCAGAAACAGAGTGGACTGTGGGCGGTAAGCAAGCTATGCTTGGGGTGTGGAGGGAGAGGAGAGCAGAATGGGGACCCTGAACACCAGGTGAGAGGTCTTATGGCAGGGAGTGGGAAAGGGTCCGGATTAGAATAGATGCCCAGAACTCTTGGGGGTTGGGGATGGTGATTTCTGGCTGTAATATGAGGAGCTCCTGGTGCCAGCAGAGAGCAAGGTGTCAGCTACCTAATTCCCCAGGTGTGTGGGGCACAGGGAAGAGGGGGCTAGGGACAGGCCTCAGCTTGTACAGTCCCGGAAACCAGAATGGATGTGCCAGGCTGTGGAAAATTCTGCTTCTGGATGGAGGCTGGGCGATTAATGCTCCACTTTGAGGCAAATGCAATGTTCCTAAAGCCACTTGGGGTAGGGGCTTTAGATCTCTGATGGGCAGCTGCTGGGCCTACAGTAGGAGGACCTGGGGCAGTAGAGGTATCTGGGGGAGGGGCAGGCTGACCTGGGATCCCCCCCTTGTCCCCAGTGGAGGAGCAGGTAGAGATCCGCAGTGGCTTCCTGGCAGCTCGGACACGACTCCCCGTCATGGTCATCATTACCCCTCAGGACCGCAAGAGCTCTGTGTGGACACAGGATGGACCTTCAGCCCAGGTTCAACCCCATCTCTGCCTCTAAATGTGTAGTTTCCTCCTCCAAAGAAAAAGCAGGGTCAGCCTGTGCTAAGAGAGAACCGTGGTCAGGTCTGGTCTGATATTTCTCTACCTCCAGATCCTACGGCAGCTCGTGGTCCTGGCAGCTGAGGCCCTGCCTGTCCTAGAGAAGCAGCTGATGGATCCCTGGGGGCCTGGGGACATTAGGGTAAGCCCCTGACCAAGAGTGACTCCAGGACTCTGAGGATTCTGCCTTTGAACCCTGGTAGTCCAGAGCTCAAGGGGTCCTCCTGGATGCCCCATTCCCTGTTTTGGTGACTGTCCAGAGAAGGCAGTGGTGGAGCCTGGAGGAGAACCTGGTGCCCTGGCTCCATCCGGGCCTCATGCTTGTGTTTCTTATGCTGGACCCAGGCTTGCCTCAGATACTTCCTCCGTTGGTCTTAGTATTCCCACATGCAGGCCTCTGATGGGTGGTTAACAAAGAGGATGGAGGGAAGCATGTGGAGGGGTTTATGGTCCCGCTCCCAACCCTAAGTGGGCACTGCTAACCCCTCCTCACCCTTCCTCAGACGGTGTTCCGGCCACCCTTGGACATATACGATGTGTTAATCCACCTGTCTCCCCGCCACATCCCCCGGCACCGTCAGGCTGTGGACTCACCAGCTGCCTCCTTCTGCCGTGGCCTGTTCAGTGAGCCTCGGCCCTCGCTCTTGATGCCTGTGCTGGGCTATGACCCTCCCCAGTTCTATCTGGCACAGCTCAGGGTAGGTCCTAAAGGGCTGGCTGACCTGGAGAGGAGACTTCCAGGAGGAGCTGGGGCCATGGAGGAGGCACTGAGGTGCCCGCTTACAATCTTGTCTCTGTCCTGCCCCCTCTAGGAGGCCTTTGGGGATCTGGCCCTCTTCTTCTATGACCAGCATGGTGGAAAGGTGATTGGTGTCCTCTGGAAGCCCACCAGCTTCCAGCCCCAGCCCTTCAAGGTGCGCTGGCTGGTGACCACCGTGTGTTCCTGAGTGTACAAGTGTTTCTCTTTGGGCTTGCATGTCTGTGTGATCTGCTCCATGAGCAAACCTGTGTCAAGTGTGAGGCATGTGAGCTAGCGTGTCTGTCTCCACACCCCCACACTTCCTCCGGCCTAGTGTCTCTTGAGTGTGGCTTTGTGACATCCCCACTCATGTTTCTTCTCTGATTCCTCCAGGCCTCCAGCACAAAGGGGCGCATGGTGGTTTCTCAAGGTGGGGAGCTGGTAATGGTGCCCAATGTGGAAGCAATCCTGGAAGACTTTGCCGTGCTGGGCGAAGGCCTGGTGCAGAATGTGGAGGCCCGAAGTGAGAGGTGGACTGTGTAAATTCCAGCACCAGGAGCAAGCTGTGGATGTACGGCAGGACTTCCGACCTTGGGAGCAAGATGTCAATGGGGTGACCTTCACTCTCATTGCATATGGACCCTCTATGGAGGGCCTCCTGGCCTAAACACACAGAATCATTCCCCACAAAAGCTCTGCCCCAGTTTTCCGTCTGATTTCTCAGGGGCCTGCCCCAGCACTGAGGCAGGGGCCATGATGTCCTGTGGGCCCCCTGGGCCCAGCAGTCTGAACCTCCAGAAGAGGAGAGGGAAGTATCTCAGAGAGAGAACAGAATCCAGGAGATCCATCCACCTGCAGCTCTGGCCTGGACCGTTTTCTTCTCCTAGGTTACTTCCAGAAGCCCTGTGCCCAGAGGCGAGACTGCTGTCTTCCCACTGCCAGATGCGTGCTTAGACCTGAGGGTACCCTTTAGTGCAGCGTCAGGCCTTTAGATGGGGCCCAGAGAAGGTGTGGCACTTCCTGAGGGTCACAGAGCACCCACAGTGAACAGTGGAAAGGGGGCTGTGTGTGTATGAGTGGACCACATTGGAGGGGCACAGTGCCGTCCTGTGTGGGTGCTGCTGCTTCCCAGAGTGGGGATGGTGGAAAAGAACAGAGGACAGGAAGGGGCTGGGTGGGTGAGGGGGACTGGTGGTCTTGGCCACTTGGGTCCCCCAGTCCAGGAGGGAGATGCACGCAGTAGTGGGTACTGCCGTGACCTCTCAGTGTCATAGTCCCTGCAGCTCTGTACATCTGCCCTGGCTGTCTGCCCTTTGCTGTCACACTTCTCACCTGCCATGGGCTGCAGAGGTGAGTGAGACTTTCCTACCCTCCAGGAGCTCCCAGTGCCAGGGAGGGGGGCTGCCTCCTATCAGTCTGGTCCACATCTCCCTTCCGGCAGCCTCTCCCTGCTCCTCCGCCTCCCCTAATCCTGACTGTTTTTCCAGACTCAGCTCAAATAGTGCCTCCTCCTTCAATCCTTCCCTCACCCCCAGCCTAAAGTGATCATCTTCCTTCTCTGAGCTATTAGAGTAATCACTGTCTGTTCGGTTCACTTTGCAATCACGGACAGTGCGAACTCTTCTGTTGTCTTGAGTGCTGATTTACAATTAAATTTCTTCTTTTTCCCCAAGTTCCTGGCTTATTTTCCTTTTTCACATGGTTTTAGCCTTGTCTCCTATATGTTAAACTCCTCGCTGGCAGGAAACATGTTTGAACATAGATTTCTTGGTGTCCTTCGTGGCACCTGGTACAGTGCTTTGCTCAAATAGGACACAGGTGTGTGTGGAAGGGGCCCCCTATCCCAGGCAGATGGAGGGCAGGGAAGGCCACTAGAAGACTTAAAGAACTCATAACTTGCATATTCTGTCTGGAACAGGTGGAGGGTGATAGTTAAAGATGAAAATTGAGGTAATAAAAAGTTTACATTTATTGAGTGCAGAATAGGTTATTGTACGTATTTCACATGTAAATATGATCATATAATCATACTTGCTCTCTGAAGTAGGTGTTTCTGGGTAACCTCATTTTTCCAATGGAGGAACAGGTTCAGGGGCAGGCAGGGCCCGTTGTGGAGGAATTTTGATTCCTGGCTACTGAGCTTCCTTGTCAAGATGAGAAGAAGCCAGGAACTCTGGTATCTAATTTTGTCTCAGCTCTGTTAGTCCTTGTGAATCTATGCCAGTCCCTACCTGTCATTGTCATGGGACAGCTACAGCCCAGGGTTGAAATTGGCTGTGTGAGCCTGAGTCTACACTTGTGAACTCCAAGCACTAGCATGCCAGGCTTTATTTGCAGTGAGAGAAACCTGACGCCAGCCTCATGGAGCCCCACAGTTCATGGATGTCTGGCTCTTCTACCTCCTTTTTTCTTGGTCCGTCATTCTCCACAGTCCCTCCATCGTGTAGGCTCAGGAGGGACAGGGGTTGCTGACTGGTATTAAACAACTGTGTTTCATCCCCAGGTCAGGTGCAGACCCATAGCTTCAGGCTCTTTCACAAACCTGGCTCTGAGTTACCCTGTGGCTGGGGTGGAATCTGGAAGCAGGACTGTGCAGCACGTGATGACACCAACCCGAAACGGGAATGAGCCCGGGCCCTGCCACCACCTCCCTATGTGGCCCTGTGCAAGTTGCTTCCCCTTGCTGGACTCAAGTCTCCCCACCTATGAAATGGGCATGTTGAGGGCATTGTCAGGCACCCAGCACCCAATGTGACAAGAGAAGAGGGCTAAAAACTCAGAAGCCTGAGTTGCTGCTCCATCCCTTCCTGCACTCGCTGTGGGGGTAAGGGTGAGTGTGGGGAGAGGTTAGTCCTCTTTCCCAGGCCCTTTAAAGAGCTTTGGGATCAGTCCAGGGAGCCCGGGCTCTCACTTCAATCCCTCACATTGCAGCTCCAACCTGTTTTCTCAGGTTTTCTCTGGGAAATAGCTGAGGATGTTGGTGTGGTCCGAGATGACTCTGCCTGGGGCTCCTTTGCCCCAGCCCAGGATGACTCCTGTGTGGCCACTCAGGCCCCAGTCCACCAGGGCTTCAGGGGAGGGGGAAAGTGGAAACCTTAGGGGAAAGGGAGGAGAGAAGCCTAGAAGGATCTCCTTATGTGTGAGCAAGTATGTGCGTCTACATGGGTGCATCTGTGTCTGGGGGCCTCTGCATTTACCTATGTGGGGTAGACATAGACGGATGGGCGTATGTATCCGATGTATGGCATGATTTGTCCACTCTGTATGTTGGGACGTGCGCACATCTGTGACCACTAGTCTGTGTGGGGGGGTTTTGCCTCCAGCTCTGGGTTGTTATAAAAGGGAAAATCTGCAGTTATTGGAGAGCAGGCCAGGAGAAAAAGCTCTCAGGTGGGAGGCAGAAACACTGGATTCCTTCCTGTAGCTTTAAATAAAGCCTTCCCCTTCTTGGGCCCCAGTTTCCCCAGTTCTCACTAACCTTCTGAACTTCTCTAAGTAGTTACAGTCAATGAACTCTCAAAGGGTCCTCCCTTCTGGCTGTGGCATCTGACAACTCCCTCCAAACCCTCTTTTAGCTGAAAACCCCATTTTCCTTTGCCTGGCTCCTTACTTTGGAGAATAAGAGCAGGACCCCAAAGCCTAAGGTCCTTGCAGCAGGTTACATTCAACGAAGTCCTGAGGGCTGCTCAGTCCCTGAGCTATTATGTCACATTTGGGCTAGGCTGCCCCCCAACCCCGTTTTAAAAAAAAAAACCCTTGCTGATGAGTTTCTAACTTGTAGTGACCCTATAGGACAGAGTAGAACTGCCCCACAGGGTTTCCAAGCAGCGCCTGGTGGATTCGAACTACTGACCTTTTGGTTAGCAGCCGAGCTCTTAACCACTGGGCCACGAGGGCCCCCTACCCCTGATACACATGTAGGCAACCCCCTCACGCCCCCCCCGCCCCCGCCCCCGACAGCATCCGGTACTTGCTTTGTGAGTCACAGGTTAATCTGAGGTGAGCCGATAAGCGGGAGGGGACGCCTAGGGCACGTGAGTCACCCCCACCCTCCACAGGAAAGGCCAGTCAGCTCATCCTTCTATTGCAGACAGAGGAAGTAGAAAGTGGCATCTCAAACTGTCCAGGGAACTAAGGGGGGCCAAAAAGAGGGCTGTTCCTGATTGGAAGCGAGATGTACTTTCCCTCATCCTCTTAATCAACTAACAATTACAACTTCATCTTCTGGGAGGTGGGTGTGGAGGATAATTTTTCTGGTTTACATGGACCCAGCCAGAGAGGTGTAGGAACTTGTCCAAGGTCACACAGGGATTGAAGCTGGAGCTACAGAGAAACTAGGCATCCTGGCCCCGGGCAAGCCACCTGCTGCTGAGCCTGGGCTTTCCTGGGGCCCAGGGGTGGTGTGAGGAGGAAGAAAGGAATAAAGAGGCCTGAGCTCCGAATCTGTCCAATAGGGAAGGGGAGGAAATGCCTGGCCCCCTGCTCTGTCCTGGCTCCCTGCCTACCTTGCCCCTCTCCTTCTGCCCAGGATCCAGAGGAGCAGGGGCAAGGGTAGGGGTGGGAGTATGAGCACTCCTGTCCACCTCATCTCAAGCCTAAATCTTCTGTCCCCTGGCCTGGGAGCTCCCCAAAGCAGGAACCATCTCTCCTCTTTTCTCCCAGACTGGAAATCTCGCAGGATGGCTTGGGTTCCCCAAAGACAGAAGAGGCCACGGTTGGGTCCTGACTGAGGGGGCAAGAAGGCATTGAGATCCAGCACCTGTTCCACTTGTTGACCAATGGTTTAGATGAAAAAGTCAGATATGGAATCCTGGCCTTTCCCCATCTCCCTCCACAATACCCATATCCCCATCTCCCAACTAATGGGGTCTCCCTGGAGCCCAGTTCCCACTGGTCCCAGGTCTAGAAACCCTCAGGAAGTCATTCCTAAAGTCAGACTACAGAATCTCCTGTTGCAGCCTGTCCCCTCCCTCAGATCCTTCTTCTCTGACTCCTCTTCCCTAGGGCTGATGGCTGGTGGCTGGTGGCTGCCCTGTAATTAGCAGGCAGATTGGGCTGGGATGAGGTGAGAGTATACTGGGCCTCACACACGCCTAACCACCTTTCTGGAACACCAGATGCAGAGCCTCCTGCCACCCCTCCCTCCAACCCCAGGCCACAGGCCCCTCAGAGAGCAGTTGTCCTTCTGGCCCAGGGGCCCCACTTCGGGTTCAGGTTCCTGTCCACCCAACTCTGTCCATCTTCAGCTTCTTGCTGACCTGCCCACTTGGCCTCCTGAACCCCAAATTAAAGCTCTCCTCCCTCCCTACTGCTATTGCCCTGCATCTTGCCTCTTTTCCTCCTCTGTGGCCTCCTTACAGGCCCCTTGGCCTCGGTCTTCCCCTTCCAACCCATCCACTCAGCAGCCAGAGGGAGCCTTCTAAATGGCAAATGGGGACCATGTCATTCCTCTGCTTAAAATGCTTAGGGCTCCCATTAGCCATTGCTCTTGGTGGTGGAACATTTGCCAATGTACCAACTGATGTAAAATGTGTAAAATGCTTTGGCTGAAGCAGGAGGTGGGGGCCAGGGTTCTGCCCACTTGGCTTTCCTCTCCCCACCTCCACGTGCAGCAGTCCCTGCTCAAGTCCCTGGGGCTTAGAGGAGCACAGCTTAAATACTCTGACTCCTTGATAAGAATTGTTACTTCTTACCCTTAGTATAGCACCTAGGTCCTTCCAGTACTACCCATCTCTCTCCTCGGTCTCACTATTGCTGCTCTGTTCCTGTACCAGGCAGGCAGCCATCCATCTCTCCCAGGGCTTGGTCCAGCAGTCTCTCACCTGAAAATCCCTTCACAAAATCCCCAGCCAAATGTTCCTCCTCCAGGAGGCCCTCTGATTGCCCCAGCTCAAAGGATTCTCCATGCTCCCTTCCTGGCTGCCGGCGCCAGGCTAATGCTGGGCCGTGCTTCAGGCCCCCCAGGCAGCCTGTGTGCTTTCCTTCCCTCCTTGGCCTCTGGTTCTGGCTCCTCATCCTCTGGCTCCAACCCCACCCTTGTTCCAGGAGTTTTCCTGCCAGTGAGGAGGGAGATGGAAAGTCACAAAGCCCAGGGGCTTCAGGGAACTGGTCCCTGAGGTGTGAACCAGAGCTCTCCAGGCACCCTAAGCCTGTTTGCAGTGATGGCCTGGTCTGTGTCAGCTCCATGTCACTTGCTCCCCTCCCCCTGAGGCTAGCATGGGGCAAGACCAGATGTCTGGCCTGTTCTCCAGACTCCTCAGTGGATCCCTATCTCCTATCTCTGGGTTTTATAAACACTGCACCAGACCCACAGCCAGGTCCAGACAAGGACACACAAGATATACACACAGACCTCCAGTGATGCACACGTCACATGCATGGGCAGTCATGGACCCACACACATATGCACATACAGACCTCTATGAGTACACGAATGCACGCATGCACACACACATGGATATTCACACATGAGGAGTTGTGACTCTGATCAAGGAGGCAGCTTCTGGAATGAAGCTTCCCTCGCATGTTGACTGTGTAATAGTTTTCAAAGCCTGAAAAATCCATGATCTTATTTGAGTCGTAGTTCCTGGAGGTAGGAATGAAACTTCTCCAGGTGACTAATGAAGAAACTGAGGCTCTGAGGTATGGGGGAAGACAGCTTTCCAGGTTACCTCACAGGTCAGTGGCCAAGGCAGACCTGGAGCTCAGACTAGGTCTGTAAGAGGCCTCTGCCCCCACCAGCCTAGCCCCTGTGGCTCTGGATTCTTCCTTAGTAAGGGGTCTAGGCCTCCCTTCCATCCCTCTGCCTCCTTAATATGACCCTCTGCTGTCCTCAAAGGTAGCTGAGGGCAGCTTAGGGACACCAAGAGGTGAGCCCAGAGTCCCCAGGATATGGGTCAAAAGGCATCTTGCTGGAGGTGCCTGAGGGGAGCAGTTTGTGTTCACGGGCTCTCTGCCATCTCACCTGCCCAGAGACGGGGGTGACTGTGCTGGCACAGGAGGAGTCGCCTGCTCACCGCCCCCCCGCAGTCTGGGGATGCTCATAATAGGGTGATTCATCTCTCCTCTCCATTCCCCACTCCAGTCCAGAGCCAGCCCCTCACCCTTGAGGCCCCAAAGGAGTAGTGTCCAGCAGTGACCTAAAAGTGGGGGCACACCCTGGAAAGAGGAGGTCGAGCTTGAGGGACTCAATGGGTTTCTGTGCCCTGGCTCCCTGCCTCCCCTGTGCCTTAGTCCAGTGATTCCCTGGCCTCTCTGCCCTCTTCACCTCTCCTCCCCATCCCCATGGGGTGTGAATCCCAGCTCAGTACTGGTGGCGGAGTGAGACCTTAGCAGGAGACTTCTCTCCAAACCTCAGTTTTGTCCTGTGTGAAATGGGGAACATAACACCCACCTCTGGGGATTGTGCAAAAGTGGGAGGCAGTACTTTCTAAGCTTGAAAATGTCTGTTTGTCTGTTTTGATCCACCCCTCCCCCACCCCTCTCCAAGGTTCTGGAAGATGCTAGGAGGGCTGGTGGTGGGTCTCTACTCCTCCCCACCCCTGCCCCCACCTCTGAGTCGCTGACAGCAGGGCCCACGTCTCCTCTGTTGGTTCAGGCCACTCCCATTCGGCAAAAAGATTTTGGGGGGCAGGAAATGAAGGGTGTGCCGCCCCCACCCCTTATTGGGCTCCAGCCAGCCCCTCTGGTCCAGCAGGCTGGGACTTGGTGTCTTCAGCCCTTCCCTCTCCTGGGAACCCACTCCCTCAGCTCTGACCTCAAAGGAGTCACGGCCTCCCACAGGGTGGATGGGCTGTCAGGCTCCTTTCCTGGCTCAGCCCTCCTGCCCAGGGCCCAGGCGATATACACACCTTGCTCAAGATGCCTTGGGAAGAGGTGGGGGCTCTTCATCTGCCTCCTCCCGGAGCCAGCCTCCTAGGCCGGCTGGCTCCCATCCTGCAGTGGGCCCTGGCTTTCCTCCCCAAAATGCAGGAGAGAGCTTAGAGGGCCCTGGGTAAGCTGTGTGACTCAGGGGTTGGGGCCCCAGCAAGTTCAGTTTTCTCTCTGTGAAACCATGTGCTCTTCTGTCTTCTGCTCCAAGTGTGTCGCTCACAGCTACTGCAATGAGGCTGATGCCCCTCGGATTGTGCAGTGACCTACTTCTGCCCCTCAAACTCAGGCCAACCTCAAGCTTCTGTGCCAGCATCCTCAGACCTTGACCCACCTGGTCCATCCCAGATGACTCAAGGAGGGCTGACGGGAATAAGGGGCCCTCAGAAGGCATTGCATCCTTCCTTGCGCTCTCATGCCCATTAAGAAGCACAAAGACCTACCCATACCTTCTTAGCTCCAGTTCTCACCACTCCCAATGTGCATGTGTATGTACATATGTGAACATGTGTGTACACACTAGTTATGTCTATGAATGAGTTGTGTGGGAGTACATGGATTCATGGTCCTGAAGACTGGGCCCTGGAGGGGATCTCAAAGGCTCTCTGTGGGTGGGCTGTAGCCCTGGGATTATAGCTAGCCACAAACATGCATGCACACATGTGAGTACATGTAGGTACACATGTGTGAACATGTGCTGATTAATGTGAACAAGATATACAAATCCACAGTTGTATGTGCCTGCTCCCTCCTGGTACAGCACACATGAACACCTATGTGAGCTGAGTGCAAACACACGTGTACACAGGAGCCTGCATGTGCCTACTAGTGGCAGAACTGCCCCTGTTTTTCTCTCTCACTCTGGTTCCCAGACTCAGCTGCTGACAGGCTCAGGACAGAGCAGGGTGGGATGGGACGCTGTCACCTGGGATTCATATTTTTTTCAGTGTTGAGGAGCCCCGTGCTACTTCTTGTCCTGTGCTGCTCTGTGGAAGGCCCTAAGGCAGTGAGGGGCTGAAGGGTGCATCATGGGCTGAGGAGAAGAGAGGGCAGAATGGCAGGGGTTGCTCCCGGACTCCCACAGCCTGTGGTCTGGGCTCTGGCACCGGGAGGCTAGGGTTCTGTCTTGACTCATAGGCTGGCAGCAGGCCCAGTGGGAAGGCGAAATTGGTGATGGTTTTCTGATTCACCATGGGGCCTCCCAGCCCATGGGGGCCTGGTGGGGTGGGTTGCACCTTTCTGGGCCAAGGGCCATGAAAGGCTTCATGTGTAGGTTCCACATATGTGTAAGCCTATGACCAGGCTGTTATGTGAATGGGATCCCATGAGCATGTGAACAGAGCTCAGTGTCTACGTGAGAGTATGTGGCTGCGAGCCTCAGTGTGTGCATGTATGTGGATCTACCTTATATGTGTTGCCTCAGCTCAGTTGTTGTCGAGTCGACTTCGACTCCGGGTAACCCCATGTGTCTCAGGGTAGAACTGTGCTCCATAGGATTTCAATGGCTGATTTTTCAGAAGTAGATCACCAGGCCTTTCTTCCGAGGAGCCTCTGGGTGGTCTCGAACCTCCAACCTTTCAGTTAACAACTGAGCGAGTTGACCATTTGCACCACCCTGGCTGCTATACCCCATCATTTGGGCCTGGGCCACCTCTGACAACCATTCTTCAAGGGGCTAGTGCTTGGGGTCCTTACCCCACTTACATGAAATCCTTCTGGAACATATGGTTTCTTTCTGTCTCCCCTGGAAATGCTGTCATAGAGACTTGGGGTGAGGACACACTGCTTCCAGTCCTGTGAGAGCAGGGCCCAGGCTGCCAGGCCTTAGTTTCCCGATTATTAAATAAGACATGAGGGACAGGGTTGTCCATGACATTCCTCAGACAGGACTGACACCCCAGTTTAGCCAACTTAGCCTGTTAAAGAGACAGACTCTCCCCTGGCTTGGGATCAGCCAGAGTGGGAGAGAAGAGGGTTAAAAACATCTGCGACTCACCCTGCTGGCAAGCATGTGGCACGTGGCATGTGGCATGTCAGGACAACTGCAGCTCAGCTGCTGGAACCATGTGAAAAACGCACACAGGTACATGTGTGACAAACTCAGTTTGTTCAACAGGCAAGTGCACAGCTATGAGGGATGCCCAGCAAGAGTGATCAGGCACACAGAACATGTACCATGTGTGACCACAGCTGTGGACACAGCTGGCCAGGACAGGCAATAGGTGCCATGTACTCACAACACAAGGAGCGAGGGCCCCTGGGCTCTGGCTGGAACTCAGCACTCATGTTGACGTCCACCCAGGGCTGGGCTATTAGAGGGTCTCTTCTCACTTGAGACCCACAGCCTCCTCCCTCCCAGCCCCTCTACTGAGACCATGCTGGGCCCAGCTATCCTCAGAGTTGGAGCCAGTTCCTTTCCTTTCTGACAAGTCTCTCCTATCCCCCTACTCCCCCACCCCCCATGGCAGAGATGGCCACACCCCTCACTGTGAGTGGGCCAAGGGGTTTCTCTCTTTGGCAGCTCCGATCTTTCCAACCACAGTCCTGCACAGGGCCGGTACACCCGATAGTCCTCTCAGCCTCTGTGACACCCGCTCTCCTCAGTGCCCTCCAGGCCCATCCCAGCCCACAGAGCCTCACGGTCCCTGTCCCACACCTGCCTCCTAGCATACGCCAGCCTCCCAGCGAGGATGAGGGGCTGGGCCACCTGCTCCACAGGCCGTGGCCGCGCGGGGCGAGGCGGGCGGGGCCACGGGCGGGGGCGGGGGCCGCGCTTCCCCACACTCCTATAAAGGGCGCCACCCGTCGCTCCAGGCCACTGCTCCCTGCACCCGCCGTTCTCCCGCCAGAGAAAGCCGAGACGCCGCCTGCTCCCGCCATGGGTCGACAGAAGGAGCTGGTGTCCCGCTGCGGGGAAATGTTCCACATTCGCTACCGGCTGCTGCGCCAGGCGCTCGCTGAGTGCCTGGGGACCCTCATCCTCGTGGTGAGTGGAGGGAGCCCGGGAGCCCTTCTCTCTCCAGCCCCACCCTCCCTCACCCCGCTCTTCACCCGAGGGGCTGTGTTTAGCGCTTCAAGACAGCCCTGACTCCCATTTGCCAGCTCTGACCACCCAGGCTTGACTCCCTCCAGACCCTCTCCCTCATATAGCTCTAACTCCATCTGTGACAGCTCTGACTCTTGCCAGAATGACAGCTGTTACTCCTCAGTGCCAGCCCTGATCCCCTTACTCTTCCACAAGGAATCACCCTGCAGTCTGAGACCTCCAGCTCCTTTGGCCTCTCACAGCCCCCCAGGGTTCCAGGGTGCCAGCCCTGGGAGACAGTAGGGCAGAGGTGAATGGGCCTCTATTAGGTTATTTAGGTTCTGGGTGTCTGACCACTAATGAATAATTAAGCTTCAGAAAGTCCAAAAGTTGCAGTGAAGTGAGGACAGTTTGCCACGGGTGGGGGCTGAGGGCCGAGGCCAGGCAGACACTAAACAGCAAAGTGGGAAGAAATGAGGATCCTGAAGACAGGAGGCTGCCAAATGAAGCTGGGGTCCTGAGTGCAGAGCAGAGGACGTGATGTCCTAAAGTTGCTTCCCTGTCAGTTCCCCAGACAGATGCTGTCAGCTCCTGTGCAGAGGTTGTTGGCACCTGCGGTCCTGCCCAGCCTCTTAGTTACTCCCTGGGTTCTCTGAGTCGGATAACTTTCCCCACCTGGGCTACTCCTCAATCCCAGCTACTCTCTGCTTATGCCAATTTTGCCCCTGGGTTGTTCTTTGGCCTGGTAGACACACCAGTTACAGTCTCCATTTTCTGTCCCAGTTACTCTCTGATTTTCAGTCACTCAGGTGGTTACACCTGTTTTGTCCTAGGTTACTTCTGGTTCAGTCTCCTCTTTGCTCCAAGTGGGTGGGTTACTCTACTCCTGCCCAGCCCTAGCCTGGGGCAATACAGACCAGCCAGCCCACTGTGGGCTAGGAGGCTTCACAGTAGGCAAGTAGTGGTGGGTGGGGGTATTGTTGTTGCTAAGTGCTGTGGAGTCAATCAACTCATAGCAACACCATGTGACAGAGTAGAACTACCCCGTAGGGTTTTCTAGGCTGTAATCTTTTTGGGAGCAGATCACTAGATCTTTCTCCTGTGCAGCCACTGAGTGGGTTAGAACTGCCGATCTTTTGTTTAGCCATTAAGTGCTTAACCGTTGCATCACCAGGGCTCTTAGGGCTGGGGGTAGTCCACTCCAAAGTAGTGGCAGTCGTGGGGCAGGGTCTATGGGAGAGGAGGGCTGAGACTCACCTCTGGCTGTGGAGAGCAGAAAGGAGGGCAAGCCAGGTGGGGCAATTTGTCCACAGCCCATCACAAGACCAGTGGCCTCACCAGTCGTCACCACACCCCTCCTTCCCCTGTGCCAGTATGGGAGTTGGGGGAGGTGCTTATCACCCTCCTGCCTCAGGTCTTGTGTGCCCTACTGCCCACCTGAGTCATGGGTCTATGGTTGTTTTGGAGCAGCCAGGACAGGGGAGTGTCTTCCATATGGTAGATGGGACTCCTTATGGTCTACCATGTCTCAGTTCACCTCTGCCCACAGAGGAGCAATCAGTCCTCAGGCTGTACCCTAGGATTACTTGGCTTATCCCAGACCACAAAAGGTGGGTATCATGTTTGTGGAGAAGGCTTTCAGGCTCAGGTGGGTGTGAGGCAACAGGTATCAGTGAAAACCAGAAACTCAAGGGCTGCCTGAAGAGGGGCCAGGCCTGAAAGACCCTACCCAGAGCAATGGGTAAGGGTCTGCCTGCATACCTCTATGGATAGGTTCCCATAGCCTGCAGTGGTAGAATCAGGGCTAGCTTTGAGTGAGAGAAGCCCCTTTCTCTGAGGTACCTGGTGGGGGAGGGTGGCTGGCCAAGAAGACTGGGGAGAGGAAGAGGAAGATTAGCCCCAAAGTGGTGAAACTGGCTCTGACAGCTCCTCCCTCTAAGGCCTCCTGGGATGGGGCCAGGTCTGGGCCTCAGGCATGCAAGGAGCTGAGGTCAGGGCCTGCCAAGCTGGGCAGGGTGCCCAAGACCCATATGTGCCTGACCCCTGCCCCCCTACACCCACAGTCTCTGATCTTTGTTCTCACCTGCCTGCACACCTTTGCCCTCCATTATTGCCATCGGCATCGCCACTATTTCTTTTTGAGGGATGATAACCAAAATGCTTAACAAGCCAGGACAGTGACCCATTGGAATGAACTAGGGCCCTTAGCACTGGGGCAGGATCCTGGAAACTGCTTAAAACCTTTAGTTATGGAAAGGTGGGAGAGGGGACCTGGGGCGGGGACTGGAGCACTCTGGGGAGCGCTCAGAGGGCTTGGGGCAATAGCTCTTTTTTTAATATTTTTATATATATATTTTTATATTTGAACAAGGGGAACAGCCAGACAGGACCTTTTATACTTGTAGAACACCAGGGGTATACCGTAACTCCCTTTATTCTCCTTGTCCCTATCAGAAAGTTCAGAAAGAGTCTCCTCATTGGTCTTGAAGTAGTGAGAGGAGCCACTCAGATCCCTGTCTTTGGGACCCCCAAATCTGAGTGGGGACCCTGGACTGCTGAGGGCAGAGAGGTCAGGGTGGGTGGAGAGAGGAGACTCACCTTGTCAGGGACAGGTTAAGTAGGACCTGTTGTGAGGTTGCTGAGACGGAGACACGGCAAGGACTGGGGCAGGGGCTCTGACATCCCAGATTCAGAGGAAGTGGCTTTAGCCTCACTTCTGAGGCAACTGCAGCTGGGGGATTCAGAGTGAAAGCCTCCCCAGCAATCTGGGCCAGGCCTAAAGGGCTGGGGTAGAAGGTGTGCTAAGGTGAAAGCTGTTCTCCTACACTCCACTCCTGCTGGGATTCAAGTCCATCAGTGAAGATGTCCCAAGCAGGCTGTGGAACCCAGTTTTTGGGGCTCCTGGTGGCAGGCTCTGCTTCTAGTCCATAGGGCCCTATAATATTAGAGTTGGGACATTGGGGGTGGCAGGGCATGTCTCCTTCTTCTAGGGGGTGCAACTGCAGCAGGAGGGGTTTGGGTTGGACTCTCAAAAGGCTGCCAGCTCTCCTGATAGTGGCAGGCAGAGGTTGCTGGCTTCACCCTTTCCCTCTGGCATGAGAACTGGTCCTTAGCTGGGCATCACCCTCCCTGTCTTGCTCTGTTTCCTGCCACAGATGTTTGGCTGTGGCTCTGTGGCCCAGGTCGTGCTCAGCCGGGGCACCCATGGAGGCTTCCTCACCATCAACCTGGCCTTTGGCTTTGCCGTCACTCTGGGCATCCTCATTGCTGGCCAGGTTTCTGGTAAGGCCTTAACCCCACCTGCAGTCCCCTCCCCTCAACAGCATTCTCACCAGGTGTCCCACTGGGGAATGGGATGAGGGAGGGATTAACAAGGGCAGGACATAGCCATGGCCTCAGCTTTGGGCCCTTGGGAGAGGAGGGTGGAGAAGGAAAGGTAGCTTTGGAACTTAACACAGAACTTTTGACTCTCACCTTGGAATCAGAGATTATCAGAGTTAGCCTGTTACATAGTCCAACCCACCATCCTGTACAAGAAACCCTTCTCTGCACCCCTGCTTGCTGGGGCCAGAGAGGAGGAAGATGTTGGAGGCCCTGGCCTCTCCACTGTGGCAGGCTGTGGCTAATAGATCCCATCTACCCTGTGCCCAGGGGCCCACCTGAACCCTGCCGTGACCTTTGCCATGTGCTTCCTGGCGCGAGAGCCCTGGATCAAGATGCCCATCTACACCCTGGCTCAGACGCTGGGAGCCTTCCTGGGTGCTGGGATCATTTTTGGGCTGTATTATGGTAAGCATACCCCAACCTGCCCTCCTCCACTACCTCCTCCCCTCTGGCTCTGGGCCTGCTGGCACCAGGCCTTTTGATGACAGACAGCCAGGGTCTGCCCAGGCCTCAGGCTCATGACTCACTCATTCACACACAGACCCAAGGTGGGGGACCCCAGGGGACAGTTGGGCAACAAAAGCATCTTGGGCCCTCTATCCCAGCCAACCCCACACCCTCTAGCTCCAAAGTAATACAGCAGTGATAGTACTCACTCCTGACCCCTGGGAGTGTATTCAGGTCCCAAGGTGAGAGGGGAGGCTGGGCTCAGGCCTCTGCCTTTATTTGCTCTGAGCCTAATCTCTCACCAGATGCAATCTGGGCCTTTGCCAACAATGAGCTTATAGTCTCAGGCCCCAACGGCACAGCTGGCATCTTTGCTACCTACCCCTCTGGACACTTGGACACGGTCAATGGCTTCTTTGACCAGGTATGGGCTAGGGACATGTGAAAGGAATAGAGGGAGGAGGCCAAAGCTGCTCCAGGTTGTTCATGGGGGATGAGACTCCTCTACAGTGGGGTTTCTCAATATGTGGGGATGCCTGCATCAGAATCATGGTGGCAGGTACTTATAAAAAATGCAGAATCCTAGGAATCTGCATATTTAACCAGCTTCCCGGGGGATTCTTGTGCACTCAAAGTTCTAGCACCACTGCGCTAGAGAGCAGAGTATGGAGACAGCGAGACTCTGTGAGCTAGAGGGAAGCCAGAGGACAAGAGGGACCAGAGGGTGGGGAGGTGCTGCTTCTCACCCCGTGCTCTCCCACTCTCCAGTTCATTGGCACAGCCTCCCTCATTGTGTGTGTGCTGGCCATCGTTGACCCAAACAACAACCCCGTCCCCCGGGGCCTGGAGGCCTTCACCGTGGGCCTGGTGGTCCTGGTCATCGGCACCTCCATGGGCTTCAACTCCGGCTATGCTGTCAATCCTGCCCGAGACTTTGGCCCCCGCCTTTTCACCGCCATTGCTGGTTGGGGCTCTGATGTCTTCACGTGAGTGCAGCCCCCACCCTAGCTTGCCCCAGCCTGCCTCCCCTCTGCCCTGCCCCACCTGCCCCTGAACATGTCTGTCTGCCCCCCAGGACCGGCAAGCACTGGTGGTGGGTGCCCATTGTCTCCCCACTCCTGGGCTCCATCGCCGGCGTGTTCGTGTACCAGCTCATGATTGGCTGCCACCTGGAGCAGCCCCCACCTTCTACTGAGCAGGAGAATGTGAAGCTTGCCCGCATGAAACACAAGGAGCAGATCTGAGTGGGCAGGGGCCAGTCCCCATTGCTCCCTCCTTTGAGCATCCACTGACTGTGCAGGGGCCACTCTCTAGATGCCCCCTCATGACCTCCCTCCCAGGCTAAGAAGCTCCTTGCCTATTACCACCTCGCTGGACGGCTCCCTTAAGGATTTTCCACTGGACCCTGCCCAAATGGAACCTCAGGCCACTGCCCTTAAGCTATGGTGGGACAGGGAGCAGGGCCAACACATCCCTTTGTCTCCCAAAGGGAGAGAATGGGCAGTAGGGATCTGTGTGTGTGTGTGTGTGTGTGTGTGTGTGTGTGTGTGTGTGTGTGTGATTCTCCAGATGTTCAGGGCAAGGAACCAAGTAGAAAGGATTCTAGCTGTGGGGGAACCCCAGAGGAAGGGGAAGGTGATGTGTACATATGTGAGGAAGGAAAGTGCCAAGGGTGTGCATGTTTCAGGGGCTCCATATAGAGGAAGGTCCTGATATATGTGTTTTGGAGTATGTGTGTGTCTGCCCTTTTTTTCTAACGGGGGCTTCTGAAGGCTTTTGGGAGGTGGGGTAGGAATATAGGTAGGGTTGCAGGGAGGGGAATCACAGCCTGGGTGTTTGGAGTTCTGGCTTTACATAAGTAGGAGCCATGTAATGTGCTTCTGGCATAATCTAGGCCTGAGCAGGTGGGGGTCAAGTCCAGGTCATAAGTGTCATGTTTGCTTAAAAAAAAATATATATATATAGCAAATTTACATACAGTTTAAGAGGTAGGGTTTGAGAGACTTCACTCCAAATATGGTCCTCACTCCTTTAATCCTCCACTCAGTATATGTACTTCTTTGTCTTTTATAAAAAAAATAATAAAATGTGTGCCCAAAACTGTCAATTGTGCAATATCTCTGCTTGCTTTGCTGCTTCTCTGGGGCCAGATAAGGAGCTTCAGTGCATCTGGCTACAAATACCCAAAGTGCCCTGCTCGTGTCATTAACCTGGCCAGGGTACCCTGGGAGTGGGGAGGCAGCACTCCAGCCCTTCCCTGGGGGATATGGGTCAGTGACACAGAGAAATCAGAAAGCCTCTTCACCAAGCCTCTCAGCTTAAACTCAGGGGTCCCAAAATTCCCCCTAAGCTTCCACCCTCCTGAGTGCTGCCAGCATAGTGCATGGCATCTCCTTTCCAATCCCTGAACCCACTCATCACCCCAGGAAGGCAGATTTGAACTGCCTGAAGGGGAGAACTGCTGCCCAAGAAGTAGTGAGCTCCCTGTCACTGGGGGAGACTAAACAGACCAGGGACCCGTACTGTTCTCTGCAACCTGCAGCTGTTCAGGCTCCATCACCTCAACCCTCACCATGGTCACAGCCCCCTCAGCAGCTGACCTGCCCCAGTCAGTCCACATAGCAATCAGAGGATCTTTCTGAAACTCCTCCTGAAAGAGGGGCTCTTTCTGTGGCCCTTCTGGCCCTTGGGAGATAGTCCAAAAACCCTTCTATCCAGCATTCAGGCTCTCCAGAACCTGGCCTCTGTCATTAGGGACAATACCTCTTCATAATACTCCATCCATCCTGGACTACCCGGTGTGCTCCTATGCTCCTTCTTACCTTCAGCTCTTTCCTCATCAAAATCCTCCTAATCTGCTCTAATGTGCCCTCCTCCACAAAGTTGACTCTGCTCTTCCCCACTCTTCCACCATTGGCTATAGTCAGTTACCTGAGCCCAGAGACCTCAATAATAACATTCATCCCTGTCCCTCCCTCTGCCTCATTTCTTCAGTCTAGGGCACCTCCAATAAGGTAGGAGTTGGACTGACTGACCCTGGCCCCCTGACCGTCCAGGGAAGCTGGGCACACCTGAGCCCAGGAAGCTCTGCAGGAGATCATGTGCCTCCCATCTTGCCTTCTCCTTCCTTACCAGATCCTCCCCCTTACCAGATCCTCCCCCTTACCAGGTCCTCCCCCTTACCAGTTCCTCCCCCTTACCAGGTCCTCCCCCTTACCAGGTCCTCCCCCTTACCAGGTCCTCCCCCTTACCAGTTCCTCCCCCTTACCAGTTCCTCCCCCTTACCAGGTTCTCCCCCTTACCAGGTCCTCCCCCTTACCAG
>NW_004443952.1:27688557-27712292 GCF_000243295.1 Trichechus manatus latirostris
CCTTACCAGGTCCTCCCCCTTACCAGGTCCTCCTCCAGTTTCACTGGGAATAAAAGAGAAGGTGGCCCCTACCCAAGCCTTCTTGCAGAGTTTAACCCCATAGGAACCAGGGGATCCCTGGGTCTAGTTTTTAGAGGCTAAACCAGCTCTTGCTCCCCAGCCACTTCAAGGATGAGACGGTGGCCCAGAGAGGGTGGGTAGCAAACCTAGGGTCACACAGCCAGGGCTCTGCCGAGGGAAGTGGGAATGGGTGAAGCAGTTCCACCTCAGGCCCCCACTCCCTCCCTGTCCCCAGCTCCCAAGAGGTGTGTCTGGAATGCTGGAGGGACCAAAGCCAGAGGGAGTGTCCCCTTCCCAGGGTCTGCTGGGAGGAAAAGGCAAACCTTGAGAGGGGAATGTGGCTATAGAGTTTCGTTCCAGCAACCCCCCCCCCGCCCCCATTCCACCTTCAGGTCCCCCACCCTGCTGTTGTCCTGTTCTCCCCAGCACACCTCAGGCCCTTCTGTTCTCCCTCTCTATCAAATCCTGCAGTTGTCCCTGACCGGTCAGCCCAGGGGGCAGCAGGAGGCCTTCAGGGGCAGTGGTTAACAGGTGGTAGGACCTGCATCCCAGGCCAAACTTGACTGCTCTCTAGCTGTGTGACCGTGGGTGGTCTTTCTCTTTTTCTGAAGCTCAGTTTCCCCATCTGTGAATTGGGGATAATAAGAGGATGAAATGACAGAAGATAATTTATAAAAAGGACTTAGCACAGTGACCAGCAGATGGCAAATACTCTATAAATGTCACGTCATGATTTTTCCTACAGAATCAGAGAAGGCGAGGAAGGAGGAAGGGAGATGCTGAAGGCTGTTTTTTAAAGGTCACTGAATTCAACATCCTCTTCCGCCTCAGATTCCTTCCACAGATTCTGAATTTCCTGAGAGAAGGGGGAGGGAAGTAAGGGTGATGGCTGATGTGCCCTGACTTTAGGAGGCTCTTGGGGAGGTATAGACAAGAGGGGTCACACACAGGTATATAGGACAGAGGAGCATGCAGCAAGGGGAGCAGGTTGGGTGGAGGGTCAGATCACGTGATAAGGGGTAAGGCCAGGAGCAGTGGGTCAGGGCAGGGCTTAACAGGGATAGGAACCGTCTAGCAGCTGTGTAACCCCTCCAGGAGCAGGAGAGAGGCTCCCCACCTCCCCACTCCACTGGCTGTTAGAAAGTTCTAGAAAGAGATCTCATGCTCTTTAGGAAAGTGTCTTCTCTCCCATTCCACTTAATCCATTTTCTAAGGCGGACATGGAGGGAGAATCTCTGCATGGGAGGGCAGCCAGAACCCATGCCTCATCTCTATCCCTTCTTCCTGAGCCACGTGTTCCTCACAGCCCACCATGGAGTAGCCCAAATTTTCTTAAAGTTCTAACTAGTTTGGATTGAAATCAGCATCTCTGAAACTTGGACTTGGTTCCTGTTTCTTTGTGTGCCTGCTTCTGAGTGTGTGTGCACAAATGCACGTGTGCATTTCTCAGTGTCTCTGGGTGTACCTGTCTTTCTCTCAGTATGTCTTGTTATGTCTCTGTGGGTCTGTGCTTCTGGGCCACCGTGTCTGTCTTTTTCTGTGTCTCTATCACTGCCTAACTCTTTGTGTCCGGTCTTTCGTTGTGTACCTTGAAGCGAGCATTCCTGTGTACCCTCTTGTGTGACTCTGAGCACATCTCTGTGTGTACTCAGAGCATATCTCTGTGTGTACTTGAAGCATGTCTCTGTGTGTACTCACAGAACATCTCATGTGTACCTGTGAACACATGTATGTGTGTACTCAAAGTATCTCTCTGAGTGTACCTCTGAGTGACTCCTGCCAGCCCAGTCCTGCACCATCCTACCCTGGGGCAAGCCTCCTCCTTAATTTCTGGTAATGAGCTCGCTCCTTCTTGCTCACTCTCCCCTTGATTTTGTTTTTCTGAAAATCTGGGTGGGGCCCCGCCAGGCTTGGGAAAACATGGGTGGGGTAGAGTTGGGTGGGGTGGGAAGGAGAGAGGAGGGACTGCTCCACCTATTGTGGAGACCCCAGCAAGAAGGGTCTATGAAGGTGCCGGCCTAAGCAGGGCCCGGAACTCCCACATTGGGAGGAGGGAGCTTGTCCTGGGGTGGGATCACTGAGCTGGAGGCCAGGGAATGCCAGAGTACATAAAGGGGAGAAACTGATGCACCAGGGCTCTTAGGGGGACTGGAGGAGGGCTTACCAGGAGAGCACCCCTGAGTCTTGAGAGGAGTGAGTGTGTCTGCCCAGCTGCTGGGTGGCCTCCTCAGCGACCCAGTGTCACCATGCCTGAGGCGTTCACCTTTGGCGCTAGGTTTGTTAGGGGTAAGGGAGAGGGTGGCAGTGGGAACAAAGAGGTTCTGTCTAGTCTGGGTACGTTGGCTACCCTAGAGTGGGCCCCTCTCCTCTATGTGTAAAGGGGAAACTGAGGCCCAGAGTCTTACCCTGATGACAGAGAGGTGCAGCAGAGCCCAGCTAGAACCCAGTCCTCTGTCCCCATCCTGGCTCCTCTCAACTCCTTCTCTAGACAGCACCTTGTGACATCTCAGGGAGCCAGGCTCTGGAGCTATGTGGCCTGGGTTCCAAACCAGTCCTTCACCGTCATGGGACCTTGGGCAGGTACCTTAACCTTCTTGCTGGAGGTCTCTATTTGCCCCACCCCCACCGCTAGTTACAATCTCTTCTCCACTCTGTGTCCCAGGAGCCTAATATCTATGGGCTGCCATCACCTGGGCCCTATTGTTGTCTGGATTCTGGTTGGATTTGGCAAGTGGAGGCACAGCTAGGAAATCAGAGGGCAGGAAGGGTGGGGACAGGGAGGTTGGGGTATTTATGCCTTTTCCAGAGCTCCAGCTTTCACTGAGGTTCAGTGACATTGTTCTGTCCCTTTGCCTCTTCTGGCTGTGGGGTAGGGGCTACTTCCTGTTGCGAGTCCTTGGGCCATCACCATCCCTTGTTGCTTCACTTGACCCTGCCTCCGCCGCTATAGTCTCTTCGTAAGCTCTCTTCAGTTAAGCCCTCCAAGGATGCCATCTGTTTTCTGCTGGATCCCTGACTGGTTTCACCTTCAGTACTTTAGTTTCTTCATTCATAAGATGGAGATAGGAATTGTACCTACACTATAAGTTTGCATAATATGAGGATTAAAAGGGTGTGTATCAGAACAATACCGGATGTAGGGGTACGTGCCACAGAAGTGGAGGCTACTATTATTATTATTACTATTAGTATTATTCCTCCTTGTAAGCTCCCTGCGTAATGTGGGGAGGGCAAGTGTGAAGCCAGGCTTGGAGGTGAGAGACACCTGACTCCCCATGTTCATCTCCTCCAGCTCCAGCCTTCTTGGAGCTTCCTTGGGTCCTTAGTCAGCCTGGGAGTCTAGCCTCAACCCCTCCATCTCCAGTGAAGCCAGCTTTCCCTAGGATCACCGGGTCAGGGGAGATAGAAGCCAAAGTCCCTTTCCCACCCTGGTTCTTCTCCAGAAAACTCAGGGGAGCTGAAATCTGGGTACCCCATGACCTTTTGGGGCTCAGGGATCTAGCAGGGGTTGGGAGTAGTGATGATGAATTAGAGGTTTAGAAAGTAGTGTATGTGGGGTTAGTTGAGAGTCAATACCAGGGAGGTTGAGGGCAGAAGCAAAATCCCAATCTGTGTTTACCAATCCTCTTTACAGCCTCCTGTTGGGAAGTCCTCCCTAAGACCTCACTGCCATCCTGCTTTAGCTCCTCAAGAAGGGGGCTAACTGCAGGACAATTCCTGTGACTCTGGGGATCAATTACAGTTTTCACCAGTACACTGAGAGTTGCCCTCCCATCCCTGCATATGGCCAAAGCACAGGGAACCTGAGGGGTCTTATGGAACAGCTAAGGAGTCCTGGTGGTGCAATGGTTAAGTGCTCAGCCGCTGACGGAAAGGTTGGCGGTTTGAACCCAACCAGCGGCTCTGCAGTAGAAAGACCTGGTGATCTGCTTCTACAAGATGACAGCCAAGAAAACCCTACAGAGCAATTCTACTCCGTCACGTGGGGTCACTATCAGTCAGAATTGACTTGATGGCACCTGACATGGAACAGCTGAGGTTTAGACTAGGGTGAAGCTATGAGTGGGCTGAAAGTTGACTCACCTGACTCCTCTAGGGGTCTCCCTCCCTTGACTCCTTGGTCATACATACCTTCAGGTTGGAGTGAGGTATGATGTGGTGTGAAGAAGAGGTGGGTTTTACCTTTCCCTGTCTCCACAGATCTTTGGGGATAAAGCTTTAGACCATACTTAGTCACCTTGACTTGCTTCTCTGATACTGCGCCCATTCTCTAGCTTCTGTCTTTTTTGGAAGCTCCTTTGAGGAGGTGGGCTCTTGCCAGTCTTCCTCATGTGCCTCAGAGCTAAGGAGGCTGGGGGATGGGAGAGAGGACGCTGGGAGCACCGATAATCATCTGGACATGGCCCACCGCTCGTCTCTGTGGAGACGCCTCTCAGCCAAGGAGGAACCTGGGACGTCCTGCCCACCACCTTCACCCTCACCCTCCTCCTCTCTGCTCAGGTTCACTGCCAGGGCCTGGCAGGAAACATGCTGAGGGAGGGGAGGAGGTGGTCTGGCCTGAGTGGGAAGGCACGCTGCAGTTCCCAGTCTGAGGGAGCTCTTTCCTGGTAGAGGTAGCCTTTAGCTGGGGGATCCCCAGTTTCATGTCAAAGATGGGGAAGGGACAGTGACAAAGTGGACAAAGTCTTCCCTTTATCAGACTAAGGGTTTACAGCTTGAGCCACCTTCAGCCGTTAGAGGTGTGTGTATGCCCACATACACATGAGGGTGTATCTGAGGTGACTGGTGAAAGACTGGGGGTGTGCACATGCACACACAAACACATTTACACCCCCATTCACTGACCCACACACACTCACTCACCCCATACGCAACCCATCTACACTCATTCATGCACATTCATACCCTAACCTCCACTCATACTCATTTACACACCCAGATGCTTGAACACACTTAGACACACTGATTTATATTCCTGCACTTCCACATTCACATCCTTACACACACACTACACTCCCACCTTCTTACATTGACACACACTTTTTTTTATTGCTGTAGTTTAAGTGAAAGTTTACACTTCAAGTTAGTCTCTTATACAAAAATTTATACATACATTGTTATATGACCGTAATTGCTCTCCCTATACTGTGACAGCCCTCTCCTCCTTTACACCCCTGATTTTCCATGTCCATTCAACCAGCTCCTAACCCTCTCTGCCTTCTCATCTGCTCCTAACCCTCTCTGCCTTCTCATCTCACCTCTGGACAAAAGCTGCCCATTTAGTCTCAGGTATCTGCTTGAGCTAAGAAGCACACTCTTCATGAGTATCATTTTATGTCCCACAGTCCAGTTCAATCTTTGTCTGAAGAGTCGGCCTCAGAAATTGTTTTAGTTCTGGGCTGATAGAGAGTCCAGGGGCCATGCTTTCCAGGATTCCTCCAGTCTCAGTCAGACCATTAAGTCTGGTCTTTTTACTAGAATTTGAGTTCTGCACCCCATCTTTCTCCTGCTCCATCAGGGACTCTCTGTTGTGTTCCCTGTCAGGGTGGTCATTGGTGGCAGCCGGACACCATCTAGTTCTTCTGGTCTCAGGCTGATGAAGTCTCTGGTTTATGTGGTCCTTTCCGTCTCTTGGGCTACTACTTTCCTTGTTTCTTTGGTGTTCTTCATTCTTCTTTACTCCAGGTGGTTGGGACCAATTGATCCATCTTAGATGGCTGCTTGCAAGCTTTTAAGACCCCAGATACCACTCACCAAAGTAGGATACAGAACATTTTCTTAACAAACTTTGTTATGCCAATTGATCTAGATGTCCCCAGACCCCCTGCTGCTTTGTCTCTCGAAAGGTTTGATTGTATTCAGGAAACTTCCTAGCTTTGTACATTCACACATACTCTTACAGTCACACACTCTTAAGCACTAGTAGATACTCTCAGGGGCACTCACACTCCCACACACATGTACTCATGAGGGGCCAGAATTCACACATCTGTGCAGTGAGTCTGACAGACTGGAAGTGTGTGTGTCGGAGGTGAGGATAAGGGTAAAGAAGAAGGGGTTGTGATACTCCAGACAAGTCACAGGGGTTAGGAAGTGGGGCTTGGACTCCTTTAGTTTTTTTTTTCCTTCTAAATTTTATGTATTTTGTTGTTGAGAATATACACAGCAAAACATATGCTATGATGGTTAAGGTTGCGTGTCAACTTGGCTAGGCCATGATTCTCAGTATTTTGGCAGTTATGATGTAGTTTGGCAACTATGTAATGATGCAATTACCCCCATAATGAGATCTGATATAATGTAATCACCTCCATGATGAGATCTGCTATGAACAACCAATCTGTTGAAAGGGAGTTTCCTTGGGGGGTGTGGCCTCAATCGATATATGTGGACTTTCTGGCAGTTTGTGGGCTTTTGCTCACTCTGGATCCTGCATCTGGCTCCTGTTCATCTGACCTTTTGTTCTTGGAACTTTGAGCTAGTAGCTTACCTGCTGATCTTAGGATTTGTCAGCCTCTGTAGCCTGTGAGCCAGCAGACTGCCAGCTTACCTGCCGATCTTGAGTTTGTCAGCCGCTGCAGCTATGTGAGTCAGGAGAAGCCTCCAGCCTGATGCATGGACCTGGGACTTTCCAGCTTCTACAACCACACAGGCCATTTCCTCTATGTAAATCTATCTCTATCTCTCTCCATACACACACACACACACACACACACATGCTTCACTGGTTTTCCTTCTCTAGAGAACCCAGCCTAAGACATTTGATACTGAGAGTGGTTCTAGAGAAATAAAACTGTAAGGATGAGTTTTCTAAACTGGTTCTCAAGTCTGGTTAGTTTTACAGACATTGATGACTCTGCTTTCAGTAGTAAAGAGGGCACTGCTAATCCATGGCGTGAGATGACAACAGAAATGTGCAATGTTTTACCACCAGTAAATCAGGTATTGGTGACAGACAAGGCTCTAGGTGATCACATGTATGGTACCTTTCTACAATTTTGTCAGAACTGGTTGGTTGGTCCTACTTTTGCTAGGCAAAGTGGTGAAAGAAAGAGTTGAGCTCAGGGTTTTAGAGTCACAGCTCAAGCGCTGCATAAACGACCTCAAAGTTTCCACTTGTGCCTTGAAAGAAAGCCTTATTTCTTGTAATAACAGAGTTGATATTGCCGAAAACCAAACCCAGAGTCTTATCATAAGAGTGGCTGAATTACGGCGCCAATTGAATTCCCAACCTTGAATTGTGTCTAAAGTTAAAGGGAAGGCATTGATTGGGAAGAAATGGGATCTTGAAACTTGAGATGGGGACATATAGGCAGATAATCAGGAAGCTGGCGTCACTGACCCTCAAAATTCCATTGAATCACTCCTGCTAATAGAACCAGCCCTCTCACTTCCATCTAAAGAGATTACTCTATCTTTGTCTGCTAAGCCACCCTCCCCACTAAAACCATTAACCCATCCACCCCTATCTGATGAGCTGTGTCTGAAGAGCCTTTGTCTGAGTCATTCCCTGGGGAGATGTCTGAGTCATTGCCTGAGGCATCACCTGAGGCAGATGTCTTACAAGAGGTTGCTAAATGTTCTGAGAACACACCCCCACCACCCATTTTTGCTTCTAGACCTATAACGAGACTTAAGTCCCAGTGAGCCCCAAAAGGTGAAGTACAAAGTGTGACCCAGGAGAAAGGTATGCTATGCTGCAAAAGAACTGTTTGACTTTTCCAATATGTACAAACAGAAACCTGGGGAATATGTGTGGGGATGGCCATCAATGGTGTGAGATAATGGTGCAAGGAACATAAAGTTAAATCACTTTGAGTTTATTGATATGGGGCAACTAAACACAGATCCTTTATTCAATATTTCAGCTTGAGAGGTTAGGAAAGGATCTAATAGTTTATTTGGTTGGTTCCCTGAAGCATGGATTACATGGTGGCCCACAGTAAATCAAGTTGAAGTGCTAGACCTGCCTTGGTATACTGTAGAAGAAGGAATCCAAAGGCTTAGGGAAATGGGCATGTTAGAGTGGCTTTTTCAGGTTAGACCCAAAGACTCACACATGGAGTGCCCAGAGGGCACATCTTTTATCACCACAGTTGGGAACAAATTTGTGAAGGGAGCCCCAGCATCCTTGAAGACTACTGTGTTTGCAATCTTATGTAAGTCAGATTTGACAGTGGGAACTGCCCTAACTGAATGAAGGCACTTAACTACTGTGGAGCTGATTGAACTTCATGGTGGTAGGGGCCATGTGTTGGCACTCAATCGACAAAGACAAGGTGGGCATGGATTCAAAGCAACAATCAGAATTGTCTGACTCATGTGGACTTATTGCATTGGCTACTTAGTCATCGTGTCCCTAGGAGTGAAATAGATTGGAAATCTACTAAATATTTACTTGATCTGTACAAGCAGAAGAATTCTAGGTCAGTGAACAGCAGTATAACTTGAATTTACAGAATAGTCACCGCCCCTCAATCAAATCCCAGACTTGAGCCAGTTTACAGACCCACAACCCATTGAATGAAGGGGATGCTGAGTCCCCTTGAGGAAGGACCCCACTACACTGCCAAAAATTTATACCATTAATCTTTCTCCCAGCCTTCCCCAGAGGGATCTACAGTCTTTTATGAGTGTGACTATTCACTGTAATTAGACTTTTTGGGGATTACTGGATCCTGGCTCTGAACTGACACTAATTCCAGGAGACCCAAAAAGTCACTGTGGCCCACCAGTCAGAGTGGAGGTATATGGAAGTCAGGTTATTAATGGAGTCTTAGCTCAGTTTCGGCTCACAGTGGGTCCAGTGGTTCCCCAAACGCACCCTGTAGTGATTTCCCCAGTTCCAGAACGCATAATTGGAATAGATATACTCAGCAACTGGCAGAACCTCCACATTGGATCCTTGACAAGTGGAGTAAGGGCTATTATGGTAGGAAAAGCCAAATGGAAGCAATTAGAACTGTCCCTATCTAGGAAAATAGTAAACAAAAAGCAATACCGCATTCCTGGAGGAATTGCAGAGATTAGTGCTATCATCAAGACTTGAAGGATGCAGGAGTGGTGATTCCCACCACATCCCCATTCAACTTGTCTATTTCACTGGTGCAAAAAACAAATGGATCTTGGAGAATGACAGTGGATTATCAAAAACTTAACCAGGTGGTGATTCCAATTGCAGCTGCTGTTACAGATGTGATTTCATTGTATGAGCAAATTAATACATCTCCTGGAACCTGGTAGGCAGCTATTGATCTGGCTAATGCCTTTTTATCCATACCTGTTTCGAAGGACCACCAGAAGCAGTATGTCTTCAATTGGCATGGCCAGCAATAAACCTGCAGTGTCCTACCTCAGAGCTATATCAACTCTCCAACCCTATGTCATAATTTGGTCTTCAGGGAGCTTGATTGCCTTTTCCTTCCACAAGATGTCACACTGGTACATTACATGGATGACATTATGCTCATTGGACCTAGTAAGGAAGAAGTGTCAATGACTCTGGACTTATTGAAAAAACATCTGCATGGTAGAGGGTGGGAAATTAATCTGGCAAAAATTTAGGTGCCCTATACCTCAGTGAAATTTCTAGGGGTTCAGTGGTGTGGGGCATATTGAGATATACCTTCTAAAGTGAAAGGTAAGTTATTGTATCTGGCCTCTACCACAACTAAAAGGAGGCACATCACCTGGTGGGCCTCTTTGGGTTTTAGAGGCAACATATCCCTCATTTGGGTGTGCAACTCTGGCCTATTTACCAAGTAACTCAAAAAGTTGCTAGTTTTGAGTGAGCCCCAGAACAAGAGTAGGCTCTGCAACAGGTTCAGGCTGCCGTGCAAGCCTCTCTGCCACTTGGACCATATGATCCAGCTGATCCAATGGTGCTTGAAGTGTCAATGGCAGATAGATATGCTGTTTGGAGTCTTTGGCAAGACCCTATAGGTGAATCACAGTGCAGACCCTTAAGATTTTGGAGAAAAGTCCTGCCATCCTCTGCAGATAACTACTATCCTTTTGAGAAACAGCTTTTGGCTTGTTACTGGGCCTTAGTAGAGACTGAATGCTTAACCATGGGCCATCAAGTCACCATGTGGCCTGAGCTGCCCATTATGAATAGGGTGTTGGCTGATCCACAGAGTCATAAAGTCGGTTGTGCACAGCAGTACTCCATCGTTAAATGGGAGCGGCATATACGAGATTGGGCCTCAGCAGAACTTGAAGCCACAAGTAAGTTGCATGAGGAAGTGGCCCAAATGCCCATGGTCTCCACTCCTGTCATATTATCTGCCCTCTCCCAGTCTGTACCTATGGCCTTATGGGGAGTTCCTTATGATCATTTGACTGAGGAAGAGAAAACTCTGTGCATGGGCTCAGAAACATGGACTTCCACTCTCCAAGGCCAACTTAGCTACAGCCACTGTTGAGTGCCCAATCTGCCAGCAGCAGAGGCCAACACTGAGTCCCTGATATGGCACCATTCCTAGAGGTGATCAGCCAGCAACCTGGTGGCAGGTTGATTACATTGGACCTCTTCCATCATGGAAAGCGCAGTGCTTTGTTCTTATTGGAGTAGACACTTACTCTGGGTATGGATTTGCCTTCCTTGCACGCAATGCTTCTGTCAAAACTACCATCTGTGGACTTACAGAATGCCTTATCCACCATCATGGTATCCCACACAGCATCACCTTGGATCAAGGGACTCACTTCACGGAAATGGAGTGTGGCAGTGGGTCCATGCTCATGGAATTCACAGGTCTTACCAGGTTCCCCATCATCCTGAAGCAGTTGGCTTGATAGAACAATGGAATAGCCATCTAACACAATTACAGCTCCAGCTAGGTGGCAATACCTTCCAGGGTTGGGGCAATGTTCTTCAGGAGGCTGTATATGCTCTAAACCAGTATCCAATATATGGTGCTGTTTCTCCCATAGCCAAGATTCAGGGATCCAGGAATCAAGGGGTGGAAATAGGAGTGGCACCACTCATTATTACCCCTAGTGACCCACTCAAAAAATTTTTGCTTCCTGACCCCACGGCCCTGTGCTCTGCGGGTCTAAAAGTCTTAGATCCAAAGGGAGGAATGCTCCCACTAGGAGACACAACACTGATTCCATTGAACTGGAAGTTAAGAATGCCACCAGGCCTCTTTGGGCTCCTCATGCCTCTGGATCAACAGACAAAGAAGGGAGTTACCGTGTGATTGATCCTGATTACCGACACAAAATCTGATTGATATTATGTAATGGAGGTAAAGAAGAGAATGTCTGGAATACAGGAGATCCCTAGGGTGTCTCTTAGTACTACCATGTCCTGTGATTAAAGTCAATGGAAAACTACAGCAATCCAATTCTGACATGACTACTAATGGCCCAAACCCTTCAGGAATGAAGGTTTGAGTCACCCCACCAGGCAATGAGCCACAACTAGTTGAGGTGCTTGCTTAGGGTAAAGGGAATATGGAATGGGTGGTGGAAGAAGGTAGTTCTAAATACCAGTTACGACCATGTGACTAGTTGCAAAATGAGGACTGTATTTGTTACGAGTATTTCTTCCTTGTATGTGTGCATTAAATATTTTAGTTTTCTTGTAAAATATAAGATGTAAACAGGGCTAGTGCATTTTCAGTTGTATGTGTGTTAGTTGTATCATGTTAGGTGCAAATATGACTTTACAATTTTCTTTATTTATAGATTGTGTATGGTTTAGGGAGATGTGTACAGGTGCCAAGTTGACAAGGGGTGGACTGTGATGGTTAAGGTTGTGTGTCATCTTGGCTAAGCCATGATTCTCAGTGGTTTGGTAGTTACAACGTAGTTTAGCAGCTATGTAATGATGTAATCACTCCCATAATGAGATCTGATATAATGTAATCTTACTTCCATGATGAGATCTGCTATGAACAGCCAATCAGCTGAAATGGAGTTTCCTTAGGGGTGTGGCCTGCATTCAATATATGTGGACTTTCTGGCAAAGCTCATGGGATTTTGCTCATTCTGAATTCTGTATCTGGCTCCTGCTCATCTGACCTTTGGTTCTTGGGACTTTGAGCTAGCAGCTTACCTGCTGATCTTGGGATTCCTCAGCATCTGCGGCCTGTGAACCAGTGGCCTGCCAGCTTACCTGCTGATCCTGGGTTCGTCAGCCACTGCAGCTATGTGAGTCAGGAGAAGCCTCCAGCCTGACTTGTGGACTTGGGGCTTTCCAGCCTTTACAACTGAGCAAGCTATTTCCTTGATATTAATCTCTCTCTTTATATATAGACACATGCTTCACTAGTTTTGTTCCTTTAGAGAACCCAGCCTAAGACATACACCAATTCAACAGTTTCTGCATGTACAATTCAGTGACATTGATTACATTCTTCAAGTTGTGCAATGATTCTCACTCTCCTGAGTTGTTTCTCCCTCATTAACAAAAACTCATTGCACCCTAAGATTCCTATCTAATCTTTTGATTTGCTGTTGTCAATTTGATCTCATATAGATCTTCAAATAGCATACTGCTCAAGGCAGAACTTTTGTACTAGTTAAGCTATTGTGTGGTTTTAAGATGACTTCAGGGAATATTTTTGTTTTAATGTTTAAAGATTATCTCAGGGCAATAGTGTCGGAGATTCATTCACCCTTCATGGCTCCAGAAAGTCTAGAGTCCATGGGAATTTGAAATTCTCATCTACATTTTCCCCCTTTGGTTAGGATTCTTCTATAGAATTTTTTATCAAAATATTCAGTAATGGTAGCCAGGCACCATCCAGTTCTTCTTGTCTCATGACAAAAGAGGCAGTTGTTCATGGAGGTAATTAGCTGCACATTCCGTATCCTTCTCCTATTCCTGACTCTTCTTCTTCCTCTGTTACTCCAGGTGAAAGGAGACCAATTGTTGTGCCTTGGATGGCCACTTGCAAACTTTTAACATCCTAAGCACTAAACAGGTTATTAGGCCAATTAACTGGGATGTCCCATGAAACTATGACCCTTAATGTCCAAACCAAGGAGCCAAATTCCATGAGGTGTTTGGTTGTACATGAGCAACCTCAGCAGCCACTCTTTTTTTTATGTAAATATCTCTATCACACAACTTTTGCCAATTCAACTTTTTATGTTAGGTTTTGAGGTCACAACCCAGATTTTCAGCAAAAGGTTTGGAAGCAGCAGGTTTGAAGAATGTGACAGAGAGCCCCAGTGCCTGAGCAGGGCAAGCAGTACCACCACAAACACCAGTTGCAGTTGAGTCGACTCTGACTCATCATGAGTCCATGTGTGTCAGGGTAGAACTGTGCTCAACAGGGTTTTCAATGGCTGCTTTTTCAGAAGTAGATTACAGGACTTTCTTCTGAGGTGGCTCTGAGCGGACTCGAATCTCCAACTTTTCAGTTAACGGCCAAGTACTTTAACCATTTGTACCACCCAGGGACTCCGGGCACACAGCGGCTGTCAATAATTACTTGCTGAATGAGGGAAAAGCAGGATTAACTCAAACCCTAATTTCCAACTGGTGGAGCCACTGTCTGTCTCATAGAAGTTTCAAATCGTAGGCAACCAGAGAGTCAGGGCCATCCAACCCTCTGACATCAACCAGGCCACACCCTACGCCCATTCTACAGAGCAGGAGAATAAGTCTGAAATACAGGTGACTTGCACAAAGCTACTTGGTGAGGTAGTGGTCAGTCCAGGCCTGACTCCCAATCTCAGGGTACAGCTTCTAAGTACAGGGACATCTGACTGTAGAGAGAAGCCTCAGCAGGCCCAGCTACTTAGGACCAGACAGAAAGTGACCATTCTCTGGGCTGCCCCAGACATTTGGGTCTTAGCTAGGAGAGAGGAAAACCTATGGGGGTCTCCTGAGGCATGCAAGATTAAGGAGGCCACCAGCACTCTGCAGAAGGGCTCCCAGAAGCATCTCATATGAAAAATAGTACTTCCAACCTTTCTGCTAGAGGATTTGAGGTTATTTGTTTCCACTATCCGTCAGTTTCTCATACTGTGATGACTTGCATGTTGCTGTGATGCTGGAAGCTATGCCACTAGTATTTCAAATACCAGCAGGATAGCCCATTACGGACAGCTTTCTTCCAGGCTAAGACAGACTAAGAACAAATGCCTGCCAATCTGCCCCCAAAAATTAGTCAGTGAAAACCTTATGGATCACAACAGAACATTGTTTGACTTTTTTGCTTTGGACAGGTCATCAAGAGGGATCAGTTGCTGGAGGAGGACATCATATTTGGTGAAGTAGAGGGCCAGCGAGTGTAAGGAAAACTCTCAAAGAGATGGATTGCCACAATAGCCAGAACAATGGACCAGGACACACCGGTAACTGTGAGGGTGATACAAGACCTGGCAATGTTTGGTTCTGTTGTATATAAGGTCACCATGAGTTGGAGTTGACTCAAAAACAGTTATCTATCTATCTCTCTATCTACCTGTCTGTCTGTCTATTACTTCACCAAATATTTATTGAACACTTATTTTATGGCAGGCTGTGGTAGGTACCAGGAATACCAAGATGAGCAAGATATGTATATATAATAATATCCGGTAGGAAGCTTCTGGGTGCAAATAAGAGGAAACCTGACTCAAAGTGGCTTGGGTAACAACAGTAATTGATTGGAACTGAAAAATTTAGAGGAATAACTTCAGGTGAGGCTTGATTCAGCAGTCAGGGCCTTTCTGTCTCTCCTCTCTTCTTTCCGTGTTGTCAGTCTCCTGCTAAGTCTGGCAAGACAGATGGCAGCAGCTCCTGGGCTACATGCTTCCTTGTTAAGGTCCAGTAGGGAAAAGAAAGCATCCTTGTCACAGCGGTTCCAGCAAACACCCTGGTCCTGAGTCAAGATGATGGCTTGGCCTGATTGGATTAGCCTAAGTCACATGCTCCATAGCTGGCCTCAAGAAAGAAGTCAGTTTCCTCTGAACAAAATGGATTCCCAAATGGAAGCTGAAGATTATTAAGAAAGGGGAAAGCAGAGCTCATCATATGGTTTCTACCTTCAAGGAACTTAAAACTAGTGGAGGAGACTGTGAATATGTCCAGTCAAGGGAATTAGGAATTGGGAAATTTTCCCAGAACAAAACATGTCTGCAGGACTGGCTGAAAATGCAGGTCCCCTTATTAAAAAATTATTCAGGATTTCAAGACAGCAACAGGAGAGCATTAAGACTAGCGTGGGGCCTTTCTAATCTTGCAGCCCCATGCAACTGCTTAGGTCACATGTCCAGATGCTGGCCCTGCACCTCTACATTGATACCTGAGGATAAGAGGGAGTTAGCCAGGTGGAGTGTTCCAGGTGGAGGTAATGGCTTGTGCAATGGCCGGTGGGCAGAAGAGCAGGATGCCTTGGAAGAGCTGGCAGGAGTTCAGTGTGACTGCAACTTAGAGTGCCAATGAGGCTGGAAGGGTGGGTGGGGCCAGGTCATGTAGGATCCTGTCTGCTCTCCCTGTGAAACTGAAGCCTCCTGTGGGCCCTGTGAACCCAGCACTGAGCCGGGACGCAAGGAAGAGCCAGCTGGGGGGACCAGACCATGCCTTGGATGGAAACCAGATTCACAGTGTGGTGGGATAAGAGGTCTGATGTCAGGAGCTCCAGGTTGCTATGAGACCCAGAACAAGTCTCATCACCACCCTGTGCCTCAGTTTCCCTCTCAGGACCACAAGGGTTTTGGATGAGATGACTGGATCCTTAACTTCCTCTCTTGCCCTGGCATTCTGTGATTCTCTTCTGGGATTCCTAGCAGCCTTAGATTCAGATGAGAGAGGGTGGGGGTGACATTGCACCGGAGAACAGAGTGTAAGCAAAGGGACAGAGATGCAGCTGGGAGCAGAGAGTTCCTGAAGGCCACCAGGAGACCAGAAGTGGCAGTAGTGGGAGGGGACTTGGCTGTGAGGGCCTGGAATGGCAAGTGTAGGAATTTGAAGATTTAAGTAAGGAAGGTTGGGATAATGTGTCCAAACATGGTACTTTAGAAAGGTTGATTAAAGAGAGCTGTTAGGGGCAGGATGGGAAGGAAGTGGGAAGCCTGCCAAGAGAGGGTGAGAAATCTGCCCTGAGTTGATGCCAACTGTCAGATTCAAAGGGGGACAGATCGAGGTCCTGCAATCACCTTAGCCCAGACCCTTGGATCCCTGAAACAGACCATGGCAACCCAGACGTGGAACTCACTCCCTTTTCTCTATTTTCTGTGTAGAAAAAACATCCCTGATACATGCTACAACATGGATGAACCTTGAAAACGTTATACTAAGTGAAAGCAGCCCATGACAAAAGACCATATATTGTATGATTTTATTTATATAAAATGTCCAGAATAGGCAAAACCATAGAGACAGAAAATATACTAGTAATTGCCAGTGGCTAGGGAGAGTGGGAAGTGACTGCTAATGGGTATGGGTTTTCTTTTTGGGGTGATGAACAGTTCTGGAATTAGATAATGGTGATGACTATACAAGTCTCAGTACACTAAAAGCTACTGAATTGTACACTTTAAAAAAATTGAATTTTTCTCAAATTCAAACCCTGACAGATGAGAAAATAGGCTTTGAGAGGAAAAGTGACCTCTGGTCACACAGATCACAGCACAACTACCATTTGAACTCATTTTAACTCTGACTTCTATGTTTACTTTTGTTATCTCCATCTTCCTACCACCTGGCTAGAAGCATTTTCTTTAATTAGGTTTGATATCAGTATCCTTTTTGCTTGTGCTAAATTTTGTTACCACATCCTGATGAAGTAAAACTGACAAATAAAGTTAATTTTGACCTGAAAAAGGCGAGGGGGTTTGAATTTTGATATGTGAACTTTAGCTCAGTAAAACCAGTTGCCATGGAGTCAATTCTGACTCATGGTGACCCCATGTGTTTCAGAGTAGAACTGCACTCCGTAGAGTTTTCAATAACCAAAAGGTCGGCAGTTTGAATCCACCACGTGCTCCTTGGAAACTCTATGGGGCAGTTCTACTCTGTTCTATAGGGTCACTATGAGTTGGAATAGACTCAACGGCAATGGTGACCTTTTGGAAATAGATAACCAGGCCTTTCTTCCAAGGTGCCACTGGCGTGGATTTGAACCACCAGCCTTTCAGTTAGTAGCCGATCTCTTAACTATTTACACCAATTGAGGGACCCATATCTCAATAAATCTGTTATTACAAGAAATAAAGAAATCTCTGACTCATAGCAGGTTTTTATGTTGGTAACAGATTCTGCTGAAGGCTTGGGGAGATGGAGGGAGCTTTCTTTGCACAAATCCAGCAGCTTCAAATTGAACATTAGACATCCCTGTCCTTAGGGATGGCTCCTCCACCATTGGTGATTTCTCACTGGCTCCTTCACCACATTCAGCATCCTCACTTCTAGCTAGATGGATGGTTCTTTTCCCCCTCTCGTCTCTCCCTACGGATTTACCACAGGACTCTAAATTTTTTTTTTTTTCTTAGTATGTCCAACTGAGCAAATGGGCCACTAGCACAGGCGCTGAGATTTCCTTTAATGGGACCCACTGTCCTCAGGTTTTAAAAAGTAGTTTGTCCCCCTCCATTACAAGTGACTAGCACTTTCTCCTTGATGGTGATTGCCATTTACATGTCTGTCCCCCCAGACTGTGAGCTTCATGGAGACAGAGAAATGTTAAGTCTGGTTGTAAAAGTCACCCCCTAGTAAGTTGCAAGGCCTCAATAAATACTTGTGGGATGAATGGATGGATTTTTCAGAATCCCCTTGAAGCCCACCTTCCTTTCTATTTCCTCCCAGGGGAGCATTATGACAAAGCATTACAAGGCCCAGAAACTTCTAATGGGGCCAGTGGTGGAAGAAGCCTGGTGGAATAGATAGTAAGAAGTTGTGTTCTCCAAGGAGAGGGAGGCTAGAGACTCTTGATGGAACTTAGATTGGTGCAGATGTGGACTCAGGAGGGAGGAGGCAGAGATGACACTAAGGTTCCATGCCTAGATCCCTCGATGGGCCTGGGCACTGCCAGGATGGGCACCCAGCCAAGTCCCCTGGCTGTGGCTGTGCCTGGAGATCATTTCTGAGACATGGCTGACACATGGTACTCAGTCATAGGACCTGTGGCCTAGGAAACAGTTCTGATGTTGAAACAGACTCAGGGGAGGTGTGGGGAGTGGGTGTCTCTAGTTTGCCACCAGCACAGACATCATCACCACTCACACTTCCTGTTATCCCTAGGTCACCTAAATGGTCACCACTCATTTCTGATCCTGTCACTCATTTGTCACACTCACCATCACTCCTGCATCACAGCCACTGCCCATTTCTTAAGCATGCTGTCACTTGACCCAATTCCCATCACCCTGTTACCTTCTCTAGTATTGCCACCATCCCTGCCCCAGCCCCATGCCTGATTAAGACTGTTGCCTTCTGAACCAACCTTGTCGCTTTCATCAACTGCCTCCACCCCAAGCCTGTCACTAGTTAGCTCCATATACATCTCTCCTGTCACCTTGATTGTCACCACTTGTTCCTGTCACCCCAGTCACCTTTGCCATCACAGTCCCATCCTTGTCACACTTCTCCCAAGCACCTGTCTAGGCCCCATCACCTCCTTCCCTAACTGTCACCTTCTTTCCCCATCCCCTCTGAGACATCACCATCACTACCTCCTTCCTGTCACTGTCATCAACATCTTCCTTAACTCCAACCCTCACCTAGGTTCCTAAGTGGCCTTTCCCCTCTGGTGTAGATATCTGCATGCTCAGTGTGTGCCCACCTTTCATCATGGCCCTTGCCTTTCCAGCTTCCTGGCTTCCTCTGGGCTTTCCTACCTGGATCTGCCATGCTCCTTACCTTTGCTCTCTGCCCTGGCCAAGGTGCTTCATTGCCGCCCCTAGGTTGGCTGGGATCTGGGGCCAGGCACCTATTCCCAGGGTATTGAAGAGTATGGGGTGGGAGCCTTGCCAGGAAGCTCTGAATCTTTGTCTGCACCTATGACAATAGACCTCCCACCTCCAGCTCCGGGCCTAAAATCCCAATTTATTAAAAAGATTATTATTTCCCTTTTTAGACTATGTCCCCTCAGACTATTATTATCTTTTCCCCTATATACATTCTCATAGCCCTCCAGTACCTTGACACTTAGCAGGATTGGCTAGTTGTTCTTACAATCATGTGCTTAAAGCCATCTTGCCCACTAGGCAGTAACTGTGTCTGTCTCGGTCACTGTCATGTCCTCAGCGCCTAGCACAGTGCCTGGCTTATGGTGTTATTGTTAGGTGCCATCAAGTTGGCTCCGACTCATAGCAATCCCACGTACAATAGAACGAAATGGTGTCTGGTCCTGCGGCATCTTCACAATTGTTGCTAGGTTTGAGCCTACAGTATGGCTCAATAAATGTCTGTTGAGTGAATCAATATCATTTATTGAGCACTTCGCATGGGCCAGGCATTGTGTTAAGTGCTTTTCACATATTAACTTGTTCATTCCCTGTCTGATTTTTGGTATCCTTTCATATTTTATTTGCTTTTGAGCATTTTGAGGGCTTATTAACCAAATTGGCACAGGCACTTCTAACAAAGTTCAAGCAGAGACGCACACCTCCAGTTACTCATCAGAAAGTGAAGGCACTTAGAGAAAGTCAGTTACTCACAGAACAAGGGGAAACACTTTTCTGTAATTAGGGCAGGACAGTCTCAGCTTTTGTCATCTCTTGATGTTATCAAAAGGCTGAGAACTTTCAGAAGCAGATCACCAGGCCTGTCGTCCGAGGTGCCTGGGGGCGGGTTTGAACCACCAACCTTTCAGCTAGTAGATGAGTGCTTAACTGTTTGTGCTACGCAGGGACTCCTTTAATAAATATGTGTGGAATGAAAGAATGATCATTAAAGTGCAATGAAGTCAATTAAAAGTGCTTTTTTGCTGTATCTCTTATCTCTTTCCACTTTAATTCTCCAGTGACCCCTCCCTACACAGAAAGTGTGTTGTTGGGGCTGCCTTGATCTACAAAACCAAAAAACTATGCACACGATGGCACATTTAAGAAGCACTGCAAATTCAGGAAGAACCTCTGGTTGGTGCAATCTGTTAATATACTCGGATGCTAACTGAAAAGTTGGAGGTTCAAGTCCACTCAGAGGTGCCTCAGTTCTACTCTGACACACGTGAGGTTGCCATGAGTCAGAATCCACTAGAAGGCAACTGGTTGGTGAATTTGAGAAATTCTTATCAGAAATATAAAAATAAGGCCTGATTATGTACCAAGTTTGCTCCTCTCCCCGAGTTCCTGTCCCAGCCAGAAACCTGGGAGTTACCCCTGCTTCCGGCTCACTAGCCCAACCCTTTTTCCATCCCCTCTGCTTCTCCCTTTGTTCCACCCACCACCATCTCTTGCCTTCATTACTGCTGCTGCCTCCTAATCAGTTTCTCTGCTCCAGTCTTGCTCTTCCCTCCCAAATCCATGACTTCTGAGCTGCAGCCTAATCTACCCTAATCTACCACTGTCGTTCCCTGTTTAAAGCCTTTCGATGGCTCCCCATCATTCTCATGAGTAAATACAAGACAGTTTATGATCTGGCCCAGGCTGAACTTTCCAGAGTCTTGGCCGCTCTCAGTAGATCCTGACTCATAGGACCCTATAGGACGGAGTAGAACTGCCCCATAGGGTTTCCAAGGAGTGGCTGGTGGGTTTGAACTGTTGACTTTTTGGTTAGCAGCCGAGCTCTTAACCTCTGCACCATCAAGGCTCCTACTCTTCTATAGCTACACAGGATTTTGCTGTTGGCATTTGTCAGGCTCCCTCTGGGCCTTTACATGAGTTTTCTCTTCTGGCAGTGAGGGTACTATCCTTCCTGCCTCCTACTCCTTTGCCTGGCTAACTAACTCCTTCTTGCCTTTCAGTTGTTAAAGTGGATGTCCCTTCCTCCAGGAAGGCTTCCCTGATGTCCCCCACCCCCGAGCTGGGTTGAGTGTCTCTTCTCTGAATTCCCACAACCTCTGTGCCTATTGCCTGTAATACCTGTATTGTAACTGCTTGTTTATGCACCAGTTTCCCTATGTGACTTGTACACCCTCCAGGGCTGGGGCCATAACTTGCTCTTCAATGCACATCCAGCACCTAGCACTTGGTAGGGGTTTCATGGATGTTGAATGAGTGAATGAATGAATGAGTAATGAATAAATGAACTGATACAGTTATTAATGAATAAAGGAACTGATTAATATTTCTTAAGATGCTCAGAAATAGACAATCAGAAAAAGTTATCCTAAAAGGACCCATAAATTCTGCAAAGGAGATGAAATTATCTTATGATGTAAGAAATATTGTGGATTTGATAAGCAGGAATTTGGGGGTGAATATGTAGTTAGAAACAGCTGTGTACCAAGGCAGTGCTGGGGGCTGGGTGGGGGGACAGTGGGAGTGGACCACCCCATCCTGGAGGAGTATTTTATCTCTGACGTTTAAAATTGCTGCTGATGGTGGTAAAAGTAGACCAACTTTTAGTCAGTTTTATTGTTTTTAAATTCTCTATTGCGTCTTGCCTGCCCCTGGGGAGGCCTGCTCCGACCTCTCCCTCCCATTGAGTATGCCACTGGTTAGGAACCGTGTTTACCGGGCAAGCTGGTCTGTTTCCCTCTCCCCAGCATTGAACAGCAAGTGATTTCAGAGGCATCCAACCTCCCAAAACTCTGCAGGGCAAGGCTGCCCTTTCCCAGAGCTGGAACCACCTCCTTGTAACTCCTCAGGGGAGCCCTGGGTGTCTCCTAGCTGACAGCTGCTTGTCTTCAGGAATGAAGCCATCTTGTGTAGGGATGGGAGTGCTACATCCAGCTAGGGGCCTAGTCCTGTCCCCGTAGCTAGTAACTAACTCACCAAGAGGCCTTGGGCCAGCTCTCAGGGCTTGCATTCTCAAACCCCCTCTCAGGGCCTCACTTTGCTCATCTATAAAGTGGAGTGTTTGATGACCTGGGCCTTCAGGACCTTCACAGACCTTCCCAGGCTGGGGAAGGGATATTAGACATAGGGATGATGGGCAGTTACCCCCTCAGGCCCCCTCTACCTCTCTCTGACCTAAGCGAAATATTCTGCCACAGGGAACTGGCTGGGTTGGGTGTCTCCGCCAGCAGGACACAAGGCGAGTCTGGACAGGTGGACAGTGGAGTCTAGGCCAGGGTGGGGTGTGTTTGTATGTGTTGTGGTGCCGGGCGAGGCTCAGGTGGATTGCAGGCAAAGGTCAAGGATGGGAGACGTGGCTTGCCGGGCGAGGCTCAGGTGGATTGCAGGCAAAGGTCAAGGATGGGAGAGGTGGCTCCAGAAGGCTAGCTGCCTTTGCTTGGTGACCGCCTCCAGGAACTGCAGAGACAGATGCTGGGCTTGGTCCTGGATCTGCTGTGGGACAGGGGAAAGCCCAGGGGGTGGGGAACAGCCTCTTGGTGAGGTCACTTCTAGGGTGGAAGCCACTGTCCTATTCTGGGAAGGAAAGGCGGTGTCATAAAGGCAGGAAGGATTCAGGTTAAAGTACAGGAGGGGCAGGTGATGGTGGATCAGGAAGGATGAGATGACTCCTTATTTGGGTTGCTTCTGAGGAGGGAGGGGTAAAGTTGTGCCACTCAGTCCCTCCATAGGGGAGAAGGCTGCTTTGTTAGAAGGCAAGGGAGATGGATAGGATGACATAGGGAATAGAGTAGCCTATAGCCCTCAGCCTGGGTTTAGGTGATTCTCAGCTGAAGAGGAAAGTCCTGGGATATCTGAGGCTTGGGTCAGATGCCCATCAGCCCTGGGCCTCAGTTGTTCCCCTGTGAAATGGAGAGAATCTCCTTTGTTTCTGTCTGTCAAAAGGATCTCAAAGTGTTCCAAGCTTCCTGCCCTGGTCACTGAAGACCAGGGATGTTCCCTTACTAAGTTCCTCCTGAAGCCCCTACAGAACTCATTCTCCTTCCAGCACTGGGGGAGCTAAGAAAAGACTCAGCTGAAATTTGGGTTGAGTTGGGGGTGAGGGTAGAAGAAGGGGTACGTGGGAAGAGTCTGGACCTGTTGGGGGCAGAGTGGATGTAAGAATGGCGAGGCAGCAGCGGAGTCTGACCTCCTCTAACTTCACAAGGCGAAAGGAGAATTAAGATCAGCTTCAACAGCCCAACACGGATACTCATGAGGTGGAGGTCAGATATGCCTCCACCTTCCAAACTTTTTACCAGTTCTGACACCAACCATACCTCCCGTGGCACTCTCTACTTCTCTGCTGAGTTTGATAATTCATTGCAATGGCTACACAGAACTCACAGACAATACTTATGATTATGGGATTTATTAGGGAAGTAACAGGTTACAATTCAGGTTCAGGAACGCTCCATATACAGTTCTTCTATCAGGACAGCTTCTTCTCAACTGTGTCCACAGGAATACCTCTCTCTGGCCATCGGCCTCTGCCCTGCTCGGGAGAGTGTTGCAAAGCTCTTTTAGCTCTGCCAATAAGTGCCCCGAGGCACTCTACTCCCCCAGTAAGCCTCAGCCAAAGGCGCTCAACTCTAGCTCCTTGGGTCAGCAAACACAGCTCCACCAAATGCCCAGAGGCACCCTCTTCTACCAGCAATTAAAGCTCTCAGGTTTCTTGCTCTGTGGGCCAGGAAACCCCACAGCCCTGCCTCTGCTGCAGCTGTTTCTCTGCTGCAGCTTCTCACCATCTTTGGTGTTATTGCTTTCTCTCTCTCTCTCTCTCTCTCTCTCTC
>NW_004443952.1:27713288-27715304 GCF_000243295.1 Trichechus manatus latirostris
CCCCCACAAATGTGCTTTGCACCTTATTTACATTATTAGCAAGCTATCTCACCCCTTTGGTGGGCTATACCAGTCATTTGGTTGGAGTTACAAAGACTATGGCTAGAAGGGCCATATTAAGTAGTTCACTGCACCACAGTGGTGCTTTGAAAGGCAAGAAGCCTGACCAAACAACCCCCACCCAAGTACGGAAATGATATTTCTGCTGTCCCAGACATTCTGAGCCCCTGGATTAAGAAGCCCTTCTCATCAGAAACCCCCTTCTCTAGTCCTGCCTCTTCGGCCCCTGAATTCCTCTGCAAGTCCCTCGCTACTTCATTCCACATTTATTGACACCTTCTGTCAGCCAGGAAAGAGCCCTGTGGCACAATGGTTAAGTTCTTGGCTGCTAACCTAGAGGTTGGTGGTTCAAACTCACCCAGCGGCCCTGTGGGAGAAAGACCTGGCAATCTGTTCCCGTAAAGTTTACAGCCTAGAAAACCCTATGGGGAAGTTCTACTCTGTCACATGGGGCAAATATGAGTTGAAATCAACTCTATGGCACCTAATAACAACATCTGCCGGGCATTTTCTAAGCCTTGGGGATTCAGTGGTAAGACTGTTGGGTTCTTGTGCTCATTTTTTCCCCCTAGGGAAAAGCAGTGAGAAAATAAGTGAAGTAGACTAGCTTTTACCAGCTATGGGCACCCAGAGAAGGTGCCACATCTAGCCTAGGGGAGGACAAGAATAGGTAATTTGGACACTGAGTCTTGAAGGGCAAGCTGGAGTTTGCCAGGGAGAGATGTGGGGGACGGCAGAGGCAGGGGCAGTGGTGGGCTGGAGCCGGTGCCAACAAGCTCGCGAGAGCCTATTGTTAAATTTTTAGGAATTCTGCAAACTGCTTGTTAAACACAGCCATTATTAAAAATTAAATTCTATAAACATATAATTAAATACATTATATAAAAACCAAAGGTAATAATCAAAATTCATCACTTCCTAATTGGGACTACACTTTACTATTATCTGTGCTCTTGAAGTTTTTTACATCCATTGTATGTGTATAGTGGAAGAACTACATAATGGTGTGGTACTGCTCATCTCTTCCCACCTCCTTGTTCAGTGGCAGCACGTTAATAGCCTGAAATCACATCATTAAAATTGACAAACACTTACAAATTGGGTTTAATTTATGGTTTTGTTGTTTGTATGGTCAAGGGGCTTGGCAAACTACAGGCCACAGGCAAAATTCAGTTTGCAAGCTAAGAATGGTTTTTGTATTTTTTAATCATTGAAAAAGATCAAAAGAAAATAATATTTTGTGCCATGTGGAAATTAAATGAAATTCAAATTTCAATGTCCATGAATAAGCACTCATTTACATATTGTCTACGACAGCTTTCCTGCTACAAAGTCAGAGCTGAATAGTTGTGAGAGAGACTGTATGACCTGCAAAGCCTAAAATATTAACTCTCTGGCCCTTTACAAAAAAGTTCACTGACCCCTGGTGTAGGCTTAAGAACGTGATGGAGCAAATGTTAATAATAAGTGTCATGTCTGTGGCCATTACATTGTGAATGGCACAAAAATTTGAAGAAACATTCTTCCGGTATTTGAAAACTATTATCCAATTCAGCAAAAAAGTCTCTTTCATCACTGGTGAATGAGTGAAGCTTCAACACATCCCTTTGTTGCTTTACTTTTGTCTTACTCATTTTTCAAAATAATTTATTTTATTTTGTTGTTGTTGAGAACATACACTGCAAAAAGATATACCAATTCAAGTTTCTACATGTACAATTCAGTGACATTGATTACAGTCTTCGAGTTGTGCAACCATTCTCACCCTCGTTTTCTGAGTTGTTCCTCCCTCATTAACATAAATTCACTGCCCCCTAAGGTTCCTATCTAAACCTTCAAGTTGCGGTTGTCATCTTGATCCCATATAGATAGTTCTTAAAAAAGCATAATGCTCAAGGCGGGCATTCTTTTCTAGTGTATTTTCAGGGTGTATTTTTGGTTTAAATATTATCTTAG
>NW_004443952.1:27726618-27727621 GCF_000243295.1 Trichechus manatus latirostris
TTCTCTGTCAGTTTTCTCACTCCATTTGGTGCTTGGCTGAGTTCTTTATCTCTTCATTTGATGTTTTAGGGTTTCACGATTGTTGTATTCTCTGTTCGGCTTAGTTTTTCAGATGTTTGCTGTGGAGGGACGGCGTGGTGCTTCTGCCTAGAGCGCCATTTTGCCAGAACTCTTGGGAGTCTGGGTTTTTAGGGCAAAGTGAGAGGGGAGAATGGTGCAGTTGGGGTACTGGGATAGATGTAAGGGGTCTTGTAAGCAGGGCTAAGGAGCCAGACACCATCCTGAGGGCCATGGGGAGCCATAGACGGATTGCAAGTATGGTAGTGACCCTGTCAGATTTGTGTTTTGAATATTACATTGACAGCAGTGTGGAGATTGGATTGTTAGGGACAGGCTATAAGGGACAAAATTAGTGGAGGGAGAGAGGGAGTAAGGATAATAGCAGCAAACTTTTTTTCTTTTTTATTGTGCTTTAAGTTAAAGTTTACAGTTCAAGTTCGTTTCTCATACAAAAATTTTTACACACATTGTCATGTGACCCTAGTTGCTCTCCCTATACTGTGACAGCACACTCCTCCTTTCCACCCTGGATTTCCCATGCCCATTCAACCAGCTCCTGTCCCTGTCTGCCTTCTTGTCTTGCCTCTGGACAGGAGCTGCCCATTTAATTCTCGTGTATCTACTTGAGCTAAGAAGCACACTCTTTGTATCATTTTATGTCTTATAGCACAGTTAATCTTTGTGTGAAGAGTTAGCTTCGGGAATGGTTTTAGTTTTGGGCTAACAAAGAGTCTGGGGGCCATGTCTTCCAGGGTCTCTCCAGTCTCAGTCAGACCATTAAGTCTGGTCTTTTTACTAGAATTTGACTTCTGCACCCCACCTTTCTCCTGCTCCATCAGGGACTCTGTTGTGTTCTCTGTCAGGGCAGTCAATGGTGGTAGCCGGGCACAGTCTAGTTCTTCTGGTCTCAGGCTGATGGAGTCTCTGGTTTATGTGGTCCTTT
>NW_004443952.1:27728789-27747945 GCF_000243295.1 Trichechus manatus latirostris
GAGCTGACGCCCTGAATTTGGACTTTTAGCCTACTTTAACAGTGAGGAAATAAACTTCTCTTCATTAAAACCATCCACTTGTGGTGTTTCTGTTAGAGCAGCACTAGATGACTAAGACACTGGGTATGGTAGTAAAGGAGGGGGAGAATCCAGGAAGGGTGGGCTTCTACCAGCTTCCTTCATCTAGTGGACAATCCACTCACCTGGGCTACTCTGCCTTTCTGGTTCTGTATGTTTGTAGACTTCCCTTGTCCTGAGGGAGCTCTCAGTCTTGGAGACAGACTCCTAAGCAGGAATACACAGGTGGGAGAGGGCAATAGGAGACAGAGCCTGTCTAGGCCCAGAATGAGGCACTCTGCTCAAGTGAGTGTGAACTAAGAGCATAGAGAGGTGTGAATTATCATCAACAGGAAGGGCTTCTCTGGAGGGAGGATAGGTAGGAGGCTTGGGGTTTAGACAGAGGAGAGGAGAGAGGAGGGTCCCACTGCCTAGTTTCCCACTAAGGCATCAGTATTTGAGAGTGTCATGGATTGAATTATGTCCCCCAAAAATGTGTGTAGCAATTTGGCTGGGCCATGATTCCTGGTATTGTGTGATTTTCCTATATGTGGTAAATCCTGCCTCTATGCTGTTAATGAGGGAGAATGGGCAGCAGTTGTGTTAGTAAGGCAGGACTCAGTCTATAAGATTGGATTATGTCTTGAGGCAATCTCTTGAGATGTAAAAGAGAGAAGTGAGCAGAGAGACACGGGGACCTCATACCATCAAGACAGCAGTGCCAGGAGCAGAGCGCCTCCTTTGGACCAGAGATTCCTGCGCAGAGAAGCTCCTAGTCCAGGTTAAGATTGATGAGAAGGCCGACAGAGAGAGAAAGCCTTCTCCTGGAGCTGACGCCCTGAATTTGGACTTTTAGCCTACCTACTTTACTGTGAGGAAATAAATTTCTCTTTGTTAAAGCCATGCACTCGTGGTATTTCTGTTATAGCAGCACTAGATGACTAAGACAGAGCATTTAAGAGCAGAAGTTTGATGGTAGCCTTTGAGGTACAGTGACAGTTCAGCTGCATATATATATGTATATTAGAATAGAGGTATCTTTCTGGCATAGTCTTGACTAAGGGTGTGGGCAGGAGGTAGTGAGGGTGGAGGGTTGAGGGGTGCTGAAGGCTGGTGGCAGAGTGGGTCCCACGTGGGGTGTTGGTGCCCTGAGGCCACAGCTGTCAGCTTGGGGCTTTCTATCCTGCTGGCTCAGCAGGTCCCACAGGTTGGCAGGTGACTCACCCATCACCCTCATATATCCCTTGTCCAAGAAGAGGCAGGAGGTGTGCAGCATGTAGCACCCATGTGTTCAGCTATATGGGATTATATGCTGTGTGTACACGCCTGGGTCTGAGATGTATATTCATATCTGACTGTGCATACAGGCTGAAGTCCCTGTGCACATAGCCCATGTGGGCTGTGCGAAGACGTGGGTCACTAGCGTGAAGGGTATTCATGCTAGTGAAGATGGTGTGGGTGAACACACAGCACTTCCCAGAGGACGTGTGTGAGGGTGCAGTGTCTCCCTGAAAGACATGCTACTTCAGAGCCTGGTGTGCAGTTGGAGAGGCCTGGATGGTGGCAGGTGGAGAGGGCTCCCTGGTGACAGCTCATCCTCCTTACGGAGGGCCTGGAGGAGCCAAGCACCCTAAATCTGTGGTGACGGCAGCAGCTTCCCTAAACTTATCCCTTAAGTCCACTGCTGCAGGCCAGGGCGGCTCCTCCATCCTAACTCAGAGAGGGCATACACACCCCACAAGCCACACAGCCAGGCTTGGAGCAGTGGATACAACAGGTGGGCAGTGAACCAGAGCTTTATCTCATCCTCCCTGCAGGCAGGAAGGACAGAGGGTTCTGGTGGTGTCTGATCTGCCCGGGATATGGGGAGAGCATGTCAGCCCAAGTTGCCCATGTGCCTGGTTTGTGTGGTTCTGTGTGTGCTGGCATGTTGTGTGTGTGTGTACTCCATGTCTGTGTGTGTTGGCTCTTGCCCCAGCACCTGGGGCCTGAGGCTGCTTTCCCATCATGCTCCATGACTTAAGAGATGTTTGAAGTGGGACCAAGAGGCTGGACTAGGAGCCAGGAAGCCTAGGTTCTACTCCAAGCTCTCACTTAGGGACTTTGGAGACATCCTTTTACCCTCTCTGGAGCTTAGCTTTCTTAGCTTTCATTTGTAAAACGGGGAGGGGGCAATAATCTCCATGGGGCTTCCTCACAAGGCTGTTGGGTGACAGATTCTCATGGATATTTGGAAAGTCAGGAAGGCTTGGTCCTGGAGGCCTCTATATGGGAGATGACAGTATTCCCTGTGCTGTTTGATTGTACTAGGAGCTGAAAACAGGTACCAATCTCCAGAGAACATGCACTGTGCTCTGCAAGTGTGCTCAAACCTATTGGAGCTATGAGGAGTTTAGAGCTCTAGGGCTGAGTTTCAAAATAAATTAATGATGTTACAGGCCAAGACCTGCTACAGAGAGACTGGGAAAGTCTGTCCACCCCACCCCTGCCCCTGGGCCCTGACCCCGATTGCCTGCTAGGGGTCACCAGCAACATCCCCCAGACTGAAGTTGGGAATCTCCTCACATTTGTCCCTCTCTCTCATTCCCCCACCCCCGGCTTGCTGTCTCTCAGGTTCATAGTTTCCCGGTCCAGAGTTTTCATCTTAGGGCTGTAAACTTAGCCAGAGCAAATAGATACACCACAAAAGTCAACCAAACAAGAAAAGGATGCAACATAGGTGACGTGGAAAAGAAAACTTGGAACCCTCGAAGAAGGTGCATGGGCTGGGCCTGGCTCCGTCCTCAGGCTGGATGGAGACGTGAGTCTTCCCTCCGAGCAGGATCCTGGGGTCAAGGCCAGTCCCTTGTGGGTTGCCTCCGGGGGACTCAGACCAAAGGAGTCAAGTTAGATCACCATCAGGGTGTGCTAGTGCTCGGTCTCACCGGGGGTGCTGTAAAGAGGATGCGGTTGGGAGGATATGGTCCCCCACCCCCACCACTGAGAGCCTAGGCTGGGTCACCTCAGCTTCTGTAAAAAGCAGGTGAGAGGCTAACTGGGTGTGAGGGAGGGTTGGGTGGGAGAATCAGGGCAAGAAGAATGAACAGGCTGGAACAAGAGTAGGAGTGAGGAGCTCTCAGCTCCCTGCCCCACCCCTGCTGTTCGCCCCAGGGCTCAGAGTCTTGGAACCATGAATTCTTGGATTGGAGAGGCTGCCCAAGACAATCCCACCCCACCCAAAGGGATAGTCGCCCTCCCTGACAACCCACTTCCCTTTCACTCAGGGCAGGGGTAGCTCAATTTTCACAGTTCATCAGTCAGGACAGCTTCCTGGCCAGGCCCACAGGCAGGCCTCTCCCTGGCCCTCAAGCCTCTTGGGGCTTTTGGGCTGGCTGGGCCTCTGCACTGCTCTGGCAAGTGTTACAAATCTCTTTAGCTCAGCCAGTAAGTGCCTGGGGGCACCCCATTCCACCAGGAAGCCTCCTGCCCAAAGGCACTCAGACCTTTCACTCTGCCTTGCTCAGTTGGCCAGGAAGCCCGCTGCTCCATCTTGTTCTGGTGTTCTGGTTGTACTTGCTACCGTTTCTCTGCCACGGTTTCTCACTATCTTGTGCCATCTTTGGTGTTACAGCTCTCTTTCTCTGTCTTCTCGGTCTAGGAAGTTCTCAGCACAGGGACCCTGGGTCCAAAGAACACACTTTGCTCCCGTCTCTTCTTCTCGGTGGTAGCAAAGTCCCCCGTTCACCTTTGGGATGTTTCATTTTAAGCCTAGCAGAATGGCAAAACTGACCAACCCCTAGTTAGAGTTCCATACACCTTATTTGTATGGTCCCACCCCCACAAGGGTGCCATGGCCCTTATTTGCATTATTAGCTATCTATTCAATTTGCCCCTTGGTGGGCCACCACCTCATTTGCATAGTCCCACCCAGTCATTTGGTGGGAGTTACAAGATTATGATAAGAAAGGCAATGTAAAAGTGATCCATTGCACCACAAAACATACATTTTTTATGCATCTGTTATGTTCTCAGCGAAGGAAGAATCATTTGGAGTGAGACCACCCCCAGGTCAGCTTGGCAGACGAGGGGTGGGGAGGATGCCCAAAGCCCCATCATGCCTGGATCCCTAGCTAGCAATTCAGTGAGCCAGGTGCCTGTTGATTGTGTTAGCGATTGCAGGGTACCTGGGCAGCTCAGCCCGCAGACCTGAGAGGGTGACAAGGGGGTCAAGTCCAGAGAGCTGAGTGACCAAGATGGAAGGCTTGGAACACTAGACACACCCAGCTGGGGCATCTGGAGGTCTGAGTGGAAACCTTTGGGGTCAGTCTTGCTATCTATGGAATGAACACATTCACTATGCCCCCTGCAACCCTTCTAGCTCAACCCTGAAGTCAGGCAAGAGGCATGAAGTGCTGGGTCCTCCCGCCTCAAACAGGCTTCCTCCCCACCGCCCAGATAGTTTTCTCTCTACCAGGTGCTTACTAAGTCCCTTACCAACTCATTCTCTCAACAACTCTTTGAGGTGAGAATCAGTATCTCCATTTTACAGATGAAGACACTAAAGCTCAGAAAGTTAAGTGTCTTGTTCCAAGACACCCAATGTAAATAGCTGAGCTGTTGTCACACTCAGGTCTGCCTGGATATAAAGCCTGAGCTACAAACCACAGCATTCCACTTGGGTATGGGAGCCCTCCATGAAGAGTCAAACATCAAACCAGCCCCAGACTCAGGCTCTGGGCAAGGTGGTCCCTGCTACTTCCTGCCACCACCTCACTCTCTCTTTTGTCTTTGTCACAGAGCTTTCCTGACTCAGACTCCCCTCCCTGCTCTAATCAACAATCAACCTAGTACCTGAGATTCCACCATTAGACCTTTTCTTTCCTGTGGGTAGGAGTCCCTCAGATGGTTAAGTTAACACACTTGACTGCTAACTGAAAGGTTGGAGGTTCGAACCCACCCAGAGGCAACTCAGAAGAAAGGCCTGTTGATCTACTTCCAAAAAATCAGCCACTGAAAACCCTATGGAGCACAGTTTTACTCTGACACGTATGAGGTCGCCATGAGTCAGAATCCACTCAACTGCAACTGGTTTTTCCCGTGGGTTAAGGCGTTGCTGCTCAGACCTTCTGCTTAAAAATGTTTCAGTGTGGAAAGATATTGAAATTGATCTAGGCAGAAATCAAAGGATGAAACCAGAGGTGAAAGGCTGATGGGGAACTCGACAATGGAAGGATTAGGCTGTGGCCACCTAAACCCACTGAATAGACAGATCACTAATTGTGTAGCAACTAGACATTATGTACCTCCCGAAGAGATGCAAGAGGAAACACATAGCACCATCTACAAAGGGTTCTCTACCCATGAAAAATTGAACCTAAATAAAATTACACCATTAGAGAACTAACTTCCTGTGTATTCCAAGAAATACAGGAGATGGAGAAAAAGTTAAATAACACCACAAGGAACAGACACATCTAGAACATGGGCTTTCCTATAGGACAGTATTCATTCAACATGTCAGTGACATGAACAAATAAAAGGGAGAAAGGGGAACTGTTGTTGCTTAAGTGTGCCGTTAGCCCAATATAACCTGTGATCTTGTTTTGATCCTGACTCAGACAAACCAACGAATCAATGCAAAACGACATTTTGAGACATTTGGGGGTACTTGACAATTCCATGGAATTATTAATTTTGTTAGACACGGCATTGTGACTATGTAAGAAAATGCTCATATATTTTAGGAACACATACTGAAGAATGTAAGAGTGAAATGACATAATAGCTGGAAGTTGTTTTGAAATACTTGAGGGAAAAAGAAAGAAGATAAATAAAACAGAGTGGCAAAAATTGATGATTTAAAAATCTGGGTAATGGGCATATGGGCGTTCATACTCTACTTTTGTGCATGTTTGAGCATTAAAAAAATGCTTTAAAGAAAAAAATAAACAAAAAACAGTTTAAAGGGATATGGGGCATGTCTCCAGGTGTTGGTGTTCGGCCTCTCTTGAGCTGGCTTGAACCCTGGGACCTATTTCTGCCCACTCCACACCCACACCCAGATCCTCTGACTTCCTCATAGCTGGCATAATGCATCATCACTAAGAGGGAGGCTAGGCCCTCTGGGCCAGCCTAGTCTGGCATGAGCAGCGTCTCTGACTCACCACTCAACACTTCCAACTCCACACGGTCTCTGTCTGTGGTCAGTCAAGTCTTCATGCCCTTCATCCTCATCTCTCTTTGGTAAGCATGACCAAAGATGCTCAGACTTGGGGCTGAGGGACATCAAGAGGAGGGCTCAGAGTTGTGGGCATAGGAGGGACCCTGGCACCTGTTACAGTGGAGAGGGAGGATGAGAGCTGGGCTCATGCCTCCAGCCTGCAGCATGTGGACCTCTCCCCAGCCCACCAAGATAGGAAAGACACAGACCAATCCAAAGATGCCTTCCTGAATGTGAGGCAGGGCAATGGAGGAACCTAGACCATCGTCTAGAGCTAAACAAACTGTAGTCCATCACAGGAGTGTCTCTCCCCAATCCTCACTGACTCTTCTAAATTAACTCACCAACATGCCCTCACTTTCCTTCTTGCTGTTCCATTTGATCATAATGTCAACCACAATCACATTGTTAAACCACCTCCTCTACCATCACCTCCATGACCAGTGATTCGTTTGGATATTCTCTCATCTAATGCCAGTTCAGTGCTCACGTTCTGGGAATGTCAAATGGAAGGAATTGATGTTTGTTCTAATAGCCTTGATGGGAAGGCAGTCAAGAAATCTTGTCTAAAATGTGGTAAGTGCTATGACAGAGGTGTGGACAGGTGTCCTAGAAGCCAAGAAGAACAGATGTCAAAACCTGCCTGAGATGGGAAGGGAAGGCTTCACAGAGGATTGGGCACTTCAGTTAGCTTAGAAAGATTAATAGTCCTCTAGGTAGATTTGAGAGGTAGGGGAGGTAACAGAAAGCACAGAGGTGTGGAAACAACACAGTGTGCTTGAGGACAGCCAAGCTGGTGAGGAGGGAGGCTTGGAAGGCTTCAAGCAGAGGCAAAACATGGCAACTAGGGGTTAGAAATAACACTGTGGAGTGGAGAGCTGGTGAGGGGGGATGAAGATTGGAGACTGGGAGACCCATGAAGAGGCTCTTGGAGATGAAACAGATTTGGGGTCTGGAGAAGGGGCAGAACTAGGGTCATGACAGCAGGGATGGGGGTACGAAGAGGACCTGAGGGCAGACTGACAGAGGCTGACAAAGAGGGAGCAGCTGAGTGACCCCTGAGGGGAAAATCTCCAGAGAAGTGGCGGTAAGGGGCATCTTCAGCAGGCAGACAGATTTAGGGAAAGATTAGATGAAGTCCTTAAAAAAACAAGCCCATTGCCATCAAGTCGATTCCGACTCATAGTCGACCCTACAGGACAGAGTAGAACTGCCCCACAGGGTTTCCAAGGAGTACCTGGTGGATTCAAACCATTGACCTTTTGGTTAGCAGCTGTAGCTCTTAACCACTATGCCACCAGGGTTTCTGATAAGGTCCTTAGAAGAAATAAAACAGGAATGCGCCTTAGAAGCAAGAACGGTGAAACCTCATCTTGCTCACTTTGGACACATCATCAGTCCCTAGAAAAGGACATCATGTTTGGTAGAGGGTCAGCAAAAATGAGGGAAACTCTCAATGAGCTGGATTGACACAATAGCCACAACAATGGATTCAAACATATCAAAGATCATGAAGTTGGCACAGGACCAGGTAACTTTTCATTCTATTATACGTGAGGTCACCATGAGTGGGAGCTGACTCCGCAGTTACTAGATGAGGTTGGGATGAGGCAGGCGGAATTTGTTATGTTAGACATACAAGAGAAGATATATGGAACAAGAGTGGGATATTGGATCATTGATTCTGGAGCAGCCAGGTGAGATCTGGGCTGGAGGTAGGGACTGGGAGTTGGCAGGAAGTGTGTGGTGGGAGAGGACATCAGGACGAGCAGGGTTACTTCTCCATTCAACACAGTAGGCATAGTGCCTAGAGCCTTCAAAAAGATTTTTAGAGGCCCACGAAGTTTTTTGCTATTTAAAATAAGAAAAAAAAAAGCACTTGTAGGTCAAAGGAAATGTTTTAATATATAATATTAATACATTTGTCTTCACTCCAACACAGTTGTAAATTATAATTTTTATTTTATTCTTTTTTTATGGTGAAAGGGGCCCCTGAAGGCTAATGTGCCAAGGGCCTGCAAAAGTCAGAATTTGGCCTGAGGGTGTGGAGGATGCTGCCCAGAGATGGAGTGTGAAGGAGGCGATAAGTTGAAGATTTTGAACCCTTGAAAACAATCCCACTGGTGACAGTCCCCCTTCCCACCATGCACCATCCTTGTTCCTCCCATATAGAGATGCAGTGGAACATCCTCAAGCAGGGCTGGGAGCCAGAACACCTGTGTTTGACTCATCCTGGACCTTGGGATGTGCCGAGAGCAGAACAGATAGTGTCTGCCTGCCCAGCCCAGTGCAGCCCAGCCTGCACCCCAGGGACCAGTGTGGGCGTGGGGGACCCTGCAGTGACACAGGGATTGGCCCAGGAACCGAGAAGGCCCCACCCTGTTTGGGGCCTCCGTGTTCCACCAAGCTTTCCTGGCTGAGGCTCAATGCCCAGGGGCACCTGTGACCCAGCCCCTGCTCACACAGACCTCTGACAGGCCCTTTGTGCAATTGCTGTGTTCCTGGAAAGCTGTAATTCAAATCTCACCTTCCCACAGACCTGTGTGGCCACTTCAAAGCTGCTTTCCTGCCTGAGGGGGGCACACTGTGAGCATGTCCTTGGGGTCTCTGCTTTCTGTTTGTCCTCAAGGGAACTTCTGTGTATGAAGAGGCCTTGGGACCTGGACAGAGATAGAGGAGGGGGCTTTCAGGGAGGGTATCTCAGAGAGCAGCAGAGGGAGGCAGGGAGGCTGCCCCACCCAGGGAGCCCACAGTCTGAGAGGAGGACAGGGCAGTTGTGGAGGACAGGGCAGTTAGCAGTCATGTTATACTGGGGCTCTCTGGGCCTCTGGGCCTGCCTCCTTTCTCAGGCTGAGCAGGAAAGTGGAGAGCAAGGAGCTTGCCCTGGGGGAGCTGAGATGGGCTCCTTGCCCACCCTAAGCCCCCTGTTTCAGGCCCACAGCCCCTGACCAGATCAGATAGGGCACGTTCCTTCAATGAGCTGCCTGCTGACTGGGACTGTGCTGACGCAGGTGGGAAAATATTAACTCAGTGGAATGGGCCCATGCTCCAGTGTGCATGTCTGCGTGTGAATGTGTATGCACATGTGTGTAACCACAGAGGCTTTCACATGCAAGACCAGGCACAGACATACATGTGCACACACACTTGACCATTTGTGCACATGTGTGTTCACACACAGATATATACAGAGACCCAAAAGTTGCTCACACATGCAAAGCCCTTCAGTGTTATCTCCCCAGCTGCTTCTGTTCAACTAATCCCACAAGACCCCCTCCTCCAGGAAGCCTTCCCTGACAGCTCCAGCTCATAGTGAAAAGTTACAGATCTGAGCTCTAGCTCTTGTTTCTGACACCAAGTAAGGCAGCCTGGCATGGGCTTTAGCATATAGCAGGCCTGGGTCTGAATTCTGGTTCCTCGACTTATGGGATGTTTGCCCTTGGGCAAGTGACTGTGCCTCCCTGACCCTGGCTGACTTAGTATCCATTCTGGGGGCCCATGTATGACTCCGGGAAGGGTGGGAACCTGGGCATGGGTGGTGGTGGTCTGGGAACTAGTGTCAGGGTTGAAGGCCATCGTGGGTCCTGCCTGCGCCCTGCCCCTTCCTAGCCTGGCCTCAGTTCTCCCCTGGCCTCCTGAGGCAGGTGGCAGAGCCGTGGCCTGGAGGGTCTAGTTCTGGGTTGATCTTGGGCAACTTGCTACCTTGCTCTGAATCTCAGTTTCCCTACAGGAAAAATGAGTGGGGAAGGGGACACTTACCTGGGTTCAGCTTAAGGGTATTCACTGTTCTGAGCAGTCTGAGAATCTTCATGGCTTCAGGTGATTCCAGAGAGACCAGGGTTCCTTGAGGGATCACACTGCCGTCTCATCCCCATCCCTGCCCTTCAGCTAGAGCAGCTCCTTTCTTACTTGTTTGTACCATGGGCTCCTCAGTTACACAAAGGATTCTGTGGCTCAAGAGTCTGAAAAACCACAATGTAAAACAATTTGATACAAAGCAGTTTTCCTGATAAGCAAGTTAGTCAGGTGGATGTGGATCGAAACAAAGAATTAGTTGACATGATTAGTTTTATACATGTTGTTAGGTTAAGTGGGTTGAGTTGATTTCGGCTCATAGCAACCACATCTGACAGAGTAGAATTGTCCGAAAGGGTTTTCTAGGCTATAATCTTTATGGAAGCAGATCCTTAGGTCTTTCTCCCGTGAAGCAGCTGGTAGGTTTGAACAGCCAACCTTTCAGTTAGCAGCTGAACATTTAACCGTTGCACCACCAGTGCTCCTTGGTAGTTTTATACGTATGAACACTTTTTGGGGTGTTTCAGAAAGCTCAGAGAAGTTTTCGCATCTTTAGGTATTTTTGTTTCTTCATTCCTATTTATAAAAATTTCAATTTGCATTTTTATTTCTAATTGGGTTTTAGCCAATGTGTCTGCTGTATTCTGTTCATAATAGAGAAGAGTTGGATGCTTTCAACACTGGAGATAACTTAAAAAAAACCAAAAACCTGTTGCCATTGAGTTGACTGACTCATGGCGACTCTGTGTGTCAGAATAGAACTGTGCTCCATAGGGTTTTCACTGGCTGATTTTTTGGAAGTAGATTGTCATGCCTTTCTTTCGAGGCACCTCTGGATGAACTTGAACGAACAACCTTTTGGGTAGCAGCAAGCTCTGTTTGCACCACCCAGGGACTCCGGCCCCCGCAAAAAACCTGTTGCTGTCGAATCAATTCTGACTCATAGTGACCCTGCAGGACAGAGTAGATCTGCCCCACAGAATTTCCAAGGCTGTAATCTTTATGGAAGGAGCCCTGGTGGTGCAGTGGTTAAAGCCCTCAGTTACCAACCAAAAGGTCAGCAATTCGAAACCACCAGCCTCTCTGCGGAAGAAAGATGTGGTAGTCTGCTTCCATAAAGATTTACAGCCTTGGAAACCCTATGGAGCAGTTCTACACTATTCTATAGGGTCGCTATGAGTCAGAATCAATTGACTCAAGGGCAGTGGCTCTGGTTTTTTTTTGAGGGGGCGGAATCTTTATGGAAGCAGTCTGCCACATCTTTCTCCCACAGAGCAGCCTGTGGGGGGTTCGAACCACCAACCTTTCAGTTAACAGCCGAGCGCTTCGCCACTGCACCGCCAGTCCTTCTTAGGGACTCTGGAGACAACATAAATGGCGATAAGTAGGGCAATTCCACATTACAGAATCTCCATTGAGTGGAATGCTGTACAGCCACATACATGATGTGGATGTGGATCTATTAGCATAAAAAGATATTCTCAGTGTTTCAGTGAAAAATCACTTTACAAAACTTTAAGTATCATTCTACTTAATGTTAAAGCAGGGAGGAGGTGTGTATATGTGTATAAGAAGAAAAAGGAAGAGAGGGAATCTACCAAAATGTTAACAGTAGTTGTCATGGGAGGGGGCAATCGGTCTTTTAAGGCTCTTTTGGCTTGTTTGTATTTTCAGTAATAAAATAATAAAGGAAAAGAGTCTGAGATTTTTTATCTGTTTTCTGTTTTTTTTAAAATTTCCAGTCCAGTGATAGATAATTATGTCTGCTCAACTTGTTTGGCTATGTGTTCATACATATTTAAATTTTCTGTTAAGTTGACAATAATGTCTCCAATTACCAGGTCACATTTTACGATTTTTAGTGTAGTAAGTAATGAGAGGTTGATAGGCACTGGGATATTTTCAACCTTTCACTATTAAATACTTGGCATTGCTGACAAAATCAGAATAAGAAAAGCGAACAATTTCTTAAAGAGAAATCAAATGCTTAAAGACACATCGAAGTTTGCAAACATTGCCCTCTAGCACACCAATATTACCCGTTCATTTTTAACCAATTTATCGTTTTCACCCAACTGTCTTTTGACCTAATGGTCTGCTGCTGCCTTCACCAACATTTTCCTGAGTCCTGTCCAGATGCCAAAAGCAGATTAGTGGGAGAGACCTCATAGCCTCCAACCCTGTTTCCTAGATGGAAAGACAGAGGCCCAGGGGCAGGGAGAGCTGAGGTTGTGCGGGCAATTGGATACAAGAAAGGACTCAAACCCAGGTCCCTATGCAAACCCAGGAGGGGCCTTCACTGCCACTCAGAGCTAGGGTTGCCAGATTCAACAAATAAAAATATAAGACACACAGTTACATTTGAATTTCAGATAAACAATGAATACTTTTTTAGTATATGTTCACATGTTGAAAATACTGCTTCTCTGAAATTCAAATTTAACTGGCAGTCTTTTATGTTATCTGACAACCATATGCAGAGCCCACCCTATGAAGACAGGACCCCAGGTGTCCTCTCTTTGTGCCCCCCATACCCGTGGGCCCCAGAGACTCCCCCATGCTCCCCCAGGACATGTTTCTTGACTCTGAAGCCAAACTTCCACCCTCACGGCCATTTTAGCTGCCTCTCTTCTCTGCATAACCTCCTTAGCCTCCGCTTCAATGCTGGGGCCTCACTCCATCCCCACCAGGTCATCAAGGTAGCTCTCTCCAAACACCCGCCTGGCTGGCCCTTCCTCAGCACTCACATCCTAACTCCCCTTGGCCTCTGGACAGCCTAAGTGTCTGGGTTTTCATCTCCCTCCTCAACTACTCTTTCTCAGTTACCCTCCTATTCCGCAGAATCCTGCCTGGGCCCTTGGCCCACTGTCACGTGACTCCCATGGTGAATGCCCAGGGGCTGATATTTCCTGTTCTCTTTCTCCTGAACTCAGGCCCACTTGTGCACCTGTACACTTGACACCTCAAGGCCCCAGGGGCCCCGGTTTGGCTACTTTGCTTCCCTCTTTGCTTAGAACCCTTCAAAGGGGTTCAGGCCCTTAGGATAAAGCCTGAACCCCTTGGCCTGGCAGATAAAGCCTTTCATGGCCTGCCCATGCCCATTTCTCTAGTCCTCCTCAAGCTATTCCCGGTTTCTGGAATGTATTAGGTTTTCTCACAATTTCACTGAGCTTCAAATGACCTCCCCCCTCCTCCACCTCATCTTGGAGGACTTAGTGACATGGGACAAAGAGATTTACTCCTTGTCCTTAGGGAGCATCCATCCTAAATGAGGAAGGGGAGACAGGCCCTGTCCTCAGGGTCCCCCCTCTCCAGTCTGAGGGGGAGGAGGAGACATAGGTCCTATTTCAAGGACTTGTCACAATGTCACCTCTTCTGGAAGACCCTTGCCCCCTTCCAGGCTTTGTTAGTTGCTTCTTGTATTCCCCTCACCTGATCACAGTGTATTCTAAGTTACCTCTACTTGTCTCTCTCTCTCCCATGAGACAGACGGGATTATGTCTTCTCCACCTCTGGTCCCCAGCATCCAGCCCAGCAAATGAGCCCAGGGCCAGATGCCCAACCCCAACTTGGATCCCAATTCCCTCCCTCACCAGCCTGACCCCAGGCCAGTCCAACTCTGCCCAAGCTCTGACCTCATCCAAGACCCCAGCTCCACTTTTGACCCTTTCTTACCTCCTTGCTGAACAGCCCTGAACAGCACACATAAGGAAAGGACTATAGACAGGGTTTCCTCACTTCCAGGGAACAACTCTCCTTCCCCGAAGGAAGAGATCCAGCATCTTGAGACCACTCAGGTTCTGCAGAGGGCTATGAGGGGCAGTGATCTGGGGCCACAGTGGATGAGAGTGACAATAGTTCTTAAGGATGTCTTGTGATTGGTAGCCCTTTGGACTTCAGCCAACCCCTGCCTCTCCTTACAGAGTGACCTGTTGGGCAAGTTAGGGTGGGGTCGAGTTTGGTGGGGGTGGAGGTGAGGTGGACGCAGTGCAGGTTCCAGACCTGGCCTGGTCTTTGGCACCCTCTAGAGGACAGTTTCATTCCCAGATCTGGGCTTTTGGCAAACAAACTCTATACCCCTGCCCCCCAAAAGGGGCTGCCCACTCAAAAGCTCCCTGGACTTACTCCCCCACTCCTGCCCATCTCTCCAGCTGGCAGGACTCCTCGCAGTCTGCAAATTAGCAACAGCTCCTTCATGTCTTAGCCCTGGGTCATCTGCTCAAATCCCAATCTGTCCCATCCTTGAAGGCCTAGCCATAAAGCAGCTGATGCCTAGGCCCCCTCCTGACTCCTCCTTGGTCACTGAGATCCCACAGCCTTGAGCCTGAGCCCCACTCTCTGGTCCAACTTTGGCTCTTCCACAGAGGCTGAGCTTGCCTTTCCTGGGGCGTTTTCCTGAGGACAGGGCTTAGGTTTCCCTCCCCCCCTCAGATGGAGGTTTCTAGAGGATCAGGTCCAGGCTTCTTCTTCCCCACTCAGAATAGGGACCTTTAGGGGACTATTCCCCCATGCTTCTGTCAGTTTGTTGTACTGTGGTGGCTTGTGTGTTGCTATGATGCTGGAAGCTATGCTACCAGTATTCAAATAGTAGCAAGGTCACCCATGGTGGATAGGTTTCAGCTGAGCTTCCAGATTAAGACAGACTAGGAAGAAGGACTTGGAGGTCTACTTCTGAAGAAAGTTAGCTCCTGAAAATCTTTTGAATACCAGTGGAACACTGTCTGATATAGTGCCGAAAGATGAGACCCTCAGATTGGAAGGCACTTAAAACACGACTGGGGAAGAGCTGCTTCCTTAAAGTAGAGTTGACCTTAATGATGTAGATGGAGTCAAGCTTTCGGGACCTTCATTTGCTAATGTGGCATGACCCAAAATGAGAAGAAACAGCTGCAAACATCCATTAATAATCTGAACGTGGAATGTACAAAGTATGAATCTGGGAAAACTGGAAGTTGTCAAAAATGAAACGTAACACATAAACATTGATATCCTAGGCATTAGTAAGCAGAAATGGACTGGTATTGGTCATTTTGAATCAGGCAATCCTATGGTTTACTGTGCTGGGAATGACAAATTGAAGAGGAATGGTGTCGCATTCATTGTCAAAAAGAACACTTCAAGATCTATCCTGAAGTACAACGCTGTCAGGGATAGGGTAATATCCATGCACATACAAGGAAGACAAGCTAATACAACTATTATACAAATTTACAAATCAACCACTAAGGCCAAAGATGAAGAAACTGAAAATTTTTATCAACTTCTGCAGTCTGAAATTGAACGAACATGCAATCAAGATGCATTGATAATTACTGGTGATTGGAATGTGAAAGTTGGAAACAAAGAAGGACTGGTAGTTGGAAAATATGGCCTTGGTTATAGAAACGATGCCAGAGATCCTGTGATAGAATCTTGCAAGACCAGCAACTTCTTCTTTGCAAATACCTTTTTTCAACAACATAAATGACTACTATACACATGTACCTCACCAGATGGAATACGCATGAATCAAACCGACTACACGTGTGGAAAGAGACAATGGAAAAGGTCAATATGATCAGTCAGAACAAGGCCAGGGCTGACTGTGGAACAGACCATCAGCTGCTCATATGCAAGTTGAAGTTGAAGCTGAAGAAAATTAGAACAAGTCCACGAGAGACAAAGTACGACCTTGAGTATATCGCACCTGAATTTAGAGACCATCTCAAGAATAAATTTGACGCATTGAACACTAATGACCAAAGACCGGACGAGTTGTGAAATGACTTTAAGGACATTATACATGAAGAAAGCAAGAGGTCATTGGAAAGAAAGAAAAGACCAAAATGGATGTCAAAAGAGACTCTGAAACTTGCTCTTGAATGTCGAGTAGCTAAAATGAACTGAAGAAATAATGAAATCAAAGAGCTAAACAGAAGATGTCAAAGGGCAGCTTGAGAAGACAAAATAAAGTATTATAATGATACATGTGAAGACCCAGAGTTAGAAAACCAGAAGGGAAGAACATGCTTGGAATTTCTCAAGCTGAAAGAACTGAAGGAAAAATTCAAGCCTCGAGTTGCAATAATGAAGGATTCTATGGGCAAAATATTGAATGATGCAGGAAGCACCAAAAGAAGATGGAAGGAATACACAGAGTTACTGTACCAAAAAGAATTGGTTGATGTTCAGTCATTTCAGGAGGTAGCTTATGATCAAGAACCAATGGTGATGAAGGAAGAAGCCCAAGCTGCACTGAAGATACTGGCAAAAAACAAGGCTCCAGGAATTGAAGGAATACCAATTTAGATGTTTCAACAAAAGGATGCCAACGCTGGTAGCACTCACTCATTTAAGCCAAGAAATCGGGAAGACAGCTACCTGGCCAACCAACTGGAAGAGATCCATATTTTTGCCTATTTCAAAGAAAGGTGATCCAACTGAATATGGAAATTATTGAACAATATCATTAATATCACATACAAGTAAAATTTTGCTGAAGATCATTCAAAAGTCGTTGCAGCAGTACATCGACAGGGAACTGCCAGAAATTCAAGCTGGATCCTGGCTGAAAGCAGAGAATACCAGAAAAATGTTTACTTGTATTTCATTGACTATGCAAAGGCATTTGACTGTGTGGATCATGACAAACTATGGATAACATTTAAAAGAATTCCCGAACACTTAATTGTGCTCATGCAGAACCTGTACATAGATCAAGAGGCAGTCTTTCAAACAAAACAAGGGGATACTGCATGGTTTAAAGTCAGGAAAGGGTGCCTCAGGGTTGTATCCTTTCACCAAACTTATTCAGTCTGTATGCTGAACAAATAATTCGAGAAGCTGCACTATATGAAGAAGAATGGGGCATCAGGATTGAAGGAAGACTCACTAACAACCTGCAATATGCAGATGACACAACCTTACTTGCTGGAAGTGAAGAGGACTTGAAGTACTTACTGCTGAAGATCAAAGACCGCAGTCTTCAGTATGGATTACACCTCAACATAAAAAAAACAAAAATCCTCACAACTGGACCAATAAGCAACATCATGATATATGGAGAAAAGATTGAAGTTGTCAAGAATTTTACTTTGCTTGGATCCACAATCAACACCCTTGGAAGTTGCAGTCAAGAAATCAAATGATGCATTGCTTTGAGCAAATCTGCTGCAAAAGAACTCTTTAAAATGTTAAAAAGCAAAGATGTCACTTTAAGGACTGAGGTGTACCTGACCCAAGCGGTAGTATTTTCAATCTCCTCACATGCATGTGAAAGCCGGACAATGAATAAAGAAAACTGAAGAAGAATTGAAGCCTTTGACTTATGGTGTTGGTGAAGACTGTTGAATATACCATGGACTGCCAAAAGTTCGAACAAATCTGTCTTGGAAGAAGTACAGCCAGAATGCTCCTTAGAATCGAGGATGGCGAGACTTTGTCTCACATACTTTGAACATGTTATCAGAAGGGACCAGTCTCTGGAGAAGGACATCATACTTGGTAAAGTAGAGGATCAGTGCAAAAGAGGAAGACCGTCAATGAGATGGATTGACACAGTGGCTGCAACAATGGGCAGCAAGGGGACTGTTGTTGTTGTTAGGTGCTGTTGAGTTGGTTCCAACTCATAGCGACCCATGTACAACAGAAGGAAATGTTGCCCAGTCCTGTGCCATCCTCACAATCATTGCTATGCTTGAGCCCATTGTCTTTCTCCAGGGATTGGTCCCTCCTGATAACGTGTACAAAGTAAGCGAGATAGAGTCTCACCATCCTCGCTTCTAAGGAGCATTCTGGCTGTACTTCCTCCAAGACCGATTTGTTCATTCTTCTGGAAGTCCATGGTATATTTAAGATTCTTCGCCAACACTACAATTCAAGTGTGTCAATTTTTCTCCGGTCTTCCTTATTCATTGTCCAGCTTTCACATGCATATGAGGCGATAGAAAATACCATGGTAGACTTCTTGCTATATGGTGCTCTAGGCAGAAGCACCACGCCGTCCCTTCACAGCAAAGATCCAAAAAACTAAGCCAAACAGAGAAAACAGCAATCCTGAAATCCTAAACATCAAATGAAGAAATAAAGAACTCAGCCAAGCACCAAATGGAATAAGAAACTGACAGAGACCAGAGAGCAAGGAGACATACATGGAGAGGTCCCCTATCAGCTAATGCAGCACGGATCCACCATCTTGGACTCCTATCAGAGACCAGCAAATAGGGGGTACAAGAAAGCAGCTTCACAGAGCTTCCAGCAGGAGACAGAAACAACCGGTAAACAGCGATATATGCTTTCCCACCCCCCACCCTTCTTCACCCGCACTCGGCCTCCTCTGCTTCCCACGGCCACAGTCTCTTGGCCGGGAAACACTGGCTGCTTGGATTCCACCTGCCTGCACTGGCCAACTCCCTGAGTGCCCTTTGTTGGCTGCTGGTGTTGCTTTTTTCCACTTCTTTTGATTTCTTCCTTACCTCTCACCACCTCCCCCTCATTTTGCTCAAATACCTGGCTCCACGAGCCATATTTGCTTCTTCCTGAGGGGCTGTCAGCTCTGTTTGAGTGTGGAACTGCTTCCTGGTTCGTGCTGCCATGCTGGTGGGATCCTGGGGCTTTTTGTTTGTTTATTTGTTTTCAATTGTTTGCTTGTTTTCTTTTTCTTTTCTCGAGTTGGGAGCCTGTTCTGGCCAGGCGGTGCTGTGCAGCTTGGGACTTAACCCCTCAGCTTGCGCAGATGTGCAGAGGGATCCCTGAGAGCATTTCTTTTCTCATGGGATTTTTTTTTTTTCTGTTTTTTGGGGGGTTTATTCTTGTTCTTTTTTTAAAAATTTGTTTTATTTTCCCTCTTTCTCCCTTTTTGTCTTTCTTCATTACTCAGTTTCTCATTTCTCTATACCTTCCTTCTCTTCCTGTCCCCTGGTTACCTGGCACTGAATACCTCTATACCTCCTAGCCAGGCTGTACTTCATCACCTGGGAACAACTTCCCCAGACCTCGTAACTGCACTGGTGGGATCACTGGGAGCTTTGCTGTTCTTTTTTCTAATTCTTATTTATTCATTTTATTCTTTGTTTTCTTCTCCTTCCCCTTTTTGTTTTTCTCCATTTCATAGTCTCTCATCTCTCC
>NW_004443952.1:27751950-27782361 GCF_000243295.1 Trichechus manatus latirostris
TGCTCGCGATCACTAGCCATTAGAGAAATGCAAATCAAAACCACAATGAGATACCATCTCACTCCGACATTACTGGCACAAATAAAAGAAAACAGAAAATAACAAATGTTGGAGAGGCTGCGGGGAGATTGGAACTCTTATGCACTGCTGGTGGGAATGCAAAATGTTACAACCATTTTGGAAAACGATATGGTGCTTCCTTAAAAAGCTAGAAATAGAAAATACCATATGATTCAGCAATTCCACTCCTAGGAATATATCATAGAGAAATAAAAGCCATCACACGAACAGACATATGCACGCTCTGGTTCATTGCAGCATTGTTCACAATAGCAAAAGGATGGAAACAACCTAGGTGCCTATCAACAGATGAATGGATAAACACACAATGGAATACTATGCAACAGTAAAGAACGATGATGAATCTGCAAACATCTCACAACATGGATGAATCTGGAGGGCATTATGCTGATTGAAATAAGTCAATCAGAAAAAGACAAGTACTGTAGGAGACCACTATTATAAAAACTCATGAAAAGGTTTACACACAAAAAGAAACAATCTTAGATGGTTACAAGGGAAGGAAGGGGTGGGTAGGGAAATACACTAAATAGATAATAGAGAAGTGGTGAGTCTGGTGAAGGGTACGACAGTACACAATACTGGACAAGCCAGCACAACTTCACTAACGCAAGGTCATGGAAGCTTCATAGACACATCCAAACTCCCTGAAGGACTGAATTACTGGGCTGAAGTCTGGGTACCATAGTCTCGAGAAACATCTAGTTCAATTGGCATAACATAGTTTATATAGAAAATGTTCTACATCCTACTTTGGTGAGTAGTGTCTGGAATCTTAAAAGCTTTCAAGGAGCCATCTAAGATACTCCACAAGAGCAACAGAGAATGAAGAAAACCAAAGACACAAAAGAAAGATTAGTCTAAAGGATTAATGAACCACATCTACCACAGTCTCCACCAGACTGAGTCCAGCACAACTAGACGGTGCCCAGCTACCACAACTGACTGCTCTGACAGGGATAACAATAGAGGGTCTCAGACAGAGCTGGAGAAAAATGTAGAACAAAATTCTAACTCACAAAAAAAAAAGACCAGACTTATGGGTCTGACAGAGACTAGGGAAATCCCGGGAGTATGGCCCCCAGACTCCCTTTTAACTCAGTACTGAAGTCACTCCTGAGGTTCACCCTTCAGCCAAAGATTAGACAGGCCCATAGAACAAAACGAGACTGAATGGGCACATCAGCCCAGGGGCAAGGACAAGAAGGCAGGAGGGGACAGGAAAGCTGGTAATGGGAAACCTAAGGTCGAGAAGGGGAGAGTGTTGTCATGTCATAGAGTTGGCAACCAATGTCAGAAAACAATATGTGTATTAATTGTTTAATGAGAAACTAATTTGCTCTGTATACCTTCATTTAAAGTACAAAAAATAAATAAATAAAAGCAGTTGCAGTAGTACATCGACAGGGAGCTGCTGAAGTTCAAGCCAAATTCAGAAGAGGACGTGGAACGAGTGATACCGTTGCTTATGTCAAATGGATCTTGGCTGAAAGCAGAGAATACCAGAAAGATGTTTACTTGTGTTTTATTGACTATGCAAAGGCATTTGACTGTGTGGATCATAACAAATTATGGATAACATTGAAAAGAATGGGAATTCCAGAACACTTAATTGTGCTGATGCGGAACCTGTTTAGGGGACTAGGCCTGGGTATTCACCTCCCTCTCAGAGCGGGGTTGTTTTTTTTTTTTAATATATGGCCTATGTCTCTTCCCCTGCCTCAGAATGGAGGGTGGCTGAGAACAGAGTCTGTGTCTTCCCTTCCTCCCTTAGAATGGGGGCTCTCTAAAAACAAGGAGTGGGTCTCCCTCTCCTCCTCCACATTGCAAAGTCCTTGCAATGACTTCCTCCCTGAACGCCAGGCCCAGGTCTCCTCCTCCCTGAGACTCAGGGCTCTCTGGGAACTGACCCGGGGTCTCTTACCTTCCCCCAACCCTCACCACCTGGCTATTGTTCTCTAGAACTTTACACTTCCAATCCCTGTTCTGCACAGTTCTTCCCACAGTTGGGGGTTTAGGCACCTCTAGAGCCTCCCCCAGGTCTGGAGTCCTGGAGGGGCTTCCTCAGGCTCAGGCTCCTGAGATGGCCAGACGCCTGGCTTGGAGGACCACCCCTTCCTCTGGAACAATGAGACCCTGAGCACTCTCCTGGAGTGCTACCTCTGACCTCACAAGGGCTGCCTCAGAACTCGGTCTCCGAGGCACCCACTGGCAGGAGAAAGGATGCTATTTTGGGTAGTGTGTCTGGACTTGGTTCAAGTGGCACCGTCCAAATCCCTGCCCCACTGACCTCTTCCCTGGAGGAGCAGGAACAGCGCTCAGGCCTTCGGGAAGAGTTGAGAGGCAGGCTCTAGGCTGGGGACACAGGGACAGTGGGGCCCTAGGTGGGGGCATGACCTGAGCCCAGGACTGTTGTGGAGGAACAAGGTCAAGACCTGCTTTAACTGAGATACCCAAGGCAGAGGCTAAGAAGCATAAGGCTCTTCAGCAGAGTGAGTGGGGCTCCAGACTTGACTGGGACAGGGTGGCCTCCCTGAGCCCATGCAGTGAGGAGGCGACTGTGGGATTGTCTGGGGAAGGACCTCAGCTGGGAATTGGAGGCCTGGATTTCTGTTCGGGTTCAGTCCTGAGTTGCTGTGTGACAGCAGTACGTCACAGCCTCTCTCTGGGCTTCAGTTTCCTTACCTGTAAATTGGCTGTTGTGAGGAGCAGAGGTGGAACAGAGGCCTGGGAGGATGTGTTGGGCTGAGCTGTCAACAGAGCATGGGGGTGGAATGAGGAGAGGGCTGAAAAGGGATGCGGGTCAGAGAGATGGGTGAGCTGTTGGCTTGCCAGCATTCCTCCCCTGAAATCCCCTCCTGAGGGGCTGGGCTGGGCATAGAGGGTCTCTGCGATCAGGGTTAGGGATGGAAACTTGTGCTGCAGCTAGAGGGAACTGGGCTAGAGAGGAAGAAGAACATACAGGATGAGGAGGGAGATGGACTAGCTTTGTGCTGTCAGTTTGAGATGAAAATGAGAGTACAAGGGGGTTTCTCAGGAGGGTGGACTTTGCTCTGAGGTGGGGGCACGGACTAAATGGGTTTTTAGGACTTCCGTGTGTGTGTGTGTGTGTGTGTGTGTGTGTGTGTGTGTGTGTGTGTGTATGTGTGTGTGGTGTGTGTGTCTGTGCCTGTGCCTGTGCATGCCTGTATATAGAAAGTCTCAGTTTAAGTTAGCCACAAGAGAGCCTGAGGTTAGACTAAAGGTAATAATATCTGAATATGTGAAGGTGGAGCCACTGAGAGGAGGCTGTGGGTGTCTCCACCCTCTAAACCTGGGTTGCAGACTTGGAAAAGTCAGGAGGACCCCTAAAGGGCCTTGTCCAGGGGCCCAGGGTTCTGAAACAAGCATGGGTAGAGGGGCGTGGGACTCTAGAACCTCTTCCCATTGGCTGAAGCACACCCATTGCTCCCCCTCCCTCCCAGCTGGCTTGGCTTGGTTGAGAGGATGGCACTGCCAGGAGATGTCCTTGTGGTTCTGCCCTGGGTTGCAGCGTTTGGGATCTGATGGGAATATGGGGCCAGGTTCTGTGTACTCCAGCCCTAGTGACCTTTGTTTGGCTCCACAGACAGTATATGAAATCTAAAAGACATAATATGGCTCAAGTAGACAAGCAGGAGTGGTAAGCACCCCCACTCCCCTCCCTTCATACCCCTGACCCCCAGCCCAGGGGCACCAGAAGAAGGGCCTCCCTTGCCTGTCTCCTATGCCCCCATAGCATAGCCAAGCTCAGGCTGGGCCCTGGGGCAAAGGGAGGCTCAGAAAGACCTGGGTGATGGTCAAGGGATGGGTCAGTGGGTTCCAACTGCACCTGTGTTAGTGGTATTTAATTGAACTAAACTCACCACTTCTCATTCTCTCAGGCTCAGCACTCTTTGGGGTAAAACAAAAGCCAAAGTCCTTGCAATGGCCAAGAGCCTGCCTATCTAGTACCATTACCACTCTGACCTTATCTCTCCTCTCCCCACCTTGCTCTCCCCACTCCTGCCACACTGACCTCCTTTACTTTCTTCAAACACGCTGAGAGTCCTGCAGTGGCTGTTTCCTCTGCCTGAAACACTATTTCTCCAGTTATCCACCTGGCTCGCTCCCTCACTTCCTTTGTGTCTTTGCTCAAATGCCACCTTCTTAATGAGGCCCTCCCTGACAGCCCTATTTAAAATGGCACGCCCCCACACCCTGCACTCCCAATTCCCCTTTTGCTTGCTCTGTTTCCCCCCATGGCACTCTCGCTGGAACTGTTCGTTGAAGCAGCTGGTTTTTCCAGCTTTCATCTGTTCATTCTTCAAAACTCTCTTCAGGCATTACCTCCCACCCCTCCTTTGAGCCTCTAGCCTGGCTTCTCTCCTCGGAGGATGTTGCCGTTGCCTGTACGTCCTGCTAGACAGAGCAACCCAAGGTTGGAGACAGGGTTTTTGCTCGGTGTCCCTGGTGCCTGACTCATGAGTAGATGCTCAACAAATGTTTGTTGAATGAGTAAATGTTGGTTAGCAAGTTATTTAGGTGACTTTAGGCTAGCTGGTTAGTTAACGATTAGTTAGTTGATTAGATAATTAAATGAGTTGGTTAACAGACGAGTCACCTGTTTCTGTCGAGTTGATTTGGACTCATAGCGACCCTATAGGACAGAGCAGAACTACCCCATAGGGTTTCCAAGGAGAAGCTAGTGTATTTAACTGCCATCCTTTTTGTTAGCAACTGAGCTCTTAACCACTGCACCACTAGAGCTCCATAGACGAGTCAGCTAGTTGGTTAATTAAGTCACTAGACTGGTAGGTTAGTCGAAGGGTCAGTTGGTGAGGTGCTAGTTGTTTAGTTCCTTGGGTAGCAGGTTAGTTAGGTGATTATCTGGTTGGATGTTAGTTTCTTAGTTTGTAGGATACTTTTCTTGGATGCCCTCCTCTCTTCTCATTCTACGTCCTGTCATTTGTGTCCATGACCAAATGACCATCTGTGATTTGGTGGCCTTCAGTCGTGTGTCTCTAAGTGAGACCATATGACCAGGTGCCTCTTTACTAGTCATCCCCACCTAGGTGTCTAGCAGGTTCCTCAAGCTCAACATACCTCAAAAAGGATCACTCGTCCTCCTGCCCAAACCTGCAGCTTCTCACTTGTGCCCCATGCCGGTCGTTCCTGGGTCTTCTTCTTCAGGACTGAGGAGGCTGGTCACAGGGTCAAGGGGACCCCTGTATAATTCTGCATGGGAGCTGGAGTTGAATTGGGGCTGGTGCTTGTCCAGGCAATTATACACCTCCCTCGACACACTCAGGCCTGGATTTGTTTTCCTGGGGTAAGGACCAGGGCAAGGATCGGGGTGGGTGAGATATGAACACAGGGTCTCAGGGGAAGTGGAGGGTGTTTTATTCCATGCCTGGTTGGTTTCTCCGGCTCCCTCTGCTTATGCTTGCTGTGTGAGGCCAGGGGAATTTAGGAAGCCTGTGGAGTGAGGTAGCTGAGGGGCTGGTGCCAGCTTCCAGGCATTCAGATAATGTGAAGGGCGTCACCCGCCCGAACAAGCACTAAGGCCACACATGAAGGTATCTGCTCCACTGCCCCTTTAGTCTCCAGACCCATCTCCTTCCCCAAACCCCAGCCCCATACCTACCTACTCCCCAGACAATGGAGCCTGTAACTCATTTTTTCATCTGTTCATCTATCCATCCAACCAAGTGTTTATCAAACAAATATTTATCAAGCATCTACCATGTGTCAGGTATTGTAGGAAGTCCAGGGATTCAGTAGAGAGGAAAACAGATAAATCCCCCAGTCTTCACTAATTCAACAAATGTTTATTGCACATCTACTATGTACTTGGCGCTATGGTGGGTACTGAGGATACAACCGGGAGTAGGACAGACCCAGTTCCTTCTTCCTTCCCTCATTCATTCATTCATTCACAAACATTAGTTTGTGTTCACAGTGCTGGCTACTGGTCGCCTCAGTGTTGTTTGCAGAGCCCCCACCCCACCAGGAGCAGACTTGGCCATACCCCATGCTGTTTGCAGAGTGCCTCACTGTTGCCAGGCCCTGTCTGCTATTTTGTCTGTGACCCCAAGCTCTGGGTCCCACAGATAGGTAGGCTTATAGAAAACTGAGCTCTACTTTCCTGCCTGCTCTCTCCTGCCCTGCTTCTGCCCCTGAGTCTCCTTGGCATCACAGCTTATACTTACCCCAACTGCTCCCCTCTGCAAAGTGGACTTGTTGGTGTGCCCCTCCCATTGGTCCAGTCCAGTCCAGAAGGAAGGAAGGACATGGCCTGGCCATCTATTCCCAGCCCTTCTCTGTGTCCCTGTGGCTCTCAGGAGTCTCTGATCCCCGCTGCCCCAGCTGCCCTGGGCAAGAGCTGGTGTGTGCAGAAAGGCTGCCGGGTTACCCATTAACTCAGCCATGAGTTGAAAGGCTGATGGGAAGCAAACAGACTTGAACCCCATTCTGCCAATGGGCTCAAGCTGCTGCTTCAAGCCTATCCACAGCTCTAGGATGGCCCCATGGTCCATGATAACGAGGATACAGGCGAAAATGCAGAGGAACATGGTGCGGGAGTTCTTCGGCGAGTTGATCAGCACATATGTCATGATGGTGAGTGGGCAGATAGCACAGGTTGGAGGGCTCTGAAGCAGGGGCATGAACCCCAGGACCCCAGGCTGGTAAGGCTCAGTAAAGGCAGTGATGAACCCCTTGCCCCCCCAACCACTGAACACCGTGGGTCACATTGTCCATTCCCCTGCCTCTGAGCTGAGGGAGGCTGAAACATAGGAAAGTAAGAAGAGGGGCCTTTTTTTTTTACCAAGTCTTTTGGGGGGAGGAAGGGGTCATGATATATGAGGGCAGAATGAAGCCACAGGCTGGGAGTGCGGAGGACAGGGCATATGGCTGGAAGTAGAGAGAAGGGAAACCAAGGCTAAAGAGAAACTTGAATGTCAGGCTTTGAGAATTAATCCTGAGGACAATGGGGAGACACTGAAGGCTATCAAGTAAGGGAGTGATGTGGTCGGATTTGGATTTTACAAGGTAATTCTGGATGCAGTGTGGAGCCTAAGAAGAAAAGGCACAGCTGGGGTACTAGTTAAAAGGCTGATGCAATGATCTAGGAGGGTGGTGACTGGTCTAGGGCAAAGAGAAGAAAGCACATGTTTGAAAGAGTTGTAGAAGATGGAATAAGGGAGACTTTGCAAGCAACAGACGTGGGGTATTGGTTGATAAGGCCATTCCTTGGCGCATGAAGTCCAGCACAGGGTGAGATGAGATAAGTTTGGACGTGATCAGGTGAGGTGCCAGTGGAGAAATCCAGGAGATGGTTCTTCCTTTTATAGATATAGGGGTCTGGAGCTCAAGAAAGTGGCTTGGGCTGGAAGTAAGAGTTGAAGTACATCCGAATATGGATGTTGGTTGTAAAAATTGTCCAGAGTGTATAGAAAGAGAATAGAAAGATGTTGAGGACAGAACCCTGAAGAACAGAACTCTGAGGAACGAAGAGGAGCTCACAAAGGAGTCAGAGAAGAAGTGGTGAGAGAGGTGGGAGGAGAACCAGAAGGGATGGTGTCACGGGGTGGGGTGGGGGAACATTTCTGCAAGGAGGGTGTGGTCTGCGGTGTGGGAAGTTATCAAGAGGCCAAATAAGGTGAGCACTGGCAAGGGTCCATCAGATTTGGCAACATGGAGGTCACTGGTGACCTTGGCAAGGACTCTTTTAGTGGATGATAGGGACAGAAACCAGACTGTAAGTAAGATGTGAGGTTTCTTGGAATATCTTTCTCTCTCCACCTGCTTCTGCTCTGCCATGTATCCTATTGAGCCTCTGCCTTCAATAGGAGCTGTAGCCATACTTGTTGCACTTTATGTAGGGCCCAGGCCCAAGGAAAGAAGGGACAACTTCTGGGAAGGCCAGAGAAATTGGGGGTGAGAGAGGCAGTGTGTGTGTGAGAGTGTATGTGCACAGAGCCACCATGCAAGAGATAGTGGGCCCCACGGAGATCTGGGAAGGACTCTGGACACCTGGGTTCTTATCCCCACCCCGCCACTGAGGACCAGCTAGCCTTGACAGGCCTATCCCTGGCTGAGAGCCTGTCTTCTTGGTGATTAAGTGTGTTGAATCGGCCTTCATTGGTTTGAATCCCAACTCCGCTGTCTCCTAGCTATGTGATCTCCCACTAGGATTTTAACTGTTCAGAATGTCAGCTTCCTTTTTGGTAAACATGGGCACTAATATCAAGCTGTCAGATTTGTGGGAGGAAGGTCAAGTGCCCTGCACCCAGTACACATATGTAGATCCCTTGTGATTCTGACAAGTGCTCTGAGTGGCTCTCCCTTCCCTGCACTCCACCCTCTCTCCCTCCCACATTCCAGCTCTTTTGCCTTGGCTCCTGAGCTTTGATCCAGGACTGCAGCTGGATCCTGTTCCTCCTTAAGCCAAGGCAAAGTAATTCATTTATGACAAGACATTCCAAACACATCCCATGAGGGCTGTTAATACTTGGAACTGCAGAGGTAGGAGGGTGCCTCCTGGGAGAGTTCTCAGGAAAGCAGGCACTGGCTACACGCCAGTGTGTCTGCCTGTGTCTGCATTTCTCTTCCTTCTATAGATTATTTTTGAGCACCTACTGCATACCAGGCACTATGATGCTAAGCACCTTACATGTAGCATCTCTCCAAATCCTCACAACAGCCCTGTGAGGTAGGTACCATTATTATCTCCATTTCACAGATGGGGAAACCGAGGCTCCACGAAACTAAGTCACTTGCTCAAGGTCACACTGTAAGTCAAGATTTAAATCCAGTCAGTCTGATTTCAGTCTTAACCCTTCATCTCTTTGCTCTGTCCTTTAGCTTAGACATGGCAGGGTTTCTAACATTCTGGCTGATTAGCTTTCCCCCAGCTAGGGCATGGCCCTCACTTTCAGGCTTTGAGTAGTTCAAGACCCCTCTCTGGGACTCAGTTTTTCCATCTATAGAGTGGGAGCAAAAACACTGCTACTCAGATTTGCTGTGAGGATTGAACGGAAGTAACGTTTATAAAAGATCTTTGCGAGGCCTAAGCCCATATAAGACTTTGTGCTGTTACTATTTTTAGCTGCCAGGTCTGTGCCAAGGAATTGGGGCTTTTCAGTTGTTAGGAAACTCAGTGAGTCACCAGGGTGAATGTTCTGTCAGAAAAGCTAGTGTGACCTTGGGCCCCATTTACTAGGGCCTGGATAAGGGAAGTGGACCATTCCATTGTGCACAGATTCCTCCAGGGGTGTTGTCCTTGGGACTGGCCTCCTGGTATGGGAGGGACTTGACGAGCTGGGCCACATTCACTGAGCAGGTTGAGGAGAGGCTGGAGCTCTCAGGGGCCTGGAAAACCAGCTGTAGACATGAGCCATAGGGCAGAGGTTGCAAACTCACATGCTACAGGGGCCGGGCGTGAGCACCTCAGAGTGGTGGAGACTGTGGCTATTCTGCAGAGTGCTGGCTTGCATAAGGCTGACGGTTGCCATGGAGGGCAGAATGCAGGCCAGCATTGCCCAAACTTCCGATTTTTTCAAGAGAAGCTGAAACTTCTGATCTTCAAAACCGAGTTATCCAAACAAAACTTGTGTGTTACATGGTTGACAGTTGGCAGCCCTGACACAAGTGATCATGCAGGATCCATTCATTCATTCATTTACTATTTTCAACAAATAGTTTTGAGCTCTTACTTGGAAGTGGGGGACCGTTGATCTTCAGACACTCCATGCCTGCTCCGGTGCCTGCACCTCCTGGCTTCTCCAGCCTGTCAGCCCGTCCTGGCCTCATGCCCTATTCCCACCCAGCCCTGCCCAAAGCCTGGCAGTATCCTCAACCTAGACTCTAGGCCAACGCATCTTTGGGATTCCCTGAACCTGTCCTGGAGATCCTGAGGGACCAGTGGGCCCTGCTCAACTTCCTCTTCCCTACCCCATCTGGGCTATTTCACACTTTCTCAGACATCTCCCAAAGACCCTCTATCTGCACTTCCGCCCATCTTTTCATCAGCAAATGACTTGATCTCCTGCTTGACAGGAAGAATCATCAGGTGGGCTTCCTGTGCCCTCTTCTTCACCCTCCTGTCCCTCTCACAAGCAGACCCATCAGCCTGGGAGTCCACACATCTCCCCCTTGGCTGGGGTAGATGTCCCTCCTCCTTCATGGAGGACTCTTTCACATCTGAGCCAGGTCCCACTCCACTTGCTTTCTAAGCTAGTTTACTCCATGAATAACCTTCTCTCTCCTTCATCATTAGCCTCTCCTTCTCTCAACCTGTAAACGTATCAAGTCTCTCCCACTTAAAACAGCACAACACAAAGTGAAACATCCCTCCCTTCACCTCGTGAGCCCCCTCATTTATATCACTTGTTCTGCTTCCCTTCTCAAGTAAGTTCTCAAAGAAGTGTCTACACCGGGACCCTCTCTGCTGTCCTCAGCTCTTCCTCACTACCTCTCAATCTCTGGGACCTGGCTTATGCCCCCATGGCCTGATGATAAGGTGCTCACCATGAATAGAGATGACCATTGGACCACGAGATCCAAAGGGATGCTTTCCAGGTCTTAATGTACTTCACCCAGAGGTTGCCCATGACAGTGTGGATGACACCCACCTTTGGAAAAGTGCTTCTCCCTGGTGTCCATGGCATATTCTGTCTTTGTTCTTCTCTCATTTAACACCTGCTCCAGGAGAGATTTCTGAGTGCTAATGTGTGGCTCTAGGCTCAGCCATCAGCTTCCTTCTGCACCCTCTCCCAGGGGCCTTCAACCATCACAATGGCTCCAACTTCAGCCCTCATGTCCACAATTCTCCACTTTCCTCTTTCAGAAACTCTAGACCAGTGCTGCCCAAGGGAAATATAATATGAGCCATATATGAAATTTAAAATGTCCTAGTTAACAACATTCAAAAGGTGAAAAGAAACAGGTGAAAATAATTTCAGTAATATGTTTTGTCTAACCCATATATTCTAAATCCTATAATTTCAACATGTAATCAGTATAAAATTATTAATAATATAGTTTACATTTCCATTTTCCTACCAAGTCTTTGAAATCTGGTGTGTATTTTATACATACAACAGATTTCAATTTGCATTTCGAGTGCTTAATAACCACATGTGACTAGTGGCCACCATATTGGATGACAAAGGTCCAGACCCTAATTTCCAACAGCCTGAACATCTCTACCTAGAGATTATGCAAAAACATGTCCAAGACACACGGACTTTTCAAAGGAATTACCATCTGAGCTTGGCCTTAAAGCAGAGTATCAATTTTCCAGGATGTAGGGCAGATATTCCAGGCAGAGGGAAGAGCATATGCAAAAACAAGGCATGAGAAAGCAAGGCATGCATGGAGCACTGCAGTTATTTGGTTTGAGGCAGTCTGATTTGAATCCTGGCTCACCATGTATGGGCTGTGTGACCTTGGACAAGCCACTCAACTTTTCTAAGCTTCAGGTTGCCCATTTGTCAAAAGAGGAGAATAATAGTACTAACTCATAAGAATGGTGTAAGAGTTAAAGGAGGTGATAGATACTGCTTACTTTAACAGTGCCTGGAACATAGTAAGTACTCAAGAAATGTCTATTATTATGTAGTAGTAATACTATTGCTGGAACATAGAGAAGACTGAGGCAGATATAATACGCAGAGGCAGAAAAGACCAAATTGTGAAAGATCTTCAACAGTGGCCTACTGAGTTTGGACTTTATGCTAGAAATGGAGATGAGTCAACGAATGAACAAGGGGCAGATTTCTGTGTTAGGTCCCTCTGACTGCAAGGAGGAGACTGGGTAAGAGTGGGGGAAACAGTAAGCAAAGCTGACTGAGTGTTGGGGAGAGGAAGAGGAAGTTCTCATTTGTGACACCCAGGTCGACATCTGGCTTGGCCAGCTGGGATGGGGAACAGAAGGTGAGGAGCAGGTTTTCTGAGAGATACCTGTAGAGTACCTGAGAAACTTCGAGTGGGTATTTGGAAATAGAGATTTGACTCCCAGGTAGAGATTTTGGAAAACTTAATGCATGAGGCATAGCTGGTAAGGAGACTGAGGAAGAGTGATTGAAGTGAGACATGAAAGAGGGCAGCGATGGAGCCCTGGGCTCATCCACGTTCATGAAGCAGGTGAAGGAAGAAAAATGTGGGGGAAGAAAGTTGAGAGAGACAGAGAGGCTAGCAAGGTAAGAAGAAAACAAGCAGAGGTGTCATGGAGGCCAAGAAGGAAGAACTTTCCAGAGGTACAGAGTGCTCAAGAGTGTCGAAGTCAGCAAAGTCAAGAAAGTCTGTGACACGTGTAAGCAGAAGTCAGGTTGAGGAGAGAGTGTAAGGAGAGGGGCAAAGGAACCAGTTGGTAGATTCTTTCCTGAGCCTGAATGAAATGGGGTGTGGGTGGGGGCTTCAGGAGTCCACAGCTGGAGAGTGAGGCAGGGCTGAGGCAGAAAGATTTACTTATAGGAAGGAAGAGACCTGAGTCTGTGGGAGCCAGTCAAGGGAAAGGGTAGAAGATACAGGTGAGAGGGAAGTCTCTGTAAAGGGAGGGGATGGGGCACACGAACCAGAGCTGAAGGGGAAGATGGGTGTAGATGCAGGTGAGTGTAGTTGGTGGCAGCTAGAGGGTGAGTGACAGCCTACCTTCAGGCCTCCCGGAGAAGGGTTGGTGAGGGGCAGTCATCTGAGGAGATAAAGGGATGGGAGAGAGCAAGATGTTCTGAAATGATGCCTGAGGACAATGGGAATGGAGCTGAGGGCAAAACAGAACCCCACAGACTTCCAGGGCTGGTCTCTCTGTGTGTGTGTGTGTGTGTGTGTGTGTGTGTGTGTGCATGCACGTGTCCCAGCAGAGTCCAGGCCTGACGTTTGGAGCCCCCTTGAAGAAACTTCCCTCAGCCTATTTGACACTGAGAGATGCTCTGAGGGGTGGACTCCACATCAGCCAAACCCTCTCACAGCCCTGCCTTCGTCCCTCGCCTTCAGGTGGACTTGGGGTTGAGGTACTCATTCTGTAAGATCTATACCTCCCCACCTCTGGCTCCTTTTATATCCACCACCCAGCTGTCACTGGTTCAGGTGTGAGAGGTGTCAACAATGGCAAGGGACAAGAGGTCATGAGGAGGGAAGCCTGTGGAGGAAGGGGACATGGCAGAGGGTCTTCAGGGGTGAAGCTGGGGAGGCTCAGGGTGTGGAGGTGAGGAGCCAGAACTTAGCTCTGAGCCCTCCACTGAAGTAGGGGCTTCTGTGCAGGCAGCCCTCTCAGAGTTCCTCCCTCACAGGTGTTTGGCCTTGGCTCCGTGGCCCATATGGTTCTAGGAGAGAATAAATTTGGGAGCTACCTTGGTGTCAACTTGGGGTTTGGCTTCGGAGTCACCATGGGAGTGCACATAGCAGGGGGCATCTCTGGTGAGTGAGTCCCAGCCCCGCCTAACCGGGCAAGGCCAGGTATCCCCTGTGGGCTCTTCCCTGCCTACCTCCAGCCAGCCCCTTCTCTGAGTCAACCAGTGCTTTGCCCTCACTGGCCACCTGGAGGGAGAACTCTTCTGAAACTTCTTGCCTTTGACCATCCCTGACCCAAACCCTTCACTGAGCCACCTTGACTCGTCTTTTTTATTTTATTTTATTATTTTTGTTGTTGAGAATATGCACGGCAGAACCTACACTAATTCAACAATTTCTACATGTGCAAGTCAGTGACATTGATTACATTCCTCAAGTTGTACAATCATTCTCAGCCTCCTTTTCCAAATTGTTGCTCCTCTATTAACATAAATTTCCTATCTGATCTTTTGAGTTGCCGTTGTCAATTTGATCCTATATAGATAGATCTTACAAGAGTATTTAATGCTCAAGGCAGATATTCTTTACTAATTAAGCTAAACTATTGTTTGGTTTAAAGAAGACTTCAGGGGATATTTTTGGCTTAAGGTTTAAAGATTATCTCAGGGCAATAGTTTCAGGGATTCATTCAGCTTTCACAGATCCAGAAGTCTGGATTCCATGAGAATGTGAAATTCTGTTCTGCATTTTCCCTCTTTTGATCAGGATTCTTCTATAGAATTTTTGATCAAAATTCTACCCACCTTTTTTTATTAACTGGGTCATCTTAGGCAAGTTACTTAACTTCTCTGTTTCTCACCTTCCTACCTGCAAAACGGAGGTGGTGGTACCTGCTTCTTGGGCACAGAGTATGCACTTGATAAATGGCAGCCATTATTATTACTGTTGTTGCTGATTTGTTTCTGCTCTCACTGTCCCTATACACTTGCCTCCTCTTCCCAGGGGCCCACATGAATTCAGCTGTGACCTTCACCAGTTGTGCTCTAGGCCGCATGTCCTGGAAGAAGTTTCCTGTCTATGTACTGGGTCAGTTCCTGGGCTCATTCCTGGCTGCTGCCACCATCTACTGCCTCTTCTACAGTGAGTGTTCTGCCTAGGGCTGCCTGCCTCTGGCTGCAGCCTCTTCCTCTAAAGCATGGGCAGATCAGACTTCGGTGTCTTGGACTGTGAAAATGTCTGGGAGAAAAAAGTCTTCAAAGTGTCCTCCAACCCTTGACCCTACAACCTTATTTCTGGGATCCTAGTGGGGCTTTTCTGGTGGAGGTCTACATCTCAGTCTGTATCTCCACAGCGTCCATCAACCACTTCTCAAATGGACATCTGACAGTGACCGGTCCCACAGCCACTGCTAGCATTTTTGCCACCTACCTTCCCAGTCACATGACGTTGTGGCTGGGCTTCCTCAATGAGGTTAGTGGTACAGGGTGAGTGCCCCTCCCCAAGCTCTCTACCCCTCAGGAAGGAGCCAAAAGGTAGCCCCTCATTCTAGAGAGGACAAGAACTCTGGTTGGGAAGGCACCAGAACATGTGTGTCAGTGGACATGGACCTGGGGCACTGCTGTGGCCTTGGGCTGCCATAGTATCTGTTCCCCAGGTATTATTGACAGGATTGTTGCAGCTGTGTCTCTTCGCCATCACGGACAAGCAGAACAACCCAGCACTGGAAGGGACACAGGCCCTGGTGATCGGCATCCTGGTCGTCATCATTGGGACATCCCTAGGCATGAACACAGGATATGCCATCAACCCATCCCGGGACCTGCCTCCCCGCTTTTTCACCTTCATTGCTGGCTGGGGCAGTGAAGTCTTCAGGTACTGCCCTGCCCCAGCCCCATTCCTGCCTGCTTACTTGGGCTCATTGCAGGCGGAGGGGTGGTGGTGATGTATGGAGTGACATAGGAGAGTCCTGCCCGCAGAGCTCCCTGGTAGTCTGGGGAGGCAGGAGTGGGTCCCCGCTTCCCCCTAGACTGGCACTGATGGGGATCCTGCTCAGTCAACCCTGCCCCAGACCAGTCCCTGCCCCTGAATCAGGCTGAGGCACCAGGCTCAGGGGCAACTCTGGGGCTAGGATGGGGGGTAACTCCTCTGCTCGCCATGTGTCGGCCTGAGGTGGATGTGGGTGCCATCACTTGTCCACAGAGCCGGGGACAACTGGTGGTGGGTGCCAGTGGTGGCTCCGCCCCTGGGTGCCTGCATAGGCGGCATCATCTACCTGATCTTCCTTGGCTCCAACACCCCACGGGAACCGAAGACTATGAGGGAGCCCAATATGCATGAAGAGCACAGGATATCCGTGTTGCCCAAGACCGGGTCTCAGTCATCCAAGACCTCTCCCCTCACCGGGGTCTCTGTGTCCTCTAAGCTCTCTCACAAGAGCAGACTCCCGGCCCAGCCTGTCCCACCCTTAAGTGACTCAGCCATCTCCCTAGAGCGCTTCTAAATAGAAGATTATTTGTGGCCATACCCTCACTCCAATAAAGAAAGCCTTGTCCACAGAGGCAACCCTGCTTCATGGGGGCCTCCTGTGGTTGGGCTTCCCTCCTGGATTCTTCCAGAAACTCCAGGCTTATGCCTTAGCCCAAGGGCTGAGGGGCCTCCAGCAAGTTCAAGCCCTGGGAGCTGGGGCTCCTGTTGGGGGCAGAAAGGGGAAGAGTAGACCTGTGGCTTCAGTAGGAACAGGGTGAGATGACAGGATGCTCGAGACCTACGGCGGACTTTCAGGCCCAGGGTAGGGAGGGAGGGTACTTAGAGGAATGATCAAAGCTGGCTGGTGGGGAGTCAACTTTGGGGATACTTTGAGCTGTCCCAGGATAGGATTCTAGACTCTCCCCAGTTCTTCCCTCCTCCAGTTTGGCCAGTCCTCTGAGTGGCAAGGCCTAAGTGGGTAAATCAGAGTTTCTCTGCCTTGTTTTCATTGTTGCCCCCTCAGGAGTTTTTCAGATTTTTTCCTCTAATTACACGGTATTTTAATACCACGTATATACTGTGTATCTACTTAGTTTCTCTATGTATATCTGTGCTTTTTACTTAAAAAGAGTAAGATTTTTTCACACACTATCCTCCCTCCCCGCATCAGTTTTTGCTCCCTTGGGGTCGATATTGCCCCCTTTAGAATGCCTGATGCAGAAAGTAGGAGGGGGTTGGGCTCCTCTTCTTTCTTCCTGGTGTCTGAGCTCTCCCACATGAAGGAGGAATTTCAGAGTTGGAATGGGAAGATGCAGAAAGGGAAATCCTTCCCAAAGGTCCAGAGACAGGACAATGGTGCATGGGCCTCCAGGGGAGCAGGGGCAGGGGTTGGGTGGGAGTGGGGTAATCAGGATCCCCTGACCCTGGGGTCAGGGACGAACCATCCCTCTTTCCAGGGCTCAGAAAAAACATCACCCAGACTTCCTGTCATTACTCATGCATTTATTCTTCCAACAATGATTGAGCACCTACTCCATGCAGGCCCTGCCTGGGCACTGGGTCTCTGTCCTCATGGAGCCCCGTCTAATGGAGGTTGTTAGGTAACTGTGAGGAAGGAGCTAAATGGTGTTGAGTGGGATATGTGGAGGCTGTGGGCTTGGAGGGGGCTCAGGGACGATCCTAGGGACCAAGACCAGCGATGGCTTCCTAGAGGAGGAGACAGAGCAGTTGGGGGTGAGGGTGTCCTTCCTGGGAGGTGGAGCAGCTCTTTACAGTTGGAGGGGACGGGGGCAGAGGAGCCTGGACTTCCTTGTGGAGGCAGGGAACATGGTGAGAAGAGACTTAGAAAGCCCCCATGAGCTGCATGTGCAGGCTGCTAAAAAGAGGGGACTGGGGTCTGCGGAGAGAGCAGCGAGAGTGATTACCCAGGAGGAGCAGTGAGGCACTGAACAGGTCGGTCCCAGTGGGGTGGAGAGGAGAAGGGACTTGCTAAATGCCTAGGAGGTCACACTGGCAGGACTTGGCCTCGGACTGGATGTGGGAGTGGCTGAGGGAGAGGAAGGAAGCAGGAATGACTCCCAGCTTCTGGCTTGGGCCTGTGGTGGGGATGTTCCCACTGAGAGCATAGTATAGGTGAAGAACTGGTTTGGAGGAAAGATGATGAAAAGTGATACTGTGGATGTGTTGAGTTTGAATTGTCTGTGGGACTTGGGCTGGGGCTGTCTGATGAGCAATGAGGGGCAAGGTGGTTAGAGCATTGTTGTTAAAGAGCATGAACTCTAGGGACACACAGTCTCAGTTTAAATCCCCTCTGCCACTGATTTGCTGTGTGGTCTTGGGCAGGTTACTCAACCTGTCTGGGCCTCGCTTTCCTCACCAGTAAAATGGAAATAATAATATTACCTACCCCCTTGTGTTGCTGTGAATATTACATGAGATAAAACATGTAAAACACTGAGAGTAGTGCCTGGCACAGAGTAAGTGCTCAATAAATGCTAGTTACTATGACTGTTATATGATCTGGAGCACAGAAGAGAGCTGAAGACAGAGGCTGTGAGTGGGGTGTGGAGAGGTCATCTCAAGGAGTTTGGCTGAGGAGGGGAGCCAGGGGGTTGGCAGAAGGCACTGGAAACAACACAACCGTCCACCAACAGGGGGACCAATGCATACATGGCAGCACAGTCACATGCAATGGAATATTATGCAACTGTGAAAATTAAGGCACAATAGCTACCTGCCAAAACATGGAAAAATTTTGGAGGTAAGAAAAGCAAGTTCCAGAAGATTGCATACACTATAACACTGGTTTTACAGCTGAAAATCAAGCAAAAAGTAATATATTATTTAGGCAAACATATGCATGTGAAAAAACTTTTTTTAAAAAAAGGAACAGCCAGTGCAAAGGCCCCCAGGAAGAAGCACGGAGGGCTATTGTGCTGGAACAGCAGGAAGGAGGGGAAAGTTGGAAAAGATGAGGTCAGAGAAGTAAGGGGGTGGGGTGGGGTGCCTGTGGCATGGGGGGTGTGGAAGTAGGGAGGTGGAGGGGAGAGGAGGTGGAATGGACTGACGCTGGGCCCAGGGGAGAGGTGAGGCCAAGATTTGGGCCAGAGGTGAGTGAGGTCTCTAGAGGAGAGGAGGGAGGAAGGACGGAAGCAGCCAGGATGGGGTGCGGCAGGTGTCACGGCGCCTGTGGGTCCCTGCTCTTGCCTCTGTTGTCTCACACACACGGGCACACACACCACCTACAGCCATCCACACCCATGCCCCACTCCCCGGCTGGACCCAGGAGGCATGTCTGTGCAGCTCTGGAAGCCAGGCTGTGGTGAGAGCTGTGGGAACCCTGGCTCTTCTCCCGGGCACAGACTCGCTGAGTGACCTGGACAGGACCCCTTCCCTGCGTGGGCCTCAGTTTCCCCATCTGCACAGCGAACTTGGATCCATCGGTGTCTGGGAAGACTCCCAGTTCTGACTTCTTCCAACACTCTATAGCCCCATGTCATGACCCCGATGCTGTAGCCAACGCTGCAGTCCAGATGGGGAAGGGGCAGGAAGCACCTCCAGTCCCAGACCAGGAGGTCCCTCTAGGGCTTTGCAGAGTTTCATCCTCAGCCTGGTGATCCCAGGTTTGGTCACCAGGTTTGGTCCAACTTGCTCTTCCACTCACTCGCAGGGCTTCCAAGAGATGGGCACCCAGAGGTAGCCCCCTGGTCTGGTCCCACCATCTCCTGCCTCGGAGAGTCCTGGCTCAGGAAGAGGTGGGAGCAGCCATTCCGGGCTGGGCCTTGGTGCTGCTCCCTTCTGTGATGTGGCTGTGGCCGATCACAGCCGCGCAGGCAGGCATTGGCTTTGCACCCACCTCTGCACTCATCTTAGAGCAGGCATGACCCCAGCCTCCTGCCTGTGGCAGGGCTCATACTGTGGCACTTCAGAGCACAGACACTCTTGCTGTGTGGCCTTAGGCAAGATGGGTGGTAACAGCACCCACTTCATAGGGCTGCTGTGATGACACAATGAGTTATACCTGGCATGTGGGGGGTTAAAGTGTTTGCTGTCATCACTATGCATCCTCTCAGCTGATCCTCAATTGTCATACCCATTTACATATGAGAAAACTGAGACCTAAGGAGATTAAGTGACTCAGTAAGGGATAGAGAGCCTTCAAAGCCTGTGCATTAACCCAGCACCCAAAGATGTGACCTTGGCTGATCTTTGCTTGGTTTTTAAATTGTGAAATATATTCTGTAAACAAGAACGTATATATTATTGACGTTGTTGTTAACTGCCAGCGAGTTGGCTGCAACTCATGGTGACCCCATGTACCACAGAACAAAACATTGCCCGGTCCTGCACCATCTTCACAATCGTTGGTATACTTGAGTCCATTGCTGTGACCACTGTGTATTTTGAGTGCCTTCAAACCTAGGGGGCTCATCTTCCAGCACTATATCGGATAATATTTTGTTGTGATCCATAGGGTCTTCATTGACTAATTTTTGGAAGGAGATTGCCAGGTCTGTCTTCCTAGTGTATCTTAGTCTGGAAGCTCTGCTGAAACCTGTACACCGTGGGGTGACACTGCTGGTATTTGAAACACTGGTGGCATAGCTTTCAGCATTGTAGCAACATGCAAGCCACCACAGTGCAACAAACTGACAGACAGGTGGTCAGTCGATACTGACTCATGGCAACCCCATGTGTGTAGAGTAGAACTGTGCTCCATAGGGTTTTCAAGGCTGTGATCTTTCAGAAGATTGCCAGGCCCCTCTTCTAAGGTGCCTCTGGGTGGGTTCAGACTGCCACCCTTTTAATAGTTCAGTGCTTAACCGTTTGCACCCAGGGACTCCTTGATATAACATATAGGTACAGTTAAAATAATAACAAATATCCAAATGCCCATCATTAAGCTTTGGTCAGGTTGTTAACTTCTCTGGGCCTCAGTTTCCTCATCTGTAAAATGGGGATAATGAGGCTCAGAGGAGCTGACATGCTTTGAGTTTAATTTTTGCCATTAGCATTCCTCCCTGATGGAACAAGGCCAGGTGGAGTTTGCAAGGCCTCATGGCTTCCCTTGTCTCTACGCTCAGGAGCTGGCAGGGGAGGTCAGTGGAGAGTTTGTGCAGGGGGTTCTGGAGAGTGAATTCTGGGCCCATCAGAGGGTCTGGGTGAGTAGGGACTGGAGGCTCAAAGGCCGGATCAGGCAGGGGCTGAGGGGGAAGACAGCTCATATCCAGGTACAACCAGGCAAACAGATATAGCCATAAATCTCAGGCTGAGCCTTTGAGTCCTCCAGGGGCCCAACCAAACCCTTGTTGACTGATAAAAAGGAGTCCTCAGATGGGGGGTTGCAACAGGCCCCTGGAACTGCCCTGCCAGGGCCAGCAGGAATGCATTCCTGTCCATCCCGACTCTCCCACCTGCCCTGGGCTCTGGTCCCAGGTCAGATGGTGTCAGAAAACTACAAACTCCTGAGGGAGGTCCAGTGTGGGGAGGGAGCACATGCTGAAGGTGCCCTCCTGGGCCCACCTGACCATGTGGCCCTGCAGTGGTCTTTGACCTGGGAGGGAGCTGCCTTTTCTGGGAGGCCCTCCAGAGCTCAACTGGAAGAATTCCCTCCTTTCTCCTGACCCCCAGTCCAGTGCTTGCCCAGCTCCCAGGGCCTGTACATGAACCAGGCCCGACTCGTGTGCCCTGGGGATATGGGCTGGGGGTGTTCCAGCAAGAGGGAACAGAAGGAACAAACGCACAGAGGGGTGACCCACAAGCTGCTCAGTGTGGCTGGAGGGGAGGGAAATCTCTGACTCCTGCCCGGTCCTCAGCTCCCCACCCTAGAGACTGAGGGCTCAGTTCTCTTCACTCTCTGTCCCTATATGATCTCAGCAGGCTTCAAATACCACTACATGCCAACAGCTCCCCAAACTGGTCCCCAGCCCAGTCCTATCTAGACTTCAGACTCTGATGTAAAACCGCCCACTGGATAGATTTTCCTCCCCCAAGCCTGTTTCACCCACAGGCGTTCCCATCTCAGTAATGGCAAAGCCAGCCTTCCAATTGCTCAGGACAGACACTCTGAAGTCACCCCTGACTCCTCTCTCCTCTCACACCCCACATCCCAGCTGACATTCTTCAGGTGTTTTTATCTGCAAAATGTGTCCAATCTCCAGCCACTTCTCACTGCCCCACCGCACTACTATCACTCTGGTTCAAGTCAGTGTCATCTCTCTTGGATTATAGCAGAGTTGCCCTGAAGCTTCCATCTCTCCTCTTGCCCCTACTCAGCCCTACAGTCTAGTCTCAATGCAGCAGCAAGAATGATCCTTTTAAAAAATGAGTCAGATTTTATTACGCACTCCTCTGCCCTGAACAGTTCCGAGACACACATAGAGTTCCTCGTTTAGTGATCCATACCGCCCCCTAGTGTCTGTTGTAGGAAAAAAAATCCCATCTTCTTGGAGGCTGCTGGCGTTCTCCACAGACATAATGTAAGCTTCCTTTGCAGGTGTCCTGACAGCTGGGACACCCCGCCTTGGGGGCTCCAGGATGAGCTCTAGGTGCTGGCCTTTCTCTGCTGGTGTTGTGGAGAGGACACAGGTGTTGGATTCAGACCTAGCAGGAATTTCAGATCTCCAGTTGTTCACTGAGTGACCTAATTTCTTCAATCTTCTGTTTCCCCATCAGGAAAACAGGGGTAACAATAATGCTTCATGGGGCATTCAGGAGTAGAAGGGATTAGCATAGTGCCTGGTGCATATAAAGTGCTCAATAGCTGTTATCCATTATCAGAAAGGGTTCTTGACAAAGCGTGGCCTAGGGTGACCCCTTCACTCTTGTGTCAGGTTCGGAGTAGGGGGCAGCTTCGCTGTGAGGGGGAAGGATGACTAAAAGTCCAGGCCCCTTGGCAGAGCAGCTTCACAACTGCTCTGTCCCTTCCCCGCAAGAGCCACCCACTTGAGAGACTCAGTCCTAGGATGGGATGCAGGGATTTGATTGTGCTGACATGCCATGTGACACTGGGGAACTCCCGACCTCTCTACCCTCACTGTCCACCCACTGACCCCAGAGCCTCACAATGACCTTGGGTGGCATACAGGCAGGAACTATTACCCCACCTGACATGGCGAAACAGATGCCCAGACTGTAAGCAAACTGGCCAGGGGTGACTGAGGCACTGAATCGAGGCATCCCAGCTGGGGTTCTCGGCACCACCAGGTCCCCAAGAATCCTAGAAACTGCGCCTCATGAAGAGACACCTCATGGGGCCTGGGGCTGAGGGCAGCCCAGGCCACTGGGAAGGACTCCTGAGTTCTGTTTGGGAAAGTCAGAGAGGAAGATGGCTCACCTTCTCCTGAGGACTTGGCACCCTCCTGGTGTAGGGTGGCTCTAGGCTGGGAAATCTAAGCATGGATTCTGATTCTGGCCTGGCACATACTGCTTGTGTGAGCGTAGGGAACCATCCCTTCTGGGCTGGATTGGCGCAGAGAATCCTCCAAGGATATCAGGGTCTAAAAAGGCCATAGAAGATGGTATGGGGCATTTTTGCTGAGGTCCTGTGGGGTTTGGGTGAGGAGTGCTTGAGGGGTCTAACGAGCAAGGTGAAGGTGAGGGAGCTCTGGCCTGGCCTGGTGGTCCCTTTCTTATTTCAGGAGAAGGGGCACACTGGCAGGTTCTCTTCAGAGAACAAGGCCTCCAGGACGTCAGGCACAAAGTGAGAAGGCTGGCCACTTTAGGAAGGACTCCCCCAAACCTACAACCTCCCTATATCTACAGGGCCCACTGATGGAGACTTTGCACCTCCCCCAAAGGCTGACATTCCTTGGTCTGTCCTCTGGCCTACCCAGTCCCCGTTCAGGACAAAATCCAGAGCTGCTTCACAGACTCCATGACCAGGAGAGCCTGCTTTCATCTCTGGTCTTGCATACAGTCCCCCACTGCAGACAGGCCAGCCCTGCCAGACAAGCCAGAGGGAATTCCAGAGATAAGAACTTGGTCTCTGGAAAGCTCTGGCCCCATAAAGGGACTGCCGGTGGACAAGGGTGTGGGGCTGGAGGGGGTGGGATACCACTGTACTCTCAGACAGGCTCCCTCCACGTCTGGGTGGGGAGGGTGAGGGTTTCTTTCCTTTGAGTCCAGGCTCATGTAAAATCTCATCTAAAGCCACTGCTCAGTGGAGAATCCACTAAACCCATGAGAAACAGCTGGGGTCCCCTTGTTGACCTGGGGTGGGGGGGTCGGGGGCAGGCCACCTGTTCTTGTATGACCCACGAGCTAACAATAGTTTTTACATTTTTAAATGGCTGAAAAATATCAAAATAATATTTTGTGAAAAATTATATGAAATGCTTACTTCAGTGTCCATAAATAGTGTTACTGGAACACAGCCATGCTCACTCATTTATGTATTATTTATGGCTGCTTTTGTGCTACAATGGCAGAGCTGGAATAGCTTACAACAGGAACCGCTACAGAAAGAATTTGCTGACCCCTGCTCTTGATCATAAATCGGGCCATGCCACTCTCTGCTTAGGATCCTTTGGTGGCTCCCTGTGGCTCTCCACGAACTGGCCTGTGTCCACCTCTCCAGCCTCATCATCTGTACCTTCAGTTACTGGCCTACTTTAGACAACTAACCCTTCCTTAAACCCACCATAAACCACACCCCATGGCTTGTCTCATATACTGTTTATCTTTGGGGAAAAAAAGAGGCTAGGGATGGCTCTTTCCTTCTCCAAAGGGCACCTACCACCTCAAGACTTGGCCCAAGGCTGGCAGGGGACAGACATGCAAGCATCCACCAGAAGAGGCCTTTAGCATTCCATAACCTTTTACTTGGCTAGTATTATGGAGAAAGAAGATGCTTACATATTTTCCAGATATCAAATATCATTTTTATAAACTTTCAGCACCTATGATGGATCAGGCACCTCCTCATATGTTATCTCACTTCATCCTCACAACAACCCTGGGGAGGTGGGTGATATACTTCCTTTCCATCAAGTGGCAAGGTGTTACATGGCAGAGCGAGATTCTGAAACCAGGGCTCCTGCTGATTCCCAGATGCTCACCCACAGTCCACTCGCTGGATCCATCGCTTGAGAGATGACAGATGCTCATGAGTTTCCTTTGTGTCGGGGAGTCATCTGACCCTGCACTAAACGGGCCCAGACAAAGGTGGTTTTGTAGTTGTCTGTCTCTTCCCTCTAGTTGCCTGTTTCTTTCTGCTGCAGTACCTGAGGCCTTTCGAAGAGGACTGTCTGGTGAGGATAAAAGGATGGCCCTGCTCTTCCTAAGAAAATTAAGCACCTGGCTTTGTGCCACTTCTCAAATCTCCTTCTGATGCTCTGGGGCTCATGGTTTGCTCTAGAGCAGGAGGAAGCTGTTGGAAGCCTGGCCTCCATGCTGAAGGGTGTCAATGTAAAGAGGGCCAAATTAGTGTAACTGATGATGGCCTGCCTTAAAAGAGCTTTATAAACACCTCTAGTGGGCCACTGGGCACAAGCCCTAGACTGTCTGCACATTTTTCTGAATATTCCAACAGAAGCCCAGAGCTCAGAGACAGGAAGAGCCAATATGCCTGCTAAAGGGCTAGCAGAAAGCAACAAAGGCCAGCTTAGTCTACCTGAGAATCTTTCTCAAATAGAGAAGGGGAATTAGGACTACACATATCAGCTCAGAGGCCACGGTATGAACCTGGCAGGGGAAAGAGCTTGCTCAATGTCTTCTACCATCATGGTGGATGGATAAAGTTGACTATCACTAGATAGGTTCAGTGATGTGGTTTGAGAGGTGCTAGGGACTCAAGAAAATGGAATTTTGTATATCAACCTGATTCTTCCCCTCTCCTAACTTATGGCATCGGAAATCAAGTTCAGCTAAACAGAACGATGAGAGTTTTTGGCAAAAGACTTAGATAAGATAGCTGGGTTTAAGATAACATGTGTGATTCCAAATCTGGTACACAAATACAGTGTTGGTTATTTCAGACTGAGAAATCCACTTGTGTCTTTCCAAAGACTGAGATCAGTTGGTTAAGAAAGCGTGGTGCATCTGATGTTGCATTTTTAGGAGGATGAGTAACTGGGACAGCTCAGGCGATGACTAAGTGTCATCAAGCCAGTCTCAGGCTAAAATTCTGGTTTGTTCAAATGAAACCCAATGTTCCCCCAAGCCTGAGAGCAATCACAGTGATGATGTGAGGAGCCTCTTTAAATACATGATTGAATAACTTAGTGGCCACACAGTCGGACATCTGGCTGCACTGAAACCCTTTCTGCAGATAGGAAGAGAGGACAAGGGAACTGCTGACACGCTCGTGCTTTGGCTTGTATCCATACAAGATGGCATGTGAAGCTGTGATTCTGCCAGGCAGGGAGGGACAAGCGTGATTTATCTGCTGCAAACAAGTCTCCACTACATCTAATCATTCTCTTATCTGAGTGTGTCTTGATCTTCTTAGTCCTGGACATCAAAGTAGTCAATTACTGGCTCCTTGGCTATTTTCTGTAAATTACTGCTCCCAGAATTCCTGAAAAGCAAACAAAGAATGATCAATCTTTTCTTCTTTGGGGAAAACAGATACAGGTCTTCAGAAAGTTAAGGATCAGTTGATTTACCATTTGTGACACTTGATAAGATACTGGGCAAACACAAGCTGATAAATGTTGAAATTTGGTGATGAGTACAGAGGTTTGTTATAGTAATACCATTCTCTCTACTCTAAAAATTTTCATTGTAAAGTTTTATATAAAAATAAAACAAGCAAAGGGGAAAAGAAAAAAGAAAAAAAAAAGCATGGCATAAACATGCCAGTGATTCCATGACGGTTATGTCCAACTGGTACAGGACTCTGCTGTGACAGTTGGTGTCTTGGGACAGCCCCCACATTTCCCAAATCACTGCCCATGTCGATATAGACACACACTGACCAGGATCCAGGTTGCCTGGTTCCCAGAGGTGGGGAGGGGCTGGTCCCTGGGAGCCACATGGCCCCAGACACTTGACTGAGGCTGCACCATGGGCAATACCTGGCTGTCCCTGTCCCACAGGAACACCAATTGCTACAACCCTCATGGTGAACTTGTAAACTGTCCTAACCACCCTTCCAGAGGTTTTGTGCAAGAGGCACGGAGATAGTACTGTAGGGCTTCAGTGTGGAAGACTAGAACAGAAGCAAGGACCCCTGCTTCAGAGGAACTTCAGGCATTGCTGCCTCAGTCACCGTAGACGGAGCGGGCTCCCCTCCTGGCAAGCGAGAGGAAGGCAAGGAGGGTGGTGCTCCTCCGCTGCTCCTGTCTGAGAAAACACGGGCCGACTTGCTGCTTGCCAGCTTGGCTTTCTTTTCTCTTTAAATCATGAATACATTCTTGTAAATGATTCAAACCACACAGAAGCAGAGACAGAACAAGACATGAAAGTATCTTCCTTCACTGCTGACTCCCATCCCAATCCCACTTCCACCTTCAGAGTAACTACTGTTAAACCAGTGAAGCTCCAGTCCTAAATCATCTGGTGTGACTGACTGAATCCACCTCCCAGTGTCATCATCTAACCATGACTGGAGATTCTGTCCAGTGAGTGTTCTCCCCAGAGGGGATGTGGGCATTACAAACATCAAACTTAGGACCCCTCTGGCAAGAACAGTATGTCCAACATCCCTGTCAAACCTGACATATATGATCACAGCACTCCAAGACAGGCCCGAAGAGGGCTAAGTGGCTGGTACAGCCCAGGACAGTTGTACCCCTGCTAGCTTCTCTGAACAGACAGGGCCCTGTGGAAAGCAATAGAAGAATTCTTACTTGTCTGTCTGATGTCTGTGATGAGGAACTGGTGGTGGAGGCCGTGACTGCATTTCCCTTTCAAGAACGCCTGTCAAAGTGGTAGGAGGACAAATGGATTTCCCTCTGATAAAAGTCAAAACACAAAATATTGAAAAGTGATAATCATTTGTAGAGAGACAGGCAGACAGCTAGAAACACAGTCCATGGCTTTGGCAAGATGACACTGCTGAGCACTGATATGACCTGTCTCCTCTCAGGCACAGCCACCTGCATTCAACCTCACCCATCTCTGCTGGGACTGTTGCCTGCTTCCTCTCTTTCCACACTTGAGTTTGTTTCACTGGGAAGTTCTTCCTACTCTCCCAGGTTCTGACGGTGATCCTAGATCCTCCCTGTCCCCTCCTGGCTCAGTTTCCCCTGATGGCAAAATGTTGTTCACAGTGTATGCCTCAGGACAGAGTCAGGGAGCAGTCAGAGGGAGGAACAGGAGATTGAAGCTGTGATGGGCAAAAGGGACAGATGCAATGGGCAGGTCCTGGCCCAGGCCCCCAGGTCTGTTTCGTCTGCTTGTGGAAATGTTGCCTCCAGCGGGTGATATGGATCTGGGCCGACGTGAGGGCTTGTGCACTTTAGGCAAGTCTGCTCTATAGACTGAGGCAGGGGCTTTGCTCTCTGGTTCAGACCTTTAAATCATGCGGAATGGCTGTCCCAGAGGAGCTGACTTTCCATCTATTCTTCAAAGAGGGACAGAAGGCATGAGGAAAAGTGGATACTGACAGACCCTGCTCCTGGGCCCAGGTTGCCCTGCTGAGGACGAGTCCCTCTTGTGATGCAAGATCAACCTACCTGACTGCAGTGACCACGACGTTGCGCTTGGGTTCACTGTCATAGCTCACGCTCTCCAGGCCGTAAACTTGGGCCAGTTCGTGGATGATCCGGCGGTGGTCTCTGTTCATAGGAGGGAAGCAGTGGCTTTTCTTAATATTCTTTCCCTGTATTGAGAGAAGAGATGACTGATTAATAAAATCACCCTGAAAACAGAAAACACAATGGTCCTTACCAGCCCCACAAGGACGGCGGAGGTGGCTGAGTTCTACAGGCCCAACGCATCAGTGCTGCACTGACTGTAAGGAGGCCCAGGGGGTTCAGAGGACGGGGCTGGTGCCTTCCTTCACCTACTCTCTGACCAAAACGGTGGCAGCTGAACAGGGCGAGGGACAAAGGGTAAATAACTGAGACTTAAGAGACAGGGCAGTGGCTCCTCCTGACTGTGGCCATAGCTGGGGAGTGAGTGACATTCCCAAGAAATGACAAAATACATCAGAACAGAACAAAAACCAAAAACCTCACTTTCTATAAAAGTACATTCAAAAGTATGAGCGTGTGGGTACAAACACACAAGCAGAAAAGTACTTTTGCTCAGGTTTCCTAATCAGGAGAGAAATGGTGTCTTGCATTTTCTCCTTCATTTTAGTATTTTGCTGGGAAGTGGCGACAGAAGGGTGGAGGGAAGGGGGAAGGGGATGGTGGGAGGAAAAACCGTCATCATTACATATGGAGCTAAAGCAGCCATCCCTGTCCACACTCACAGGCCTCACTGAGTGAAGAGGGAGCCAGCACAGGGTTGGCAGCTACTGACTGAAATAAAGACTGTCACTTCTGTCTACCTTCTCAACATCCCTGGCTGTCTCCAGTGACAGCGTTCTCGTTCTCTGAGGTAGCCTATCCCACCCAGTGCTCTTCAGCTCTAGTCACACAACTTTTTATCTTTACGCAAGGGTTACTCTTTGGGGCAATAAAGAGCTACGGTGCTCCCCTTTCATACAACAGCCCCTCTGAGGGGCTGCCTTCTGAAGTATCACACACAGCCACTCAGCTATCACTGTTGAGCCCCCTCGTCCAGAGTTTCTTCACGTGATCCAAGGTACTAAGCCAGGGTTTTTATTTACATTTAATTTGGTCTCAGATATCTTTTCTGTAATGACTGAATCAGGATGGGCTCACATGGATGTTATAATGGCTGGGCTTTTGGGAAAGATAAGGATCCTCAAGGACGTTGTGACTTTTTCCTACAACTACTCTAGGCTGACAGTGTTTCTGGGGCTTGATTTTCTATCACGCTGGCCTTAGAGACATATCCAGTTGAATGTTTTGACTTCAACCTTATTCACGGCCTCCACAAGGGCTTCCATTTCCTTCTCAATGTCACTGACAAACTTTAAGTCCTTCCTGAAAGGAGAAATCAACACAGTTAATTTCATCTGTTCCTGCTCTCCTGGGAACCCCTTCTACCCGCCCTCTGCTGTAAAGCGCAGACAATGAACAATGTTGTCAGAAAAACTACAGAGACAGGAACTGTCAGATAACAGAAGGTTGACTGTGGTGGAACAAAGGAAGAGAAAAGAAGAAAACAGGAATGAGAAAGGAGAAGATGGAAGGAGAAATAGCCATGGGAGGACCAGCAGACAGGAGGAAAATAACAGCTATTACTGCTCCTAAGTGAGGATGCATGTGACTGTGAGACCTGAGAGGACAGAGGAGGAATGAGGTCCAGACAGCCTTCAATTCAGCCCATTCCAGCCCTCAGGGGGTCCAAACTTCTACCACAGGGACAACACACGCATGCACGCACGCACGCACGCACGCACGCACGCACGCACGCACGCACGTTCAGTTCTTCAAGGAGGCAGTTTAAAGAAACCAAGAGATTTTTAATAAACATCATATAATCTCTTACAATAGATAAATGAACATATTTTAACTGGCTTAACTACAGAAGGAGGTACATATTAGTTACTATATCTTAAAAGTCCAAAAACTCTCTTAAGGCACAATTAAGGAAGCAGGTAACAAGTTACATACCTGGCATCTTCTTTCAAATTATCACTGAATTTTGACCCCAAAGAACGTATATTGAAAGGATCAGAATCATCACTGATATGAAATGCCTCTGCTAACCGCCTGGAAGTAAGAGTGAAGTATGTAAATGAGGGGAAGGGAAACTCTTATAGTAATATAGAGTGACTACTTTGTTCTAAGTACTTTATATATTAATTATCTCATTTCAATAAACCAGAATATCAAAGAAAGAATAACAACTTAGGACAAGATATAGTCGTGGCACAAACCATGTGCTCTCTGTTACTAACTGAAAGGTTGGCAGTTTGAATCTACCCAGAGGAGCTGCAAAAGAAAGGCCTGGCAATCTATTTCCGTAAGATTACAGTCACTGAAAACCCTACAGAGCACAGTTCTACTCTGATACACATGGGGTTGTTATGAGTTAGAACTGCCTCAA
>NW_004443952.1:27784949-27787080 GCF_000243295.1 Trichechus manatus latirostris
GAGAGGGTCCCAGGGTACTGGTAACGTTCTAGTTCTTGACCTTGATGCTGGTCAAGAATCATCATTGTATTCACTTTGTGATAATTCACTGATCTGCACAATTCTGATCTTCTATATGTATGTTAAACTTCAATACCAAAGTTTATTAAAAATATTTTTTTAATCTCTTATCTTTGTTGGAGTCAGAAAGTCTACCAGTCACTGAATAAGTATGTTGTAGCAGATGATGTTTATACCAAGCCCAAAACCATACAAGCTCATATCTCTGAAACATGCTGAGGCACCCAAGTGATTTATCCTTAGACACTTTTATTTTTGCCAAAAAATATGCATATTTTATTCCAGATCTGGGAAATGTAAAAAAAAAAGTGGGGGGGATGTCCTTCCACACACCATTTTAATTTAGTTACATTACTTCGGAAAAGCTAGAGCAGATACATCTGTGTATATATAGGTACGTATTTTCAGATTTTAGTCTCATCAGTGTTCACATCTTTATTCCATTTTGGTCTTTTATAAACATCCTTAAAAGTCATCAAACGCATCCTAATACTTCTACCACTGTCTGCTCATCAATCATTTAATACTGTTTGGATTGCATTCAGTTTGTGTATTAATCACCTTTGCGATTAGTTAAACTCTACATTACAAGATCTAAGGGCAAAAGACTCAAGTTACACTCCATGGGTCACAGTTACCCATTACGTGATTTTTTTCATCATTATTTGCAATTTCACACGTCTTGTAGTTCTCTATGTGGTCTATTTCAGCGTCTAGTGCTGTACATTATCTCCATCTTCTAGATGGGACTGCCTGTGACCATAAGCTTGGGGTCAGGCATAAACCGTATAGGACGTGAAGTGGGTTCTCATTTGGTCTTTGTTTCACAGCTGCGTTCTGCTGTCAAAGGCACTGAACGTTTCAGGACTTGAGTTGTCTTTGTAAGTATTTCTATTTCAGCATAACTTCATACCTTAGTTTTTTCTTTAGGTTCAAGGAGTGATTCTTTTTTGTTGCTTTTTGTCCACAATGATTTAAATGCTTCATAAATATGCTGACTTACAGCATATGCCTTCTTCCCAGTTACCTTTGCAATTATTACTGACTGAACTGGGTAGCAAACAGTTGCTCCTAAAGTAGCCAGTCCCAGTGGATAAGCAATTTTCTTAAATCTAGAACCTTCCCTCACTGATAACAAGCTTGGCAATCCTGAAACTGTAATCACTCCAATTTTGGAAAGAAAATCTACAGGCGGAATCTTCAGATAAACATATGTATCTTTTCCAAATTGTACTGTATCCATTATCCCATTTTTCACAAAGACATATACACCACTGCAGCAGCCAATATAACGACCAGCTGTAGTCTGGATGGAAGTAAAGCCCATTTGTAAATGACCAGGCTGTTCTTCACCATGTTTAGACTGGACAGGTGGTGCAGTATTTATGAGCAGCTGCTCTGGTTTCACTAGCTGCTTTTTGGACTCCTCTTTGGCTGCAGGTACACTTACAGATGCACATATCAGACTGTAGGCATGGTTGTCAGCCTTCCCATCCTAATGGCCACCATTCCTGTAACCTAGACACTTCAATTCTTGATGACTGCATCTCCCTTGCTGTATAATAGCAATAAAAGACTCAGAGCAGATGCTGAGTGAATGCTTCAAGGGTTGCTCCCTCTCATTAATTTCACAGAGCTCAAGGAAAAGTAGGTAACAAGCTGCTGAAACTACTTACTTTTTCCTTTCCAAGGCTGAACACTCCTCATCACACTCCAGCCTTGATAAGCAAATGAAAAATAAAATAAAGTCAGGGCACAGGCTTCACAGCTCACATGCAGTAAGAAAGTCTTAGATAGTTCACCAGAAAACACAGCAGATTCTTGCCAAACGACTTCCCCTTAGGCCAAGCAGCAGCTTGTGAGGCTACCCACTCTTCAGGTTCCACAAGTACCCCCTGCACTGGCAATCTCCTCCAGTCTCCCCTTGGCTTTAGTGCAGGTATGGCTGGATGAAGTTCCACCAAAGAACAGGTGGGCAGGCCTCTCTGGGTTACAGGAGTCTGGAAGTCCTCAGAGTGTTCCCTGCCTGCTCAGTCCCCAAAATGCTCTTCAGGTACCCCTCTGACAGTCC
>NW_004443952.1:27787242-27788506 GCF_000243295.1 Trichechus manatus latirostris
TTGCCATTTCAAGATTTTTTCACACGTATAATTTAAGGCCATTAATTACACTCATTATGTTGTGCAACCATCACCACTATCCGTTTCCAAATTTTTCTGTCATCCTTAACAGAAGCTCAGTGCCGCCTAAGCAATGACTCTCTTTCCCCTTCACCCTCTCCTCTGGTCTTAGCTGTCCTTGAGTGATACTTGCTGGGGTTGGAGCGAATGTGGCCTCTTAACATCAAAGGTCTACTGAATACCTACTGTGTGTGCAAGGCTCGACTGTGGGGGACTGAGATAACTGAGGAGTCCCTGTCCTCTAGATAGTAAGTCTAATAGGAGAAAGAAGATACATATACACATTTAACAACTACCTGGCTTGGTGAATTTCCTTCTTGGTGATTAACGTGATTTCCACTGAATCGCCAAGCTGCATGTCTGTTATTTTAGAGGCCATGGAAATGGCAGCTATTCTGAAATATAAAAAATAAAGGGAGATGGTGAGGACATGGAGAAATTGGAACCCTCATCTGCGGCTGGTGGGACTGTAAAGTGGTACAGTCCTTGTAGAAAACAGTTTAGAGTTCCTCAAAAAGTTAAAAACAGAATCACCATATGATCCCAGCAATTCCACTCCAGGGTATATATCCAAAACAACTGAAAGCAGGAACACAAACACATACTCGTATATCAATGTTCATTGCAGCACTATTCACAGTAGCCAAAACATGAAAACAACCTAAATGTCCATCAGCAGATGAATGGATAAACAAAATGTGACATATACATATAACGATTTTTACTCAGCCATAAAAAGAAATGAAGTCCTGATACATACTACAACATGGATGAACCTTTAAAACACCATGCTGAGTAAAATTAAGTCAGTCACAAAAGGACAAATATTGTATGATTCTGCTTATACGAAGTATCTAGAAAAGGCAAATGTATAGAGACCAATAAATAAGGAAGACTGAAGAAAAATCAAATGCCTTTGAACTATGGGTTGGCAAAGAATATTGAATATACCGTGGACTGCCAAAAGAATGAACAGATCTGTCCTGGAAGAAGTACAGCCAGAATGCTCCTTACAAGAAAGGATAGCGAGACTTCGTTTCTCACATACTTTGGACATGTTATCAGGAGGGACAATTCCCTGGAGGACATCATGCTTGCTAAAGCAGAGGGTCAGCGAAAAAGAGGAAGACCCTCAAGGAGATGGACTGACACAGTGGCTGCAACAAGGGGCTCAAGCATAACAATACTGTGAGCATGGTACAGG
>NW_004443952.1:27789313-27791138 GCF_000243295.1 Trichechus manatus latirostris
CCATCCTCATCTCATGGTGTTCTAAGATCAAAAGGGGAGGAGGAGGAGAAATAAAAAAATTATTTTACAAATTAAAGTTAGGAAAGAAAAGGATCATGAAGCACCACTTTTTCTTTCAAATGGAAAAAAAAAAAGATTTTTTAACATTTAAAAAAATTTCCAACCTTTAGAAAAGGTGCAAGATCTTACAGTGAATACCTGTGTACTCCTCATCTAAGCTCCCCCAATGGTTAACACTCACCTTTGATAAGTACTGGATGCTTCGGAGCAAATCATGATCTCTTTTCTTCGACCACATTCACACTGCAGCTCTACCTGAAATAAGATTAACATGGAGTGACTCTGGGCACATGGAAACCACATGCAATAAGCAGGTGTGACTTTTCAAGACTCTCTCAAATCAAACTATGGCAGAGAAAAAAGAAACATTAAGCTCTCACTCTTCTGAATGGGAAAAGCTCACCACACGTGCAAACTGACAAATCAGAGAGTTGACATGCCAGGAAGGATGTCCCAGAACTACCTCTATGCTTAATCCTTGCTGAAGAGGAAAGTCTAGAAGGAAGCTTTTACCATATGACTGCAGGATCGGCACCCCTCCAACCCAGCCCCCATCTGACGATGCCTGAACCAGAGGGGGACACTTGACCCAGGACCAGCCAAGGGCTGGCCACCTGCTTTCATGTTCCTTACTTCCACATCCTCAGGGGGGTCCTGCTTGATCCCTCAGACCAGGTTAGACCCCCATTTACATGTTCTAATATCATCCTAAACCACTCCTCCATGACACTTACTACGGCCACAATTAATTACCTGGGTAATGACTTAGTGAGCATCTGTCCCATGAAACTGTAAGGGACTATGTGTCTCTTCTTCACTGGTATAGTCCTAACACCTGGTACAATGTCTCTCACAAAACAGGTACTTATATATTTTTGGAATAAATAGAGTGGGCAATCAGATCTCTCTTGAGAATCTGTTCTAAGGGAGACAGAGACTGTGGTCAGGTGGCAGTAGGTACCTGCTGAACTAAAAGGCCCTATCAAGCTGGGGTTGGGGGGTCGGGGCAGCCACGCTGAGCAGATGGAAATCTGTAGAATTAATGCCACCTTTCTCTTGCTAGCTTAACTTGAAGTTCCTTGTAACCAATGACCCCTGATTAAAACACATGCCCAAGGGCCTCTGCAGGTGGCCCTGGGCTCACAGGCAGTCTCAGAACCACAGTCAATGCCCTGCCTGGCGCCAGGAATACCTACCTTGGCTTTACAAGCAGTGACGGGGCAGGGTGAGTTGGAGTGGCAGGGAGCCATACATGGGTGGCCACAGTCAGCTCTGGGGGTGGTACAGGGCTGCTTGCAGGCCTCATCCACAGCACACTCTCCTTTGTGACACAGTCTCTGACATGTGTGCATTCCACATGGCAGCATCGCACTGCAGGGTAATCCGCAAGAGATATCAACCAGGTGACAGGGGATGTTGCTTCGTAACTAGGGAAGACAGAAGTAGCCAGATTTTCATCTCTGTGTGGGATATGGGGTAAGGTTTACTTTCCTCTTTAAACATTTCTGAACTTAAGAATTATTATTTATTTTTTTACAATGAGTATGTATTTTATTGTAATAAAAAGAAAGTTCCTTTTATCCAAAAAAAGATTAGACTTCAAAGTCTAGAAAGTTAGTTTGAAAAAACAAAAAACCCAAATCTGATCTTCATTTAATACTGCTTGTTATGATTCCAAAAGGATTTGTGATAGCAGCCAAGTGTGATTTGGAACACAAACTCTCCGATGTGGGCAACATGCACACGAAGCTAGAGAACTAGGGAG
>NW_004443952.1:27802986-27807810 GCF_000243295.1 Trichechus manatus latirostris
CCCAAAAAATTGAATCCAAAGTGAGTGATGTCTTTAAGCCTTAAAACACTGGTTTATAAGTCTTGATATACAGCACAGTTTCACCACTCTTCATCTAATCTGTTGATATATAAACTTTCAAATAACAGTAACTAGTGTATGTGTATATATAAACATAGGGGCAATAGCAAGAAAGTGCTTCCTTTATTTGGTTCCATAGAAGTGAATCTTTCAGATAACTGAAACTTGCTCCTTTCAAAAATGTTGGGCTAGCACATAATCCCCTGCAGAGGACCTGTGGTCATGGGCTCTGGGGCCTGAGGCCTTCTGTCTTTCCTCTGCTCTTCCTCCATGTTGCCACTGGATGATACTTCTCAATCTGGCTAAGGCCTAAAAAAGGCCCAGCCTCTCTCTGCTGAGCAGGTGTGGGGACTATGATAGCTCTCTGACTGCTGCTCAGGAGCCCCTCTCAATGATTTCTAAGTCTGGGCTGCATTCCAGAAGCCCAGCCCTGAATGCATGGGATCTAATGATAGGCACACTTACCACACAGCATATCTCGTTACATTTATGTCGTCCACACAACCGTTTCTTGTTACACCGCTTGTCACACATAAATGTAGCATCTGCTGTGGCCAATTAAAAAGAAAAAAAAAAAAGGCGAGGATATGTACAGTCATTCAACAAATATTTGAGTGACTACATGCTTTAGAAATACAAATGTAATAATGTGATGTGTATTAAAATATCATTTTTTACCTGTCAGATTGTCAAAAAAATAGAAAAGATTGATTAATATATGGTATGGGCAGACGTATGGAGAAAAAGATGCACTCATACTTAGTGGATAGAAGCATAAACTTTTAGAGTACATAAGTATTTGCCAAAATTTTAAGTGGTAATTTTCTATTTTAAGGAATCCTTCCTACAGACATACTTTCAAAAATGGGCTAAGACTATATATTGCATGATTTCATTTATATGAAATATCCAGAATAGGTAAATCAATAGAGACAGAAAGTAGATTAGTGGTTGTCAGTGGCTGCAGGGAGGGAGGAATGGGGAGTGACTGCTTAATGGAATGGGGTTTCCTTTTGGGGTGATAAAAAGAACAAGCAACAAAAGAAAAAATAGATAAATTAGACTTCATCACAATTAAAAGCTTTTGTGCATCAAAGGACAATATCAAGAAAGTGAAAAGACAACCCACAGAATAGAAGAGAATATTTGCAAATCATACATCTGATGCAGGTCTCGTACCAAGAAATTATTTTAAAAAACTCTTACAACTCAAACAATCCAATTAAAAAATGGGAAAAGGACTTGAATAGACATTTCTCCAAAGAAGATATACAGATGGCCAAAAAGTACATGAAAAGATGCTCAACATCATTAGTCACTAGGGAAATGCAAATCAAAACTACAATGAGATACCACTTCACACCCACTAGGATGGCTATGATTTAAAAAAAATGGAAAATAACAAGTGTTGGTGAAGATGTGGAGAAACTGGAACCCTTGTACATTGCTAGTAGCCACGTAAAATAGTGCAGCTGCTTTAGAAATGTTTGGCAGTTCCTCAAAAAGGTAAACATAGAATTACCATAAGACCTAGCAATTCCACTCCCAGATATATATACCCAAAAGAATTGAAAATTGGTGTTCAAACAAAAACTTGTGCACAAATGTTCATAGCAGTGCTATTCACAACAGCCAAAAGATAGAAACAACCCAAATGTCCATCAACTGATGAACGGATAAACAAAATGTGGTATACACATACAGTGAAATGTTATTCAGCCATAAAAAGAAATGAAGTACTGATACATGTTACAGCATGGATGAATCTTGAAAACATTATACTAAATAAAATAAGCCAGACACAAAAGAGTACATATTGTATGATTCCACTTGTATGAAATATCCAGAATAGGTAGATCAACAGAGAAAGTAGATTAGTGGTTGCCAGGGGCTGCAAGGAGGGAGGAATGGGGAGTGACTGCTTAATGGATATGGAGTTTCCTTTTGGTGTGATAAAAATGTTTTGGAACTAGAGGTGATGGTTGCACTACATTGTGAATGTACTAACCGTCACTGAATTATACACTTTAGGTTAATTTTATTATATGTGAATTTTACTTCAATTTTTAAAAAAAGTAGGCTAGATGCTGAAATATTTATGAGTAAAATGATGTCTGGGATTTGCTTTAAGTACTTCAGCAAAAATAAAAAGTAGGAAAAGGATGGGTGAAACAATACAGATGAAATGTTGATAATTATTGATGATGAGTGATGGGTATGCCGGGGTTCATTATACTAGTCTACTTTCACATATGATTGAAATTTTCCATCATAAAAACTTTTTACAAAGTAGGACAGGATGGTTACGCATTATTTGTAATGGGAAAAACTGGAAAACAACTAATGACCACCATCAGGGCAATGGTGAACTATATCATGGCACATTCACACAATGGAATACTCTGCAAGATGAAGAGCTAACACACTGATGTGGCAAAATGTCTTTGCTGTCTTATTAGTATCATTTTAAATTGTTGTACACTTGATATATTATTGAGGTAAAAGACCAAGTTGCAGACAGTATGCTTAGTTAGTATAAACCTCACTTTAGGGGGAAAACTATCTTAGCACATGTATGTGTCTGTATGAATACAGAAAAAGATCTGCAACCATACCCAATAAACTACTGACAGAAGTTTCTTCAGGGGAATGGAACTAGGAGGGGAAAAAAAATGGGATGAGGGTATATTTTCATTTTTTTACTTCATATTGTTTTATATGTTTTTTACTTCAAAAGTATATTACTTTTGTAATCTTTTCAAATTGTTTTTTAACAACCAAAATTTTGAAAGTAGTTTTGCAGGAGATAACTGCTGGTTATCTCCCAAACAGGCACTCCCCAGCTTCTTCAGGCTAACATATCCTAATTTTATTCAGAAATTGGACATCCATGTGCTCCTCAGTCCCGAGGGGTAAACGTTGACTAGTTTAGCCTGTCCTGGTAATTCCATTCCCCTTATTAGTGACCGGTTTAGGCAGGAGCTTGTGACACAAAGTGTACTGAGGGCCTCCTGGGACTGTTTTCCTTGCTCTTAAAAAGAGACAGAAGACAAAGACTCTCCCCCTTTCCTTTAGATATTGTCGGGTAAGGACAACAATCTGGGATGTTGTTGTGGAGTTGCTGTAGCCAGCTGACAGCCATGAAGGGAAAGCCAAGATCACAGAGAAGCTGAACTGGAGTCCTGGAACTACTGAGCTTGAAATTAACCAGACCTGCATTTGTTCTGCCTCCAGGCTTCCCCTTATTCTTGAAGTTAACTTTTCCTTGGTTTTCTGTTACCTGCAGCTGGAAGCATCCTAACTGATACAGCTTTCTTCCAGGCCAGAATAAGGGCTCTTATTTTGTACACACTCATTCTCTCTCACTTTTGCAAAGAGATTTTAAGATGACATAAACAAAAGGCTAGATGATAGTTCGGAAAACAAGAACAGAGCAGGAACAGAGTGGGAAATCACGATCAAGGACAAAGGAATAAATAATATTCTAGGCCTTCAGGTTAAGAAGGCTACTGGCTGAGTCCCTGGTCCAGGTATCCAGCAGTCCTAAGGGGACCAAGCATCACACCCAGTGCGTAAAAAGTCTGCTGTGTTAAGATACTATTTACCTTCATTTTCCCCAACATTTTATTATGAAAAATTTCAAGCATTTAAGTAAGTTGAAACAATTTCACAATAATACCCATCACCTAGATTCTACCATTGACATTTACTATACTTACTTTTTCATATATCTGTCATTCTCCTATCCTTCCATCAATTTATTTATTTTATACATTTCAAACTAAGTTGCACATATTACTATACTTCCCCTAAATATTTCAATTTAGGGGAATTGAATCAACTACAATTTAGTTTATGGTTCTTTTATTTTTCTTTTGAAGTAAAACTTACATACAACGAATACATAAATCTTAAGTAGACCTTTGCTGAATTCTGACAAATGCATAACCTAAACCCCTATCAAGATACAGAACATTACTCTCACCCCAGAAAGTTCCCTTCTACCTTTTCCCAGTCATACCTTCACTTTTGAGACTGGTACATGGAAGCTCCTATGGAAAAAAGGAAAAGAAACAGTAACTACTTTAGGAATAAATGAAACATAATAAATATAGTATAAAGGTAAATGTAACATGCATACCCGTAATATCCTTTTACTTCTCTGGCAGTTACTTATTCACATAACTGGAACTAGGCTAGCCCAGTCCTTATACTAATGTGCTTTACTCACAACAGGGTCCCAGGCTTACTGACTTTTTGTGCAAATGTAATTCTAACAATCTTTGTGGTCTGGTCTCCAAACTCACAACAGATTAGGAATTATAAAATCTGAACGGAAAGAGGGGCTGCTAGAGGTACATAGGACCCTGCAAGCAAAAAGAAGCAACTGCCTGACAAAAAAAAAGCCCTTAACAACAGATGCAAGAATTGAAAATATGTAACGATCTGGTAGCACTCCATGCAGGTACAAACAGCTTTACATACTCAAGAGCCTCTGGCAACACTGTTGAACTGCAGCAAAAGTGGAAGACGGCATTCACAGTTTTTTGGGTTTTTTTTGACTTTTTGGAAAGAGGAGGATTTTTTTTTTTTTTTAACTTTTTTTATTGTACTTGAGATGAAGGTTGATGAACAAATAGTTTTTCATTAAACAACTAGTACACATACTGTTTTATGATAATGGTTAACAACCCCACAACATGTCAACACTCTCCCTTCTCAACCTTGGGCTCCCTATTACCAGCTTTCCTGTCCCCTCCTGCC
>NW_004443952.1:27808107-27811063 GCF_000243295.1 Trichechus manatus latirostris
CTTTGGACTAATCTTTCCCTTGTATCTTGTTTTCTTCCTTCTCCCTTGCTCCCGAAGAGGTGAGACCAATGGAGTATCTTAGATGGCTGCTCACAGGCTTTAAACACTGCAGACACTACTCACCAAGGTAGAATGTAGAACATTTTCTTTATAAACTGTTATGCCAATTGAGCTAGATGTTCCCTGAGACCATGGTCCCCAGAGCCCTCAGCCCAGCAATTTGCTCCCTCATGCAGTTGGGATGTGTCTATGGAGCTTCCATGACCTTGCCTTGTACAAGTTGTGCTGCCTTCCCCAGTATTGTGTACTGTCTTACCCTTCACCAAAGTTACCACTTATCTATTGTCTGTTTAGTGTTTCCACCCCCACTCCCCACATTCGTAGCTTTAATTATGTGTGAGTGGCCCCAAAGTTCTATCACATGTAATTTTGCTCAGGCATGATCCTGAATAATACGTGTTGCAAGGCTGGTATGTGGGGAGTGAATCGGTTACTTGGGATAAAGTGAGCCTGGCTGGCTGCCCAGCATCCGCATCTGAATTTGACTTTGACATCATCTACAAATTGCTATGGACTCAAACTGGTAAAATGATAAAGACATTTCTTCTTAGCGAAAATGGCCGTGGTGTGGGGGGGGAATCCAGATACTAGAGTTGACAACAGAAGTGAAGAGGTCTAAGAAAGCAAAGCTTCTTGGCCAGAAAATATCTATTTTAGATAAATTAATGAGTTGGATGGAATCAATGATATGAAAGAGTTCCCCATACATACAGCTATAAGGCAAAAGTGACTCATGAGAGTACGTAAGTGAGTGGGCCAGGCAACGTGAACACTGACATGTGTGGAAGAAAGGATATGCTGGAAGGGGGAGAGACAGAGCTTCAATAAATCTCATCATAAACATGAATTACCAACAAAAACTTAAATACAGTATTCTTTGTTGAAGAGGTAGTAAGATACAGCATACATTTCTCAAAGACTCCCACCAAAGTGATTAAAAGAAAACAACTTTGAAGTTCAAGAAATAAGTTTTATCTAGAAAACTCACTTTTGTGGAAAAGCCCATTCCATAACAAAAGATATTTCATGAAAAATCCATATTCATGAAAAATCTAGCTAAACAACAAAGTGATGATTATCAGCTTTTTGAAGAGATTTTTCATTTTGTCAAAAGATCAGAAACTGGTAAAATGACAGACATTCCTTCTTAGTAAAAATTAGTATTTATAGTAAGCTCCTTTAGTAATTTTAGAACAAGAGTTCTATTTGCAAAAATTCAATTTGCACATAGCTTTTCCAGAATACACTCACTGCCCTGGGGTCTACTAGTAGAGAGAGTGAGGACAGAGAGCAAGTGAGCAGCAAGGAAGCACAGAGATAAAAGGACTCTTCAGGAGAAAGAAGCAAACTGACAGCAGCTGTTTGTATCTTACAGGTCCCACCCCTACTTGGTCACCAAGGGATATCAGGAGCACCTCTGGGCATTAATAAACTTGTGATTACTAAATCACAGTCTTAAATCTGGTATTTACGAAGCATAACGTGGTCCTGTACCTGACGTTCAGACATCTCTACTATTCCATGTATACTAAAGTTTCTTTTAGAAAAACCCACACATTCTCACACAACTTTTGTCACATGTAAACTGGATTAATTTTACATTTTTTTCTTCTACTCTGAAGCTTACCTATTAAGCTAGTTGCCAACTTATGGACTATATCCTCAGAATAATATGCAAGTCAGCTGCTGCCCAGACCTTGGCCTATATTTTCCCAGACATAACCACTGTATGTGATGAAGCCATCAGGAAAAGAACACTTGAAGTCCTAACCCAGGCCCCAGAAGCACATCTCCCGGTGTCCCACCTGCAGGGACTTCCTTAGCTCCTAGCCCTGCCTATGCTTAGAGGGGCCGCCTCCAATCATTTGTTTATCTCAATTTCACTTTCTTCCCAATATAAAAGAAAAGCCTCTAAAGTATAGATAGAGAAAAGCTGAAGTAAACTTTAGTATACACTAATAGTTCTTAGTCCTTGTATTTACAATTCTTTCCCCTGCTGGGTCATCAGATTTTAACAAAGAGAACCAACTGCTCAGAATTCCCTCTCCACCCTGGCCTGTGCTCTGCTGGGACAGGTGCCAGCATGGTCTGAAATGACCAGAAGGAAGTCAGACAGCAGGACAGATCAAAAACCAGCATGTTCCATAAGCTGGATCACCCAAAGACTTCCACAGGAAGGCTTCCTGTCGCTTCTGGCTGAATACACAGGAAAGGGCAGTACTTGCCTTATCTCTACTATAGGCCTCTGAGGCTTGAATGCCACACCCCCCAAAACCTGTCCTACAACTGCCCCATAATAGGTATCAGTATACACTAGCTGGATTGAATGTATCACTCATAGTGTGATAATAATAAAATTGAGGTTATTTTTTTCAAAGAACATACACTGAGAAACTATCTTAACCATCCTACAAAGGGAGCGATTCCTCCTCTCCCATAATCACCGATTTAAAAGGCACGGGTGGTGACAACTCTAGCATTGTTTAGGATTTACCTTTGTTCTGAAAGAGCATCTGCAGGAAATAACTGATGTGCGAGAGCAAGGTCCACAGTCTCCTTCATGGCAAAGCTTTTCACAGGTATGAATGAAATCTTTAATAAAAATGAAAAGAGCTAGGAATGAAAATTCCAACTACTCATTTTCAGACTCCCAAGTTCACTAAGCCACACTAGTCTTTTACCTCTACTCCCTCTCAGCTCCAGAATCAGAGGAGAGAAGGATGTAGTCAATGGCTCTTCCCCTATCTTCTCTTCATCCAGTAGGCTGGGACTTTCCTGACAAGGGCAGGGCCCGACGTAAGTCACTGGGATGTGCTATAGAGTGCATGGTGCTTTGCCTAAACCAAAGAACTTATCTTCTGACCTCTTTTTTTAACCATATTATTTAGTCCCCAAG
>NW_004443952.1:27811163-27830735 GCF_000243295.1 Trichechus manatus latirostris
GGATGTGCTATAGAGTGCATGGTGCTTTGCCTAAACCAAAGAACTTATCTTCTGACCTCTTTTTTTAACCATATTATTTAGTCCCCAAGCCTTCAGGTTAGAGTTGGATCTCCTAAAAATTGTAGCTATAGATGAATTTACTGAAATGTTCTTGACTCTGAAAACCATCTGGGCATTAGCAATAATAAGAAGCCATGATTCACAATCTCAGTCCACAGAGCATCTCATGCTACCATTCCAGAAGTAAAATTCCATCTGTAGTCTCTTGTACTAAAGCTGTATCTCTGGGATGGAAATTTCCTACTGGGTGAGATACTAAAAGAACCCAAACAAATCTTCTATAGATAAACCAGGGCTGAACAAAGCTGAGTCACTGTTAGCATTAGTCATGGGCTTGTCTTTGAGCTTCTCAGTCCAATTCAGCTTACTTCCTTAAAGTTTTCCCTGTTTAAAAATCTGCTGAGGTTTTATACCTTTATGGTTACCCTCTAATCCCTTGAGCTGGTCTTGTCCCACCCCAAGGCCTGTTCATACTAACAATTCCTACCTTCCTCTTGCTCAAGTCCCCGTATATTACTCATTTCATATTTCCTCTTTCTTTCATTGCCAACAAGACACCTTAGCATCAGGGTAGGATTTCTAGTCATTATACACCAAATTCTTATAAAACTGACTATGTGCTTCCTGAAAGGGGAAGAACTTTACTACCCTCCTTGATTTAGAAGAATGTGATCGCTGTTTCGCAGGGTTTATATGAAGATACTTTTCCACAGCAGCCACAGAGAACTAATGGTTTTCCTAACACAACTAGAACATGTATTAAAATATGACAAGAGAGAATTTTTCCTCTATATATAATTTTAAAGTCAAACTGACAGAAAGGATTACGTAGGGTCCTTCTACTGGCTCCTGTTGGTACGTGGAAGAAACGTGGAATCTCTCTTTTCGATAAAAATGGAAACCAGAACTAAAATTCTAGCTTTACCTAAGAGGTATGTATGGTTATAGGAACACCTCTCTTATTCTGACTCAGCTGTCCAATAATCTCATCCTCCTAGACACACAGGCTTTGAACACTCTCTCAGAAGAGAAGGTACTAAGTCATTGCACAAGTGCACATGTACATTCCCCAAGGACTGCCTCAGCAAGTCCCAAGTAGAAACTCAGACTATTACTCTGTGTGTGTGTGTGTGTGTGTGTGTGTGTGTGTGTGTGTGTGTGTGTGTGTGTGTGTGTGTAATTCCTTCTCTGGTTCCCATATCCAAGTAACCAGAAGCTACAAATCAGAAGAGGTAAGGGTAGTCATTAAAGGTGGGCACACAGGCATTCTAAAAGCATTGACAAGAAAATAAACAACAACAAGACTTAATAATCAAATGAAATAATTCAAATTGTACAGTGGTAGAGGGCAAACAGCTTGAGCTACCTCAGCAGGCCCCAAGGGCATCACTGTATTCAGCATAATATAGTAACTGAGCTTCATGAAAATGATGACTCTGAGTCTACAAGGGGAAAGAAATTATCCTCAGTAATCTCTAAGAAAGAAAATGTAAATTAAAAAAAAAAATCTATATAAAATGATGCTTAAGAGGTGTTCTTCTCAGACAGATGGAAAACTTAGCTATAATGATATTCCTTGAGTGGTTCAAATGGCTGAAGTTTTATTGTATCTAGCATTTTAATCCTTAAACATCTCACCCACAGTTATTTTAGCATGTTCCTATTATATGAAAATGCTTTTAAATACTTGCTGAACCCTGGATTAATAAAAGGATATATGGAGTTTTGTACTAGTGTAGAGACATCATAGCTCCCCATGGAACAGTATCTCATCATGGCTGCCTAGAGTTTGCAATCAAATACCCAAATAAGAGAGATCACTTGGGCAAATGTGCATTTTCACAAGCACATTTTGAAGAGGAAAGAAAAAAATACCTAAACAAATTTGACCCTAATATTTAGATAAGCCTGATACTGAACTGCTATTTAACACTTTAAGTAATCATTACTGCCAAATATTTACATTAGTACTTGTAAAGCCAATTTTAGGCCAGTAGCTACCTGAGGAACCACAAGGCAGTGGTTTGCCACACACTTTTCCACATGAGGGGACAGGATCCATGCATGTTTTCCGACCACTACTTCCAAGTTCCAGCAATTGGCTGAGAGGAGTCTGGCCACAAGGGCAAGAGCGCACCAGCTGGGGGAGCCGAGGGCACGGCTGGCAGGGCCGAGGGTGGCATACTTGAGAACATGTATGGTTCCCACATTTCAAGTCCCTGTTAAGAAAAACAACAGACTATTACATAACTGTTGCATAAAATGCAACTTTATTCTCACTGAGAAAAAAAGTAAAACCTTACTTGCCACATATCTTTAAACAGCCAAAGTCCCCAAATCCATCAGACTTTCCTACATCTGTTCCACATAATACGTCTTGGGAGGTACTGCCACAGTAGCATACTTGAGAGATAATTTCAAAAACAAAACATTAGTAACCTGTGTGGGTTCTTCAAACAGTCAAAACAATTCATTTTTAAGGAAATACAAAATGTGATTCATTAGAGTGTTGCTAAGACCTAATGCAGAAATGAGTGTGGTTTATACAGCAGCTCTAAGACCCACTTAAGAACTTTATCATAGAAGAAACAAAAAAGGCCTTGTTAGACTCTTATCAATAGCTCATAGACCCTCTACAGCACAAGAATAGCAATAGAGTGAATCAATCACCTAAATTAAGAGAATACCATCTGGTCCATAAGACCGTGGTTTTCAACCTGGATTGTGAAGCTCCCTGGGGTCCTTAGGAGACGGAGGTTAAGCTGGTGGTAGTGGTGGAGTGGTTGATGCCTGGGTCCCCCTACCTCACTTCAACCCAAGCAGCATAGATTTCATGCTTTAGATACTGGGGTTCACATAAAATGCTTGGAAAAAGTTCCTGCTGCTAAAAGAAATGCAAAAATAGGCACGATGATATAAAATCCTTAATAATTTGTATCCTACTATTGCTGAATTTGAAGTAATCATGTTTGAGTATTCACAATGACTAAAGCATTTCAAATAACTTGTGACGTTTATTTGCTAGAGAAATCTAGTCTAATACCTATAGACTTTCCATGCTTTAAAAAAAAAATGGATTGCTTTATTTCCTGAAGTCAGCAATAAATATGTCATTTTTAAGGAGTTATGTTTCTAATGCATCAATATATAACACATTTCTGATAAGAATTAATTTTACCAAGTAACATAATTCTTCTGAACAGTGTTACTTTACATTTTCAGTTTATAATGAAACTTTATCTCATTAAAACTGACCTATGCAAATATACCTTGCCCTACATAATAAATGCAGCCCTGGTAGCACAGTGGTTAAGAGCTTGTCCGTTAACCAAAAGGTTGGCAGTTCGAATCCACTAGCCGCTCCTTAGAAATTCTACGGAGCAGTTCTACTGTGTCCTATAGGGTTGCTATGAGTCGGAATCGACTTGACGGCACACAGCAACAACACCATAATAAATGCAGACCAGAATAGTAGAAACGAAATTAAAATTCTGCAGAGCTAATGATGTTATCCTTCTTTTTCAGTATAACTTAGATATCTACTTGCACAGAAAACGAACATCAGAAAAATTACAACACTATAAAAACATGTAAAATCTTAAAATCACATATTTAATTTTTAAAAAAAAGAATGCTTCTAAAAAAACATTAGAAATAATGCTCATGAAATAAAATATTATATTGAACAGAACCAAAAACGTTCACTGGGACATGGAAAAGAGAAAGCCTCAAATTATTGAAGATGGGGTCAAGAGTTTAAAATACATGTTTCATCTTCTTTAAGTACAAGCGCAGTTTCATCCCCCTACTCTAATACTCATTCATTCATCCAATAAAGGCTTATTCGATAAATCAACACAGATGCTGGGAATGCAATCAGTATTTGTGAGATCAAAGAACTGGTTTAAAAAAAAAAAAACCCTAGCAACTGGAAGCTTCTGCAAGTAGGCTTTTCTATGCTAAGTTTCTGCTCAAACAAAAAAGGGGCTTTTTTCAGAGATACTGAGTAGACAGCTGTGAACAGAAGGGTCAAGGGTCAGAAGACTGTGACAGTGAAAGCAAAATGCAGCCACTGATCAATCAGGGAACAATCTGAGTACAATACTAAAAAGCTCTGTTATGCTTAGGCACAAGAGACAGAAATATGACCTAGACAGGAAACTTAGGTGGACTCATAGCTAATTAAAGGGTATTAAGGAACCAAAGCAGGAAGGTCTCTATTGCCAGTCTTAACCTGTTCAGCACTTTTATCAACATGTGAATGAGGAACCAGAAGCCATGCTTATTAAATCTGTAGATAAGGCTGAATAGAATTCTAAAAGAATTATAATTTGAGAAGATAAACAGACTATACACATGGGCAAAGCATTTGCTAGCTATTTAATGTGGACAGTCTTGCAACTGGGTTTGAAAAATCAACTACGCAGAAAAAGGAGGATGAGACTGAGATCCATGAGATCCATGTAAAAGACTTGGGTGATTTAGCTGAGTAAAAGCCCAATATGAACTATAAGCTAAAAATGGCCCAGATCAAGAGTACTCTTTCACTCCATAGTCTATACTGCTAAGACCTAACTGCCAAATATACTTAACTCCTACCTTATCTCAAAATTCTCAAGAGGCAGCTCATAGGGATACATGAAACCCAACAAGAGAACATAAATTTAAAGATGTGAAAAGAAAAACAATGGTAGGGATATAGAACGAACCATAGCTAAAAAATACACACTATAAAGACAAACATTAGGTCAGTTATACAGGGTTCCTTTGACAAAAAGAGATCAGTGGTCTTTAAGGAAAAATAACTATTCTTAGAACAAAGATCAGGCAAACATTTCTCCCAAGAGGACCCATAAAAAGAACATTATGTAATAAATGGCATAGTTCCTTACATAAAATCCTTAGTGTACACCACAAAACATTTCACATAGCTGTTTCTTATTGTAAGTGCCAGCACAGATCAACAGCATCACACCAAAGTAAAATTTAATAAAATAAAACTCTATAGTGCACCAATACATTGTGGCACAGGATCCCTGCTGATCAAGAGACAGCTGTAAAAGCAGAAGGGAGGGGCTAGGTGGATGGATACATGGACTATAAATACTACAAGTTATCCCCTCTAAATACTGTTTCTCCTAGCTGAGATTCTGAGAACCACAGTGTGGCATCGGTTTGTTATTGATTACATGCTCGACAAGTGCCTGAAGTGTAGTTTTTCTACACTTCTTGTTAAATACAGATCTATATGACATAATGGATAATCAAATGGGCAGAAAGTTGACCTTATCTTGAGGTGTCTATCAAAGACAGGACCTTGAATAAAAGAATATCCCACGTCAGCCTGGAATCAGCAGTTTGTTCTAGCAATATTTGTAAAAAAGACTTTCCCCATTGAATTAATTTAGCACCTTCACTGAAATCAATTGACTGTACACACACGTCTATTTCTGGACTCTATTCTCTTGAATTGATCTGTTAGTCTATCTTTACACCAATAACCACACTGTCATGATTACTACAGCTTTATAAGTCTTGAAATCAGGTAGTTTTATGTCTTTCAACTTTGCTTTTCTTTTTCAAAATTATTTTGGCCTTTCTAGGTCCTTTTCAAACAGTTACTTTTAAAACAAAAATTTTAATCTACTGTCCAAATTATATAGGACAATGACCTACAGTGCTATTAAGTGACTAAAATGATGAAAATCATCTAAGCATTAATATATCTCTAGCTCTCTCCACCTAAAGTATTAGAGCTAAAAAAATTGTTGTGACTATGTTTGAGATCAACTCACGTGCATCAAGATAATTATAAATAAGCTTCCAGAAAAGTATACAAGCATCACTAGCTGGTGTGCCCATACTTACCCTGATTCAGTACGATTCGGCAAGGCTGGCACTGACCCCCATGGCACAGCTCAGCACAGTGGTGCTGACCACAATTCAAAACATTCCCACATGGGTTGGAACAGTGAACTGAGATGGCCTGACCACAGCGAGCTGTGTGCCTGTAAAGACAGCAGATGGACACATTAGTTTAAAAGTTCCTGTTTAACAGTTAAACTAATACTGAAGCTCAAATCCTCCCCTCAAAACCTACTAAACCTAAAAAAAAGACCCAAAACCTACTAAACCTTTCTCTACACCATTTCCCCCATTTTTTTATGTTTCCCTCCTCCAATCCTTATTTCCTCTACTATTCTCCAATTCCCTTTCTCTTTTTCACCTCCTTTGCTTTCTGTATTTCCCTCCTGCCTTTCTCTCTCCCCTATTTAAGGACCAGTAAAGAATTAGACTATTCCTGAGTATTTGTTGTATGTGATTTCATCTCTGAGTTCTCATGAAACAATATGCGAGAGGGGAAAGTGCTCTTGGATGAGGGGGAAGATTTGGGTTCAAGTCCTAGCTCTGCCTTGAGCTCCCACAGGACCCAACAGACTAGGGTGATGGGGCTGGTGGCTATAACGTACGTACTCTGACTGAAAGCACAATAGTATTTTCCTGGGACCCAGTACGCTGGCATTTTATGCAGCTATAATACTTAGAACAAACTGTACATGACTTTGACTCAAGGGTGGGGAAATCATTCGGGGTTTGTTCTAACAACATTTGATTTGACTGATTTATTGGCTAGAGAAGGATACAAGGCCAGTGCTTCTAGATAACTGTCTTCAGGTCTCTTTCAAGGCTCATGACTTAGAGCTTGGAGTGTGATTCTATCTCCTACCCATACCCCAACTACATATTTTGTTTTTAAAAGTCACTGCTATATACACAGACGATCAGTTTTCAGCACTCAGCAAAATAACGTTGTCATAATCATTGTGCTCCATTACGCTTAGCACCATGGCTAACATCAACCCCCATGAGGTACTATTATTTCTACATTATGAGAAGGAAAATGAAGCTCAGAGAGACCAAGCAACTTTTCCAGGGTCAACAACCAGTAAGCTGTTGTTGATCACACCCTGCTCTTTCTGACCAGAGCCCCTACGTGTGACCCTCAGGTCACACTGCTACCCTTGCCAAGTCCAGTAAATGCTAAGTGAATACAGTGAGTATCTTCATCACTCTGAAAACTGGCATGATCCTATCTCATCTGGTGGTTCAGAAATCATTTTAAGATCTAACTGGGGCTCAGAAGCACCTCACAGCTATCAGTGATCCTTGCACTAGTGACGTGGGAAAACTTATAATGGCAAGAGGGGGTACCATTTATTTAATATTTTATTGTGTTTTATGTGAAAGTTTACATAGCAAATTAGGTTCCCATTTAACAATTTTTATACAACTTGTTCTGTGACACTGGCTACATTTTTCACAATGTGTCAACATTCTCATTATTTCCATTCTTTTTGTTCTATCTCCATTAATCTAGCTTCCCTCTCCCTGCCTCTCATTTTTGTTTTAGGGTGAATGCTGACCGTTTGGCCTCACATAGTTGATTATTTAAGGCGGCACAGTATTCAAGGGTGATATTGTTTATTTTATACGCCAATCTATTATTCGGATGAAAGGTGACCATCAGAAGTGGCTTCAATTCCAAGTTTAAAGGGTATCTTAGGGTGACAGTCTCAGGCGTTCCTCTAGCCTCCATCGGTCCACTAAGTGTGGCCTTTATTAGGAATTTAAGTTTTGTTCTATGTTTTTCTCCCTTTCTATCCGGGATCTTATACTGTGTCCTTGGGCAGAACAGTCAGTAGTGGTAGCCAGGCACTGTCTAGTTCTTCTGGTCTCAGGCTACACGAGGCCATGGCTCATGTGGACTATTCGCCCTGTGGACTAGTTTCTTCTTTGAGTCTTTGGTTCCCTTCATTCTCTTCTGTTCCAGACAAGTAGAGACCAGTAGTTGTATCTTAGATGGCCGTTCACAAGTTTTTAAGACTACTCACCAAACTAGCATGAAGAACATTATCTTTATGAACTATGTTATGCCAACTGACTGAGTTGTCCCATGAGACTATGGCCCCAAGCCTTCAAACCCAGGAAAACAATCCCGTGAGGTGCTTGGTTATGTCTATTATATGGTTTATTATATGTTGTTGTTAAGGGCTGTCAAGCTGGTTCCAACTCATAGCGACCCTATGTACAACAGAACAAAACGCTGCCTGGTCTTGCATCATCTTCACAATTGTTGCTATGTTTGAGCCCATTGTTATAGTTACTGTGTCAATCCATCTCACTGAGGGTCTTCCTCTTTCCACTGACCCTCTACTTTACCAAGCATGATGCCCTTCTCCAGGGACTGGTCCCTCCTGATAACATGTCCAAAGTATGTGAAACGAAGTCTTGCCATCCTCACTTCCAATGAGCATTCTGGCTGTACTTCTTCTAGGACGTACTTTTCGTTCTTCTGGCAGTCCATCGTATATTCAATATTCTTCGCCAACACAATAATTCAAAGGCATCAATTCTTCTTTGATCTTCCTTATTCACTGTCCAGCTTTCGCATGCTTATGAGGTGACTGAAAATACCATGGCTTGGTCAGGTACACGTTAGTCCTTAAAGCGACATCTTTGCTTTTTAACATTTTCAAGAGGTCTTTTGCAGCAGATTTGCCCGATGCAATACATCATTTGATTTCTTGACTGTTGTTTCTATATATTATACATAAAACCAAACCAAACCCATTGCTGTTCAGTCAATGCGACCCATAGCAACCTCACAGGACAGAACACAACTGCCCCATAGGGTTTCCAAGGCTGTAATCTGTGGAGCACTGGTGGCGAAGTGGTTAAGAGCTCAGGCTGCTAACCAAAAGGTTGGCAGTTCGAATCCACCAGCTGCTCCTTGGAAACCCTATGGGGCAGTTAGTTCTACTCTCTCCTATAGGGTCGCTATGAGTTGGAATCAACTCGATGGCACACAACAACAAAACAATCTTTACAAAAGCAGACTGCCACAACTTTCTTCCGCGGAGCAGCTGGTGGGTTCAAATTGCTGAACTTTCAGTTAGCAGACAAGAGCTTTTACCACTATGTCACCAGGGCTCTTTGTGTGTGTGTGTGTGTGTGTGTGTGTGTGTGTATATATATACATATACACACACATATACATACATACACACACACATATATGTATATACATATGCCTACAAATACACCTATATATGCACACCGATATACCCGTATACTCACACATGACTTCCTATACATACATATGCATACATGTCTACCTATGTAGCCACACACATATTTTTTGGCTGTTATTACTGTTGTTGCAAAATTATGTTATAGCACTTACTGAAACTGTCCCTTACTCCTGTGTACTTCTTAGTGTCTCCCTTCATCTTGGACAAAAGCACAGACTTTACCCATATTGGGTACTGTCTTTCCCATCACCAAAAATAACAAGTGTCTACTATCTAGAAAATGATTCCTCCTCCCTCTCATCCCTGGTAACCACCAAGGAACTTTGCTTTGTGTGTATATCTGTTCTTGACTTTTAATAAACGTGAGACCATTCAATATTTGTCCTTTTGTGATTGACTTATTTCACTCAGTATAATGTCCACCAGATTCATCCATGTTATGTTTCACAGACTCATTCTTTATAATTGTGTAGTATTCCATTGTGTGTGTGCACTACAATTTGTTTATCCACTTCATCTGTTGATGGGCACTTAGGTTGCTTCCATCTTTTTGCTAGCGTGAATAATGCTGCAATGAACATAGGTGTGCATATGTCTATTTGTCTCACTGCTCTTATATCTCTAGGATATACACCAAGTAGTGGGATACTGGATCATAAGGTATTTCTATTTCTAGCTTTTTGAGGAAGTGTCATACTGTTTTCCGTAGTGGTTGTACCATTTTACACTCCTATCAGCAATGTATAAGAGTTCCAATCTCTCCACAACTACACCAGCATTTGTTTTCTGTTTTTTTTGATCATTGCCATTTTTGCAGGGGTTATTTATTCTTTCATTCAACAATACTCACGATAACCTCAGAGATGACAGGTACTGTCCTAGGCACAGGTAAATGGTCCCTGTCTACTGGACCTTAGTAGGCCTGGGTTCAATTCCTGGTTTTGCCACCCACTAGAGTGACAGAGGAGCCCTGGTGGCACAGTGGTTAAGAGTGCAGGCTGCTAACCAAAAGGTCAACAGTTCGAATTCACCAGCCGCTCCTTGGAAACCCTATGGGGCAGTTCTACTCTGTCCTATAGGGTCATTATGAGTCGGAATCGACTAAATGGCACACAACAACTAATCTTTTAAGGAGCCCTGGTGGCACAGTGGTTAAGCACTGGGTTGCTAACCAAAAGGTTAGTGGTTTGAACCCACCAGAGGCTCCACAGGAGAAAAGACCTGGCAATCTGTTCCCATAAAGATTACAGCCTAGGAAATCCCATAGGGCAGTTCTACTTTGTCCTATAGGGTCGCTATGAATTGGAATCAACTCAACGGCATACCATCACACCACCACCACCACCACCACCACCATAATCACAATAACTTCTTACTTTATAAATTCACAAGTAAGCCATCAATGTGAAAACTGCAGTCTTCTCTGGGGTGAATTTCTAACCTACCTGGTCCGTCCACACTCACATGTTTTAGTCATGAAGGCAGGGCAGGGTGGGCAAGGCCCAGGATGGCAAAGACTGAAAAAGAAAGGCTTCAATGAGTAAACCACACCTATGTATCCAAACCTGAACAAAGCTGCCCCAACTAGGTGCTACTGTGCATATGACAACAAATAAACATGCTATGAAATGTTTTAGTATTTGTCTAAAGTTGATTAAACTGTTTAAACAAAGATACCAACAATTTGTTCTATAGAAGTATCTGATAGCACTGTCATCTTAGAAAATTTAACCAGAAACAAGTCAAAATGTTGGTTTCATTTGGGTCTGACAATGACATTTTCAAATATGGTCCAAGCCCTTTTATAGCAGTGTGTGGGGACAAGAATAGCTTGCCACTCATGTGAATAGCAGGATGGCCAATGAAGTCCTTTAGAAGATCAGACACTGAGCAAAGTAAGAACTCAAATCTACAAGGTCTATGAAAAGTATAGACATTTTCTCATCAGCTAGTAAAGTAATAACCAGGTGATGTGATAACATGGGAACAGCGAAAAGAAGGCTGACATGAGGGTCAGCATACTGGCGAATAACACAGGGAAAGAACAAAGGGAAATGGGCCTCATGGAAAGAAATGGGCTTAGATATGCTATAGTACCAGAAGTAGACTGCTGAATAGAATGTGTTTTAGAGGAGCTAGGTTATACTACAGTAATGAGACTGACGGAAAAAAGCACAAAACTGAATTTGTATATACAAATAAGCACCATCCTCTTCAGTGCAGATATCCTGGTCAATTACATACTAGTTCAGAAACACTACTACTTAAAGACTTTTTGGGAACTTCCATGACAACTTTTTTCTTGGGGGTCGGGGGAAGGAGAGGGGCATTTTAAGTGGCGGCAAATCAATCCTTTGGGAATTAAAAGGCAATCAGAGCCACATCTGATTAATCAGGTGGGTAACAGAATTTGGTACAAAAACCAAGTGTGCCTATAAGGTGGCCTGGCTGCGTTTTTTAAGCGACTCCTAAACCATCTGTGATAATTCTCAAATAAGCATTTCAAGTGTGCTCTAAACACTGAAAACAATCCAGGAATAAGTCTTCTAAGGTGACCCATTTTGACAGACTGCACCCAGAGGAAATATAAGTTAAGCACATTTCTTTAAATATGAGTATCATTATTTAAGTTATATTTTGCATGGTATGCCTTGATCCTTTCAGGTGAAATAATTTTCATGGTTGCATATTTAAATAACTTTAGACAGTTAAATTGCTGGTCAGGTGTGGGTGACTCCATGCTGTTTCAAATTTCCCAAGGCCTGGATTCAATCCCAGGTTTTCTTAACCTTTACAGCAGTGGTTCTCACCACTGGCTACATATCAGAATCACCTGGAGAGCTTTTAAAACTGTAGCCACTCAGATTCCATCCCCAGAGGTTCTGACTCAATTGCTCTGAGGCAGAGACTGGGCACTGGTGTTTTAAAATGCTCCCTAAGTGATTTTAATATGTAGCCAGGGTTGAGAACTACTGCTCGAGAGAATTTTATATCCTATGGGTACAACCCAAATTAGAGAGAGAGAGGTGCCAACTACGGCTTCTGAGTCCTGATAAAGACAAATGAGAGAAACCCAAAACTTCAAACATGCTGTAGACCAGAAAGGTGCTATCGGGGAATGGGGTTCAGCAATCTCTAGGGTTCTGGCAGGAGTAAAAAGACAGTTCTTAAGTCAAGTGTAGGATTTCCAGAGCCACAAAAGAGCAGGTTTTAGGCCTCCTTTCCCTTCAGACATGGTGTTTACCACCCGATATGTATCCCTAAGACTTTTGATGTTCTCTGGTAATCAGGGGCCCATTTCTGCTGAAAGCTCTGGAAAGATAGTCCATGCAGAGGGTTAATTTATCATTACCGAATTTACTTTAAATGCTAACTAAAGGAAGGAGTAATTTAAGTAAACAGTCCTGGGTTCTGAGGAAGGACCTATGCAAACAGTCAAGGAGAGACGTGAGGTTCACTGCCCAGCATATGACAGGCCATGCTGTTCAGCACAGTCTGAAACAGCTCTATTCCCTTGACAATTCCCAGCACCACTACCACCACACCTTGATCCCAAGGCCTCTAGTCCAGAATCCACCTCTGCTCCATGCAGTAGAAGTGAGGGCTTCAAACTGGTTTAGTCATGGCTAACAAAGAGAAACCGTAACAGACTCAAATTTTTACAATATGGGTAATTCGGAATGATAACTGGAACAGGAAAAATTATGAGTTGACGGCCTAGAATGGGAGACTCAGAAGTGGCATAGTGAGCCCTTTCAGGAGCCTGATGCGTGAGGCTGGATTACTGGAGGGTGGAGGGCAACCCATGTTCAAAGTGGAGTGGTCGGTCGCGGGGCACCGCTGTTCTGACTCTGTTCAAAATCTAACAGGCAAAAGATTCAGTTGCTATGCAATGCATATGCTGCCCTTGTTTTCTAAGAGGGAAATTAGGTTTCTAGCAGGACTTTGACCCATAACTTTTCCAGATCCAGTTACCGTTCTGGTTCACCCAAATTTTAAAAATCTGGGTCTGTTCCAATTTTCCTTCCTTGTCCATGACTGAACCACGAAGAACCGGCTCAAAGTCCTGGTAGAAGCACCAAGACAACACTGATATCTGTCTGTTATACTCTGAAATGTGGGTAATAAAAGCAACAGTTACCATTGACCACTTAGCATGTGCGAGGCCCTATACCAAGGCTCTTAGGTTAATTAAGCCATTTAATATTCATAGAACCCTATGAGGTTAAGTATTATTACACTTACATCATAACTATTTTACAGATGTAAAAACTAAGGCCTAGAGAAGTTAAGTAAGTTGTCTAAGGTCACGTAACTATTAAGTGACTCAAATCCAGAAATTAAACTTTGTCTGTGGTCAAAGCCTGTAGAAATTTGTTACTTGTAACTGATCAACTATTTCTCAATCACTGTGTATTTCTCTTATTTGCAAGCTGACCGAATACATTCTAAGGCTAGCTACTCACATCCTAAAAACAATGCCTATCAGGGCCCTACACAACTGCCTTTCCCCAGATAGAAGCTTGTCCGATACACTCTCCTAAACCCAGATATCACTGAGGGATAAAATATCTGAGTCTCATGTCTTCTTAGAAGCCATTAATATAGCGGGAGAAGCAATGGCTTTGGAAGTCCCAGCTCCAACATGTCCTAACACTGTGACCTTAGGCAAGATGCTTGGCCTTTCTGAGCCTCATCTGTAAAGTGAAGATGAAAAACACCTATACCTCACTGTTCTATGGATTCAAAGAGTTAACTTATGCAGAGTGCCTGGCACAGAGTAGGTGCTCAGTAAATGGTACCATAATGCCCTTCACCCCATCCTATTACATGCTAACCAGATATGTATACTCAGGGCCACCAACACAGCATGTCCACCAGGAATCCCCAAGGGTCTAGCGTTCCAACTTACAGGTTACAGGAATGTGGGCAGTCCTGGCCAGGCTGTTTCTTTCTACAAACCTCACCACAACTATGTGGAATTTCATTTCTGCTCCATTCAGGATTCTTTACCTTCCCTAAAACATATCAGATCAGAGAGTCAATGGTACAAACTTCAACCGCATCTTCAACTTTAATGAAATAGTACAGTATAGCTAGACAGCATGAAACTTCAGTATGGTTTTCATGAGTTAACAAATCATCCCACATCCTAAAATAAAAGATGAATGGAATGCTACTCATCAAAAGCTTCACTGAGTATGATAAATTTTAATTCAGGATTACCCGTTAAAAATTTTTCTCAAAGTCATTTTTACTCATGAAAATGCCACTTTGACTAATGGACACATTTAATGTAATGAAAAAAAATCTACAAGATAAGCCTTCTGTACTGGGCCCCTGGATTGACACGAGAATATCTGCTGAAGGATCAGAAAGAGGTAATAAGGGAGAGAGCAAAGGGAAAAGAAATAAAGGCAGTGGGAGATGGAGGACATAAACTCCCTGAACAGTCGGGACTCGCCTATAATACAGCTAGAAAGTAGGCATCTTCTGAACATCTTGCTTGGGTTTTCTGAGCCACCTCAAACTGACTACATTTACAGCCAAAGTTAGCATCTTCCCTCATAAACCCCCTTCCTCTTAAGCATTCTCTATTCTGTCAGTCACACCATCACTGTCAGTCACACAAACTCAAAAACTAGAGTGATCCCTCACTCCTCTTTTACTTTCTACACTCTACTTAATCACCAAATTGACTTTTCCTACATAGTGTCTTTCTCACCAAATCTCCCCTTCTACTCCTGCTCTTGCCTCTGTACTGGCCAAAACCTTATTTCCTAACTCTTACAAAAGCTTCCTTGCCTCTGAATAAATTGCTCTGGTTTTCCCCTACCACCTTTAAATGGCTCCACATCTTTTTCCTGACTCTAAATGATGGGTTTTTTTCTTTCCCTGCCAGGGTTCTGCATTAGGCCCTTTTCTCACTCCTTACCCTTACATCCACTGGGGTCTCACCTATGACTCTCAACTGCAACTATCATCCTTAAGTTTTGATCTCTCTCCAAGTATTTCTAACTGCCTGTTGGACATCTAAGGAGCCCTGGTGGAGAAGTGGTTAAAGCGATGGACTGCTGACTGAAAGGCTGGCGGGTCAAAACAACCAGTGGCTCTGAAGGAGAAAGATGTGGCAGTCTGCTCCTGTACAAATTTACAGCCTTGGAAACCCTAGAGAGTTGCTGTGAGTCAGAATCGACTTGATGGCAGTGGGTTTGGTTTTTGGTGGTTGGACATCTGTCACTAAATGTCCTGCTTATTCCTCCAACCCAACATTTCTAAACTGAATTCATTGTCCCCACCAAACCTGGTCCTCTTGACCCGCCCTCTTCTGTCCTTTATGTCCCCATTTCCAAAAACATGAAACTTTGGAGCTACATTTGGGTTCCTTCCTTCCCACTGCTGTTAATTTCTGTTTACCTGTGAAATCTTCCACCCCTTCATTTCTATCCCACCCTAACACACATTATAGACTTGTATTACTCTTTATCTGGATTATTATAAGTTCTCAAATTATTCAGGCCCCCATATACTCTACTCACTGCCGTCAGACTAATCTTCAAAAAGAATCACACTGATACCCTCCGTGGCTTCTCGCACCCTGACAAATGAAGCCCCAACTTGTAAGTCTGACATCAAGGGGTCAACCCACTTTCCAGAAATCTCCCACTCCTCCATTTTCATGGATCCTGGGCTCCATAATTGGACGACTCCCTCTTCTCCCAATAGATCCTAAGCCTTCTTGGTTTTGAACTTCTATTTCTGCTATTCTGTTCACTAAATCTTTCCTCCCGTCAAGATTCAGCCAAGTTTTCAAGCCCAATTTAATTCTACCTTCTTCATAAAACCAAAACCAAACCTACTGCCATCCAGTCGACTCCAACTCACGGTGACCCCAGGTGTTTCAGAGTAGAACTGCACTCTGCAGTTTATGAAGGCTTCCCTTAACCAACCAGCCAGAAATCATAACCCATCCCAAAGATGTCCCACAGCACTTTGTACTTCTACTGTAAGATCAAGTTAATTGTGTCTTAACTCTTAAGATTGTAAGCTCTGGGAAGTCAATAAATAGTTTTATTCCCCTGTTGTTTGTTCATGGTGTCTGGTACATTAGTAAGTTCTCAATATATAATATTAAATTAATGGTCTACTGGAAGAGCAGAGTGGGGCAGTCATCAAGTAAAAAAAAGCCCATTATTTGCATTCTCATATCATTTTACCTCTCTCAGGTCATCTTGACCTTCACCCCACACTGTCTACCCTCTTATGGTTTCTTATATAGTTTGTCAGTGAAGACTTTAAAGATTTTAAGTCCATTGTGGTCCTTTATGTTGAAAAATCCTTTAAAATAAGGTATTGGTATTGGTCCTATTTGCCCAATTTTCCACTCATCTCTGCCTCTAGTTTCATGCTGCCTTTCCAATACATTCACAAATATTCATTTCTTCAACTAATATTAATTTAGTATATATTAAGGCTCAGATTTGGGCAATAAAATACATAAAACCAGTAGATTCCAAATAAAAGATTGGCCAAATAGAAGAGGAGATAACAAAGGGAAATTTCCTGGAAGAGGATGTTTGGGGTAAGATCTTGAATGATACAGTGGATGAGGATTTAAAGAAGGGGGAGAACATTCTAGATAGTAGAGGAGTTCACCAAGGGATTGAATTTAGACAATAAAAGAGTTGATGGTCAATGATCAATTCTAGGTAAAAGCTCCTAGTTAAATGATAGGAGAGGAGACATGAGCAAATTAGAAAAATAAGGATGGCATGCAGAAAAGAACAGGAAGAGCTAGTCATTTCAAGAAGAGAATGGTCACAGGCCTTAAGGGCTGTTGTGCTGCCAAAAATGCTAAGAACTTATAAACCAGCACTGGATTTAGTCAAGAAAGAGTCATTGATGACTTCTCAATCCAGTTTCAGCGAGGCAATGAGGACCGAAGCAAAAATACAATGGATCAAGGAGGAAGATGAATGGTTAAGAAGCAAAATCTGGAAAATCAACAATTGGATAGAAAAGGTTAGCCATTAAAAGACAGGCAGGAAAGAAAGAAAAAAAAAAGAAGACATGCAGGAAATAAGCTAGTAGCAGGAATGAGCATCTGGATCACAGCAAGTTTTTTCTTAACACATAGGGAAACTGAACTATTCAAAAACAGGAAGAAATATCCTATAACGAGGGCACAAGAATAAAATTTGTAATGCTGGTTTTTAAAAAAACTATATATTATGAAGACCAATAACTGATTTATTGAATTAAAATAAAGTATACTTCATCACTACTCTTACAGTGTTCAAGTCTGGAATATAAAAGCTTCTACAGCTAAGGGTGAGAGGGAGACCACGGGTATGCCTGCGTCTGCCATCTGGTCAGCTCTGGGCTAAACTAAGACCAAGAAGACCAGCACTATGGCTCAAAAGCAGCATGAGGCTGGTGGGCATGATGAGAAGGCTCATCTCCAGAACAGCCTGACACAGCATAAAGCCCTGTGATTATCAGTCTCATGGACCACATGATATGATGTCTTATAGCTATGAAGACTTATTAGTAATTTCTAAAACATGCCCAGCAACCACCTCTCTGAGACTGGGAACTAAAGAACAATGTAAGAAGTGAAAAAGACTCTAGTGCATGGAATCAAACTCACCACAGAAACAAGTGTAGGTATTAGGAACATGGGCAGAAACATTCTGACAGGCAGGGCACCTCCAACCACTCTGGCCATCTATCAAGAAAAATTGGAATAAACCAAATTAATTTTCTTTCAAAAGCACATGTAATTTATAAAAATGTAAAACTATAGGAAGCCATAAAGTTGAACCAGTGGTAGTAATTTCAATGTTAAGTGTATTAGATATTTAAGTAACAAACGTTCACAATACTGAATACTTCGCTTACGTACTGCCATTTGGGCTTGTATTTATAAAAACTTTCAGATATAGTAAATAAACTGGGTATTAGTTTTGTTCTATTATTTCTAATGTCAAGGTAAACATCATCTGTATCTTGGCTTAAAAAAAAAAGGATAAAATATTTGAGTACATACAGAGAAATCCAGATGTCTTGAATTAGAAAGCCACCATTCAGAAAGCGTATTACTAATAACATTTGCATTATCCATAAATATTAGTATACTTTGGGAAAAGCCCATAAAATACTATGAAGAATATCTGTGAAAGGCAAAACAGTTTGAATATCCTAAAGGGAAATTAAACAATAATAGTTCCTTCTGGGTGCTTTCTATAAATTTTTTAAAGCACGTTATAGAAGAAATGCTTTCCATGATTGCTACTTGCATAAAAGCTACCATTTTCAATAAAAGTGCTTGACTTTACTGTATCCTTAATATATTTCAATACTGTTATGTTAAGCTGGTTTATTTAAGATCTACAGCTTAATACTGGTCATTTGAAACATGTGACCAAGACAGCATACTCTGCCGGTAGATGAAATATTCAAGAGGAATTAAGCAATATTTTTAAAGCTAGGTTTAAAACCTAAACATGAAATGAGTGAGGAAAACTACTCAGAAGAGAGAAAAGATTAACCTGCTTGCGATGCTGGAGACCTTGCCCATTTCTTTATGCAGCTCAAATGAAACACATGATAACAACTCTGACAACTCCACACTGGGGCCATGACACGAACCAGTTCACAGCACACCATGCACTCATATTTTTCTGTAGTTAGCTGTTCAATTAGAGAACCTGTTAAAAAAAACAAGAGATAAACTCAGACACAGGAAGTCATTTATCACTTTAGTCAACTGAGGGTCAGCAAGGCACTTAGGAGTCTAAACCCAGAGGTCTTAAGGGATGTCTGATTCTTAGTAAGGTGGTTGTTCAGAGTTTGAGGCCAAGAAAGGGCTGGAGTATGCTGAGGTAGAGGCCTTAGGAAGTAAAAATTCAGATGGAGACCCCCACAACTGAGAAAACATTCCCAAGATATTGCCCAGGAACCTACCAGTAGCCAAATGCCCCTCATAACACAGCTTGAGCATCCACAGGGGCACTGCACTGTAGGGTCTTGTCTTGCCTCCTCTGAATCCAGGAGGCTCCAAATCCACCAGATTTATGGACTCAGGCTAGGAAGCGGCTTGTGAAACGGCAGTGATCAGCTGCAAAAAGCCTAAACCCAGATAGGTTCCAACAACCCAAGGGCAGGAAGATGGTTCTAGCAGTTGCCCTGGAAGTCTTTCATCATTCACTCAACAAATGTAAGCTTGGCACCTAACACAAGCCCCGTGCTAGGGTTACCAGACTGAAGGAGACAGAGTCCCTGGCTTCAGGAGCTCACCATCTAGTGAGAGAGACCAGTGTAGAGCAGCATACAATCCTCACAGATTTATTCCTGAATACACTCACCCACTTCCGGATTCTTTCCCCAAATCCACCTCAGTAATGTCTTTCTAGATCCC
>NW_004443952.1:27830858-27837830 GCF_000243295.1 Trichechus manatus latirostris
CTTTACACGTATTATTTAATTCTCTCAACAAGGTGCCATTTTATAGATGGAGAACTGAAGCTCAAAGTGGTTAAACCACTTACCCAAGTTCACATAACTAGAAATTAGAAAAGTCAAAGTTCAAATTCACGGCTATCTGACTTAAAAGTTCACATTTTAATTATTCCATAATGTTGACTCTCTTAAGATTCTTTTCTAATTGTCCAATTTAACATCAAAAGAAATACAGAACACCCTGAGACTGTAAAGTCTGTAAGGCAGAGACGGGCCTTAACTAGTATTTCCACTGCCTGGCACATACCAGATACTCAATATATGTTGAATGAATGGATGAAGGAATAAATAAGTGATATCTAGTATGTTCCATAACCTCTCTCCCTTGAAAGCTACAGGATTCAGCAAAGTTTTTGGAATAGCTCTCTCTCTCATGAATGAAGCGTTCTAAAAACTAATGTGGGGGATGTGAGGCACACACAGATCTGTGGAGGGCAGAATTCTAAGACAGCCCCCAAGAGTCATATCCCCTTGGTGTGCACACCCTATATAATCCTCTCCCCTTGAGTATGGGTGTCCCTGACCTAATCAGATGAGCCCTTTTAAGAGAGCATCTAGAGTCAGAGACAGAAGTCAGAGAGATTTGAAGTTGCACTAGATGTTCTCACGCAGGCCTTGAAGAAGCAAAATGCCATGTTGTGGACAGGGCCACATATCAGGGAACTACAGGTGGCCTCTAGGACCTGAGAGCAAACTCCACTGACAGCCAGCAAGAAAACAGGGACTTCAGTCTTACACCCACAAGGAACTGAATTCTACCAACAAACAGCGAGCTTGGAAGAGGGTCCTGAACCTCAGATGAGATCTAATCGTGGCTGAAATCTTGATTTCAGTCCTGTGAGACTCTGAGCAGAGAACCCAGCTACCTGTACCCAGACTTCCTACCTGTGGAAACTGCAAGATAATAACTTTGTGTTATGCCATTATATTTGTGGTGATTTGTTACACAATAGCAAACTAATACAGTGAAACCTGTGAGAGCCAGAACTTGATGGGACTGCCTTGTTTTTCCGGGTCCTGCAAGTTTTCCACCTTTGACAGGGTGCAGTCTTACCACTTTTTCATCACTTGTTTTAGTGGAAAATATTTGAGTTTTCCTACTGACAGGTTTCCACCTTACACAGGTTCTGGCTTTTGCAGGTTTTACTGTATAGGACTAACTAGCTTTAAGGATTAAAAGGAAGAGCACTGGTGGCCCAGTGGTTAAGCACTGGGCTGCTAACCACAAGTTTGGCAGTTCGAACCCACCAGTTGCTCTGCAGGAGAAAGATGTGGCAGTATGCTTCTGTAAAGATTTACAACCTTGGAAATACTATGGGGCAGTTCTACTCTGTCCTATAGGGTCACTATGAGTCAGAACTGACTCAACAGCAAAGGGTTATGGGTTTTTAAGGATTAAAAAATAACTCTGGGGTAACATTGCTTTGGCTCACACACAAGTTGAAGTCCCACGAAGAAGGAATGTCTAGTGAACCAAATAACTAGAAGAACCAGAGGCCAATGTAAAATCTGGCCCTGGGCAAGTGGGAGCTTCATGTGTTAGGCTGTACCTCGCATTAGACTGGAGGGAGACCAGGATGGTGACGCTTCACAGAGAGAGCTGGGAGAGCTAGAAGAATCATGCTATTTAGCCTAGATGGAAGATACACATGAAGGATGTCTTCAGATACTTCAAAGGGCTGCTCTGCAATGGGTGTGAGGTGGGTTGGGGAGGGAAGTTGAGGGGAATGAGACTAGTTGCTATATTGCTCCAGAGGACAGAACTTGAACCAAGGGACAGAAATTATTTATATGAAAGAAGTTTTCAGATCAATGTAAGGAAGAGCTTTCCAACAGTCAGAGCTAAGTACCTACTATGTTCCAAGAGTTGTGTTAGGCACTAGGAATACAAAAATGAAAAGGACGACAGTCTCTGAGTTCAAGGAGCTTCCAGGCTAGTGGAGTGCACCAACATGTAAACAAATTATGGTTTCCAGTGGTAAGTGCTATGACAGACGCATGTATATGCAAGATAAAGACATACCACAGGGTGAGAGAGATTAACACTCTATGAGGAGGTCGGAAAGGTTCCCTGGACATGGGACTAAACTAGCTTTTGAAAAGTGAGTTAGAATTCACCAGTGTGCAGAGTGGTAGACATTCTAGACAGGGAAGCCACATGTGCAACAGCATGGAAAAAGGAAACCGCATGAAATCCTGGGAATAAAATTTGGTGGGGACTAAGACAGCAGAAAATGGGATTGCAGAGTAAGGCAGATGCCAGAATCTGTAAGTGACGAGAAGCCAGTACACGGGATCAAGCACGGAGTGACATGGTTCAATATGTGCTTTAGACGATCTGAATGCTGGTATAAGAGATGAAATGAAAGAGAGAAATTAGGGATGATGAGACGAGTTAGGAGCTGCTGCAACTGAGCAGACAAGAGATGATGTAGGCTGGATTCAACCGTGGTGAGTGGCGACTAGGGTCTTAAAAGCCTTCAAGCAGCCATCTAAGTAAGATACATCTACTGGTCCCATCCTGGCTAGAGCAAAGGAGAATGAAGAAGACCAAAGACACAAGGGAAAGATCAGTCCAAAGGACTAATGGCCCACAACTACCACAGCCTCCACCAGACTGAGTGCAGCACAACTAGATGGTGCCAGGCTACTACCACTGACTGCTCTGCAGGGATCACAACAGAGCATCCCAGACAGAGCTGGAGAAAAATACAGAACAAAATTCTAACTCACCAAAAAAAAAAAAAAGACCACACTTACTGGTCTGACAGAAACTGGAGAAACCCTGACAGTATGGCCCCCGGACACCCTATTAACTCAGTACTGAAGTCATTCCTGAGGTTCACCCTTCAGCCAAAGATTAGACAGGTCTATAGGGCCAACAATAACACACGTGAGGGACGTACTTCATATTTCAATCATGTAAAGGAGACTAATGGGTACACCAACCCAAAAGCAAAGATGAGAAAGCAGGAAGGGACAAGAAAACTGGATGAATGGAAATAGGAAACCTGGGGTGGAGAAGGGGAGAGTGTTGACACATCACAGAGTTGGCAACCAATGTCACAAAACAATCTGTGGATTAACTGCTTATGAGAAACTAATTTGCTCTGTAAACTTTCACCTAAATCACAATTTAAAAAAAAAGAGACGATGTACGTTGGAATCAGCAGTGGCAGGGGAGATATTACTATCCCCTATCTGTTTTCACCACTCAAAAAAATCTTATAACCAGACATTTATATCACTCATTTCTATCTCTTTAAAAACCCTCACAAAATTCTCTATTTGTATTTTCTTATGACATATAAAAAACTAAGTGAGTGGTTACCTATTTGGAAGGGGAGCGGGTAGGTGGGTGGTGGTGAGACCTAGGCAGATGGTGAATGAGGATAGAAAGAAATTTTTTATAGTGTGTACCTTTTTATACTCCCTGGTTTCTAGGCTGTGTCAATATATCCCCTACTCAAAACTTAAAATTAAAAAACAAAACAAAAAATCTCCGCCCATCTAGGTCAGTTTACCTGTGTGTGTTTCCACATTTTTTAGCACATGGTTCTGTTTGCCTCGGTGGAAAGGAGATGCTCCTAGAGGATCCTGCCTCCTTACAGAGCGTTTTTCTGGGTCAATCCTCCTGGAAGGCTTGCTGACGATGGCCACGTGTCCGTTGTCACAGGTAGATTTTGCTGGTCTTTCATTGAGATTATCCTTTAGAATGGGTGCTGTGTTTCTGAGTCCTGTATTTGCATGTCGTTGGTCCTCCTGTTTTGGTGGATTCCTGCCTGGTCTTGGCCTGGCACCCTCCACTTCCCAGGGAGGCCTTTTCTGTGGATATCTTCTCTGCTCGCTGCGTCTGGCCCCATACCCATCCAACGCTCCTTTTCTAAAAGATGCATCCAAAGAGTCAGGGTGGATAACTCCCCCAGGTTTGGTATTTTCAGGTCTGGCATCCTCAGGTTTCAAAGTCACCCTGTTACCCCATTCACATTTGGGTTTCCCCTTGACTTTTGGTCCTCTACCATAACTGCATACAAACTGGGTTGCTTTTTTGGGTTTTGCTCCCCTGGGATCTGCGCCAACAGCGTACTTCTCACTCTCAGAAGGGCTGTGCTCTCTGGGGTTTGTCCCGTTCTCTGACTTGGCCACGCTTTCTAAGCCAGCTGTATCTGAGGTCTGGTCAGTGAGACCTTGTGCCTTCTTGAATCTAGTCTGGTGCTTTTCACTCCTCGATTTCTGCCAAGGTTGGCTCTGAGGGCCGTGGCTCTTGGGTGATTTATTAGAAGCAGGGAACTGGAGAGAAGTTTGCTGACTCTTAGGTTTGCTTCCTGAAGGATGATAACTGTGCTGATGAACAGCAGAGGTGTCATCATAAGGGACTTGCCTGGAAAGGTAACAGGGAGGTGGTGAACTGTAATTTCTCCTACCAATCCTATTACAGTCTAGTCTCCTTTGAGTCCCACAATTTAGACTAGAATTTTTTTCCTCCCGAGGAATGAATTCAGCAGCTTCAGTATTGAATTTAAAAGTACCTAGGACATAAGAAAAAGATACGCAAGTAAAGAAATTAATCTGTTACCATGAAGCCCAGAAGACTCTAAGCCTTATCTAAGGGCTATTTTTCTGAGGACTTTGTATAAAACAGGCTTTTAGTGAGGCCTATGTTTCCTGTGAAGGTAATAGGTTCAAGGTGCTTGTGGTGCCACTGACTGCTGAGAGCTGCAAAGAAGAAATGCTCACTTGGGCCTGTGTATACCTGTATTTAGTTTATTAAAGAATTAAAAGTCAGCAAACAGTTCAGGGGTGAGACATCAACCAGCAGGCTCCATGTAGTCTTTCAAAACCCTAAGGTAGCATTGAGTAATATCCAGTACACAGGCTGTGGAGTCAAACAAAATGGGTTTAAAGTCTGTCCTCCAACTTACAATATGAGCTTAGGGAAATCACTTACTGCCTTTAGCCTTAGTGTCCTCATTTATGATATAGGGTGATAATATTTATTTCAAAGGGTTATTGTGGAATTTAAATAAGATTTCATATAGATAGTACTTAGCATAGTTAGTATATTAGTTTCCAATTCTTTCCCCCAAGAATACATTTTGGGTTTTCCATACATAACCTCTATAATACGGCCTAGAATCCCAGAATCTCAAAAATTATGCATACTCTCCTTCAACACTCATTTCTTCCCCCCAAGATGCTTCTTGGTATAGCCAACTCAGTCCCTGAGGTCTACAGAGGAAATGATTTGCCTAAAGACACAAAGCTAGTTAGTAGCAAAATCAGGACTATGTATAGCATACAGAATATACTATGAATTGATATGGCATGGAAGATGTGAGTTTAAGTCAGTGCTAATCACTTATTGTGACTTTATACAAGTTACTTTACCCCAGTTTTCTCATATGGAAATGGAGATAGTAACAACCCCCTACATAAAAGCAAGTTAATAACATGTATAAAGTGATTAAAACAGTGCTTTATTACTGCTGTTAGGACCACAGACTATCTGAAACACAGAGACTAGAGCACAGGTGGGTGCAGTGCAAAGTCCTGTGGGTTTCAGGCTTCATAACAAGACCAAACATTTATTGGGCATGTGCCAGGCATGCTTCTAAGCACTTTGCATGTATTGACTCATTTAATCCTTGCATTCCTGATGAGAAAACTAAGGCACTGAGAGATTAAGTTATTTGCCCAAAATCACAGAGGTATTCCAAGACAGAATTCCAACCCAGACCATGTGGCCCTAGAGATCATGCTCTTACACTACTACAGTGACAGAAAGAGGTTGGGGAGTGGGTGCCATAGAAATATACACGTAAGAACTGAATGAGATCATAAAGGTTATAGGGTAACCTCTCACTCAATCCAGGATTGTCCTGAAACCTTTCACATGGGCAGAATTCCAGAGGTGGGGCAAAGGAGAGCCTCACAAAATGGCAAGAGGGTTTAACAAATTCAGAAGGTGGCAGAGAAGGTGTTCCAGAAACCTAAGTTAGGGAACTTAAAGGTGGGAATGGGTAGACTGAAGAAAGTGGGTATTGTGCAGTTCTCTCCTGCTTTAAGAAGCCAGGCTGGAAAAAGGGTTCAGGTTGAGCAGAAAGGAGCTAATGCAACTAAAACCATCAGGTCAGAGTCACAGATAGGGCAGCAACTATTCATCTACGTTCTACTAGACATGAGACAGCAGGCAAAGTCCTCAGAAAAACCCTCAGGAGACATAAGGGGAAAAGGGCACATGAATCAGGAAACAGGATAACGACAGAGATCTGAGACATTCTCTTCTTTCACTATTTTAAGTAGTTAGAAGTTACTCAGTAAACATGCCATCTCACCACTAACTACAAGTAACTGGTACCCTACGTCCAAGATAACACAGCAGGTGTCCAACAAGAGGGTGGAGCACATAAAGGAGAAATCCAACTGATGGATTATAAACTCCAGAGACACAGCTGGCATTGGAGAATCTTGTCCAAGGCAGAAAGATACCTCCTGGACTGGGCTACTTGGTCAAGGACAGGGGCTGGCCAAAGCACTACACCTTGAGTAGGGATGGGGTCTGGACTAGAGATGATGCTGAAATAAGAATGGAATAGGAACTAAGGCAAAAGCAAACTATGGCACATGAAAGGGAGTAGGGAGATCTTTGGACTAGGGGACTTTGCCTCAGTAGATGCATTACGGGGTGGAGCAGGTAAGCTGGAGCACAACACTGGAGGCCAACACAGCCATCCCCTACTCAATTCTGCTTCAGCACTGAAAGGTGTAGAAATGGGCCAGATGTGAACCTGAATATGGGAAGATTAGTTCATCCAGTTTAGATCTGGGAAAGGAAAGGATGGGGATAACAACAAAACACCAGCCTAAAAAAGGTTCCCATCCCCAAGATGACTTAATACCTAAATCAGGACTAGGGTA
>NW_004443952.1:27837930-27840544 GCF_000243295.1 Trichechus manatus latirostris
TACACAACTACATATGTAGTCTTCTTGGAGTCCCAACAGCTGATAGGTAGCAGAACTCAGACTCAAACCTATGACTGTTTCCAAATGCCATGCTGTAAACTGCTGCCCTGTTTTTCAGAAAGAGTGGGTCCTGAAATCAATTTAGTGGGCTGTGATAAACATTATTTTAAACAAAACAGAGAATATGCTACATTGCAGATAGTAAGGGGAACCATTGCTTCCTGAAACTTTTGGGTCACTTTTATGTTTATGTATGTGTACATTAAGGTTGTGATGCAAAATGTTTATTTTTGGTCAATGTCCAAAAATTTTGGAAAACACTGATCTAAGGTACAGCCAGAAGAAAATGGAAATGGATGTTATATTAACAACCAAAGGAGAGTGTCTTTACACTCGGAGGGAACTCGGGGCGAGGAAGTGAAGGAACAGTTATGGAACAGGGACAGCACAAGGCGGAAAAGCCTTCCGAGAAATATATTTATTTACTCCCAATTGACAGATAGGGAAACCGAGTATTGGTCACACGATGAGTTCGTGGCAGGCTGCGATTGGAAACCATGGGTCTTAGGCTGCCAACCCTGTCACTAACCAGAACGGCAAGAACACACCCTACCTAAGCACAGCGTGCACACTAGCTATGCGCTTGAAGTCCGCCACTCGGCAAGAGCGGTGACCCGGCCTACGTCAGCCCGTCGGGAGCCAGTTCGGCCGCTGCCCCATGACGGCCAAGAAGAGCCTCGTTTGAGGGCAAGACGCCCACACGGACTCGCTGGGCGCAGGACAAACCCGCTCTCCTCGGGACCTGCTCCCCAGCTTCACAACTCAATCAAGGCTGGTCCGGGTGTCGGTACTCACAACGCGCGTGCTTTGGCCCTTCAGAGCCACTATTCCCAACCCTAGCACAAGCTACTCTCGCGACATTAATGGCTGGAGCCCTTGGACTTCGTCACTGACCCGGTTTCCGCTCCCCGAGTGGAGGCCCAGTCCCGCCCGGGCAGGGAGAGTACCTGAGACAGGAGGTGCCTCCGCCATCCCGTGCCGCAGCACCTAAAGAAAGCTCTGTAGCCAAGCGAGCGCTGTCACCCGGTCACGTGTCTCAGACTTCCGGCGCCGCGAGAATATTAGCACTTGCGCGCGGGGTAGACGAACACAGAGGTTGCACCGCGAGGAATCAACTGGGCGGTGCAGCCGTGACGTCAGGTAGATGCGCCAAGTTCCAGGCTGAAGATGGTGGCGAGAGTACGACAGCAAGGTGATTTGTGATAATGGTGACTTGCGTAGTCATTGTTTGTTTTATGAGATTCACTGCATTATTTTGTCCATACCCTCTGCCCCCCACGCCAACCAACTTCAGCTAGTCTTCAACTTCTGGAGTCAACTCAGATACCACCTTCTGCTTTCCTAGAAGTGGTATGATCCAATTTACCATTGAAGATTTCTCCTGCTTCCACGGGAAGAATGAAATGGTGGGTGGGGAATGAAAGCAAGAGTAGAAATTGGTACACCAGTTACATTTTTTTGTATTAGGTTAATAAAGAAGATCCTGGTGTCCCTGGACTAGGCAAATGTGATGGAGAGAAAAGGACAGGTCTCAGGTATAGTCGAGATGTAACCATTATCCAGGTTTCAAACTTTTGCGAAACCAATATGTGTGATGTGATATCTCATTGTTTTGCTTTTCTCTCTTGAACATTTATTCATATTTTTAAACTTTATTCTGTTGTTGAGAATAAACACAGCAAAACATACACCAATTCTACAGTTTCTACACGTAAAATTCAGTGACGTTGATTACGTTCTTCAAATTGTGCAACCATTCTCACCCTTTTTCTGAATCGTTCCTCGCCCATTAGCATAAACTCTCTGCTCCCCCCACCCAGGTTCCTATCTAATCTTTCAAGTTGCTGTTGTCAGTTTGATCCTCTTTAAATTGTTCTTAAAAAAGCATAATGCTCAAGGCAGACATTCTTTACTAGTTAAGCTAAACTATTGTTTGGTTTTAAGAAGACTTCAGAGGGTGTTTTTGGTTTAAGGTTTAAAGAGTATCTTAGTCAGGGCAATCTAGTTTCAGGAGTTCATCCAGCCTCCATGGCTCCAGAAAGTCTGGAGTCCATAAGAATTTGTATTCTATTCTGTATTTTCCCTCTTTTGATCAGGATTCTTCTATAGAATCCTTTGATCAAAATGTTCATTAATGGTAGCCAGGCATCATCCAGTTCTTCTGGTCTCATGGCAAAGGAGGCAGTTGTTCATGGAGGCAATTAACCATACATTCCATTTCCTTCTCCTATTCCTAGCTCTAAGGAGCCCTGGTGGTGCAGTGATTAAGGCGACAGACTGTTGACTGAAAGGTTGGCAGTTCAAAACCACCAGTGGCTCTGTGAGAGAAAGATGTGGCAGTCTGCTTCTGTAGAGGTTTATAGTCGAGGAAGCCCTTTGGGGTCGCTATGAGTCAGAATTGACTCAATGGCAGTGGATTTGGTTTTGGGATTCCTGACTCTCTGTCTGTTGTTCCAGGCGAATAGAGACCAATTGTGCCTTGGATAGCCACTTGCAAGCTTTTAAGACCCCAGGAAATACGCAGGTAACTAGGAGGTAGAACAGAAGCACTAAA
>NW_004443952.1:27840700-27850552 GCF_000243295.1 Trichechus manatus latirostris
CTTCTGTCTTTTATATCTCAAGACATTGCCTCAGGACACAATCCAATCTTGTAGATTGAGTCCTGCCTTACTAACACAACTGCCTCCCATCCTCCCTCATTAACATCATAGAGGCAGGATTTACAACATATAGGAAAATCACACAATACCAGGAATCATGGCCCAGCCAAATTGACACAGACATTTTTTAGGGGACATAATTCAATCCATGACACCAGCTAACTGGGGTGTCCCGTGAAACTATGACCCTAAACCTCCAAACCAAGGAACCAAATCCTGTGACGTGTTTTCTTGTACACAAGCAGCCTCAGCAGCTTTTATTTTTTGTCATTGTTGTAAGTCTATCTATCACACAACTTTAGCCAATTCAGGTATTTACAGGTATACAACTTACTGAAAGCACTTAATAATCAGCTGTGCAATGTGATTTTTCTATCACCCTAAACCGAAACTCAGTACTCAGTAAGAAATAACCACCCCTCTCCTCTCCTCTGCCCCGGTAACCACTAACAAACTTTGGCCTCTATACATTTGCCTTTTCTTTTCTTCTTTTTTTAATGTGAGTGAAGTCATACAGTATTTGTCCTTTTGTGGTTGATTTCACTCAGCATAATGACTTCAAGCTCCACCCATATTGTAGCATGTATCAAGACTTCATTTCTCCTACTGGCTGAGATAGTGTGTTTTATTGTATGTATGTACCACATTTTATTTATCCATTCATCGGTTGAAGGGCATTTAGGTTGTTTCCACCTTCTGGCTGTTGTGAATAGTGCTACAGTGCTATAATGAACATTGGTATACAAGTCTCTATTTGAGTCTCTGCTTTCAAGTCTTTTGCGTATATGCCTAGGAGTGGAATTGCTGGGTCATATATTTTTATTTTTTAATGGGGTGTACTTGAATTTGTTGAGTCCCTGGTTGGTGCAAACAGTTAACACACTTGGCAACTAACTGAAAAGTTGAAGGCTGGAGTCCACCCAGAGGTACCTTGGAAGAAATCAGCCACTGAAAACCCCACGGAGTATAGTTCTACTCTGACACACATGGGGTCGCCGAGTCAGAATCTACTCGACCCCAACTGATTAACATAGCTGTAGTCTTCAGATAAACGTAAAGATCCAGCTTTGAGTTCTGAATTCACAGTATATTCCATGTGATAAAGGCTTAGTTCAAAGTCACATACAAGAAACCTATCAACCTGGTGTGCCCACAAAACATCAGGTTTGGTACCATTCATGTTTACTGATGAACTCGAAAAGTCCAGTTTCATTCACTGAAAATCTTAACAAATGCTCAATTCCCATCAAAGTAAAGGAAAGCCATGTTGATTCTGTGTTCATCAGAACATCATTTAACAGCACTGAAGTGGCAGCAGGGCTGGCCACGGGAGCCTGGGTGCAGGCAAGATGGTGGCTGTGGTGGCACCACCAGTGACCTGGGCCACCTGGCCTGGGTCCACAACCCCTCATTGCACCTCAGGGACCCACAGACCATGCTTCCTTATTCATTCTTAATGGTTTTTTTTGGTTTCCTAAATTGCTTATTCATATCCACTGCCCATTTTTCTGTTGGGGTTACTATATTTTTCTTGATCTGCAAGTGTCTTGTACATTCTAGATATCAGTTGTCAGTTTTAGACATTTCAGTTGCCTTCTTCCATTATGTCTATTAACTTTGTCCTTGATGTTGAACATAAATTCTTAATTGTGACTGATCATTTCATCAAACAAAACTTACTGTCACCTTTAGAAATTACCAGGTATATGGGTCTGAATCCAATCAAGAGAGAGAAACTATACAGTATTCTGAACAGGAAAACTTTACTTAAACAACTATTAACTATAACGAGAGATTGACTAGTAAGAAGTAAAGGGAACTTTAAATAATACCAAATTATCAAGTTTAAGGAGCAGCCACTACCTCTAGGGCTGAGAGAGCATCCAAGGAAGAGCCACCAGAGCTGAAGATGCAGACCTTGTTGGACAAGGTTTGGCTGTGGCTCACTGGATTGCAGAGGAGTCACTGTGGTCTCATGGTAGAACTTACCAAAGATCCACCCTCTATGGTGCTGGGAAAGGCCATTCACCATTCATGGGGAAGTGTTTCACCAGAGGCTCTCTGCTACAAAACCACCTGAGGGGATCAGAGGGAGTCTCTGACTGCTGGCTGCCATAAACTGCAGAAGCTGGGCACTGAAGAAGCCACGTGTGCTGCAGGAGCCAGGCATTTGAGGAGCTGCACAGCTGCAGAGGCCTGTTATGGTAGTGAGTAGACCCACTGCCTGGATTGTTCTTTACTCTTTACAATATACCACAATACTACTGGTTAAATCTGGTTTCTGTAGTGGAGTTTTTAGGCTGAAGTGATATTATTAAAATTGTATCCTTTTGAAAAATATTTATTAAGTATAAATAAATGTCCTATACATTAAATATCAAGAAATATTCATTATTGGTTACAAGTCAGGCTGTAATACTAAAGGAACCACAGAATCAAAATACCCACTCATGAAGTAGTGAGAATTCCATTCCAACATTGGACACAGTAATGACTTGCTCACAAGACACAACAAAACCCATCAAAAAAAGGCGATCATTTTAACCAACACACAACGCTACAATAGATAATGGTTTTGAATCATAATATAAACAGTCCCAATAATCTCGTTTTATCATTACATCCGGTCATTTTGAGGTTGTGGAGTTACATTTTCATAGAATTTAAAGATTCCCATTTCCTTCATTTTATTTCAAATTATTAATGAATAAAAACAAGTCTTACATAGCCATGATATTTTTAAGTTAGTCTTTCATAAGAGGAAAGGAATCAGAATTTAGTACAAAGAAAGCATCCCCCGGCAATGAGTCTCTTAACAGAAAAAAAAAAAAGAGCAATGTAATTAACTTTTCCTTCAAAGAAAGGAAAGAAACCTAAATCTGTTATGGTAAATTTGGAAAGATATTTCCCAGTTCCCAGAATACATGTTCATTTTACATGACGTACTTGAATGACGGAAGTCTACGAAGCAGGGATCTGTGGCAAACCAAATTCATCCACCAACACTCCATCCTGTGAAAGAGAAGCAGTGCTTAGTGTCACTATTTTTCAACTGATATAAAATGATTACAAACATTTAGTAGTAAAAAAAAATTTCCAAGTATTTATCAACCAAAACTAAAATCCCACTCAGAAGATGAAAGATTTTTTATGATAGGTAAAGGGGGAAGTGATGAACCAGGAAAAGAACTGAAAGGATCAAAAGGGTGATCCTTGGCAGAGTAAAGGAAGAGCGAAGCAGGTGAAAGAGGGAGAAAAAGAAACACGAGTAAACCTAGAAAGGGAGGCTGGGAGCGGTGGCATCACTAGGGCTGGTGTTACCCAGTGTGGTAACTCACGATGTCACCCCTCTCATGCTAATTACTACAATAGTATAGCTAAAACACCAAAAAATCTGACAAAATCAGAGACTATAAAAACACCAGCAGCAACAAGAGCAACAGCACATACTTGTACTGCATGCAGACAAAACCACGTGATTCGAAGCATCACTGTAACTGGGTAATAATGACGGCTCTGACTGGAGCATATTACAAGTTTCAAAAAGTAAATTAGAGTTTTGGCCTTGTAGGTATATTGGTTTTCTGCAGAAACACTCCACAAAAATTTTATAGACAGTCATTTCAGTGTCATTTCCTCTGACAGTGTTACCTAGTGCGTTCCACACCCTGCTAGTGACGCCACTGGCTGGGAGGGTCAAGGACGAAAGTCTGAGGAGTTAGTCCTTGCCTCCAGATTTGCATTTTCATTCTGATCCCTAAACTGAACCAATGCCTTTTGTAGCCTCTCAAATCCTTGAAGAAGCAATGCCTGCGGACAGGCGCTCACTTCTGTATCATCCTTTACTACAAAATCATAGACAGTGATAGTACTATCAATTAAGAAAACACATCTCAATGGTACATTTAACTCAAGAAGCTTGTGACCTTCTAAAAGTAGAAATAACATAGATGCTTCAGGGACTTGTTACTAGGGATTTGAAAAACTGGACTTGCTAGTGTTAACCAAAATTTTCAGATGTACTGAGAAAAACCAACTTAGACACTTGGAACCTTAAAATGGGCAGAGAAGTTGGGGTGGGAGGACAGAAGAGAAAGGTGAGACTATTCCAGGCTTAAGGAAGAAGGGAGGGTATAGTAAGGCAAGAACCCACACTCACAGAAATTAGCTGTAAGGTACTTGAGAAATTACCTGCTTCACACCTTTTGCCCCCACATTTGACAGATGGGAAAAACGAACGAGGTTCAGAGATAAAACATGAATTTCTAATTTGCTGAAAGTCATACAGTGAATAAAGGCAGAGCACGACTGGCTCCCATGCAAGGATTCTTTGGACTACACTGTGCACACTCAATGTGCATGTTGGGAGACAGGGCAAACACCAGGGTGATAAATGTCCCGTGGTAAAAGCAAACAAATAATACATTACACCAGGAACTAAGATGGAGTGAACAGGAGCTCATCAGCAATAAAATAATAATGACAACAGTGCAGATCTGGTCAGGGCTTTAAGTTTGCAAAACCCTTTCACATACAAGATCTAATTTGATCTATACAACAATTGTGTGAAATAATTATAATCATCTGCATTTTACAGAAAAGCTCAACGAAGCTAAGTGATATGCCCAACATCTCATAGCTAGTTACTGGCAGGTCTGAGACTTATACTCCGGTTCCTGATTCTATTACCTTGTTGAATCAGAATCTTTCTACATTAAGTTTTATACTTAAATTGTTAATTCCAAGTTTAAAAAAAAATCCACCCTATAGTTTAACTAGCGTGTCTGGGCAGTGCAACTTTCTTTTACACTGCCACCTGGTTCATGCATGTGCTGCTGACGCTTTCTTAGAAAATGGTTAAAATATATATATAAATATACATATATAAATGGTACTCAGTGCAAACTCACAAGGGTGATTTTGTATATTATACAAATCATCAGTGACACTACACCACGTGTTTGTAATCCAATACAGGAAAAACTGGGCTTTCAAAGGGTTCCCAAAAAAATGACTGAGACTGTCTTTCCTAACTCAAGGCTACCTTTTAGGTCCCCAGACTGGTGGTCAGACATAAAACCTTTATAACTTTGCAGAGGAAGTATATACAGAAAAAGCTCTCACCTTATTCTTTGTGTCAGTGGGCACACCTTCAGGAATTGCAGGTGCAGATGCTGCTTCATCCAAATATGAGCTGTCTTCATCAGCCAGAAGCTCATCACCCAGTGCATCCAGTTCTGAGATTGAAATAGTCAACATTTCAAAATAAACGTAAGCCAAGAAATTGGCAGCTCATGTTAAGAAAGTTAGACATATTATTTGTAGTAAGATGAAAATTTAAATACAAAAAGAAAGGAATTATTAATTTCTATTTTCAAAATAAAGATGAACATTACATGAAAATTTCAAAGGAACTAATATGGTAAAATCTTTGAAAAATAAAGATCAAGATAAACAAACCAACCAACCCCTACAGGTTTCTAAGGCCCTAGTCTTCATGAGAAGCATCTAGGGTTATTAGTTGGGCAATTCAAACTCAAACACTTTGACCCAAACAAACGTAAGAAATTCTCTCTCGATTTTGATGAACTTGACAGAGGGAAGTGAAAGTATGCATGAGATCGTTGTATACCGAGTGGCCACTGCCACTCGAATCTAAAAATAAGTTTATGTTTAAGTGAGTGGGAAGTGGCCAGGAGGAATGACAATAGCAGGTAGAGACTCATCAGGGGAAACTAAAAAAGGGAAATAAAAAAATAAAGAAAGGAATGGGGGAAAAAATTCTAGGAGAGAGAAAAAAGCTGTAACATGACAGAAATCATGTGCCAGAAAATCCAGTGTTACTCATGCTACAAACTGACAGCCATCCTGACCCCTCCCTCTTCTTCTACATCCAATCATTAAGTCTTACCCATTCAACCTCCCAACAGTTCTTGAATCTGCCCACTTCTGTTTCTGCTACCACCACGCTAGTCTCAGCCACCATCACCTCCTACATAAAGACAGTAACTTCTAGACTCCTGTTCCTGAGGCCACTTAACCTCCTCCAATTTTCATCCTAACACCTACTCATCCTTCAGGCCTCAGGCTAAATGTACTTTCCCCAAGAAAACAGCCCATGCCTTCCCCTCATCCCCAACTATGTTAGACACCCCTGCTTTGTGCTCCCATGGTACCTCATACTTGTCCTCCCCAATACTTTTTGTGCTTGTAATTCATAATGTACTTGAAACAAGCAGTTTATATTTCTCACCCCTGCTAGAGGAAAAGCTTCATGAATGCAGGGATCATGTTTGTTTTCTTCAGTGCTGAATCTCCAGCACCTAGCACAATGGCTGGTATATAGTAGATGCACACTAAGTATTTGCCAATGATTGTTTCTTGATCTGCTTCTGTTGTGAGGGAGAAGACTCCAGGTAGGAAAATAGGGAAAACAAAATCAAAAGGAAACAGCAGGGAAAGGCAGTGTTGAAGGCAGTATAGATACAAAGCACTAGGGGCCTTGCCGAAACCTTCCGTCAGAGTTTGTCCATCCCACAGTTGCTGGTGGAGAATGCATACCTGATGTGGTTGCCTCACAATCTCTTTGCCCAAAGACTATACCACAAACTAACTCTCAGGGAACATTGATAGAAATTTTCATTAGCATTTGGGAAAAAGGCCCAGACAGTTGCAATTTTCAGGCTCTAAAGCTAGGTATATATTGCTTTTCCTGTAACATACCTGCTTCTAGGTCATCTTCATCTAACTCTGGGGTGCCATAACTACGACTCAGTGCTTCTTGGATTTCATTTGCGTCTTCCATCATATCCTCCAGCTGGTCTTGTAGATCCTATAGAAATACATGTAGCAGAGTTTTTATTGATTTCTTACCATTTACCTCTGACTACCCCCCCCCCTTACTTTCTCCTCAGAATCTTAGTAATGAGCAACTTTTAAAAAGATAAGGTATATTAAATGCCTGGCACATAACAGGGATCATTAATAGCCATACCTTATTAGGTTATTGTAAGGTTTTATTTTAATAATATATGTAAAACACTAAGCACTTAATACCATACATATTAGTTGTTCTTGTTATTATTACTTCTATTGTACTAAGAATGTCCAGGACAACAATATGCTCTTACTATACTGAAATCCCACACAGAGGGGGACAGACTAGTGTTGCTAACACAGAAAGTCCAAATCAGCACCTTTGTCCTTTGGAATTTCTAGAGTAACATAAAAGATCTGAAAGCTTGTTCTTGGCCCCCAGATCACAGTACTATACTTATTTTTCAATACAAAAGGGAAAACGGTAGAAAGATGAACAAAAACAGTTTTTTAAAAGAAAAAGCTTTGCTCTTCTGCATTTCCAAGTGTGAATCTACCACAATGTGCACATATAACATTCTGCTATCCAGAGAAGCACTGGCTGAAATAATAATTAAAAGAGAGTGAAAATAGAATAGAGTAAGCTAATCAAGTCAAGCTTATACTATATTATTATATATCAAGACATAGCTTTCAAAATCACCCGTAAATAGGATTCTTAGCAACAGACTCTAAGACAGACACAGAAAAAAATCATACACACAAGGAGTTGGTTCAATATTGGATAAACAAACAAAAGCAATGAAAACAAATACAAGGACTAAACTAAAAACAACACTGATGTGCAGAAACTAAAAAATAGAATAGAAAACAGACACACACACATAAAAAGGCAAAATAAAAAATGAGAGCTGTAAAACAATGAAAATAGTTTACAAGTATTTTAGGAAAATAAATCTAACAAATGAAATTCAAGATACAGAGCCCAACCAAAAGATGAAACACAAGACAGTCACACATACACACCAAGAGTTGGAAAGGGGCTCTCCACCTGTCATGCTGGCAAAAACTATTAGGGGACAGAAAAGGATAATTAGGCAGGGAGACAGACAGCCAACCACAAGTGAACGATGGAGAAACATACAAAAAAAAGACAAAAGTTTCTATTTTACTCATATTAAATAGCTCTAATGAAAACACAGAGTACCGTAAGCAGAAAATAAAACTGCATTTCATTACATTTTATTACCAAATGGTATTGTACAAATAAGACAAGCATACACAGACATTATTCTCAGCGAATCTCCTGGAAGATATTACTGAACTTAACTCCACGTAAGCAGAGACTGGTGGAGGATTAGGAAAATGGCCAAGGGCAGTCTAAGGAGGGGTACTCGAAAAAAGGCAGAGTGAAATGGCAAACGCCTTCTCTCCTACTGATGACCAGCACTGCCCGAGATACCTGGCAGAAAAATGCCCAGGCCATGGTAAGTGCTCACCCAACAAACACTGCTTGAATTGGGCGGTACTAATCGATCTCCTTTAATAGCCTCTGGTTCATTCATTCACCAACAAATCCTCTCTGAGACAGTTCTAGGCACTGGCAATACAACAATGAACAACACTGAGTACCTGCCTTCATGGAAAGAGACATTCTAGTCAGGGGGATGGAGGTAAAGAGCACTATCATATATGCAGAAAGGAAGCCTCTTTCCACTGGCCTGGCACCGCTCACTTCCTCTGCTATCATTGTCATCTGGTTGCTCATCACACAGAGATGAAAGCAGTCAAGCTCTTAGGGTTGACCGCCCCAACCAAAATCTGATCCCAACAAGAAATGCTAACATTAAAGATCCAGTGACACTATTATTAAAAATAACCGACTCTACGCCAGAAACTATGTTAAGCACTTTATGTACATACCTCCATTTAACAACTCACGACGGTAATGGGAGATAAGCAGTAACGTCACTATTTCATAATTGAGGAAACAGACTAAAAACGATATAAGTGAGTTAAAAGTAACGGCAAACATTTATTAGGTGCTTATTATGTGCTAGGCTTTGTGCACTTAGACACATTAGCTCATTTATTCCATCCTCCTAATAACTGAATGTGGTGCTATGATCCTTGCTTATAAGGAAACTGAGACCTTTGGCACCCTTTCCCAAAGTTACTCTATTAGTATATGGCAGGCCGGAGAGTCAATCCTTTATCTGTGCTCTTCTCATCACGCACACATTCATTTGGATTCTTTCAGAAACTAGTATACATCTCACCTCAATCTGGTCGATTTTCACTTGCTTGTATGCTTTCTTCATTTCTTTTACTCCCAGTTTCATAGCATCAACCTAGAAAAAAGATAAATGAAAACAGTGTCTTAAAAAGCTATGTTGGGTATACCGTCTTCTAAAAACCATAGGAAAAGAGCACAAGAATAAAAAATTTTTTAAAAACTCATAGGAAAAGGTCCTTTGGGAGTACCGTGGTCTTGGTGTCCTTCAACGACTGGATGGTGTAATTGGCTTGTTCCATGTTAAATGACTGTTGGGAGAGATTGTCCCGCTGCTGCTCATACCTTTTTGGAGTCAATTGAGAATGATAAATGTGAGCCAGAGAGAAATCCTCAGGGAGAAAGTATCTCTAACACTAAATAAGCGAATTTTCTCTAAAGAAAAAAACTTAAAAAAAAGAAAAAAAATACCCAATGATATCATAATTATGGGGCAAATGCTAGACTCATACACTATTTAAACCACAAAACAAAAGCAAGCAGTCATATTCAGAAAAATTGGCAAAAATCCATAATTTAATCACCCTAACAGAAGTATGATTTTGTGTGTTCCCCTCCTGTCTTTTTCCTTTGCGTATGTTTTAGCTGCAACACTATTTTCCACTTAACATTACAGCATTTGCTTTTTACTATGTTGCAACATAGTCTTACTATAAATATAACTTTGTAATATTTAGATGATT
>NW_004443952.1:27851605-27853361 GCF_000243295.1 Trichechus manatus latirostris
TACACTGAACTACTTTCCCTTTTCCTAATGAATATCATCTCCACTCCCTGCCCCAACAGTGCCCTTTCTGTTTTTTGAGTCACCTTAGGGAGATTGCCCACTTGGACATCAACGTATAAACTCAAACTCAATATGCTCAAACTCGTCAACCTGCTCTCACTTTGGAAATTAACAACAATGGCCCCACCAATCTCTCACATCTCCAAATTGAGAACCTTTACATCATTACCTTTCCTCTCTCTGTTGTCTCCCATGCACAGCCATCCCATTAATGATTTTCAGAACTCACTTTCAAATTGATCTTTTCACCTCATTCTCATGACTACCATCATGGTTTGAGCTTGAGCTTTCATTGCATGTCTCGAAACAGCCTCGTCACTTCCCTTTCTATACTGTTCCATACATCATTGTATTCATCTCCTCCAAAGAGGAAGGAAAAGCAGATATTACTTTCAGATGATGATAATACCTACATTTACTGAGTATTATGTGCTAAACATGGTGCTATGCAGCTCACATGAATTACCTTGTTCAAACCTCACCCTATGAAGTAGACACCATCTTCATTTTCCAGATGGTATACTGAGGCTCAGTGAGGTTAAATAACTTGCCCCAGGTCACATGGCTAATAAGTTATGCAGCTGGGAAAAAAACAAGGTAGTTCTTTATCCACAGTCCATGCCCTTAAATACAGTACTCTATTTTCCTACCTAACAGAAGAGGAAAATAGCAGGCAGGTGATTTTATCAAGGTCACAGTTCATAGGTAGTAATGGTGCTAGTATTAGAACACTGGTCTCCAGATGCTTAGTTCAGTGCTTTTTCCTAGCATGCCACAGCACCTCCATAACCAGTCCATTGTACTTACCTGACCTGGCCAGCCAGACAACTCACTGCTCTGAGCACTCCTCTTCTCCAGATTACCATCTCCTCAGTAAAAGATGCTAATTCCCATATACATGCTTCTGGATATGTGATCAGAATCTTCTCTTCTACCAGGTCAAATCCCAGTCTCCCTCCCATATCTGGCTCCTTAAGGGTACATTCCTTACATATGTTTTCTCCTTATCAGACTGTGGGCATCTCTTCTGTATCCCTCACCAGCCCCTACCACCAGGCCCTATTTCTATAGGGTGCTCAAGTTAGGCTGTCACAGCACCTTCTGAAGTAGCCACCACCTGCCTTACCTTTGCAGGACCCTCTCTCATCTTCTTGATCTGATCCTTATACTTCACTAGTTCAGCATCCAGTCGAGAAATCTTTTTGTCAATGGATTCCGCCCTGCTATCCACCTTGTGGGGGGGAGAAAATCAAAGGCAGTGGTAGTTATTGCAATACACCTACATGGGAAGGGGCAGAGAGAAGAGGAAAGACTATGGAAGAAGAAAAACAAAAATAAACACATGGTAAAGAGTGGAAAACAGCGATTCCCAAAAGGGGGAGGAGATTCTCAACCAGAAAACACCTGGAGGCTTTTACAAACTATACGTCATTACTGCCATTACCAGATTCTGATATACTAGGATGTGTTGGCCCAGAAAAATGATTTGAGAATCATTAGGCTGAATTGCGATTTCCCTGGAATTGGAGGCTAGTCATGATAAGGGCTCAACCAGATGGGGTGTGAAACAGGCTAATGTCCAATGGATCCCTGCTAGGGCTGTAGATCTAATGCCATTTTCTAGGTAGGGGATGGGTAGTTTAAAGTGAGGGGCCAGGGTTCTGAATTTTGTTAATGAGGTCCAGGTAATATGGAC
>NW_004443952.1:27854106-27861224 GCF_000243295.1 Trichechus manatus latirostris
GAGTCGGCGGTGGGAGGGGCCTTGGGAACATGGGTGGGGCGGGGCTTCAGTTGAGCAAGGTGGGGCCTCGGTTTGAATGGGTGGGGCCTGAAGGAGGCTTTAGCGGAATAGGGCGGGGCAGGAGGGGGGACTGCCCCGGGGGCGAGGCCAGCAGGCCGGGGCGGGGTCGGGAATCCGCCGGGCTGGGTTGGGAGACGCTGGTATCATCTCCGGCGGCTGGGCGGTCAGCAAGCGCTGGCCTGGCGGAACGCGGCGGCGCGCGGAGACCGCGAGGCCACGGGGAGCGGCCGGGTCACCGGACGCGCGCCCTTCGGCCGGGCGGGGAGCCGCACCAGGCCGAAACCCCGGCACACCACAAGCCGCCCCGGTCTCAGCGTCCGTCCGTCCCGAGCAAGGCCAGCGGACATGACCGATCCACCAGGGGCCCCGCCGCCGGCGCTCGCAGGCCGCGGATGAAGAAGAAAATACAGTTCCGCGTTGCCCGGAGCGAGGAGATGGCCCAGAGGGAGGAGGTGGCCCGGACCGAGGAGATGGCCCAGAGCGAGGAGATGGCCCGGAGCGAGGAGATGACCCGGAGTGAGGAAGTGGCCCAGAGCGAGGAAATGGCGGCGACCGGGCTCAACGTGACCGTCTCCCACAGTGAGCACCGGGTGGGCGCCGGACCGGGCTCTGAGGGGCCGGCCCGGTTTGTGGGTTTGGTCCTGCAGAAGCGTATGTGCTTGTTTTTGTCCTGGTGTCCGGAAGCGTGTGTCCTTGTGTTTGTCCTGGCATCCGAAGTGTAGGTTCTTGGCTGTGGCCATGTGGCCGGCTTTTGTCTGTGTCTTGTGTCTGAACTTCTTTCCATGTGGCCAGTGTATGTATTCTGTCTCTGGCCACATGTCTGATCCTCTGTGTTTCAAGTGTGTCCATGCTGCACGTCGTGGACCTAGTTGTGTGTGTTGGTGTGTGCCTGCACAGCCATTGTGGGTGTGTATGTCAGTCTTGTATTTGGCCATCTTGTGTATCATTGCTGTGTGTCTGGACACCTATATGTGCAATGGGTGTGGACATCGTGCCTGGCGGGGTGTTCATTATTTAGTGAGTGCTGCCTTTGTGCCAGAAGCTAGCTGCATGTCCGAAGTGTGTTGTGGGGCCCGTGGGCCCGAGCATACACTCTGGGCACTCTTTGGATACTCTTGGAGTTGACACAGAACCCTAGGGCCTCAGAATCTAGAGACTGGGTCTCTAGATTCTGCAGTTTTGAATGACCTTGGGGTGTCTCCTTTCTTCTCTGTGAGGTAGAGTTGGTAACTCACGCTGGCCCCCCCCCGTGCACTGCACACAGGCTACTTCCGTACTGTCTACATTCCTGGAAAAGAGTTGGCACTTCTGTTCCGAGGAGAATTCTCTGTTGTTTGAGTTTATTCATTCATTTATTTACTGAGCACCAACCAAGTGCCAGGTGTGCCCCATGGGAGAGACTTGGAAGACAGTCCCTTGCCCATTACTGTGAGGGAGGTAAGACCAGTATAGTACAGGGTGCAAGGCAGTCAGGCTGAATGGCTTGTGATGAAAAGCATGGGCTTTGCGATCAGATAGACCTGAGGTCAAGTTCTGACTCCACCAGCTGTTGGTTGGGTCTCCACAGGTGGGTCCTTAAGTGGCCTGAAACAATGCTTATCTGTGAAATAGGGAATAGTAGTACCTACTTCATGGAGTTGTCCTGAGGATTAATAAGATAGTATGTACATGAAATGAGCCTATTATAGCCCCCTTTGCATTTGATAAGGAGCCCTGGTGTCCCATTGGTTAATCACTGGACTGCTACCAGGAAGATTGGTGGTTTGAACTCACCAGCTGCTCCGCAGGAGAAAGATATGGTAGTCTGCTTCCTTAAAGATTAACAACCTTGGAAACCCTATGGGGCGGTTCTATTCTGTCCTGTAGGGTTGCTATGAGTTGGAGTCGACTTGACAGCAATGATTTTTTTTTCAAATGCATTTGATAAATATTCAATGTTAGCCGTTAACATTGTTATTGTTAATTATAATAATAATAGTAAGTCCCTGAGTGGTATAAACGGTTAATATGCTCAGCTGCTACCCAAAAGGTTAGAGATTTAGTCCATCTAGAGGCACCTCAGAAAAAAAGCCTGGTGATCTTCTGAAAAATCAGCCACTGAAAACTGTGGAGCATGGTTCTACTCTGACACAAGATGTCGCCATGAATCGAACTGGTAAAATTATTATAAAGGAAACAAAAGTCCTTGAGCAGGTCACCAGAGGAAAACCAGGCAGATGGGGACAGTCTCTTTATAGTAGGTGGCATATGAGCTAAGACTGGGTAATAAATGTAATAAAGCATCAGCCTATATTGTTTTACATGGCCGAGTCATCTTCGCTGAATGCTTTTCTTTCTCCCCAGACAATGAGAAGCACAACCTTTATGTTACCCTGCAGCAGGGCACTAGTGAACCAGTTGTCCAAGACCTGGCCCAGCTTGTTGAAGAGGCCACAGGGGTTCCAGTGGCTTTTCAGAAACTCATATTTAAGGGTAGGTATTTCTCTTCCAACTTTGAGCCCTTATGACTAAAGGGCAGATTTAAAACCACTTAACCTCACCTAATGGCAACTCAGTTTTCATACTGGGACAGATTATTCTTATTTGTATATTTATTCATTCATTCTTCCAACAAATATTTATTGAGGACTTACTATGTACTAGACATTTTCAAACATTTGGACAGGTATTAGATTTGAAGTCACATGATGGTAGCAGAAATCTCACTATTTTTGGTGAAGCTCATGGGCAGTCTTTCCTGGCAAGATTACATCTGTTTCCCATTATATGATCACATGGCACCCTCTACCACTTCTGCATAGCATGTACTGAAATTACTGTTAAAGAATTGTTTTCTTAGTTTCTTAACATCTGCTTTCTCTGCTAGAATAACAGACTCCATGAGGGCAGAGATACTGCTATGTTTTCCAGTGCTTAGCACAGTGCTAATACAGACAAGGTGTTGAATGAACTTACCAGAGGTCTGGATGTGGCAAGCTCAGTGGATGATGCTGATTTCTGCTGAGACCTACCCCCCTACCCCTGTCCACCTTCCCACTCCCATGAGATCCCCTTAATCTGGTATCTGATGGAGGCAGATTAATCCCATTTGGTACCAGCCATTATAAGAATTTAGTGATAGGAAGCATTTTTTATACTTTACAGTGCAACTCCTTATCTTTTTAAAAATACTTTTATAAAGGCAATAGAAGGTCATGTTTCAAAATAGAGGAACGCACGAAGAAGAAAATGTTCCCCTAGATAAAACCTCTTAATAACATTTTAGTATATTTCTTTCCAGTCACATTTTATTTTATTTTTGTTTTCTTGACAAAATTGGGATCATATGGATTGTAGAGATTTTTGTTGTTTTGCTTTGTAATCCTTTATCCTTTGATGCCTTAGTGAGTCATACGTTCTTTCCTCTTATTAAGTATATCTTGTCCCCTGCCTTTTTTTTTTTTATTTATTTATGCCAATAATTTAACTTTATTGGCTAAAATATTTCTTACTGTGTTACAGGAACCAGCACTTTCTCAAGAGTGGCTTGTTCATCAGCAATTTTGCTTTTTCTTTGCCTCTTCCTGAAAATTGAGTTTCACAGGGTTCAATGTATTTCTCCACTGCAGTGTGCAAGGGTTAGTTAGCTCTGCAACATGGATTTCCTTCACTAATAGGTATTTAACATTTTGCAGGGGACAACTTTATTTATTTATTTTTATTATGATAAAAACATGGACACAACATTTGCCAATTCAACATTTTTCATGTGTGCAATTCAGTGACACCAATTACATTTTAAAAATATGGAATGCTTCACAAATTTGCGTGTTATCCTTGCTCATGGACAATGTTAATCTCTATTGTTCCAATTTAAGTATATGTGCTGCCGAAGCAAGCACTGGATTATAGAGTTTTTATAACATTTTTTCTTATAATAATTGGATCAACATTCACCACGGCATTGAAGTTACCTGAAAAAATGAATTTTAATGCCTACAAAGTATTTTATTGTGTGGATGTATCATAGTGTATGATAGTCCCCTATTCCTGAATATTTGGCGTATTTCCAATTTCTCATTATTATGAATAAGGTTGCACTAAATATTATTGTATAATAGTTATAGTGTAGGCACATGTCCAGTTTGTTTAGGATAACTATCTAGAAGTGAAGTTACTGGGTCAAGACAGCTTCTAAGAAAGTTATATCAATTTGTCATCTTTTCATTAGTGAACACATTTGTCTGTTTCTTCTACACTTGCTGAAATGTTTCAGTGATGATTGTGCAATTGTTACAACTCAGCATACCTTTCTTCCTCTTTCAGGAAAATCTCTGAAGGAAATGGAGCAGCCATTGTCAGCACTTGGAATACAAAATGGTTGCCGGGTCATGTTAATTGGGAAAAAGGTAAATTGCTTTTTCTACCAGAATTCCTCAGAATCAAATGACTGAGGTCTTTCATACGTGCTTCTGTTTAAAAGGCCAAATTGAGGGTGTGCTTTCTGCATTGGTGAAACTCCTCTAAACAAATGCATTTGTTCAGTGAGGTTACCAGTTTTTCCTTTTACCTACCAGCCCATGCTTCTGCTCCTGTTGGTTGGGGCTATCACTCTGTGAATTAGGAGTGGTAGTGCTGACCCTATAAAGTGCCTTTTGTCTTGGTGATAGAATCTCAGTCTGGTTAAAAAATGTTGCCCGAGACAGGGCTTACTCACTTGGAATGGGATTGGCAAAAGAGTATTTTGTGAAAATAAACCTATAGATTTTAAAAGTAAGTACCCTGTGCAAGTTTCAAGGAGCCCTGATGATGCAGTGGCGCAGTGGTTAAGAGCTATAACTGCTAACCAACCAAAAGGTCGGCAGTTCGAATCCACCAGCTGCTCCTTGGAGACGCTCTGGGGCAGTTCTACTCTGTCCTATAGGGTTGCTATGCGTCAGAATTGACTTGACAGCAGCGGGTTTGGTTTTTGTTTTTTGTTTCTGATGGTGCAGTGGTTAAAGCGCTCAGCTGCTGAAAGGTTGGCGGTTCAAACCCACCAGCCGCACTGCAGGAGAAACATGTGGCAGTCTGCTTCCATAAAGATTTACAGCCTTGGAAACCCTGTGGGACAGTTCTACTCTGTCCTGTAGGGTTGCTATGAGTCAGAATCGACTAGACAGCAATGAATTTTGGTTGAGGTGCAAGTTTTACGAGCCTTTCTCCCTTTAACTACCCTTTTTACTAATCTCCCACAAGGGGAAAACCCTCTTTGGCCAGGGAAGCTTCAGACTAAAGAACTAAAGGAGAAAAAGAGCCAACAGTTGAGTGAGGTCGGTTGGTGACAGCTGAAGGCAGTAGCTCCTGAGGTAATGAAAGAGGGGGCATTGTGACACAGTGGAATTGTTGGTCATATGAGGTCCCCTTATTTTGAGTGAGCTGGTTAGCTCTGAGTGGGGAGAGGGCAGAGATCAGCAAAGTGAGAGCAAAGAAAATGTAGTCCAGACTTGAAACTACCAGGGGACTGGGACTCCAGATTCGGCCATAAAAAGGAGTGAACCATTTGAGATAGTGTAATAAAGCATGAAACTTCTAGCCCTGGCTATCAATTATCTAGGTGAGAGAGGGGAAAATGTTCTAGATTTTTTGCTTAAAGGTCACAGAATGTGATGGACAATGAGCAGAACCCAGGGGTTGAGTTTGAAGAAAGCTATAAGTCCCCAGTTGGAGCTCTCCTGGGATGTGTAGAGGCAAGTCTGAATTCTCAAGAGCTCCACCTCTTTTGTGCTGTGTGACCTTAGGTTACTTCACTACATCTTGGTTTCATCGTGTATAAAACAGTACTTCCCTTATAAGGTTGTGGTAAGGCTTAAAAAAAACGATACAGGTAATGTGTTTAGGATAGTACCTGGCATATACCCTTTGCCGTTGGGTCGATTCCAACTCATAGTGACTATAGGACAGAGTAGAACTGCCCCATAAGGTTTCTAAGGAGTGGCTGGTAGATTCAAACTGCTGACCTTTTGGTTAGCAGCCACGCTCTTAAAACACTGTGCCACCAGGGCTCTGCCTGGCATATAGGGAGTGCTTGATGAGAGTGTTTATCATTATCATCATTGTGTAAAATGAGAGAGCTCGGTTGGAGGATGACATTTCAGAACTCAGTTTAGAAGAATAGTAGAATTCTGTCCATCTTACTATTCTGGAATCATCACAGGTGTTCACTGTAATTTGTTCACCTTCTAAGCTTCAGTCTGGTTGTTGGTGATCAGCCCCAGGCTGAGGCTGAATCTGGCACTTGGATTGGCTCCATTCTCAGAACCCAAGCTATCAGGGCCCTCACCAGCATGTGTACCTGATGCCTCCTCTCTAGTCTGCAGTCTTTCTAGATAGAAAACCTTAGTGTATGACCCCCCAGGCTTGCTTTTCCAAAAAGCAGCAGAGCTGAGACTATTCTTTCTAGGAGAATGATTTAGCCCAATTGTGATCAGAATTTTTCCTGATAGCATACTGTTCTTGGTAATTATTGACTTCATTTTATTCTTAAACATTTTAGAACAGTCTAGAAGAACAGGTTGAATTAAAGAAGTTGAAAGATTTGGAGAAAGCTGTGGAGAAGATAGCTAACCAACTGGAAGAGTTGAATAAAGATTTTGCTGGAATCCAGCAGGTAACTCGCCTCATGAACTTTGACTTTCTACCTTCTATGAAATTGTTGGGGACTTTATATCTGGGCAGTATAACGTCGTTTACAAAGGCAGGCTCTGTGTTCAGAATCCCTGCCTTTAGATCCTGGCTCCACCATTTCAAACTACTACTTTGGGCAGGTTCCTCATTTGTAAAAAAGAAATAATGGTGGTACCTTCATCTTAGGGTTCTTGTGAGGATTTAATAATGTAGTTTGAGCCTAACACATTCTAAGTTGCTTTATAGATGTTGTTGTTGTTATTGTCAACACCCAGCCAGCATCCATTTGTGCTCGTAGGAGCATGTATTATCTGAAATATAACAAGTAGCTTCTCTTAGTCCAGTCTGTTTTAGTGAGTTTAACAAGGCACAGCACATTTTGTAGATTCATAGAAGATCCAAGTTGAGATTTT
>NW_004443952.1:27861554-27890777 GCF_000243295.1 Trichechus manatus latirostris
ATATTTTTCCAAGCTTGCATAATATTTCATCATATATGAACATATTATGGTTTACCTAATCAATTCCCTATTATTCATCACCTAATGTTATTTTGCCATTATTTGTAATGCTTCTTTGAATGGCCTTGGACATAAATCTTTTGACTGTTTCTGATTGTTTTGCAAAATAAATTTTTTGAGTTAGAATTACTGGATAATGTTTAAAGTTTTTTGCTACATGTTGTCAAATCTGCATCTATAGCTCCAGACTTTGATAAACATCCTCAGATATCCTTGCTGTCCACCTCTTGTCATTAGCTAACTGGTCATTAGGCCAAGCAATGTGAATAAACAGCAAGACATTTTTTTTTTTTCATTTATTTAATTTTTGTTGTTGAGAATATACACAGCAAAACATACACCAGTTCAACAGTTTCTACATGTACATTGATTACATTCTTCAAATTGTGCAACCATTCTCACCCTCTTTTTCTGAGTTGTTCCTCCACTCACTGCCCCCTAAGGTTCCTTTCTAATCTTTGGAGTCGCAATTGTAAATTTGATTCCATACAGATAGTTTGTAAAAGAGCATAATGCTCTTATTAGTTAAGCTAAACTATAGTTTTAAGAAGACTTCAGGGAATATTTTTGGTTTAAGGTTTAAAGATTATCTCAGGGCAATAGTTTCAGGAATTTATCTAGCCCCTGGCTCCAGAAAGTCTGGATTGCATGAAAATTTGAAATTCTGTTCTGCATTTTCCCCCCTTTGATCAAGATTCTTCTACAGAATCTTTGATCAAAATGTTCGCTAATGGTAGCTGGGCACCATCTAGTTCTTCTGGTCTCATGGCAAAGGAGGCAGTTGTTCATGGAGGCAGTTAGCCAAACTTTTCATATCTTCCTGTTCCTGACTGTCCTCCTTCCTCTGTTGCCCCAGGTGAATAGAGACCAATTGTGCCTTGGATGGCCACTAGAACAAGACAATTAAAAAAATAATATAAGTGCTGCCATTGGTTAGTATTATGTCCTGATTATTATTAATTATTGTATCAGGAATTATGTTTGTATATATTCTCCTTATTCTCACAGTAACCCCACAAAGGTGTGGATAGCATAATCTCCATTTTACAAATGAGGACACTGAGGAACAGATAGATTAAGTAGCTTGCTCTAGATCACAAGCCAATAAACGGCAGTCAGGATTCAAACACAGGCCTGTCAGACTTTAAAGCCTGTGCTCCTAACACTGCCTCTTTTGTGTGGGTAATCACTTGTGACTGAGGGCTTCACTGGAGCCAGGCCTTGGAAGGCCTTTGCAGCCTCAGTGGGCCACATGAGAGCCTCAGTGGGCTGGCCTATCAGTTTTTTCCAAAAGGTCAAGTGCTGGATGCTGTGGTCTGGCATAGTCAGGGAATGGTAGACTCGGGATGTGGCAGCTTCATCAGTTCCATGCCTTGGTGGGTTTCCATCAGCCTTGAGGAACCCTTTTAGTAATGCATTATTCCTCCACAGGGTTTTCTGGCCAAGGATTTGCAAGCCGAAGCTCTCTGCAGGCTTGATAGGAGAGTAAAAGCAACAATTGAACAGTTTATGAAGATCTTAGAGGAGATTGACACCCTGGTAAATATTCAGTTGAGAAGAATCTATTTTCTATGACAGTGTTTCAGTCAGTCTCACTCTTTCAATAATGCACTCCCGTGAGAAACGCCTGAGAAAAACCATCAACCTGCGGATATTGAGTATCTACTGTGTGGCAGACAATGTGCTAGGTCATACACAGAAAAATAAGACAGCCCCTCATTTCAGAACACTCATATCCCCACCAACATAAGGCTTTTCCCATTTATATTTATGTGTGTTAACAGCATCTATAATCCTCATGAAGCTGGGACCCATGTGGTCCAAGCTTATCTCTGGGTCAAAGAAACACAGGGCTTCACTCTTCCTGATATTCATGTGACTGATACTCTGTGGAGCTCATCACCTGCACAGAATTCATTCAGACCTGATCTTGTGAGGCTGTTGAGATCACTGGCCCCATGCTCCCCTTTACAGATGATAGCAATGATATCTCTAGCCTGATGCCTCATTGTTGAGGGTGAACTCTGTGCCGGGGATTCTGTAGAGGGTGAAGAAGAAGCAGAGGGTACTTTTCCTGCCACAGTGAGCTCATGGTCTGGCCAGGGCATAGTATCCACACATAGAAAACAGTGAGACAACAAAGTCTGTGTTACAGGTCGTTTCTATGGCCCAGACACTGAGAACAAAGGGAGCTTTTATAGAGGCGAGAGCCATGGGAAGAGCGGTGGTAGGATTCAGATCTGGTTAATGCTTCCTGAAAATGCACACATCTCACTCACATCAGTGACCTGTTTGATGCACTGTGGGTGTTTCTGACGTTTTCTCGTGTCATTTTCACTGAGGATTGTTTATGTGTTGACTTATTCCTCCATAGATTCTGCCAGAAAATTTCAAAGACAGTAGACTGAAAAGGAAGGGCTTGGTAACAAAGGTTCAGGTGAGTTGTGTGGCAGAATATTACAAAGTGATGTGTTGGGGTGTGTGTGCGTGCATGCCTATGTGTGTTTATCTGTTCTAGTTAAGGGTAGTGTGCAAGTGTGGTGTGTGGATTGGACTTTTTTTTTTTAAAATTGTACTTTAGGTGAAGGTTTACAGAGCAAACTATCTTCTCATTAAACAATTAATACACATATTGTTTTGTGACGTTGGTTGCCAACCCCACGACATGTCAACACTCTCCCCTTCTCGACCTTAGGTTCCCCATTACCAGCTTTCCTGTTCCCTCCTGACTTCTCGTCATTGCCCCTGGACTGATGTGCCCATTTAGTCTCAATTTGTTTTATGGGCCTATCTAATCTTTGGCTGAAGGGTGAACCTCAGGAGTGACTTCATTACTGACCTAAAAGGGTGTCTGGAGGCCGTACTCTCGGGCTTTCTCCAGTCTCTGTTAGACCAGTAAGTCTGGTCTTTTTTTTCCCATGAATTTGAATTTTGTTCTGCATTTTTCTCCTGCTCTGTCCAGGACCCTCTATTGTGATCCCTGTCAGAGCAGTGGCATGGGCTTTTTTTGATGGTGGTTATTTCTCAGCATGAACTCAAAACATCAGAGAAGAGCCTCTTCCATGTCCCTATAATTATATTTGAATTTAAACTATTTGGAGAATAAATAACAGTAGGTAGAACTGACACATTACACATTTCCAGGAGGCACCATTCATGTAGAATACAATGTGTACAGTGACCTCTGAAGTGCAGTTGCAGTGGCCCTGAGGCAGGGCTTCCTGTCCTTATCACTTTTTGGGGGGATGTTGGCCTCGAGCATTGTCGGAGCCCTGGACCTAAGTTCCCCTCCACCTCCCCCCACTTCCCTTGAAGCCCAGGCCAGGCACCCATCTCCGTCCCTGCACTGCTGTTTTGTATCCATCCATCACAGTTTCCCCAGAATGGCTGAGCAGAGAGCCTTGCATGGACAGTAGTTGGCTAGCCCTGCATGGGCCCTCACTGCCCCATGTTTATCTTTTTAGGCATTCCTGGCTGAGTGTGACACAGTGGAGCAGAACATTGGCCAGGAGACAGAACGGCTGCAATCCACAAACTTTGCCCTGGCAGACTGAGGTGAGGCGGACCGGGGCTGTGCTTCTCTGAAAAACTGTACCACCAGCTCTGCCATCTCCGGACTAGAAGTTACCTGATTTCTCCTGGGCTGCTGGGGACAGCTGGCCAATTGCCAGTTTTCTCGATGAAAATGTATTGTCTTTGTAGACTTAAGTAGAGCTCCTGTCTCTTCCCTTTTCTGTTTCTATTTGGCTATGCTGTCCAGGCGCCCACCTTGTCTGGAGACGGTCTCCTCTGCCCATGTTTTCCCAGCCCTTTTGACCTTTGGGTGCTTTCTCTGGGCTGATGGGTGCCCTTGTTTGTCCTGGGATAGTTCATGTTTGTAGGCCACCGGGTTTTCAGATACATTAGGGCTTTTTTGCCCTTGTGATTCTCTAGTCCCATAGATGTACAACTCGAATCACCAGGAGATTGCTTCCAGTCAGGAGTGTTGGGAATGTCCCAGAACAGGTGTTTGGCACACATGTAGTTCAAACATACCTCATTGTGACCCAATGTCCAAACGGCTGGCTGGGTTGTTGGTTCACAGACATTGTCCTCACCCCCCAATGACCCTGGGTGAGGCCTGTGGTTGATGTACGGACTTCCTTGTTCCCATGCGGATCTCCAGAAGGCTAGAACCCTATGTTGATTTAGTCTCTGCTTGAAGCCAGGCCAGAACCATGGCATAGGAAGGGCAGAGAGGGGAGCCAGAGCGGGTAAAGCAGGCAGATGGGTGAAGCTAACCATAAACTTCTCAGGAGTGACATGTACTTCCTTCAAAGGCATTGCTGTTAACTTCTGTACTCTTCTGAGATTTGTATTTCCTTCATGGGTGTTCCTGTTTTGTGACCATTTTTCCCTGTTGTTATTAAAAAACAGTTTTGAACATCCATCAGCAAGGAGAAACGTGTTTAAACTTTTTTTTTTTTAAATGAGGTATAAGAAGGAAAATCCTTTGGTGGTTCTAGTTGGAACTACGTTTATTAAAGTCCTGAGTGGCCCTGGGTGCTAGAGCTCTGGTCTGCTGCCATCATCCCATTCTCCAGCACAGTGCCCAGGAGACAGGCTCCTGACAGACCACTGTGAGGCACACTTCACTTGGCAGAGGTATTCACTGAAGCCCTAGGAATTTAGGAATTTAGGACCGGATGAGTGGACCCTAAGACATGACAGTGGTATGGATGGACAAATGGACGAGGCTTAGGACCCAGCCCAGCCCAACTTTAATCAGAGTAATTCAGTATTTATCTGTTTTTATACACAGTGAAATCCGTGAGAGCTAGAACTTGATGGGACTGCCTTGTTCTTCTGGGTCGTGCAAGCTTTCCGCCTTTGACAAGGTGCAGTCTTACCATTTTTCTGTCACTCATTTTAGTGGAAAATATTTGAGTTTTCCTTCTCTGACAGGTTTCTGCCTTACACAGGTTCCAGCTTTCCTCTGTAGTAGCTGTATAGCCTTGGGCCACAACATTTAATGAGAAGTTGTGTGCCAGACACTGTTCTAAATTCTTTAAATGTATTAGTTCTTTAATCTACATACAACCTACGAAGTAGACAGAGTTGTACATAGTAGGTACTCAGTAAATATTTGGAGAATGAATGAATGTTTAATGTACATATTGAGAGTGAAATTGCCATTGATGGACCTAGCCACTGATGCTGTAACAGCCATTGTCTTATTTAAGGGTTGAAAGAAGAGGTCCTAAGACATGGACTGCTGGGCAGATATGCAGGGTGGTGAGTGGGGCCTGGCACACAAGGCCCACCACTCAGTTATTAATGACAGAGTATCTCTGCCTGTGAACAGGGAGAGAACACCCCTTCTCAGCTGCTCACTTTCCTGGGACATGATTATTTCTTCTGCAAGGGAATGAAGGGGATCTATGGTCCCACAAACTGATCCTTTAGTCTCACGGAGCTGGAAAAATTCTCCCTCACGTTGTCTATTTAGTCAGTGATTTCTAGTTATCCTTCAAGGCACAGCCTAAAAGTTACCTCCTCTGAGAAGCCCTCCTTCATATAGTAGTCAGGACTCTTGGTTGAAAGTGCCAGAAACCTAGTTACAAAGAGACTGGGCAAAATACAACAATTAATGACAGGATACCAATAATCCCACGTAACTTTGGGAAGGTCAAGGCCAGCTGGGCTTCAGGAACTTAAACTGCCCAGAATCACTCTCCATATCGCTTCTCTTTGCATGTCAGCATCATTCCACAGGGTAGGAAACATGGCTGCCAGTAGTACCCAGTCACACGTCTTACAGCTTTGCTGACTGAGAGGAACTGCCTCTATTTCCTTATTTCTAATTTGAAAACCCTGAGGGAGAATCTTTTGGCTAGTCAGCAATAGCCAGGGAAGCAGGGTCACATGCCATAGATATGGCCTCTGGGGACCCACACTTAGGTATCAGGATGGTTCTTAGAAACGGGACTGCAGTTTCCACATCTATAAAGTGGAGAATTAGGTATCTTCCTTGTGGTGCCTGGCACGTTGTCCAGGCTTAATCTCTAACTCCTCAGAGTATGAGGGGAAGACTGGGAAGGACAGGTCACTAAGCTGTGCCACTTGGTGTAAGAGGGGCTTCCCACTTAGGGCAGAGACTTTTAGAGGTCACAGTATCTACTGTCTCCTACAATATATTAATTCCTGATTCTTAGCTTAGCACATGGCCAACCAGATAAAGACTATATTTCCCATTCTTCTTGCCCTAGGCAAGGCCAAGGGACTAAATTTTAGCCAGTAGGATGTAAACAGTGTGTGTACATCTTACGGCAAGTGTCTTCAGAGTCAGGTGCTGTGTCCTTTGTTCCACCTGTCTGTGGGTTGAAATGTAGACGTGAAGGTGGAGCAGCTTTCTTGGACCTTGAGATGGAAACTGGTGAGGATGGCAGAGTAACAATATAGAAGGTCAGTGTGGGAGAGAAATTAGCTTCCGTTTAGCCGGTTGCTGTCAGTCAGCTCTAACTCATGGCAACCCCATGTGCGTCAAAATAGAGCTGTGCTCCACAGGATTTTCAATGGCTGATTTTTTGGAAGTAAATCACCATACCTTTTTTCCAAGGTGCCTCTAGATGGACTTGAACTTCCACCATTTCAGTTAGCAATCGAGGTCATTAACTGCGTGTGCCACCTAAGGACTCCTCTGTCCATTTAAGCCACAGTTATTTTTACTTTTTCTGTCTCACAGCCAAACTTAATTCTGCATCATTCATACGCAGGGCCTGTAGAGGGGGTATCTGACATCTGCCTCAGGCTGGGCTCTCTCTGCCTGTGGTGGAATTTATGAAGGCTGTGTGTTCCTGTGGGTCATTGTGGGAGTGCCTGTGTGCTTTGTGTGCCGGGGACTATGTCAGATGTCAAAATATTTGTCAGAGTGGATGTTGACCAAAAGAACAGCAGAGTCTTAAAGTCATCCTATGTCAGGATTAACCCTAGATACTGGACTGTGGGGAGATCCAGGGGTTTCCAGGGAGGACCTGGGTGGCCAGGGTGCAAGGGGACACTTGATGGGCTTGGGACAGAAGCTATTAACTGTTACAGATCTAGTTCAATATTTCAGCTCAGCTGTACTGTGTATGGTGTCTGAATATCAGCCGTGGCTGTGTCGTGTGTACGTGCCTGTGTGTGCCTTGGAATGCCGGTACAGCCCAGGAGGAAGCCATGAAAGATGTGGGACCCTCACAAAGGCTGTGTGAGGTTGGTCCATGAGCCCTGACAGTGGCCCTAGCAGTGACAGAGGGTGCAGATCTCACCTAGACTCTTGGCAGGAATGACAGCCTAGGCTAGGGTGGACAGGGGCACTGGGCAGTGTCTTGGGGTCAGAGGCTGGCCTCCCAGAGCCCAGACTTCTTCCAGCAGGCAGAAGACACATGGGACCTCTAAGGGGACATGTGACAGGGTTGAGGAACACCAGAGGGATCGAGGAACTGAACTCAGTGCAAGATCTCCTCCCCCACACAGCTCCCAAAATTTCCAAAGACACTGGCCCACTTAGCTGGGCTGGGCTGGCTTTTTTTAGTTTTGTGTTGCATCCTCCTCACCACCATCACTGTCTTCCAGCCTGAAGCTTCATGCTTTGAGGAGCTCCTGTGGGGGGTCAACATTTGCTATCCTTCAGGATCTGGATGTCCTGTTTGGTTTTCCTGGGATCACAGGAGACAGTGATGAGACCACCTCCTCAGGAACTGTAGTATACCCTCAGGAACACTGACCCAGTGCATCCAAACACCTAGCTGAGCCCCTCCCTCCAGTGTACTGATGCAGGGCAGATCCCAGGGGCCCACGGACACATCCTTCTGCGGCTTTTCCCTCTTACACACCCTCTCCCTGGGAGATCTCAGCTTCCTGGGGTTTCAACCACCACTGCATACTAATGGCTGCCAGGTGTGTCTCCAACCTGGACCTCTGTCCTGAACTCTAGGCCTGTTCATGCAATTGCCCATTGCACGTTTCTGCTGGGATGTCCTAGAGGCTCAACTGTTCACAAACTCATCATCACCCCCAAAACCTGCTACATCCCTCACTTCCCCATCTCTGCATATGGCACCACCATCGCCCAAGCCCATAAGTTAGAAACCCAGCATGTTGCGCTTGCCTCCTCCCTCTGTTCAGCTATCACAGCCAATCTCTTACCAAGCCTGTCAATTCTACCTGCAATGTATCTCCTAACCACACGTATTAAGACCTTTTTCTAAGTTAGGACAATATCCTGCTGTTCTCCTGCCCATCTGTCTAGAGCTTTGCAGCTTCCAAGGACTTTCTTCTCTTTTGTGATCTCATTTAACTCTCAGGCTGGTTCCAAGGGTTTTATTGGTAAAGAAACTGAGAACGAATAGGTGATTGGATATACCAAGGTCATGTCCTGGCCCTGCTCACCTCTCTAGACTCATTTCTCACCTCTCTCCTATCCTCCCTGATACTTCACACTCTAGCAGATCCAACTTAAGTTTCCTCAAATGCAAACTTTCTTTCCCTTCTAGACCTTTCCAAACTCTGTTTTCTCTGCTTGGAATTCCCTTGTTCCTTCTTTTTTCCCAGCTAATTTCTTCTTGCCCCTCAGGACTGAGCTCAGGTGGCAACTCCTCCTCCAGGAAGTCTTTCCTGCCCTTGCCTCATCCCTGCTCTGATGGCATCCTGTGCACCCACTTCTGAGCATTCAGTATTCTGTGCTGTAATTGTCTGACCATCAACCTGGCTTTCCCTGTACGCTGAGAGCTCCAGGAGGCCAGTGACGCTGTCTAGCTTATTTTGCCATGTTGTATTCCCAGTACCTAGCACCTACTAGGTTCTCAACAAATAATTGTTGGCTGGAGGAATGAATGAACAAATGAGGTCACCTAGTCAAGGGCAGAACAAGGAAAAGAATCCAGGGTTTCTGTCCCCACCCCAACTGCTCACCAGTTTGTGGCTTTTTGCTTGGAACCATGGGCCTTCTTTGAATTCCACTTGTGCTCATTCTATTAGGGGCAAGTGTTGGAGGACTCTTCTCGGGCAAAGTGTGTGTGAAGGGAGAAGCAGGTCAAGTCTTGCTCCCTCCAGACTGTATGCACCAGAGGTAGGGCCCACCCAAGCAGGCCGAGGGAAAAGGGGGGCAGAGGAAGGGGACATGGTAGACTTACATCTGGGCCAAGCAGAGCTGGCATTCACTGTTGTACGTGACCATGTCAGTGCCACAGACTGGGCTGAGCATCTAGGAACAACATGGAGACTCCACCATGTGTTCACAGATGAGCTGTGGAGGAGAGGCAGGGAGGGAGAGGACTCGGATTTGGAGATGGAGGTAGGGGAGGAACCCAAGGGCTCTGCTTGGAGTCAGAGGGGCCCTAAGGAAGGAGTCAAATTCAAGGAAGCCCCAGTTTGGGTCCAGTAAGCATGAAACCAACCACTCAACCCCTCAGTATGTTTGCTCGTGTGTGTGTGCCTGTGGCTCTGGGTGTGTGTACATGAGTGTGCACCTGTGTCTGCTGAACCTGGGCATGCAGGCATCCAAGTGTGTACCTGTTGATGCATATGTGTTTGAGGTGAATTTGTGTCCTCAAGCTCCTGGGGACAGGTTCACACACTCCTCAGAGGTTCTAACTGGAACCTCTGCTGCTGGTCCCATTAAGGACCCCGGGAGACAGAACCATACATCACTCCTAGGAGCCCCTCTGTCCCCAGAGGCTCCTGAACTCACGTTGGCCTGCATAACCTATCAGGCCCTTGGCAGGAAGATTGCATAGCTAGCGTAGGGGGGCCTGGAGAAACAGGGCAGGGGCTGAATTCAGTCTCAGTCTGAAAGGGTTTCAGGCCAGGCCTGAGGGCAGGGCTAGAACTGGGTCAGGGCTGGGATTGGGGCCTGGGCTGGGATAGGGCTGAGGGAAGTGGTACAGTGTGGCAGTGAAGACCCCAGACCTTCGACACCTGTGTCTGCCACTGACTAGCTATGTAACCTTGGATGAGCTATTTCAGCTCTCTGGGCCTTAGTTTCCTTGTCTGTGAAAATTGCAAATACTAATAATGTTGCTCTCACATAGGGTTAATTGAAACAATGTATGAAGTATTTGGCTGTGTCCGGCACAGAGTTAAGTGGGCCTGGGTTCTGATGGGCTGATGGGTCAGGTACTGAGGCTACTCGATTGGAAGGGGGAGGTTGAAGGTCTCAAGGAGGCCAGCCCCCACTTGTCCTGGGGTCACTGGGGACATCAGCCCCAGGGCCAAGGTGGAATCAGGGTTCAGAGACATCTTGGTGTTTGTCTGCTGAACGAGGGGTTGGGTCATGAGGTGTGGTTGGGGAGAGCTGGTGCATTCCACAGGCCATTCAGTGCACCATGGGCACCTCTTGGTCCTGAGCCCGTGGCCTGTTTGCATTGTGGAAAACAGGGAGCATACTTGGTTCTACTGATGTTGGGCGGGGGACCTCATTGCTGGGAAGGGCCTTGGAGGCCAGACTGGGGCAGATCCTGAGGGCCTGGAGGGTCAGGCTCAGGACTTTGAAGAGGGGGCTGGTCTTGTTCTGCTGCATGGAGGAGCTAACCTGGGGACCACGCAGGCTCAGGAGGCCACCTTGGCCACCTTGCAACTATCTGAGGTATCTGAACAGGGGCGTGCAGAAGAGAAATGCTTATTATCCAGCGTAGATGAGAGGGTTCTCTGCAGAGGGAAGGCCAGAACAGAGCCCTGGGCCCAGAACTATAAATGGCTGCCTTAGCATTCTTGAAAAAATGAGCTTTCCTGCCGACACTGATACTTTTGAAAGATAAAGTAGAAAGAATTAGGTCATGTCACCTCTAGGCCCCAGGTCCAGGGTCTGAGGACTGCTTTTTCAGGGGCCTGGCCCAGCCACTACCCAGTCAGGAATCCCTCTAGGAAAGGTAGTGAGTCACTAGACGATGGAACTGCCAGAAAATTCATGTCACCTTGGGTTACATGAACAAGAGACAAGAGGTCTAGAATGAGGGAGGTGACCGTCCAGCCTGTTCCTCATTAGTCAGATCCCATGGGGAGTGTTGTGTTCCATATGATAATTTTAAAAATAACAATTCAGCAGCTACTATGTGCTGGGCACTGAGGATACATGGTCTTAACTGCTCTTCACATCCCTCTTCCTACTATGTAACAGGAGGAGGAAGGACGGCAGTAATAGATGCTGTGGTCTGCTGGGCCGATCCCACCTTCAGGGCTGAGGCACTTGTTTCTCCAGCTGCGGGGAGTATTAATAGCTCACAGCTGAGTCCCTCTCTAGGCGTTACCCTCAGAGAACAAGCTGCCTCACCCTAAGTGATTTCCTCTGCCCAGGAACAGCCCATATACAATGACTGCTCACTGTGGGTATAAAGAACCGACCCCCCTTATCTTTATTCCAAACAAAGCTAAACGGCCACCCCCAGCTCCAGAGCTCCCTGTAACTCAACTGAGGCCTCTGTTGTACTGCAGAGAGGGTGAAGGGGACGGAGACTAGCCTCTGACGTGCTACTTAAGCCCGGCATCGGGGCATCAGATGCAAATCTAGCCTTGTCACTGCGCTGCTCAAAACCCTTCCAAATCAAAATGGCCAAAACTGACAGTGGCCTAAACGTCCTTCAACAGGAGATGGATTAATAAACTGTGATATGTCCATACCATGAGATACTACTCAGCAATAAAAACGAGCAGACAACTGATACCTGCGACAACACGGCTGAATCTGAGAAACATGCTTAGGAAAAAAACCAGACATCAAAGACTACATACTGTATGGGCCCATTTATGTAAAATTCTAGAACAGACTAAACTAATCTCTGGTGGAAAAAGTCAAAACAGTGGTTGCCTCGCGGTAGGTTAGGGGTGGGGATTGACTGAAATGAGGGAACTTTCTGGAGTGATGGAAATGTTCTGTATCCTTATAGGGGTTTGGGTTACACAGGTGTATGCATTTGTCAAAAGTCATTGAATGACGTACTTAAGATTTGTGCATTTCATGGCATATAACTGTTAGGGGTAAAAAGCTCTTAAAAAATAAAAGCCCTTCCATGGCTTCTCATCATGATCACTAAACTCCTTACTCTTAGATTTAGGGCATGGCATGAGCTGACCCCAAACTTCCTTTCTGGGCTCACTTCCTAGTGCATCACTCCATGTCCCCAAAGCCCTAATTATTCTTCTCTGCTCATTGTTCCCTGAACAGGCCCTGCTTTAGCACATGCTGTTCCCCCTGCCTGGAATGTCCTTACCCCTGTTCTCCTCCTATTGAGTCATACTCTCCTTTCAAGGCTCAGAGGCCGCCTCTTGGTGAAGGCTTCCGTAATGTGCCCCAGGGCCCCCTGAGCAGGCCCGGATTTTGCTGCCTTTCACGCACCATGTTCTGCCCCTATCACTAGGTTGCCTCTTCCTCCCCATGATCCTGAGCTCTTTGGGACTCCTTCATCTCTGCCCCATGCAGCCCCTTGCTCAATGCCCTGCACACCATGAGTGCTCAGGAATTGACCACTAAATTGCATTGTGGGGGACTTTTCAGGACCGTATGGTATCAGTTTCTCCCTGGCAGATGTGGGAAGAAGTTGGATTTACCTGCAGGCTGACACCCAGCTGCCCTCAACCTTGGCCCAGTGTGGGTCTCCTCACTCACTCAGCCCAGGCAGGAATCTGAAATGTGCACAGGACCCTCTTAGGGCAGACCCCCTCAGTGTTCCTGATGGGACAACTGCTCAGGGAAAGGATGCCAGGCTGGGACTAAATAGGCTGTGCTGGGCCAGAGCCTGCAGACCTGTTCCCCATTGTCCTGGTACCCAGGTCTGTGTCCCCAGCTGGGGAAAAGGGTGCAGGAATGGCTGTGAGATCAGTGGACCTGGGGTCCTGCTGGCCCTTGCACTGTAACATCATGGCTGGTCTCTCTGCTTCCCCCTTCAGTCTGTTCTCAATTGCTCAGCAAGAAGAACAATTCTTCTAACATGTAACTTTGCCCAAAACCCTGCAGTAGCTCCTATTTCACTCAGAGGAAAAGCCAGGTTCTCACATAGATCTACAAGGCCTTACCTGATATGGTTCCCGGTGGCCTCCCTCAACTTCTCTCCCACCACTCTGTACCTGCTTCTACCTCAGGACCTCTGCACTGCTGTTCCCTCTGCCTGGAACCCTGTCCTAGATTTCCACGTGGCTCACTCCCTCACCTCCTTCAAGCTTTGCTGCAGCATCAGCCTCTCAGAAAGACCTCCCCTGATAACTTTTTAAAATTGCAACCCCCTCCCAATCCTCATTACTCTGCTCAACGTGTTTTCCTTAGACTTCATCACCTTTTAGCATACTGTTTTGGAGCCCTGGTGGCGCAGTGGTTTAGTGCTTGGCTGCTAACTGAAAGGTTGGCAGTTGGAGCCCACCAGCCGCTCCTCAGGAGAAAGAAGTGGCAGTCTGCTTCCGTAAAGGTTTACAGCCTTGGAAACCCTGTGGGGCAGTTCTACTCTGTCCTATAGGGTCGCTGTGAGTTGGAATCGACCAGACGGCAGTGGGTTTGGTTTTGGTAGCATACTGTTTAACGTGCATTGTACCTGTCTATCTTGTTTATTGTCTATCCCTGCCGCCATTGGATTTAAGCTCTGTGAGGGCAGTAATTTTTCTGTTTTGGTCATCCAGAACAGTGCCTGACACACAGGTGTGAGACTGCAGAGGAGGACCTCTGAGGAGGCCCCACTCCAGCCACATGTGTCCAGCCCAGGGCAGGGGCTCCCGCAGCTGCTCTCGGTCCCAAACCATGGCCTGTCAGAGCAGAAGAGGAGCTCAGAGGATGCAGGCCAGGCCTCCCTCAGCACCCACTACCCTGCAACCAGAATAACTGCCTCTCCCCAGAGAGCTGGGCCTGGCATTCTCCCTTCTGCGTCTCTAACATCTAGCCCAGTAGCTGTTCAGTGCTGCTTTGAAATGGAACAACCTCCCACTTTACCAGTGGATAAACTGAGGCCCCAAGAGGGCCTCTTTTACAATTCTGAGCCACAGTGAGAAGTTGAAGCCAAGTGTCTTTTCTCCCAGCCCAGGACTCTCCCCACCACAATGCAGGGTTTGTGTATAGAATGTGGGTATGCACCAGAAGCACCCCACAAGGTGCTCCAGGCCCTGCCTCTGCTCCTACTCCCAAGCTGACCTACCAACACCAAGCCTCAGAGAATCCAGGCTCTGCCGACTCACCTCTGTCCACAGCGAGGACGGCAGCCACAGCCAGAGTGACTACCCACAGGCTGTTGGCCATGCTGATCCTGGGCCTGAGCTAGCGGGAGCCTGGGCAGGGGGCAGGAAGAGGACCTATTTATAGTGCTGATTCCTCACCTTTATCTGGGGCCAGCTGGAGCGGATGGGAGTGTCACCTCAAGTTAATCTCTGCAGCCTGGTATCTGGAAAGGGCTTGCTCCAGGCAGAGATGCTGAGTTCCTGGTGACATAGGGATGAGTCTGTGGGCTGGCTCTGCCTGGGACGGCAGATTTTAGGAGTGAAGAAAAGTTTAGTCTACTTGCAAAGCTGACTCCAGACAAAGCTGGAGCAAGAGGGAGAGGGAAGTTGAAGGAGAGAGAAAGAGAAAAACAGAGAGGCAAAATAGAAAGAAAAGAAAAAAGCAGCAACTGGAAAACAGCAAGAGGCAGACAAAAGGGGCTGGAGTCATGGCTCCGTCACCAACTTTGTGACTTCAGAAAAGTCACTTTCCTTAACTGGACCTCAGTTTACCCATCCACAAAATGGAGGTGGTAATTCTGGCACTGCCTCTCTCCCGGGACTGCTGTGATGATGGAGGTGGTGAGAGCAGATGAGATAACATTTGCAGAGTATGAAATGAGGTGTAAATGTAAATAGAAGTGATTATTTTTATTTTATTTTGTTTTGCACAATTGCCAGCCCCCACCACAAAAAAGGGCAAAATAAAACATTTTGAAAGAAAGATGACTTCATGCTTTGCAAGTGTTATATGTCCGTTTGCATTTTAATAAGTTAAATATGGACAAAATTCAAGAAAAATCAGTATCTAAAACTCCCCCACTTATGCAATATATGTAAATAAGTAATTTAGTTATCTGCTTTTGAAGAATTTCTTATTTATAAAAACTATAAGAAAATTTTATTTATATATGTTGTTGTTAGGTGCCATCAAGTCGAATTCGACTCACAGTGACCCCATGTGTCAGAGCAGAACTGCCCCACAGAGTTTTCTAGGCTGTAGTCTTTATGAGTGGATCACCAGGTCTGTCTTCCGTGGAGCCACTGGATGGGTTTGAACAATCAACCTTTTGGTTAGCAGCCAAGCGCTTAACCACGGTGCCACCAGGGCTTCATTTATAGATACACTTCTCTAATTATTTAGATCAGTGACTTTCAGCTTACCTGCAGATTAGATTTCCCTGGGGAGAATTAGAAAATATAGACTCTGGACCTCACTCCAAAACATTTGGATCAAAATCTCAGTGGTTTTTTGTTTCTTTTTTAACTTTTTATTGTGAAAGATTTCAAGCCTATAGAAAAGTTGCTGGAATAGTACAGTGAGTCAGTGGGAGGGACTCTTGTTCAAAAACAATCCCTTTGGGGATACCAGACAGCCAGACATAGTAATCTCCCTGGGCCAGTAGGAGCCCTAGATCTGCAGCCTACCTGGCCTGAGGCCCCCAATCTCCCCAGGAACCTGCACTGCCTGTGGATGCCTCTCAGGCAACGGCATCTATCCTTCTGTTGCTTAGCCAGGCAGAGCAGATATTTAATAATGACATCCTGTCCTAAAGTAAGAACATCACCTTAGAAAGGGAGGGGAATCTGGGTCCTGGTTCCCTCTCCCACCTTCCTACAGCAGCATCACCATGAAGTCACTCATCCACCAGTGACAGGGAGCTCACTGCCTACTGGCTTCACTGTTGGGTGACTTTGAACAAAGAGACTCCTTCCTCACACAAGAGGCCTGCTTCCCTGAGACTTCTTGGGGTCCCAACTCTGTCTCTGGCCTCTTGCACCTGCATGAACCCCCAGTGGGCCCCTTCAGGCTGAGCAAACCCAGCTCCCTTGCCTGCCCCCCACTCTTGTACACGATGAAGCTCCTGGGTTTCTCTCCATCTCTCATCTGGTCCCCAGGTCAGTCTGTCAGTGTCCTAGGTTAGTGTGAGAAGGGACACGGGGAGCAAGGGGATTTGTCACCTCCCTTGTTTGGGACCTTAGACCTCTGTCCATGTGGTAGGAATGGCTGCTGATGGCTCTAGCTTCTGCAAGCGACCAGGTACCTTGAATTCTGCATCCTTCAAAGTCCAGAGTAAAATCATGGACAATCTGCTGGGGTGCAGAGACCCCTGCTATCCCACCCTGCCCGAGATCTCTTTTCTCGGAAAGACACCTCCTAGATTCATTCATAATAATAAAGTTCCTAACTGATTATCACACTAAAGTGAGAGCCTGACTATATCCAATTGCTATTGGACAGCACTATTATGAATGCCAGTGCATCCAAATAAACCCCATTCATTCATTCAACAATAATGAGCAGCTAAGTGCCAAGCTCCATACCAGGTGCTTGGTTATGTCAGGGAATAAGTCAGACAGAGTTCTTGTCCTCAAGAAGCTTATGGTTAAGTAGGGTGACTGATACTAAACAAGCGGCAGAACTTGATCATTACCTTTGGGGTAAGTCCCACGAATGAGACACACTTGGTATTGTGAGAGGATCCAAGACTGACCTATTTATGTGGAAGGTCAGAGAAGACCAAGGGGTGAGTAGGTGGGGATGGGCTGTAGCAGAGTGGAACAGTGTTGCAGGCTGAGGAAACAGAATGTGTGAGGGTCCTGAAGCAGGAAGAAGCTTGGCATGTTGGAGGGACAGAGAGACCACTGCGGCTAAGATGAAGTCGGAGGGTCATGAGATGGGCCTGGAATGGTCAGCGGGAGCCAGCTCATCCTCGAGCTCTGCTTCCCAACCCCACGTCCCTCCACTTTCCAGCAGTGGAATCCTGGGAGCTGACTGTTGGGCTGGACTTGCCCTCCCATGGAGTGGATAGGTCCTGCTTCCTAAATTGTTCTTGAATCCATCCCTGCCCCTCCACACCCACCACTATGCCGCAGTCCTGGATGCCATTGTCTCCAACCTGGCCACTGCAGTAGTCTCCTAACTTCTATCTCTGCTTCCCAGCCTGCTGCTCCAAACTACTCTACACACGGTGGCTGGGGCAAGCTTCTTAAAATGCAAACCTGACCAAGTCATCCCTGCCCAAAATGCTGCAGTGGTGCCCGCTGCCAACAGGACAAGGCCCAAGCACCTTCGCCTGGCATTCAAGACCCTTCAGCATCTAATCCCAACCTACCTTTACAGCTTCACCTTTGCCTCACTCCACCCCAAACCCTTGCCTCTTCTGTTCTACCTAACCCTTTGCACACTTTATTTTCTCTGCTGGCAATGCTTGTTTTCCTTCTCCATCCCTGCATCTTGTAAGAATCAGCTCAAATCTCCCCCTCTTCTGAACCTTCCCTAACTTCCCTTCCCCAGCCTAGGCACCCTCACTGCTGCCCACCACCATGCCCCACTCCTGCTGCACTTCTACGTCCTCTGTCAGAGTCTTCCACTTGATATAGTGCTTACTTGGTGGTGTTTACTTGTCTGCTGTGGTGACTAAGCTGGAAGCTCGATCGGGATGGAGACAGTGCTTCATTTATCTGTCTCCCCAGTGCCCAGCCCTGAGCCTGGTGACCAGTAGGTGCTCAATAAATGTTGAGTGACATATCCAAGAGGGGGCAGAGAACAGTGGGTCCAAGGACAGATGGTGCCAGCATTGGGGAAAGGGTTCTGAATGGGAGGCAACTGCTGTCCCCACTGACCCCTCCATGCTGCTGGTATACCATGAGAGCCCCCTGTCACACTCCAGACCCTGGGTGGCATGGTCTGGATCAGAGTGCCTGGTGTGTCTCTGGTACAGGGGCAGGGCTGCCTCCCTGTAGCCTGAGCCAACCCCTCCTTCACTCTCCCCTCTTCTGTCTTCACTGGAATGCAGAGAGGCACAGGCGGAAGACTGAACCAGGAGTGAGGAGATTTCAACATGTATTTATTAAGTGCCTACTCTATTCTATGCACTGTTCTTATCACCAGAGATCCAGCTGTGAATAGGGTGGAGAAAATCCTTGCCCTCCTCATCCCTACATTCAAAGAATCGGGTCTTCCTAATTTCACCTCCTCACTACCTCTCATTTCCATCACCTCCTCTACATTTCCTCCATCACTGCTCTAGTTTGGGCTGCATCACTTCTTGCCTTCATTACTCATATCATCTCCCTGCTTCCAGTCTCACCCCCTCCAATTCATTCTTCATTTTGCTTCCATAACAATCTTTTTGAAATGCAAAAATGTCCACATCATCCCTCTGCTTAATATTATTCAATGGCTCCCTATTGACTCGAGGATGAAAACTAGACTCCTTGGCATAGCGTACAAATTCCTCCTAACTGGGCCTTTCCGGCCTCTCTAACTTTATTTCTGGCTACTTAACCCTTTACTCCATCAGACAGAACCACCTGCCAGGCTTTCATGCCTCCAAGCCTTAGCGCATGCCCTCTACCTGGCATGCCCCTCTATCACCTCCCTCAGGGTCTCCTCCAGGGCCCTCAGCCCCCCTTAGTTTGTGTCCCACATCTGTACAGACATTCATCTCAACAGCACCTGTAATGCTGCACAGCCCTTTCTTATGTGGCTATCTCCTATACATCATTAGAGAGAGGGTGGGGGAACATCTGGTTCACCTCATATCACCAATGCCCTGCAGAGGAGGGCCTGACACATGCGTATTGACTATATGAATACATCCAGGACTTAATGAAACATCAGGACAATAAGGAGCCCAACTCTAGATTCTCCATCTGCTAGACTTCAGGGATTCACGGAACTCTGAGGACCAGGCTGGGCTCCAGTGGGCCCAGTGGGCCCAGCCACTGACTACCCCATGCTGTGTCCATGTAGGTGGGAACAGAGGTGGGCACTATATTCCAGGGACCACACTTTCTACTAGTTCTTGGCCCACCTGGCTAGGCACCTAAGAACCCAGAATCTCCTCGAGGACCTAGATGTGACACTTCATCTCTAAAGGCCACCCCAAACTCATCGCTGTGCTCACAGGCAGCAGCTTTACTACCTGACCTCTCTCCTGGTGTATGGAATCCTGGCTTGATCACTCCCAACTAGGAGGAATTTTCAGACTAGTCTTCACCCCAGGAGTGGGACTGTACAAGAAACTTCGTGTTGGAGTCATGTGCCACCAAACAGGTCCATAGGCATAGCTAGAAGCTCAAGCCTTCTGAGCATACATAGGAAAGAGCTTAGAACAAAGTCTCATGAGACCCTTTTCCTACCGTTACACAGCTCTGATGCTTTTTAGAAAGAAGATCAGAGGTTTTTATGGCCAGGTACAACTCCAGACCACTGTTAATTCTGATAGAGTCCTTGGGTTGCAAGCAATGGAAACAAACTCTTGCCAACCTAAGCAGAATAGAAATTTTCTGGAAGGGTGTGGGATTGTCTTAGGTTGAACTCACCCAGGAGCAGATCTTGATAAAAGGATATTAGATTCCAAGTAGTTTTTTGGGAGGTGATCCCAGGAAGCACTGGAAGGGGAGCAGGGATAAATGAGGTAGAGAAGGGAAAGCAGCCAATAAAGTATGCATTACTGAGGAGTTACCATTGGGGGAAACTGCGGGTCAGTCTTACCAAGGATTGCTGGGACACTGTGTGGAACACATCTCAGAGTTATCCTGACTGAGAGATGAGGAAGCTGGGGTATATATCCACCAACTCCCATCAGTCACTGATTGAGGGCTGCTGGAGAGGAGGTCCTTAACTTCTTTTGCCCCTCTCATGTCTCTAAGTATCCAGAGAAAGCCCTCTGACAAAGGGTTGCAAGGGTTGCAGATGGAAACTGCAGATATGCCAGGAATGACAAGTGCCAAGGAAGTGTGGGTGGAGCACTGACAATGCCTGCTACCAGAGCTGCACAAAACATTGGATGAAAACTGAAGAACCAGGCCCAAGAAAAGACTGGGCCCCCAAAAGCCTAGCTAGCACCATGTGTCCACTTCCGGGCCAGAGAAGGTGAGACATTTTGACGAAAAGTCCTACAAAGATTATACCCAAAGGGGGAGAGTAGATCCCCAAAGCTAACTTGGGGACCTGCTACCAGAAGGAGGTATGTTGCTGGTCAGACAAAAGCCACAGATGTCACTAAACCTTCCCCATAGGCTAATCCCTCAATTTTAGGACGAATTTGCTCACAGGAGCACAGGGCTTCATAAGCCTGGACCAACAAGGGACCCATGGGGTATGTGTGTGCTACATGGGGTAACAGCTTCCAGATGCATGTGGGTCAGTTGGAGTGCTGAGGGCTGCCTCCCTTCTGGCTTTGCAATGCCTCGGGTGAGCCAGGAGGATGCGGTGCCACCAGAGCCTGGGCTCTGGAGTCTGGAGACCTTGATTATGTGAACTTGGGCAAGTCATTTTACCTCTGAGCCTCAGTACCTCATCTGTAATCATGGCCACCACATATGATTGTGTGAAATGTGCTCTGCTTATCTCCAGGAAGTGCTGTCCACATCATACTGTCCACAGTGCTGTCCACATCTGCTATAGCATGCACTGAATTGGAGTGGTGGCAGGTAAGGTAATCAGTATCCTTAGTAGCAACGTCCTTAGACCATGCAACGTGCTCAAAAGACCCTGGGGATTGCTGGGGAGCACCATAGTTTTGTTCCCAATCTCCCACTGCCATGCTTCTCTTTGGAGGCTGTAATCATGCTCTCCTGCTGTAGACAGGCTCACTCCACACTGTCAGGGCAGGGGAAGTATGGCTGTAGACTACAGCAAGCTTACATCATCCCAACTTTGTGGGCTGTAAAACCTGAGGGGGCTTTGCTCCTCTCCCCACAGCCTCCTTCAGTATATTAAAAAAAAAAAAAAAGAAAACAAGAGAAGAGTCTGATTGGACGAGATGAATCATGTATTCATTTTTGGCAGGGCGCTCTGGACCTTAGCCAGGGCTTGACCAGGAGGAGACACTGCAGCAAAGGAGAGGTACTGGATTTGGGTTTGCGTGAGGGAAACCTGGGAGGGAAAATCAGGAGGTTTGAAGGTGCCCCCCAGCCAGGTCCACAGAGTGTGGTTTGAACCCTGGCCCCCCAAAGATATCCCCCAAACCTATGAATGTTATCTTACTTTACAGATGTGATTAAGTTAAGGGTCTTGAGAAGGGAGATTATCCTGGATTATTTGAATGTGGCCAATGTAATCACAAGGAGTCCTTGTAAGAGGGAAGCAGAAGAGTCAGAGAAGATGTGATGATGGAAGCAGAGGTCAGAGTGATGCAGGGCCTCCAGCCAAGGAACGTGGGTGGCCTCTAGAAGCTGGAAAAGGCAAGGACCAGATTCTCCTCTAGAGCCTCCAGGAGGAACACAGCCCTGCTGACCCATTTTAGACTTCTGACCTCCTGAACTGTAAGAGAATAAATCTGTGTTATTTTAAGCCTCTATATTTGTGGTAATTTGTTACAGCAACCATAGGAAACTAATACACTAGCCATATGATCTTGAGCAAGTCTTCAACCTTGGAAGCCCAAGTTTCCTCATCTGTGGAATAGGAATAATAATACCTACCTTAGAGGCTGTAGTATTAAAAACAGTATATATTAAAAGCCTAGTCCCTGACAGAACTTAATAAATGGTTCTATTAAAGGGAAGCCGGTGAGGAGAAGGAGGAAGAGTGGAGGAAAGAAGTTGGGTGGCAAAGTTATAGCAGATCTATTTTTTGGGCAGTCACAGTGGCCCATGAGTCCCATAAAAACCTGCCCAGCTCTATCCTGGAACCCTTCATTCGGCTTTAATTAGTTTTGGCTTCAGAAGACTTTTGTTCTCCTTAGAAGGGTTAGGGGCAGCCTCTAATAATACACCCTTCTGAAAGCTTTGCCTCCAGAATGAAAAACTGAGCTAAAGAACAGGTACAAGGGCCTGTCCCAATACATGTCTTCGCTCCCTCCGCTCTACCGCCAGTGTCCCCACTCAACTGATGGAAAACATCAGATTTGTCTTCTGATCTCTCAATTTTCTAGGCTTGACCAAAAGCAATGTGCAGATCCCACTCTGAGTCCTTCTTTTGTAAAGAAATTGAATGGGTGACCCAAGAAAGCTGTCGTCATTCACCACTGTGTGCGTGTGAGAGAGAGAGGAAGTAAGAGAGATATCCAAATGCCTCCAGTTTCTCCACATCCTCAACATTTTGCTGTTAACCATACTAGTGGGTGTGAAATGGTATCTCATTGTGCTTTTGATTTCCATTTCCCTGAGGACTAATGATGTTGGGCACTTTTTGTGCTTTTTGTCTATTTGCATATCTTTAAATGACTGTTCAAGTCTTTTTGCCCATTTAAATAAATTGGTTTCTTCATCTTTTTATTATTGATTTAAATTCATTACTGGTGGAAGTATAAAACGCTACAACTCCTTTGGAGAATTGTTTTGGCAGTTTCTTAAAAAAATTAAACATACATCTATTGTATGATCCAGCAATTCCACCCAAGATAAATAAAAATGTATGTCTCACAGGCATTTGACTGTGTGGGTCATAACAAATGATGGATAACATTATGAAGAATGGGAATTGTAGAACACTTCATTATGCTCATGCAGAACCTGTACATAGACCAAGACGCAGTCATTGGAACGGAATAAGGGGATGCTGCATGGTTTAAAATCAAGAAAGGTATGTATCAAGGTTGTATCCTTTCACCATACATAATCTGTGTGATGAGCAAATAATCCAAGAAGCTGGACTATGTGAAGAAGAACATGGCATCAGGACTGGAGGAAGAAGAATTAACAATATGTGACGGCAATGGGTTTATTTTGTTTTTTTTTTTTAATATGCAGATGACACAACCTTGCTTGCTGAAAGCAAAGAGGTCTTGAAGTACTTTCTGATGAAGCTCAAAGACTACCACTACCATCTTCAGTATGGATGACACCTCAACATAAAGAAAACAAAAATCCGCACAATTACCCAGAAGACCTAGATGGTGCCCGGCTACCACCACCAACCACTCTGACAGGGATCACAGTAGAGGGTCCCAGACAGAGCAGGAGAAAAATGTAGAACAAAATTCAAATTCACACACAAAAAAAGACCAGACTTATTGGTCTGACAGAGACTAAAAGAACCCCCGAGACCATGGCCCCTGGACACCCTTTTAACTCAGAACTGAAGCCACTCTCGAAGTTCACTCTTCAGCCAAAGATTAGACAGATCTATAAAACTACAACACACATGAGGAACGTGCTTCTTAGTTCAATTATGTATCCGAGACCAAAAGGGCAACACCTGCCCCAAAGCAATGATGAGAAGGCAGGAAGGGACAGGAAACCTGGACAAATACACACGGGGAACCCAGGTGTAAAGGGAAAAGGAGAGAGTGCTGCCACATTTCAGGGATTGCAACCAATGTCACAAAACGATTTGTATACAAATTTTTGAATGAGAAATTAATTTGTGCTGTAAACTTTCACCTATAACACGATAAAATTAAAAATAAATAAATAAATATACTTTACATTAAAAAAATCCTCACAACTGGACCAATAAACAGTATCATGATAAATGGAGAAACAGTATCATTGAAATGGAGAAAATTTTTATTTGGATACACGAGCAACGCCCACGGAAACAGTGTCAAGAAATCAAACCATGCATTGGGCAAATCTGCTGCAAAAGAACTCTTTAAAGTGTTCAGGAGCAAAGATGTTACTTTGAGGGCTAAGATGTGCCTGACCCAAGCCATGGTATTTTCGATTGCCTCATATGCAAGCGAAGCTGGACAATGAATGAGGAAGACCGAAGAATTGATGCCTTTGAATTATGGTGTTGGCAAAGAATAGTGAATAGAATGAACAAATCTGTCTTGGAAGAAGTACAGCCAAAATGCTCCTAAGAAGCGAGGATGGCGAGACATCCATGTTATCAGGGCGCACCAGTCTCTGGAGAAGGACTTCAGGCTTGATAAAGTAGAGGGTCAGGAAAAAAGAGGAAGACTCTATGAGATGGATGGACACAGTGACTGCAACAATGAGCTCAAACGTAATGACGATTGTGAGGATGGTGCAGGACCAGGCATTGTTTTGTTCTGTTGTACACAGGGTCAATATGAATCAGAACCGACTTAATGCCACCTAATAGCAATAACATGTTCTGACAAAGGTTTATACATGAATGTTCATAAGCTTTATTTGTAATAGCCAAAAAGTGGAAAGAACTCCAATGTCACTCAACTGGTGACTAGATAGACACCTATATACCACTGTCAAGTGGACCCCAACTCATGACAACTCATGTGTATCAGAGTAGAACTGTGCTCCATAGGGTTTTTAATGGCTGATTTTTTGGAAGTAGATTGCAGGCATTTCTTCCAAGGCACATCTGGATGGACTGGTCTGCAAACCTCCAACCTTTCCCTTAGCAGCCCAGCACGAGTTATCATTTGCATTACCCAGGGACACCATAGATAAACTATAGTAAATCCATGTGATGGAATACCATTCAGCAATAAAAATGAACTATCAATACATGCTACAACATGGATTAATCTCAAAAACATTATGATTCCTGAAAGAAGGCAAACATAAAAGAGTACACACTGTATGGCTCCATGTTTACAAAGTTCTACAACAAAGCTGATTTATAGTGTGACAGAAAGAGATCAGTAGTTGCTTATGGGGTGGGGAAATGGAGAAAATTTTTGGGGGTGAGGGAAATGTTTTATACCTTGTTTAGAGTAGTGATTACACTGGTAGATACAACCGTCAAGGTTCATAAAATCAAACCATAAAAATCTGTGCATTTTATAATAAATAGATGATACTTTTTTCTTTTAATTGCATTATGCCTCAATTTTGAAATGCTACCACCAGGTGGCAGTGGTGTCTAATTCTCAGAGCCGAACTACAAGGTTGTACAATGACTAAGATTTATGAATAATCCCATTTGTGACTGTTCTTGAAAACATGCAGCATTGTTTTGTGGACATGTGTTTTTAATTTTAATCAATATTGTTGTGCTGAAGATCTCATTCTGTTCCTTATTATTTTCCCCCCATTGAGCACTGTGTTTTTAAGATCCATTTTTGTTTCTGTGTGTATATTTAGATCATTGCTTCTTACTGTGGTGGAATATTCCAGAGTGTGAATCCATCACATTGTACCTGATGGACATTTCTCAATGATGACACTTCACTGCTTCTAACTCTCCAATTATCACAAATAACTTTGGGTTAAATATCCTCTAACATGTTTTCTTATGTACCTGTGTGAGAATTTCTCTGAATTATATAGCCAGAAGTGGGATCCCTCCCTGATATTTATTTATTTGTGCCCTTTTATCCCCTTCTACTTAATAAATTGCCCCAAATTCTTTGTGCTAAAACAGCTGAATTTAAGCAACATCCTAATATTAAACTAAAGGTAATAGTTCTCTGTGAATCCTTTTATTTCCACATCTCCTTGCAAAACATGTGTTGTTTTGTGTATATAGTTTAAATTTACAAAAGAGTATTGTTGACTAAGATTTGTACCATTTTGCACTCCTGCCAGCAGTGAGTGAGGGTTCCAATCTCTCCTCACCAACGTTTGTTATATTCCCTTTTTTTTTTTTAAACAAAAGCAACCCAAACAAAAAAAAAAAAACAGTTGCTGAAGTAGATTGCCAGGCCTTTCTTCCAAGGAGTCTCTGGGAGGACTTGAAGCTCCAACTTTTTGGTTAGTAGCTGAGGCTATTAACTTTTTGCACCACTGAGAGATTCCCAGGCCAGACCAGGCAGACAGAATAGGAAGGTAAGACAAGAAAGGGCTAGTGACTGGTGGAGGCACAAGTATCTTCTCCTTTTACTTTCTCTGATCTAGCAACGGCTGTGACTCACCAGGTTAAGCTTGCAGGTAAGTTGTCAGGGAGCAAGGACAGGTACTGAGGCCATACACATGGTCCTTCTTGCCTAGATACCTATCATAACTGGGTAGGGGAAATAAATCGGTATGGCTGAGAAGAAGGGAAGGAGCAGGGTCAGAGGGGAAAGTGACACTTCCCCATCAGCCTCATCAAGAAATACCACCTCTAAATGTAAAATGGTACAACCACTTTGGAAATCGAAAAAAAACAAGTACCATAGGATCCAGCTATCCTGTTCCTTGGAATACATCCTAGAGAAATAAGAGCCATCACACGAATAGATATATGCACACCTATGTTCAATGCAGCACTGTTCACAATAGCAAAAAGATGAAAACAACGTAGGTGCCCATCAACAGAGAAATGGATAAACAAATTATGGTTATCCACACAATGGAATAGTACACAACGATAAAGAACAATGACGAAGCCGTGAAACATAACATGAAGGAAGCTGGAGGTCATTATGCTGAGTGAATTTAATCAGTCACCAAAGGACAAATATTGTATAAGACTACTATTATAAGAACTCAATAAAAGGTTTAAACACAGAAGAAAACATTCTTTGATGATTACGAGGGTGGGGAGGGAGGGGGAGGGTTATTTACTAACTAGACAGTAGATAAGAATTATCTTAGGTAAAGGGAAGGACAGCACACACTACAGGGGAAGTCAGCACAACTGGACTAAACCAAAGCTAAGAAGTTTCCTGAATACAATCAAACACTTTGAGGGACGGAGTCTTGGGGGTAAGGGTCTGGGGACCATGCTTTCAGGGGACATCTAGGTCAATTGGCATAACAAAGCTTATTAAGAAAATGTTCTGCATCCTACTTTGGTGAGTGGTGTCTAGGGTCTTAAAAGCTTACAAGCGGCCATCTAAGATGCATCAACTGGTCCCAACACCTGGAGTAAAGGGCAATGAAGAACACCAAAGACACAAGAAAAGTAGTAGCCCAAGAGACAGAAAGGGCCACATAAACCAGAGACTTCCAGCCTGAGACCAGAAGAACTAGCTGGTGCCCAGCTACCACCAATGACTGCCCTGACAGGGAACACAACAGAGAGTCCCGGATGGAGCAGGAGAAAGGTGGGGTACAAAACTCAAATTCTAGTAAGAAGACCAGACTTAATGGTCTGACTGAGTCTGGAAGAACCCTTGAAAGCATGGCCCCTAGATTCTCTATCAGCCCAGAACTAGACAATTTCCGAGGCCAGCTCTTCAGACAGGGATTGGACTGGACTGTGGGACATAAAGCAATACTTGTGAGGCATGTGCCTCTTAGCTGAAGTAGATACAAGAGACTAAATGGGCAGCTTCTGTCCGGAGGTGAGATGGGAAGGCAGAGAGGGTTAGGAGTTGGTTGAATGGACATGGGGAATCAGGGGTGGAAAGGAACAGTGTGCTGTTACAGTATGGGGAGAGTAATTAGAGTCACATAACAATGTATGTATAAATTTTTGTATGCGGGAATAAGAAAAGAGATACCACCTCTGCCCTGGGCCAGGCAGGTGACCAGCCCCAGGGCCACAGAGCCCAGGCTCTGTACAGAGTTTCTGCTTCTACCTCTTGATCCTCAGCACTGGTCGTGGGAGGAAGTGCAGGGAGGGATCACAGCAGCTCAATCCACCAGGAAGCAGAGACATTCAGGGCAAGTGCAACTGGAGGTGGAACAAGTGGTCAGAGTTTGCAATCTCCCTGCACCCCCCAAACAGGTTGTGCCTTGTCCAGCCTGAACCCGGGCACTGGCAGTGAGCTCTGCATCTACAGTGAGAGTGCAGGCAGGCTAAGCCCAGGTTAGAGAGAACCTAGGAGAAGGCTCTTCCACAGACTTGGGCTTGTGATGGGTGGAGGGTGACTAGCTGGGGTGGGGGTGGGGGTAACTGAGGGGAAAGGAAACGGAAAGCCACAACATCATTAACCACAGCAGAACAAAACAATACACCAGAAATACCAGCACCCACCTTTCCACATGTTTCCCTGTCCCTGTCCCCAGGGGAAGGTGATGTGTACGATGTATCCCCCAGCAGGGGGCGCCAGTCCACGCGCTCCATAAAGCCAGAGTAGATGAGGTGAGCCTCCAATGGCCAGAATCCACCAGATCAATTCTTGCTAAATACTCTGAAGGTAAGTCGGGCAGGATTCTAGTAGACTGAGATGGAATAGGGAACTTGGTATCTCAAGTAGAGGGAATGGCCCAAACAAAGGTCCAGAGGCAGGACTCCACTCATGAGAAGAGGGCCATCAACTTACATGTCTCCCTGGTGATTCAAAAAGAATCAATCCCTTCACCACCTCCATCTAAACCTGATTAAGCCAACCCTACTTCTTGTTCCAGTCCCTGGGTAGCACAAACAGTTAAGCGCTCAACTACTAACCAGAAGTTAGACGGATCGAACCCACGCAGAGGCACCTCGGAATAAAGGCCTGGTGATCTGCTTCTGTAAACTCATAGCCTTGAAAACCCTATGGAGTGCAGTTCTACTCTGCACACATGGGGTCACCATGAGTCAATTCTGACTCCATGGCAACTGATTGGTTACTGTGTCTTCCACTCTCTAAGGACTCCAGTCACAGCCTGTGCAATATCATGGGTGATAGAGTCCCATGTTTGTTCCCCAAGGACAGGGCCAGTTCTGACCCAACTTGTCTCCCACTGGGCCACTACAGTGTGGCCCAACCTAACCCCCATGGGAAGACTAAGAACTTCCCATATCGCCATGGGTGGTGCTCAGGACAGTTCCTATGGACCCATTGTAGTAGCCCCACTCTCACAGGCAGCCCTCATCAGAAGGGTCCTCACCACCCTCCTACTCTTTTCTGCAGAAAGAGTTAACTTGGAGAGTTGTTTGCTGAACTTCCTGATACTAACCAAGTCTAGGCATATCTGGAGGCAGGTTCCTTGGCTGGGATTTGATGGGGACAATCTGGTTTGTTCCTGCCAACATGAGCAGAGCATGATGTGTATGTGTTCTCTTAAAAAAAAAAAAAAACCACCTAAGTATAAAACCCAAAACTATAAAGATCATAGAAGAAAAAATAGGATCAATGCTAGAGACCCTGATACATGGCATTAACAGGACGCAAACTATAACTAGTAACATACAAATTCCAGAAGATAAACTAGATAACTGGGATTTTCTAAAAATTAAACACTTATGCTCATCAAAAGATTTCACCAAAAGAGTAAAAAGAGAACCTACAG
>NW_004443952.1:27892056-27895411 GCF_000243295.1 Trichechus manatus latirostris
CAGAATTACTGGCCTGACAGAGACTGGAGAAAGCCTGAGAGTATGGCCCCCAGACACCCTTTTAGCCCAGTAATGAAGTCACTCCAAAGGTTCGCCTTTTAGCCAAAGATTAGACAGACTCATAGGACAAAACAAGACTAAAGGGATACACCAGCCCAGGGACAAGAACCAGAAGGCATGAAGGTGCAGGAAAGCTGGTAGTAGGGAACCCAAGGTTGAGAAGGGAGAGTACTGACATGACATGGCGTTGTTAACCAATGTCATAAAACAATATTTGTACTAACTGTTTAATGAGAAGGTTCTGTAAACCTTCATCTAAAGTTCAATAAAAAAAAAAATCTGGCTACAAAAGTAATTCATTAATTCAAGGTACAATTGAACTCTATTTGCCTGCAGCAACAGAGGAAGTAAGAGAGGCAGGAATAGGAGGAGAAAATAAAATGTGTGGCTAGTTGCCTCCATGAACAACTGCCTCCTTTGCCATGAGACCCGAAGAACTGGATGGCAGCCAGCTACCATTACTGAACATTTTGATCAAAGATTCCATGGAAGAATCTTGATCAAAATTGGGAAAATGCAGAACAGAATTTCAAATTCTCATGGAATCCAGACTGTCTGGATCCATGGAGGCTGGATAAACCTCTGAAACTATTGCCCTGAGATAATCTTTAAACCTTACACCAAAAATAGCCCCTGATGTCTTCTTAAAACCAAATAATAGTTTAGCTTAACTAGTAAAGAATGTCTGCCTTGAGCATAATGCTCTTTTTAAATTCTTTCTATATGGGATCAAATTGACAACAGCAGCTTGAAAAATTAGATAGGAACCTTCGGGGTCAGTGAGTTTATGTTAATGAGGGGAGGAACAACTCAGAAAGGAGAGTCAGAATGGTCACACAACTCGAAGAATGTAATCAATGTCACTGAAATACATGTAGAAACTTGAATTGGTGTATGTTTTTGCTGTGTATATTCTCAACAACAACAACAACAAAAATTAACTATTTTTAAAAAAGTAATTCATACTCATTATAGAATATTTGGAAGAAAATATATAGAAAAGTATAAAGGAAAAATAAATACCACTCCCAATCTCACCACCTAAAGGCAACCTCTTTGTACATTTCGGTGAATTTCTTGTCAGTTGTTTTTCTAAGCATATATGTGTTATTTAACATAGTCACTTAGCAGTGCATTGTAAGCTCTTGCTCATTAAAATTCATTGTAATCATCATTAATATTCCATTTTCTAGTTCTATAATTTAGCTACCTGTGTCCCTATATTGGTTACAGATTTATATCACACTTCAGTAGGGATGTGCAGAGAAAACGTGATTTCCATATTGTTTGTCTCTATCAGATCTGGTCTCCTTCACAACCCCCACCCTCTGGTTAATAGGGAAAATTAACTAAAAGGTCTAAAGAATGATCTAGATCAATAATTTAAATAGCCTGCTTTTAAAGCTTCTATCTTGCTACATAGGTAATCTCATTTTGCATGTCAGAAATCTCAGTCTTTCTCTTTTTATTCCTTCCATAACAAATTCTAATCCCTGCCCTTCCCTCCCCCCAAAGATGCTCTATCAGCCAGTCCCTCAGAAAGGAACAGTTGGTCATTGAGCAGTTTAATGAAAGGATGTTTACAAAGGTACCAACAAGGTTAAGGTAACAAATAAGAAATGGCAAAGCACTCAGAATCTAATGATGTGGGAGGGTGTTAACACCCTTATTCCTGGAAGAATACCAGCAAAAGCTGCAGCTGTGGGTGAGAGACAGCCCAGCAGGAGTTTAGGTGGAGGAAGCCAGCCACTACCTACCTGTGGCCTGGCAGAGAGGGAGTGAGGGAGAAAATATCCAGAACCTCTCTTCCTGCTCGCTGAGCTCTTTCCAGTGCCTCGCATGAGCAGTAATGAACTGAAAAGCAGATGGCAGGGAGTCCGAGTGATGTGTTCTGTAGAGGTCAGCCTCTAGGTGCACGGTTGTAACCATATATGACAGAATAGAACGGCCCCATAGGGTTTCCTAGGCTGTAATCTTTATGGGAACAGATCGCCAGGTCTTTTCTCCCTTGGAGCCACTGGTGGGTGTGAACCACCAACTTTTTGTTAGCAGCCCAGTGCTTAACCACTGCGCAGCCAAGGTTTCTTCCAGTGCACAGAATAGGGTGGAAGATGATGGACAATAGATCTGAAGAGGCACATATAGAATTACCAAAAAACCAAACCAAACCTGTTGCCGTTGAGTCTATTGTGACTCATGGTGATCCATGTGTTACAGAGTAGAACTACTCCATAGGATTTTCTTGGATATAATCTTTACAGAAGCAGGTCACCAGGCCTTTCTTCTGTGGTGCCACTAAATGGTTTAGAACCTCTAACCTTTAGGTTAGCAGCAGATCACAAACTGCTTGTGCCACCCAGAACCTGTAGAATAACCAGCCCAGATGATTTATGCTGAAGAAAGAAAAGACCAAAGAAACAATCACATTAACTATTTTCAAAACACTGTACTATTCCCATTACTTATCTATTATTGGACTTATAAATTGTTTCTCATTTTCACATTCATAAATAATGTCTCAAAATGGACTATATCTCAAACTCCAGAAGATCTAGTGAAAATAATAGATAATATGAGGAGGCATAGTATCTGTAAGAGTCAGGTTATGTTAAGTCTCTTGGTTGCAAGTCGCAGAAATAAACTAGAGCTAGCTTAAGCCAAGTAAAAAGGGCAGTATTAATTATTAAAACTATCAGGATACTGGAGAGTCTTACAAGGCCCAATCGACTTCAGGAATAAACTTATGGGCTCAGATGCTATCAGTCCTCTGTGACTTCATCACTTGTCTCTTCTCTCAGTACCCGTATTTCATTCTTCTCTTTTGCTCTACAGATCAGCTTCCTCTATGTTTTTAGTCCACATGGTAAAAAATGTGGCCACTTATTACTCCCACATTTAACCACAACTTGCCATCAAGTCGACTCTGACTCATGGCGATCCCATGTGTGTCAGAGTAGAACTGTGCCCCATAGTGTTTTCAATGGCTGATTTTTCAGAATTAGATCACCAGGCCTTTCTTCTGAGGTATACTGAGTGGACTCAAACCTGCAACCTTTTGGCTACCAGCTGAGTATGTTAACAGTTTGCACTACCCAGGGACTCTACTTCCAAGTTTACAACTGTATAATCTTTTTAACCAGAGAGAGGGACTAAATCTTAACATCTTAGTCCCTGTATCCATCAGGATCCAGTCAGGAAAGAGAAACCACACTGTAATTTGATTAAGGAAAGTTTAACATAAAAAATTATCAACTGCCGACTTGTGCGAAAAATGGTGCTCTAGGCAGAAGCACCA
>NW_004443952.1:27903150-27908898 GCF_000243295.1 Trichechus manatus latirostris
AATCGGAAGAGCGTAGTCGATGTCACTGAACTGTGCATGTAGAAATTTTTGAAATGGTGTATCTTTGGCTGTGTATATTTTCACCAAAAAAAAAAAAAAAGGTAGAGAAGGGAGAGGGTTGACATGTCTTGGGGTTGTTAACCAATGTCATAAAATAATATGTGTACTACTGTTTAATGAGAAATTATTTGTTCTGTAAACCTTCACCTGAAGTACAATAAAAATAAAATAAAAAAATTATCAACTGTAACAGAGGATTGAAGTAACAGGGAACTGCCCAGTAAGAAGTAAAGAGAACTTTACAAACAGTTGTAGGAATAACAGATACAAGGAACAGCTACTAACCCTAGGGAGCCCTGGCAGCACAGTGGTTAGGAGCTTGACTGATAACCAAAAGGTTGGCAGTTCGAATCTACCAACTGCTCCTTGGAAACCCTTTGGGGCAGTTCTACTCTGTCCTACTAGTCCTAGTGCTGAGATAGAGCACCCAAAGAAGAGTCCTCACACTCAATCCCAGACCTTGTTGTAAAACGAATGGTTGAGTTCACTGGATGACAGAGAAGTAGCTGTGGTGCTGCACTGGCAGAACTTGCTAGGAATCCAACCTCAAGGGTGCTGGAGAGTCTCTCCTCTACAAAACCATCTGAGGGGGATGCCAGGGTGAGCTGCTGGCCTTTGGCTGATGCTGGCTACTGTGTACTGTAGGAGTCGGACACTGGAGAAGCTGTTTGTGCTGCAGGAACCTGATGCTGAAGAAGCCATGTGCATTGCAGGAGCGGTATGGTGAAACTATTCATGCTGCAGGAGCCAGGTGCTAAACGTTGCAGAGACCTGCTGAGCAGAGGATACTAGAATCAGGAAGGAAAATCTCCTTCCCCTACAAGTCTCTCCAGCACCTTCTACTGACAAAGCTTAACATCTGTCAGCTGGCAAAGGAAAAATATTTACATGGTCCAGCTACACTTTTGCAGAGCAGACAATGAAGGTTAAATTTGAGGATGAGAGGCAATAAATTGATAACTAGCAGTCTCAAGTCCATATGCCCAGAGAAGGGACTATGATTGGTCCAGCCTGTGCCACCCCTGGATTGGTCAGTCCCCTGTGCTAATAATGGAAACACACTAATAGAAAGAGAAGCAGTGAGCATAGAAAAGCAGGTGCAGAGAAGCAAACTGGTTATCAAGTACCTCTGCTTTCCAGGGGATAGAAACACTGGGTCAGGAGATACATGCACTTCAGTCACCAGAGAAGTTGCCTTTGCTGTGGATCAGGGGCATTTTATCAGGCCTCACCATGGTTTGAAAAAATACTCCTCAAGACTCTCCATTTCCTTTTACAAACACCCTGCTCACCAAGCAACCTTCTATTTTTCTTCCCATCTACCCTAATACCACCTGGGCGACAAACCTTGGGCAGTGGATACACACATTCTGGTGTTAAGAAAGCAATGCCATCCACTGTGAACTAATAAGTTAGCCTTTGATGGCTACATCAGCCTTGGGTGGTATTAGTGAGAGTAAATCTGCCACAAAGAGTCTGCTCTCATCTGTGTGCACTAAGAAAAACCAGTTTCTGACCCTAAGAAGGAGCCCTGGTGGCTCCGTGGTTAAGAGGCTGGCTGCTATCCAAAACGTCGGCAGTTCAAATCCACCAGCTGCTCCTTGGAAACCCTATGGGGCAGAATCAACTCAACAGCAATGGGTTTGTTTTTTGGACCCTAAGAAGCTGAGGAGGAGGCTTTGGACTTGAGGGACTCAACCAAGATGCTCTCTTGAAGGACCTGCCAGTAGCTAGCCTGCACCTTAGACAACACTGGTGTCAGCACAGTCCCCAAGGAAGAACCCTGAAGAACATACAGCTGGGCACGAAGAAATAGTATTCTATAAATGTCTAACTACTATTTGCTAGTTGCTGAGATTTGAGGCTGCTTCCAGTTTTTCACACAGGGATGAACATCCTTATGATTTGTGTTCTTTTTGTTATTGCTGTTTTGTTCGTTTTTACATTTCAAATGATTTCCTTAGGATAGATTATCAGAATTGGAAATAAACTGATGTCAAAATGTGTAAATGTCCAACCTCCTCTTTTAGGGAAAAGATCATGAATATTTTGTAGATACTTGATACCTATTGCCAGTGATTTTCAGAAATGTACCAATTATAGTCCCACTAGAGACCACTTCACCCTGATTCGTGCTGAATATTATAGTTAAAAAAAAAACAACCCACACATATGCATACATACATATATAATCTTATTTTATTTGCATTTTTTTAGTTACTACTGGGGTTATTCATCCCCGCATTTGTTCATCACTTATCGTCTTTTGAGAATTGTCTATTCAGGTCCTTCACAATTGAGAAGCATTTTATTCAATCTCTGGGGGATTTCTTGTCCCAGATTCTTCAGTCTGCCTTCTTTTGGACAGAGGGGGGCTCTGCTCCCATCTTCAAATTCTTTGAAAGTTTCCTTCTGACTTCAAGTTCCTTTGGCATAAGAGGACTAGGCTTGGGTGGCTGAGAGCATCAGTGATACTGGAAATAAGCTTATAGGAGCCTGAAGGATGCAAAGCCATTGCTGAGCTTTCCCCTCCAGGTGGATATTCTTTAAGGGAGCTGGGATGAGTCTGTATATAGTTTTCTTTTCTCTCTCCCTTTTTAAAGGCCTCCCAGGGACCCTGGGTGTTTTTCTGTCTCTTTATTGTGATTCCAACTGAGTCTCTGAATTCTGCTCCTCTTAGGAAATTGAGGCACATATTTAGAAGAAATGTGCCATTTAAAGTACTTTTCTGAGTCCCATGATGAATTATCAGAGCAGGAATCTCCTCACCACCCACGAAACTCTGGGCCTTCTGTGGCCTGGGGTGGGAGAAAAACTTTCTCTTCTTCCCCCCCTCCCCATGCCTTATAATACTGACACTGAGAGCACAACATCTGGTCCATGTCTGGAGCCCCTGAGGAGTCAAAGGGTTGGTTAATGTGCTCCGCTGCTAACCCAAATGTTGAAGGTTTCAGTCCACCCAGAGGCAGAGGCCTCAGAAGACAGTCCTGGCAATCTGCTTCCCAAAGCCTCAAAAACCTTATGGAGCAGTTATACTCTGCAGACATGGGGTCGCCATGAGTTGGAATCAACTCCATGACAACCAACAACAACTAACCCAGGGATGATAATTTCTTGCATTAAACCGGTGATTCTCAAAGTGTGACCTTTGTTTTTTTTGTTATTATTATTTTTTATTTTTTCCCATACAAAAATTTATACATACATTGTTATGTGACCCTAATTGCTACCCCCATACTGTGACAGCACACCTCTCCTTTCCACCCGATTCCCCATGTCCATTCAACCATCTCCTAAGCCTCTCCTGCCTTCCCATCTCACCTCTGGACAGAAGCTGCCTGTTTAGTCTCTTGTATCTACCTAAGCTAAGAGGCATACTCCTCACGAGTATCACTTTACATCCTACAGTCCAGTCCAATCCCTGTCTGAAGAGTTGGCCTCAGAAATTGTTTTAGTTCTGGGCTGATACAGAATCCAGGGGCCATGCTTTCCGGGGTTCCTCCAGTCTCAGTCAGACCATTAAGTTTGGTCTTCTTACTAGAATTTGAGTTTTGCACCCCACCTTTCTCTTGCTCCATCAGGGACTCTCTGCTGTATTCCCTGTCAGGGCGGCCATTGGTGGTAGCCGGGCACCATCTAGTTCTTCTGGTCTCAGGCTGATGAAGTCTCTGGTTTATGAGGCCACATAAACTTTCTGTCTCTTGGGCTACTACTTTCCTTGTGTCTTTGGTGTTCTTCATTCTCCTTTACTCCAGGTGGTTGGGACCAATTGATGCATCTTAGATGGCCGCTTACAAGATATTAAGACCCCTGGTGGCTCAAAGTGTGCCTTTGGACCAGCAGCGTCAACAGCACCTGGGAATTTGTTAGAAATGCAAATTCTTGGCCCCACCCCAGATCGAGGGAATCAAAAACTCTGGGAATGGGTCCCAGCAAACAGTGTTTTAACAAGCCTTCTGGGTGATTGGGATGCACAGTAAAGTTTAATACCCACTATATACTAGACAAGGGGCCCAGGTGGCGCAGTGGTTAAGAGTTTGGCTGCTAACCAAAAGGTCAACAGTTTGAATCCACCAGCTGCTCCATGAAAACCCTATGGGGCAGTTCTACTCTGTCTTGTAGGGTCACTATGAGTTGAATGACCTGATGGAAATAGGTTTGGTTTTTTAGTTAGACACTTACAGATTTTAGTACAGAGGCCAGACTGAGTAATTCTATCTGGTTTGGGAACTACTTCCAGGAGAAGGTGAAATCTTTAAGGATGCCTCCCGTTGGATGAGCCTTGGAGAAACGCAATTCAGGCAAAGAACTGTATGCCCAAAGGCACGTAGGCATGACATTCGGAGGGCACTGTAAATAGTTCTATGGGAAAGTCCCATGCATCGCAGGGAAGGGCAGGAAACAAGGATGGAGGTTTAAGCAGAGGTCTGAATGCCGCTGAAAGCTTCCAAGCAGGGTAGCAACATGGTGTCCCATTCCTCCTCCCAGCAGTTGTTCCCCAAGCGGCTTCAGCAGGCGCCCTTCCTCGCCCAGGCTTGTCCTTCTCTTCCCTCCTCCCTCGCCTCCTCACTTCCCCTGGGGGCGAGACCGGCCGGCTCCCAGGCCAGTCCCACCCCTCCCCCACCGGGGCTGCGGCGGACCCGCTGATGTCACCTCTGCCAGGTCAGCAGCTTTGGAGCCTGGCCGGCCGGGCCTCCCCGGCTGGGGGCAGAATCCAGGATGCTCGTGTGCGGAGTGGGAGCCGAGCGGCCGGCGCACCTAGTAGGGAGCTCATGGGGGCTTCCAGGGCTCGAGGGAAAGAGGCCCTTCCTCCGGGGACTTCCTGCTCCAGGGGAGCGGGCAGCGGTGTCAGGGCGCGGGTTTCTCGGGAACCAGGCTTGCGTCACTCCGTGCCACCTCCCTCTGGGGAACTGGCTCCAGGTCCAGCCCTCTCCTCCCAGAACGCACTGGTGACTCCATGGCCCTCAACCTCACTGTGACTGGAAGTGATGGAGGGTGATAATAGCTGTAATAATAGGTAGTATTTATTGCCCTGTACTGTGTGTCACCTATACCTGAGGTTCTCAGCCTTACCTGGCTCAAGGACCCTTTCTTAAAATAAGCATTTTGCAACTTACCTTTAGCAATCACAGATAATATAACCAACCTACAGCCTAGTTTCATATGATTAAATCATAAAACGCCCTCGTTAATATTTTCTTAGTCATCTAGTGCTGCTATAACAGAAATACTAAAAGCAAATGGCTTTAACAAAGAGAAATTTACTCTCTCACAGTCTAGGAGGCTAGAAGTCTGAATTCAGGGCCCCAGCTCCAGGGAAAGGCATTCTCTCTTTGTTGGCTCTGGAGGAAAGTCTTTGTCATCAATCTTCCCCTGGTGTAAGAGTTTCTCAGGGCAGGGACCCGGGGTCTAAAGGATGTCCTCCCTCCCAGCTCCTGTTTCTTGGTGGTATGAGGTCCCTCCCCTCTTTGCTCCATTCTCTCTTTTATATCACAAAAGAGATTGACTCAAAATACAACCTAATCCTGTAGATTGAGTCCTGCCTCATTAATATAACTGCCTCTAATCCTGCCTCATTAACATCATGTTGTTGTTGGGTGCCGTCAAGTCGGTTCTGACTGATAGGGACTTTATGCACCACAGAACGAAACGCTGCCGGGTCCTGCGCCATCCTCACAATCATGGTTA
>NW_004443952.1:27909116-27915831 GCF_000243295.1 Trichechus manatus latirostris
TCCCTCCTGACAACATGTCCAAAGTATGTAAGACGTAGTCTTGCCATTCTTCCTTCTAAGGAGCATTCTGGTTGTACTTCTTCTAAGACAGATTTGTTCATTCTTTTGGCAATCCATGGTACACTCAATATTCTTCACCGACACCATAATTCAGAGGTATCAATTCTTCTTCAGTCTTCCTTATTCATTGTCCAGCTTTCACATTCATATGAGGTAATCGAAAATATCATGGCTTGGGTCAGGCGCACCTTAGTCCTCAAAGTGATATCTTTGCTTTTTAACACTTTAAAGAGGTCTTCTGCAGCAGATTTGCCCAATGCAATATGTGGTTTGATTTCCTGACTGCTACTTCCTTGGGCATTGATGGTGGATCCAAGTAAAATGAAATCCTTAACAACTTCAGTATTTTCTTCATTTATCATGATGTTGCTTATTGGTCCACTTGTGAGGATTTTTGTTTTTTTTAAGCTGAGGTGTAATCCTTACTGAAGGCTGTGGTCTTTGATCTTCATCAGGAAGTGCTTCAAGTCCTCTTTGCTTTCAACAAGCAAGGTTGTATCATCTGCATATCAAGGATCATTAATGAGTCTTCCTCCAATCCTGATGCCCTTCTTCTTAATATAGTCCAGCTTCTAGGATTATTTGCTCAGCATGCAGATTGTATAAGTCTAGTGAAAAGATGCAACCCTGACGCACACCCTTCTTGATTTTAAACCATGCAGTATCGCCTTGCTCTGTTCGAGTAACTGCATCTTGGTCTATATACAAGTTCTGCATGAGCACAATTAAGTGTTATGCAATTCCCATTCTTTGAAATGTTATCCATAATTTATTATGATCCAGCCAAATGCCTTTGCATAGTCAATAAAACACAGTTAAACATCTTTCTGGTATTCTCTGCTTTCGTACAAGATCTACTTGACAGGCATTGGCGAAAAACAATGCTCCAGGAATTGACGTATCCCGATTGATCCATAAATATGGATCTCTTCCAATCTGTTGGCTGGGTAGCTGTCTTCCAAATTTCTTGGCATAGATGAGTGGGCACTTCCAGTGCTGCATCTGTTGAAACATCTCAATTGGAATACGTCAATTCCTGGAGCCTTGTTTTTTTGCCAATGCCTTCAGTGCAGCTTGGACTTCTTCCTTCAATACCATCAGTTCTTGATCACATGCTACCTCCTGAAATGGTTGAACGTTGACCAATTCTTTTTTGTACAGTGACCATGTATTCCTTCCATTTTCTTTTGATGCTTCTTGTGTCATTCAATATTTTGCCATAGAGTCATTTGAAATTGCATCTTGAGGCTTTAATTTTTTCTTCAGTTCTTTCACCTTGAGAAATACCGAGCCTGTTATTCTCTTTTGGTTTTCTGTCTCCCAGTCTTTGTACATTTCATTATAATATTTTACTTTGTCTTCTCCAGCTGCCCTTTGAAATCTTCTGTTCTGCTCTTTTACTTCATCATTTCTTCCTTTCGCTTTAGCTACTCGATGTTCAAGAGCAACTTTCAGAGTCTCTTCTGACATCCATTTTGGTCTTTTCTTTCTTTCCTGTCTTTTTAATGACCTTTTGCTTTCTTCATATATGATGTCCTTGATGTCATTCCACAACTCGTCTGGTCTTTAGTCATTAGTGTTCAACGCGTCAAATCTATTCTTGAGATGGTCTCTAAATTCAAGTGAGATATACTCAAGGTCGTATTTTGGCTCCTGTGGACTTGTTTTAATTTTCTTCAGCTTCAACTTGAATTTGCATATGAACAATTGATGGTCTGTCCCGCAGTTGGCCTCTGGCCTTGTTCTGCCTGATGATATTCAGCTTTTCCATCTTCTCTTTCCACAGATGTAGTCGATTTGATTCCTGTGTTTTCCATCCATCAAGGTCCATATGTATAGTCGCCGTTTATGTTGTTTAAAGAAAATATTTGCAACGAAGTCGCTGGTCTTGCAATAGTCTTTTTTTTTTTTTTTTTAATACTTTACACTGTTTCTTTTTTTTCATTTGTCTTGCAATATTCTGTCATGGGATCTCCTGTGTCGTTTCTATCACCAAGACCATATTTTCCAACTACTGATCCTTCTTCATTTCCAACTTTTGAGTTCTAATCACCAGTAATTATCAATGCATCTTGATTGCATGTACGATCAATTTCAGACTGCAAAAGCTGGTAAAAATCTTCAATTTCTTCATTTTTGTCCTTAGTGGTTAGTGCGTAAATTTGAATAACAGCCGTATTAAGTGGTCTTTCTTGTAGGCATATGGATATTATCCTATCACTGACAACATTGTACTTCAGGATAGATGCTGAAATGTTCTTTTTGATGATGAACAGTACGCCATTCCTCTTCAAGTCGTCATTCCCGACATAGTAGACCATATGATTGTCTGATTTAAAATGGCCAATACCAATCCATTTCAGCTCACTCATGCCTAGGATATCGATGTTTATGCATTCCATTTCATTTCTGACAACTTCCAATTTTCCTAGGTTCATACTTCATACATTTCAGGTTCCAGTTATTAACGGATGTTTGCAGCTGTTTCTTTTCATTTTGAGTCGTGCCACATCAGCAAGTGAAGCTTTAGGTAGTCTTTGTCTATTTCAATTTGTTCATCTGTGTTCCAGAAAAATGTTGATACTTCATAGGAATAACTTACAAGTGTAAAAAATGAACCATTCATGTCTTCATCCATATTAGGCATTTACAAAGTATCAGGGCACACGCCAGGGTACATCATGAGCTATTTCCTGAAGTAGTTATTGCTCTCCACTAGAGCTTGCTACCAGTAAAAAAAATTGTAATTTCTTCTCTTTGCATCATTCCTGATCTTTTCCTTTTTAATCTTCTTTTCCTTTCTCCAGGATTCTGCAAATCCCAGATTGACTGGATCCAACAATGGACTCAAACATACCAACGGTCATGACGATGGTGCCGGAACAGGCAACCTTTCATTTTGTTGTACATGGGGTTGCCATGAGTCAGAGATGACAGCAGCTAACAATAGCAACAAATATAAACATATGAGACAGAATTTCATCCAAGAACTATATCCATTGACTTCATTTTGATATTAATGTGCAAATAAGCTATACATTTTTATTATCCCACTAATGTAATACTATCGAATAATCTGTTTTGTCATTAAAATGAATGCATTTTTCTTGTAATCTATTTCAGGAGAACAATTCCTAACATGAACTGATGAAAAAAAAAAAAAATCTCTGACATAAGGTTTCATCTAATTTTTTAAAAAGTTTATTGTGTTTTAGGTGAAAGTTTACAGTGCAAATTAGTTTTTCATTCAGTGTAGCATGTAATTTGCAGGAGAAAACCTCCTGCTACTGGTGTGAATTATTGAAACTCAGTGCTAGCTGATGTTTTAAATCAAAGAAGGGAGGGGTGGCCTAAGGCAAGTGTTTCTCAAAATTTAACATGCGTAGGAAAAAACTTGGGGATCTTGTTAAAATGTAGATTCAGCTTCAGAAGGTCTGGGATGGGGGCCTGAGATTCTGCATTTCTAACAAGCTCCCAGTGATAATGTTTGCCCTGGACCATGCTTTGAATAGAAGGAACCTATGAGACCTTTCCAGGTGGAGAGAAGAAAATGAGAGAAGAGAAAGCTAAGCTGAGAGCAGAGAAGAGAGAATTTCTAAAAATGGGAAACAGAAAACCATTTAAGATTTATATTTTAAAGCATTATAATCTTAGAGGGTCGCTATGCATCAGAATCGACTCCATGGCAACAGGTTTTGGTTTTTATATTAAAGCAAGTTAATAACTTAATAAATACAAGGAACTATGTATCTATTACTTCAATTAATTCTTACAGCCTTATGTAAGAGGAATTATAATCCTTATTTTAAAGTTCCGAAAGTAAGTGTCTTAGTCATCTAGTGCTGCCATAACAGAAATACCACTAGTGGATGGCTTTAACAAACAGAAATTTATTTTCTCACAGTCTAGTAAGCTAGAAGTCCAAATTCAGGGTGTCAGCTCCAGGGGAAAGCTTTCTCTCTCTGTTGGCTCTGGAGGAAGGACCTTCTCATCAATCTTCCTCTGGACTAGGAGCTTCTTCTCGAAGGAACCCTGGGTCCAAAGGATGCTCTCTTCTCCTAGTGCTTCTTTCTTGGTGATATGAGGTCTCCCACTCTCTGCTTGCTTCCCTTTCCTTTTATCCCTTGTAAGATAAAAGGTGGTGCAGGCCACACCCTGGAGAAATTCCCTTTACATTGGATCAGGGATGTGACCTGAGCAAGGGTGTTACATCCCGCCCTAACCCTCTTTAACCAGAGGCAGAGATTATGATTTATAACACACAGGAAAATCACAAAATGGAGGACAACCAGACAATACTGGTAATCATGGCCTAACCAAGTTGACACATATTTTGGGGGGACATAATTCAATCTGTGACAGTAAGTAAAATCTCTGAGAAGTTAAGGGATGTACTCAAAGTCACATAGCATGTCAGCGGCAAGGATAGGATTCAGACTCAGGTTTTTCAGAGGCTAGAGCCTGTATTTCTTTCCAGCCACCTTGCTAAAATTTCAGGGGGAAGCTCCCTCCTTCTGCTGAATTCTTACTCCTCACCCAAGAGATGTGAACAAGGGGAGGAGGACGAGGCCACCCTAGGAAACCAGGCCCACTGGCATTTGAATGGGTTTGGGTCAGCTCTTACCTACCTTAAAGGTCTTCTCTGTATAAAAAGATTTGATGTTGAACACTGAGATCTGGGTTTTGATAAGGCACAGGAATGTGGGGTAGAAAAGGGCACTGGGGGGACATTTACAAGTTTTGTTGGACACTCTCTGCTTTGTAAGTCCAGTCTCCTTTCTGCAGGCTGCTGAATTCCAGAGCAGCAAAAATGCATCCTGGAAAGTGGGAGCTGCAGGGGTGAGAGCAAGCCCTCCTCAGACTCTGACCTGGGACCCTTGTTTTCTCCCTGGATGCCTGAGGGCTTTGAGGAGCCACTAAAATCTGACAATTTGGCCCAGTAATTGACAAACTGGCAAGTGCCAGGCCCTAGTAAGGACCCTTGCTTCTTCCCCAAATAGACACAAGTGGGCACTCTGTCCCCACAAAGGGCTGGCATCAGGGACGGTTGTCTGTGATAGGCTGATACGGCCACTTCTGCTCCCTGGAGCTCTGGTGTAAATCTGAGCCACTTCTCCAGTTTCCCATATGTGACTAGCCTTTGTTTAATTTCACCACCATGGGGAGCTGGAAACGGTTCCCTGCAAAATAAATCTTTGATTGGGAGGGTGGTTTTCTCATTGGAAACGGTGGTGGTAAAGAATAAGAGGAGGACATAAGTGACTGATTTGTTCAGGGGCTGATACAAGAGATGTGAAACAGAAGAGAGGGTCTCCCAACAGGGCTCAGGGTGAAAAGAAACAAATAAGCCTGCAATCATGGAGCAGGGTTACAGGGGTGCAGGTGGAGGGAATCACGGAGGCACATCAGGAAAGCCAGCCTGAGGGCTGAGGACATAAAAGTATGAAAGAGCTTCCAGGATAGAAGAGAAACCAAAACATGTGATGTGGTCCCCTCTCCTCTCCAGAGAACAAACTATTGTCTGCATTGACGTTAGTTTCACAGATGAGCTGAGGCTATTGGGTGCGTTGATTTTCAGGTCTGGGATTCAACTACAGCAGCAACACCAGTTGGGGGGTGGGCAGTGGGGTCACCTTCCTCACTGAAGGGTGCCAGGAGGCACTCCAGCATGAAGCATCTGAAGGGGAAGGACTTAGCAGCATCTATACTGGCTAAACCAAAATCATCCTCCCAGCCTTCATTCCTTCAAAGATAGTTCCTATTCCCAGGCTCCCACTTTCGTTTCCAAAACAGCACCAGCATTTCTAGGACAGTGAAGGCCAAAGCCACCAGAAGAGCTGCAACACTGAATACTGTTGGACATCTTGGACCACTCTCACTCTGGCTGCTGTGGTCCCAGAAACAGGGGAAAGCCAGAAAATTCTTCCTGGAGCCAACAACACTTTCTGGTTCCTGGCTAGCACAATCTTCTTCTGGGCCACACTGCTCAGAATGATGGACAATACTTGCTATTTCAACTTTCTTGATTCCCATTCTCCCAGCACACTACAGTCTAGCTTCTATATCCAGCGCACCCCACCCCACTGAAACAGCTCCTATCAAGGTTACCAACAGTCTGGGGAAAAATCCAGGAGGCACTTCTCAAATCTTACTTTTCCTGTAAGCCCTTTGCCTGTTGATTATCTTAAAAGTATCTTTTTTTTAAATTGTTATAGTTTAAGTGAAAGTTTACATTTCAAGTAAGTCTTTTATACAAAAATTTACACATACATTGTTATGTGACCCTAATTGCTCTCCCTATGCATGCTCCTTTTTTCCACCCCTGATTCCCCATGTCCATTCAACCAGCTCCTAACCCTTTCTGCCTTCTCATCTCACCTCCGGACAGAAGCTTCCCGTTTAGTTTCATGTATCTAGTTGAGCTAGGAAGCGCACTCTTCACAAGTATCATTTTATGTCCCACAGTCCGGTCCAATCTTTGTCTAAAGAGTTGGCCTCGGAAATTGTCTTACATCTGGGCTGACAGACAGTCCAGAGACCATGCTTTCTGGGGTTCCTCCAGTCTCAGTCAGACCATTAAGTCTGGTCTTTTTACTAGAATTTGAGTTCTGCACCTCACCTTTCTCCTGATCCATCAGGGACTCTCTGTTGTGTT
>NW_004443952.1:27916228-27917485 GCF_000243295.1 Trichechus manatus latirostris
TGTATTCAGGAAACTTCTTAGCTTTGGTTTAGTCCCGTTGTGCTGACTTCCCCTGTAGTGTGTGCTGTCCTTCCCTTCACCTAAGATAATTCTTGTCTACTATCTAGTTAGTGAATAACCCTCACTCTCCCTCCCCACGCTTGTAACCATCAAAGAATGATTTCTTCTGCATTTATACCTTTTGTTGAGTTCTTATAATAGTGGTCTTATACAATATTTGTCCTTCTTATGACTGACTAAATTCACTCAGCATAATGACCCCCAGATTCCTCCATGTTATGTTTCATGGCTTCATTGTTGTTCTTTATCATTGCATAGTATTCCATTGTGTGACTATACCATAATTTGTTTATCCATTCGTCTGTTGACGGGCACCTAGGTTGTTTCCATCTTTTTGCTATACAATGTGCAATGAACATGGGTGTGCATACATCTATTCATGTGACAGCTCTTATTTCTCTATGATATATCCAAGGAGCAGGATTGCTGGATCGTATGGTACTTCTATTTCTAGCTTTTTATGGAAGCGCCAAATTGATTTCCAAAGTGGTTATACCATTTTACATTCCCACCAACAGTGTATAAGTGTTCCAGTCTCTCCACAACCTCTCCAGCATTTATTGTTTTGTGTTTTTTGGATTAATGCTAGCCTTGTTGGGGTGAGATGGTATCTCATTGTAGTTTTTGATCTGCATGTCTCTAATGGCTAATGATCGTGAGCATTTCTTCATGTGTCTGTTAGCTACCTGAATGTCTTCTTGGTGAAGAGCCTGTTCATATCCTTTGCTCATTTAATTGGGCTATTTGTCTTTTTGTTGTTGAGGTTTTGCAGTATCTTGTAGATTTTAGAGATTAGACACTGATTGGATTTGCCATAGCCAAAATTTTTTCCCCGTCTGTAGGTTCTCTTTTTACTCTTTTGATGAAGTCTTTTGGTGAGCATAACTTTGATTTTTAGGAGCTCCAAGTTATCTAGTCTCTCTTCTGGTGCTTGTGCATTGTTACTTATGGTTTGTATTCTATTTATGCCATGTATTAGGGCAACTAGCGTCATCCCTATTTTTTCTTCCATGATCTTTATCGTTTTCAATTTTATGTTTAGGTCTTTGATCCATTTTGAGTTAGTTTTTGTGCATGGTGTGAGGTATGGGTCTTGTTTCAATTTTTTGCAGATGGATATCCAGTTATGCCAGCACCATTTGTTAAAGAGACTGTCTTTTCCCCAATTAATGGGCTTTGGGCCTTTGTCAAATGTCA
>NW_004443952.1:27920123-27944092 GCF_000243295.1 Trichechus manatus latirostris
GCTTTATATATATCATCCCATTGCCTTCTTGCCTGCATGGTTTCTGCTGAGTAGTCCGAGCTTACTGACTCTCCTTCGTAGATGACTTTTCGTTTATCCCTAGCCACTCTTAAAATTCTCTCTTTATCTTTGGTTTTGGCAAGTTTGATTATAATATGTCTTTGTGACTTTCTTTTGGGATCTACCTTATGACGGGTTCAATGAGTACGCTGGATAGATATTTTCTCCTCTTTCATGATATCAGGGAAGTTTTCTGCTAACAAATCTTCAACAATTCTCTCTGTATATTCTGTTATCCCCCCACCCCCACCATTCTGGGTACTCCAGTCACTCGTAGGTTATTCCTTATGATAGAATCACACATAATTCTTAGGGTTTCTTCATTTTTTTATATCCTTTTATCTGATTTTTTCCTTAAATAAGTTGGTGTCAAGTGCTTTATCTTCAATCTCACTAATTGTGACTTCCATTGACTCAATTCTGCTCCTATGACTTTCTAGTGAGTTGTCTAATTCTGAAATTTTATTGTTACTCTTCTGGATTTCTGATTGCTGTCTCTCTATGGATTCTTGCAGCCTGTTAAATTTGTCACTATGTTCTTTTCTAATCTTCTTAATTTCCTCTATTGTGTGTCCTGCATTTTGTTAATTTCCTTCCTAATCTTTTAAAGAGTTCTGTATATTAATCTTTTGTATTCTACCTCTGGTGATTCCAAGAAATTTTCTTCCTCTGGAAAATTTCTCGATTCTTTATTTTGGAAGCTTGCTGAAGCCATCATGGTCTGCCTCTTTATGTGATTTGATATTGACTGTTGTCTCCGAGCCATCAATGTTATTATATTTATTTATTTTATGTTTGCTTACTTTGTCATATCTTCTTGTTTTGTTTTGTTTTGATATGCTCAAATAGGCTGCTCATATGAGCTACTTTGATTATTGGCACCTTTGAAGCTCTAACGTCCTGTCAGCAGGTAGCTGAATCTGTTACTAGGTATGTGAGCCCAGGATTCCATCAACTTTTCTTCTATGGATTCAGCTATGCTGTCCAGGTAGTCAGTCACCAACTGTGTGGTGCAGGCTCTCACCTACAGTCCTAGACAGGTATGTGTGATTGGTGTAGGCACAGGTATCTGGCTGCAGTAGGGTGTCACGTGCTGAGCAAGGTCAGGAGCTGATGGCTTCCCCTGAGTGTCTGAGAGGAAAGCGTGTCCCTGTTCCCTACAGCGAGTAGGTAGGTGGGTTTTGCAGCTGGACTATGAGTACCCAGTGCTGTTAACTGTAAGGACTAGGAAGCACCTCTTATTCTTGGGCCCCTGTCGCAGGTGGCTAGGTAGCATGGGTGGAGCCACCAGTCCTCAGGCCCTTGATGTAGATAGGTGAAGACCCTGCTTAATGGGCAGAACAGAGTCAAATGTCAAGAACCTGCCACTTCACAGCTGAAACAGTTGACATTAGATTTCAGGTATATACCCTGTTGTACTGCAGTAATGAGGGCCTACATTGTTGAGATGGGCCCACACAAGTCTATGCAGGGGAAAATGCACTCAGAGTCCATGGATCCCTTATGCCTGTGCCTAGGCAAAGGAGCTGTGCCTACCCTGAATTGCTGACTTAGGGAAGCCGGCAGATTATTTTTTCCCCATCTGTTAATTTGTTCACTCTCCAAGGCCGGGAGAATGGCTCAGGGTGCATGACAGTACTACTTCTGGCCCAGGGGATTTGGCAATTGCTGAAGGCCAGGACGCAGTGCAGAGCAGGGAGTGGGGGGCAGGGGGTAAATGGGAGAGAGGTTTTTCCCTAAGAGGTGTGTTTTTGATGTGCACAGTTGGCCAGATGCAAGTATTTGTCTCTCACCGATCAAGGGCTGCTTCTCACTGGTTCTGGATGGCCAAGTAGACTCTCCACCGCTGGGTCTCTCCCGATGTGGAAAACGCCCCCCGAGTGCCACTGCTTGCCTGCCTGCCTGCCTCACCATGCACCACAAGCTGCTCAGGACTGAAGGGCTCAGGCTCTCTTGCCAGGTCAGGTCTGGCAACTCCTTGCTGCTTCCAAACCATCTCTCCCTCCCCCGCCACTCAGTCCGCTTCCTCAACTTTGCCTTTGATGTTCAGGACTCCTAGATTGTCATATATAATCAATTCACTTGTTTTTTTGAGTCTTTGTTGCAGGAGGGAACACAGGAAGCGTCTGACTACTCTGTCATCTTGGCTCCGCCCTATCTTGAAAGTATCTTGAAAATCCTACTTGCGATGTTCTTAACCAGAGAGCCTTGCATCCCTGGGTAGTCTTCAGGAAGAAAAAACGTGCAATCCCTGAATTTTTTTTACACAAAGTATTGTACATATGTGCATTTTTCTAGGGAGAATGTTCCAGAGCTTTCATTGGATTCCTGCCAAAATGCTAAGACCCAGTGCCCTTGAAATCTATATTGGCTAAGATTAGATTCAGCTGGGAGAGACCGCCCGCCCCCACCCCCCCAAAAAAAAAAACAAAAACAAAAACAAGATAACAGAGGCTTAATTTGTCTTTCATGAGGAGCCCTGGTGGAGCAGTGGATCAAGCAATCAGTTGCTAACCAAAAGGCTGGTGGTTTGAACTCACCAGCTGTTCTGTGGGAGAAAGATGAAGCAGCCTGCTTCCTTAAAGATTTGTGGCCTCGGAAACCCCATGGGGCATTTCTACCGACCTATAGAGTTGCTATGAGTGGATTTGGTTTTTTGGTTTACTTGTCTTTCATGTATATAACATCCAGAGGTAAGTCTTAGGGCAAGAATGGCATCTCTGTGCTACAAAGTCCTCAGGAACTGAGGCTCTCTCTAGCTCACTGTTATGCTAACCCTAGGGTGTAGTCCTTATCCTCATAGTCCAATATGGTAGCATCTCTGCTCCAATCAACATGATAGAGAGAGAAACAAAGAGTGTAAAGAACATGTTCTCAGTATCTCTTGAAGTTTTCTGGGAACAGCCATATTACATTTCCACTTTTATATCATCGGTTCAAACTTAGTCATATGGTCACATCTATCCGCTGCAAGCCTGGGAAACGTAGTCTTTATTCTGGGTAGTTGTGTGCCCAGCTAAAATTTCTATCACCATGGATGATGGGGAGAACAGATATTGGGGATCAACCAATAGCACTGGTCAGAGCTTCCATGACACCACCAATGGTGGATACTGTGGACTGGTTCTCACACCTCTTCCCACCTCTTTCTAGCATCCTTTCCAGTACATTAGAACCAGGAAGCGACATTTTCTAGATTCCCTTGGAGCTGGAGTTCCAAATGTGATTTAAGAATTGCCAATTTAATGAACTTGCAGGAGACTTGAACTTGGAGTTAAGTCAAGTGGGGAGAGAGGCATCCGTGTTGCTGGTGTGGATGGTGGCAGAGGCAGGCTGGTTTTGTGGTCACCAGCTTCCTGGTTCAGCAGCTTCCTGTAGCAGTAGTAGTGGATTTCCTGACCATGATGGCAGAGGCAGGGTGATTCTGAGGGCCTGAAGTTGTTTCTGGAAGCTGTTTTAAATCTGCTCCTCCAGCCCTTCCAGCAATTTTGTAAGCCAGAGCTTCTCAAACTTTAATGTTCATATGAATGGCTTGGGGATTCAGCTAAAATGCAGGTTCTGATTCAGTAGGTCTGGAATGGGGCCTAGGTTTCTGCATTTCTAACTAGTTTACAGGTAATGCCAATAGTTGGGACTTGGTTTTTTATTTGTTTGTTTTTGTTTTGCAATCATCGCTACAATTTATGTCCAAAAGTTTTTAATCACCCCTATTATGGATTGAACTGTGTCCCCCAAAATGTGTGTCAACTTGGCTAGGCCATGATGTGTGATTGTCTACCATTTTGAAATCTGATGTGATTTTCCTATGTGTTGTAAATCCTACCTCTATGATGTTAATGAGGCAGGATTTGAGGCAGTTATGTTAATGAGGCAGGACTCAATCTACAGGATTAGGTTGTATCTTGAATCAATCTCTTTTGAGATATAAAAGAGAGAGAATCAAGTAAACTGGAGGGGGTCCTCATACCACCAGGAAAATAATGCCAGGAGCGGAGCGTGTCTTTTGGACCTGGGTCCTTGCGCTGAGAAGCAACTAGACCGGGGGAAGATTGATGACAATGACCTTCCTCCAGAGCCGACAGAGAGAAACTCTTCTCCTGGAGCTGGGGCCCTGAATTCAAACTTCTAGCCTCTAGACTGTGAGAGAATACATTTCTGTTTCTTAAAGCCTTCTGTGTGTGGTATTTACCTTAAAAGACAAAGTTGTCTAGATAACTAGGACAACCTGAAACAGAAACTCTGTCCTCACCAAGCAGTAACTCCCAGGATCTGTTCTGAAGCAGATAGGTCATAGAGTGCCCTCTGCTCATCTATCTAGTAAACCAGTTGCTGTTGAGCCATCTCTGACTCATGGTGACCCCATGTGTGTCAGAGTAGACCTATGCTTCATAGGATTTTCAATGGCTGATTTTTGGAAGTAGATCACCAGGCCTTCCTTCTGAGATGTCTCGGGGTGGACTTCAACTTCTAACTTTTTGGTTAGCAGATGAGTGCTTCAACCATGTGTACCACCCAGGGACTCCAGCTCTTCTATACCTGGTCATAATCCTTTTCTGCTTTAACTACCTAGTGATAGTTGCTAAGTTGTCTCTCTTAAGGGACACTCCTCCTATGTTTGTACCTTAACTATTAGTGTACCCCAGGACTTGGGTTATGGTCAACCTACAAACTCTCCCTGAATGATCTCCTCCATCTTCAAGCTTCAATAACTACCCATATGTCCCTCAAATCTGTATCTCCAACCTATTCTTTCTCCTGAGCTTCAGATTTCAGTGTCCACAGATGACCAGAACTGGGTTCTACTGACAACAGTGCATGGAAAAAAAGTTCTGGGTCAAACAAGTTTAGGAAATGCTGATTAAAGAAAATTAAATTAGTTTCCTTGCTGAAGCACTTCCAGAACTGTTACTGTGCTAATATATATTGCAAATTTCCAAGAGAGGACCTGTGTTGTTGTTGTTAGGTGCTATTGACTCAGTTCCAACTCATAGCAACCCTATGTACAATAGAACGAAACACTGCGGAGGCCTGTGCCATCCTCACAATTGTTGCTATGCTTGAGCTCATCGCTGCAGTCACTGTGTCAAGCCATCTCACTGAGGGTCTTCCTCTTTTTCACTGACTCTCTACTTTACCAAGCCTGAGGTCCTTCTTCAGGGACTGGTCCCTCCCAATAACATGTCCAAAGTACGTGAGACAAGTCTCGCCATCCTCGCTTCTAAGGAGCATTTTGGCTGTACTTCTTCCAAGACAGGTTTGTTTGTTCTTCTGGCAGTCCATGGTATATTCAATGTTCTTCACCAACACCATAATTCAAAGGTATCAATTCTTCTTCAGTCTTCCTTATACAATGTCCAGCTTTTGCATGCATATGATGCGATTGAAAATACCATGGCTCGGGTCAGGTGTGCCTTAGTCTTCAGAGTGACATCTTTGCTTCTTAACACTTTAAAGAGGTCTTTTGCAGCAGATTTGCCCAATGCAATGTGTCTTTTGATTCCTTGACTGCTGCTTCCATTGGCATTGATTGTGGATCCAAGTAAAATGAAATCCTTGGCAACTTCAGTATTTTCTCTGTTTGTGCTAATATGCATTGCAAATTTCCAAGAGAGGACATGTAATACCCAGCATTTCTTAAACTTATTTGACAACCGTATTGGGCATATCTATGTGTTTTGTCAGAGGAGTCCCAGGGTGGCACGAACAGTTGAGCACTAGACTACTAATTGAAAGGTTGACAGTTCGAACCCACCAGGGCACCTCAGAAGACAGTCTTGGCCATCTTTTTCTGAAAGGTCACAACCTTGAAAACCCTATGAAGCAGTTCTACTCTGCACATGTGGAGTCACCATGAGTCGGAATCAACTAGATGGAATCTAACAACAAAAACATGTGTTTTCTTAGATTCTCTTAGTCCTAGCTGCATCCTGGCCATTTGCTTCTTCTTAGCCATTGCCACTGCAGCCAACCGTGTAGTTCTGCAGCCAAGCAGCTGCTTCCTGGAGCCTCTGGCTCTTCCGGGCATCTTGCCTTACTTCTTATCCCTCCCTGCCTTCCTTTGTGTTTATATCATTGTCGAGCCTCTGGGTCGCACTTCCATTAAAACCACCAGCACATACGCTGAATCCATGCGAAAGAAATGATCTGTAGGCATACCCTGCTGTAGCCTCCCACCATTTCACAAATCCTCAGTCTCTCTTCAGCACTCCTTGTTTGGGCATCTTGTCATTATTCCCTAAACAATATAGTACTGTATAACAACTATTTACACAACAGTTACATGTATTAGGTATTATAAGGAATCTAGAGATGATTTAAAGTATATGGGAGGATGTACGTAGGTTATATGCAAGTACTATGCCATTATATATAAGGAACTTGAGCATCTACTCAAGGGGGGTCCTGGGACGAATCCCCCGCAAATACTGAAGGACGACTGTAATAAGAATGCTGACCCAGTGTGAAAACTGTAACCAATGTCATGGAACAATTTGTATAAAAATTGTTAAATGGGAACCTAATCTGCTGTGTAAACTTTCACCTAAAACACAATAAACTATTTAAAAAAACAAAAAAACAAAAAACCCACCAGCACATAATCCTTACCTTGGGTTCTGTTTTCAAGGGAATTTGGTTTAGAGACCTCAAGAGACCTTCGTGTTCCTGGAATGTTAATATCTCCTGGAACTGAGTTTCCTACAACACACTTTGGAAATGCTGTATTGGCCATCTTTCCTTGAATGCCTACAGGAACTTCAGACTCAGTATGTCCAAGATTGAATCAATATTTTTTCTTATATCTGTTTCTCTTCTGGTCTTCCCTGGCTTAGTGACTGGCACCACATTTGCCCATCACCCAAGCAACCTGGGTGTTGTTCTTGTCCCCTCCTTCTTTTTCCCTTTCATCCAATCTACCATTCTTTCTCCCTCCACCTTCCTCCTTCTCATCTGACTAATTATTCATTCTTAAGGAGGCAGTATAGGTACCATCTTCTTACTCCATCTCCTTGGTAGTTTGGGTGAGTTGATGCTCTGTTGTGCTCCAGTAGGCCCCTATGCTTGTCTCTCTCATAGCACTTAATCACACGTTACGGGTTTTTTTGGTTGTTTTGTTTTGCTTTTACAATTCTGTCTTCCCTACCACTTTGGTGTCTTATTCAACTCTAAATCCCCAGCACCTAAGGTAGAGAACACATTAATTGAGAGATGGGACGGAGGGGAGAGGGAGAGAGAGAACTCAAGTTTGTAAGACTCTACCTTAAGAAAAGGGAAAATATTTTGAGATGGCAAGAAATACATGTTTGCTCTGCCCTTAGATTAAGGTGACTGGGAACTACATTTTATAATCAGTTCCAAAGCACCACTCACTCAAGGATTATTTTAGATAAAGTATTCAAGGAGGACGTCTGCCACACACTCCAGCACAGCCCTAGACGCCTCACTGTTAAAGACGCCCTCACTTTCAGGGTCAGCACCTGCAGGAACCCAATAGTGAATGCCTCCTTACATTTTAGGCCCCAGGCTCCTTACTTGCCTCATGCTGGAAATCAGAAATTCATAGCTGATGTAAAATAAAGTTCGGTTTATGGGAGAAAAACAATTTTATTTTACATCAGTTTCAAAAGTTGCTTTGCTCTAATTACCTTTATTATTTATTTATTTATTTTTAGAGCAGAGTTTGCACAAGCTGGTAGCCCAAGGCCAAATTTGACTCTCAGGTAAATTTATTAGGCCATGGGCTCCAACATTCCCTAATTTCTTACACTAGCCACCTCAGACATTTGCATTACCTGTTTGACTCCTGAAGGCAATTACATAAGTGATCCCTGGTTTAGAACTTGCTGTTTCAGGAAGCATTTTCATTGTTTTATCATCTTAGTCTTATAAATACCTTGGGATGCAGAATAAGTGTGTTGCCATTTCACTGACCAGAGGCTCAGAAAGTAAAGGTGATGGCCTGAGATCAGAAGAACTGGATAGTGCCTGGCTACCATTACTGAATATTTTGATATCAAAGATTCTATAGAAGAATCCTGATCAAAAGGGGGAAAATTCAGAACAGGATTTAAAATTCTCATGGAATCCAGATCTTCTGGAGCCATGGAGGCTGGATGAACCCCTGAAACTATTGCCCTAAGATAATCTTTAAACCTTAAACCAAAAATATCCCCTGAAGTCTTCTTAAAACCAACCAATACTTTAGCTTAACTAGTAAAGAATGTCTCCCTTAAGCTTTAAATACTCTTTTAAGATCTAGCCGCATAGGAACAAATTGAAACAGCAATTCGAAAGATTAGATAGGAAACTTAGGGGGCAGTTAGTTTACATTAATGGGGGAGGAACAACTCAGAAAAGGAAGGTGAGAATGGTTGTACAACTTGAAAAATGTCAATGTCAATAAATTGTACATGTAGAAACTGTTGAATTGGTGCGTTTTGCTGTATGTATTCTCAACAACAGCAACAAAATAAAATAAATTATAAAAGAAAAGAAAGTAAAGGTGACCTGCCTGGATTATACCATTGGAAGTACTGGAGCTAGGCCTGCAACCCAGGTCTCTAGCCTCCCGCTCCTGGGCTTGTACACTGATCAGGCCCACATTGCCATGTCCCCAACACTAAAAAGCTGCAATGGGATGACCCTCCTCTCATTAATGATACCTCCCACTTTTCCTGTCTAGATTTTCAGAGTAACAAATGCTAGCATTATTCAGTCTTAGAGCTTTTAAAAACAGGAACATTCCTGAGGGAAAAACTTTGCAGATGTTTCCTACAGAGAGAAGAAAGTTTAATAATGTGCTGTCTGAGCTAAGGGCAGTCTGGTTTTGAGCCTAGCCAAAATCTTCTCTGAGCGTGGAAGAAAATGCAGTGAATGGAATCATATGTGAAACAACTTTGGTAAGGAGGGTCTCACTTAGGTGCTGAGCCCCCTCCCAGACCCCATGTTTGGAGAAGCTGCCTTCATAGAGGGTAATGGTTCTTAGACTTCCTTTTTGGTTGCTCTTTTGAGAAATGGACAATTGTTTTGGATCCTCTTCCTAGAAAAATGCACTTACCAATATAAGGGGATGGAACAAATTTGCTTGGTATTTCCTTTATGCTTGGTATTCTAAAAGTTCATTATTAATCTGGGTATGGGCTTTTTTGTTGTTGTTGTTACCCTTCTTGATGTTCTGTGGGCCATTTCAATGTGAAAGGTTTATGTCTTTCTTCATTCTAGAAAATATCTTGTTATGGATTGAATTGTATTCCCCCAAAAAATGTGTGTCAGTTTGACTAGGCCATGATTCCCAGTAATGTGTGGTTGTCTTCCATTTTGTGATCTGATAAACCTATGTGGTGTAAATCCTAATTTCTATGATGTTAATGAGGAGGATTGGAGGCAGTTACTGTTAATGAGGAACCCTACTGGCACAGTGTTTAAGAGCTCAGCTGCTAACCAAAAGGTTGGCAATTCAAATCCACCAGCTGCTCCTTGGAAACCCTATGGGGCAGTTCTATTCTGTCCTGTAGGGGTGCAACGAGTTGGAGCTGACTCGACAGCAATGGTTTTTTTTTTTTTTTTTTTAGTTTTATTGTTAATGAGGCAGGACACAATCTACAGGACTAGGTCGTACCTTGAGTTAATCTCTTTTGAGATATAAAAGAACTGACCAGAGAGGAGAGGGACCTCATACCACCAAGAAAGAAGAGCCAGGAGCAGAGCGTGTCGTTTGGACCAGGGTCTCTATGCTGAGAAGCTTCTAGACCAGGGGAAGATTGATGACAAGGATCTTCCTCCAGAGCTGACAGAGGAAGGCTTCCCCTGGAGCTAGTGCCCTGAATTCGGACTTCTAGCCTCCTAAACTATGAAAGAAAACATTTCTGTTTGTTAAAGTTATCCACTTGTGGTATTTCTGCTATAGCAGCACTAGATAACTAAGATAATTCCATTATTTATTATATTTTTTCTGTCCATTTCCTCCATTTTCTTATTTTGGAATTCCTATTAAATGGGATGGTAGTACTTCTGGATCCTCCCTCCACGCTTCCAAACTTTTCGTTTATTCTTTTCTTTTGAACTGTATTTTGGGAGAATTTCTCAGCTTGATCTTTCAACTCTGTTATTCACTCTTCAGCTGTATCTATTTTGTTATTCAGCCCATTGAATACTTATTTTGTGAATTTTATTTCTAAATTTCCAAAAGTTCTACTTTATTCTTTTTAATAGATGCAATATCCTTTCACATTTCTTGTGAAGATATTAATTGCACTTAATCTAAAATCTTGTTCTGTTAGTACTATTAACTTTGTTTCTTGGGTATTAGTTTTTTTGATTATGGATTTTGATGGCCCTGCTTCATAGTGTTGACTTTACAAAAATGTTTAGTAATTCTAGATATTCATTCATTTTTTAATTGTGAATTTTTGTTCTTTTCTGTTCTGTTTACTGAGCCTTACTGTGGTAATTTTTCTGTAATGTGCTAGTTGGGTGTATGTATGGGGGATGTATGTTAGGAAGAGGAGTCTCTGGGTGGTGCAAACAGTTAACTCATTCAGCTGCTACCTGAAAGGCTGGTGGTTAGAGTTTACCCAGAGGCACCTCAGAAGACGGGCCTGGAAATCTACTTCTGGAAAAAAACAAGCAGCCATTGAAAACTCTATGGAGCTCAGTTCTACTTTGATACACATGGGGTTGCCATGAGTTGGAATCAATTTGGTGGCAACTAATAGTGGTACTGGTACGTCAGGAAGAGGACCTGTCTTGTCTTTTGGGTGTAGGAATTGCCTTCCTCTCCTGGGGATTTGTTGTTGCCTGGGGCATGGCTTTGTCTCTAGCCCCAGAGCCCACAGCTCACTGTCTCAGATGCTTCAAATGCAGTTTCCCAATTAACCACCCAGGGAATGGCCCACAGGTCTCTTCCCTTATCCAATACAGTAATTTTGAATTGGAGTTCTTCCTTAACATTTCTACTTTTGCAGCAGGATTCTTGTGCGTGAATTTTTTTCCTATTGTTAATCTTCTTTATTATCTGCCTTTGGTGTTAAACTTAGAATGGTATTCCCTACTCCTTCTCTCTTCCAAAGTTATAAATATTCACCTATTTTCTTATTTTACTATTTCATGTTTTACATTCAGACCTTAAGCCATTTGGAATTTATTCTAATGTCAGCCATGACTTGGGGCTCTGACTTCATTTTATTCCCTAATAATGAGCCAGTTGTACCTGCCATACTTTCCAAGTGTGGGCTTAAAAAAAAAAATCTTTTTAAAAGCAGGTCAACCCCTACAGCTCCATAAAACTGTAGGAGTTAAGAATAGAAAAGCTTGGATTATAACTCAGCCAGATCCTAATCTCTGTTCCACTACTGTTTACTCTGGGACTCTGGCAAAGCTTAGGGAAAAAGCTCTGACCAAGGACGATTTAGTCCGGGAGGTCTGAGGCAGAGAGAGGAGGATTTGCAGAGGACCCTCTAGAGGAGGTTAATAGTTGCTATGTCCCTGACAGTGGGCATGGCCTTGTGGAAGATAATTGCTTAGTCTTGCAGAAAGCTCCAAGGGCCACCATGCTCTACTCCTTAACTATGTTTCCCTTCTTCAGCTCCCATGTCCTTACCCTACTGATCACTCAAATACCAGCTCATGCTGCTCCTCTGTCAAGACTTCTCTGATGTGGTGGGTTGAATAAACCAAATCCATTGCCGTCAAGTCAATTCTGACTCCTAGCAATCCTATAGGATAGAGTAGAACTGCCCCATACGGTTTCCATGGAGCGGCTGGTGAATTTGAACTGCTGACCTTTTGCTTAGCAGCCGAACGCTTAACCTCTGCACCACCAGGGCTCCAGTGGTTTGAATAATGGCCTCTAAAAGTTGCGTACACCTGGAACTTCAGAACTTGACCTTATTTGGAAATAAGGGTCTTTGCAGATATAATTAATTAGGATGAATGCTTCTTTATTGTTATACCATCGTCATGGGTTGAATTTGAATAGTGTCCCCCAAAAATATGCGTCAACTTGGCTAGGTGCAGTGCAATTGATTACTTTCGTGCGTGGCCTTTCTAGCCATGGTCTTGTAACTACCGCCCAGGTGATAGTGTGATAGGGTAATTGTGGCCTACCAAGGGGATTGATCAGTTTTGCCTTAAAAGAGAGCCAATTCCAGAGCAGAGAGGAGGAGCCCACCACCAAGGAAGGAGAGACTCAGCAGCAGAGACTTGGCAGCAGGAGATGGCGTGGTGGGCTTCCCAGCCAACAAAGAGAGAAAGCTGAGTGCCTTTGGGCAGAGACTGACGGCCAGGGAGAAACGTGCCTGCAAGCACTGCTGGGAAGAGGCTATCTTGATGGAAGAACTGTATCCTGAGTGTTGTTGAGCCTGAATTGTAACTGTTACTTCCCTAATTGTCTTAGGCTGGGTTCTCTAGAGAAGTAAAACCAGTAAAGCATGCAAATATCTATATGCTGTTGTTGTTAGGTGCTGTCAAGTCTGTTCCGACTCATAGGGACCCTATGAACAACAGAATGAAACACTGCCCGATCCTGTGCCATCCTTACAACCATTGTTATGCTTGAGCCCGTTGTTGCAGCCACTGTGTCAATCCATCTCACTGACGGTTTTCCTCTTTTTCACTGATCCTGTACTTTACTAAGCATGATGTTCTTCTCCAGGGGCTGATCTCTCCTGACTACATGTTGAAAGTATGTAAGATGTAGACTTGCCATCCTTGCTTCCAAGCAGCATTCTGGTTGTACTTCTTCCAAGAAAGACCTGTTTGTTCTTTTGACAGTCCATGGTATATTCAATATTCTTCGCCAACACCACAATTTTAAGGCGTCAATTCTTCTTAAGTCTTCCTTATTAATTGTCCAGCTTTCACATGCATATGAGGCGATTGAAAACACCATGGCTTGGGTCAGAAGCACCTTAGTCCTCAAGGTGACATTTTTGCTTTTCAACACTTTAAAGAGGTCTTTTGAAACAGATTTGCCCAATGCAATATGTTCTTTGATTTCTTGACTGCTGCTTCCATGGGTGTTGATTGTGGATCCAAGTAAAATGAAATCCTTGACAACTTCAATCTTTTCTCCATTTACCGTGATGTTGTTTATTGGTCCAGTTGTGAGGATTTTTGTTTTCTTTATGTTGAGGTGTAATCCATACTGAAGGCTGGGTCTTTGATCTTCATTAGTAAGTGCTTCAAGTCCTCTTCACTTTCAGCAAACAAGGTTGTGTCATCTGCATACTGAAGGTTGTTAATGAGTCTTCCTCCAATCCTGATGCCTCATTCTTCTTCATATAGTCCAGCTGCTCGGATTATTTGCTCAGCATAAATATCTACATAAAGAGATTTATGTCAAGGAAAGAGCTCATGCGAGTGTAGATTGTTGAGGCTGGAACATCCCAAGTCCGTGGATCAGGATAGAGGCTTCTCTTGATTCATGTAGCTGCAGAGGCTGGAGAACCCAAGATTGGTAGGTCAGAGAGCAGGGCTTCTGCTCACAGGCTGTGAAGATCAATGAATCCCAAGATCTGCAGATAAGCTGATAGCTCTCAAGTCCCAGGAACCAGAGATCAGATGAACAGGGGGCAGCTGCAGGATCCAGAGTGAGCAAAAAACCAGAACGTCTGCTTATATTCGGATGCAAGCCACACCCCCAAGGAAACTCCCTTTCAATTGATTGGCTACTCACAGCAGATTCCATCATGTGAGTGATCACATATAAAACTGAGAATCATGGCCCAGCCAAGTTGACACACAATCTTAACCATCACACTAATAAACCCCATAACTGTGACTATGATCTGTTAGTTCTGGGTGGCCATTGCAATGAATTATCAAAACCAGTAGAGAGTGCTGTGGGAGGGACAGTTGGTGTCACAATTTATAGAGATGGCAGAGAGAGGAGGCGTGTCTGACCTTTACCTCATAGGAATCAGCCTCGGGCTGTTGATCTTGGTTCTCCTTCTCCCTTATGGTGTTGGAAGAGGTCAGACACTTCCCCCATGCCGTTTTAACACTAGGCCACGATTCCCAGTATTGTGTGACTACCCACCATTTTGTCATCTGATGTGATTTTCCTGTGTCATAAATCCTACCTCTATAATGTTAATGAGGCAGGATTAGAGGCAGTTATGTTAACGAGGCAGTACTCAATCTCCACGATTAGGATTTGCTTTAAATCAATCTCTTTTGAGATATAAAAGAGAAGTGAGCAGATAGACAGGGGGACCTCATTACCACCAAGCAAGCAGAGCCAGGAGCATGGATCATTTGGACTCGGGGTCCCTGTGCTGAGATACTCCTAGAACAGGGGAAGATTGATGATAAGGACCTTTCTTCAGAGCCAACAAAGAGAAAAACCCTTCCCCTGGAGCCGGCACCCTGAATTCAGACTTCTAGCTTCCTAGACTCTAAGAGAATACATTTCTCTTTGTTAAAGCCATCCACTTGTGGTATTTCTGCTACAGCAGCACTAAATAACTAAGACACCATTTAGTCTCAGGTGGGCCCTAAATCCAATGACTGGTGTCCTTATAAGAAGAGGTAAGGACATACAGACCCGTAGGGAGGAAGGTCATGTGATGACAGCAACAGAAACTGGAATGATGCAGCTACTAGCCAAGGAACGTGAAGGATTGATGGGAGCCACCAGAAGCTAGGAAGAAGCAAGGAAGGATTCTTCCCTAGGACCTTCAGAGGGAGCAGTGCCCTAATGACACATTGATTTCAGACTTTTACTCTCCAGAATTGTACATGTCACCTCAAGGAGACTGCCTTCATCCCAGGCTGTCAGTCCCCTGGGGAGAGAGACGAACTCAACCCTTCTGTGTATCTCCAGGGCCTCACACAGGGCTTGGCACACATGTTTGTTAACTAAGAAGAAAGCCAACATTTTTTTAGCACAATCCATGTATCAATCTTAGAGCTTTCACTGTTCAAAATTTATCCTTCTGAATCCTTACCCCAAGGTTATATGAGATGTAGCTGAGAACCATAAAAATGCCTGTTCCTTTGACTTGTCCTTAGCACCGTTTCTTTGGGAGTCATCATTTTACACTGAAATATTTTACACTTTTAACTTTGAGAATTAATAAAGAGAGAATGGCTTAATTTACAGATGGTAGTTCTTTTTCATTTAATTTTCAACTTTTCTATTACTTTTTAGCTTCTATTTTTGCTATTACTTTCTAGCCTTTGTAGATTGTGATTAAAGAATGTTATCTGTACTTATTCTACTTTTTAAAATGTATTGAGGTCTTTGTGTATGTGTGTGGCCTTCCGTGAGGTCACTTGTAAATGATTTATGGGGAGGGTACTTACAAAAAGTATATTCTAGGCTTTCAAGCTATAGACTCTGATGTCTTTTAATTTGATCTACCTTACTAATTAACAAATCAAGTTCTTGGTATCCTTACTTAATATATGGCTTACTGATTAGTCACGGACTAAGAGAGGTGAATTATAATTTCCTATTATTTGTGTTTCTGTCAATTTCTCCATGAATTTCTGGCCATTTTTTGCTTTATGAATTCTGATGCTATTATTATTTGGTACATAAATATTTATGGGAGCTCTCAGCCTTTATCATTATAAAGCACTCTCCTGTGTCTTGTTTACTGATTTTCTGTGAATCCAACCGTAACCCCTGTTTAATATGGTAACCTCTGTTTCCTTGTTGCTTGTATTTGCATGTATGGTACTTGTTTTTGTTTTCTATTTTTTCCCATCCTTTTACTCTCAACCTTTCCCAGTCACACTGTTTTAGATGCATCACTCGTATGTGACACTAGTTGTTGCTGGATGCCGTCGAGTCAATTCCAACTCATAGCAACCCCATGGGACACAGTAGAACTGCCCCAAAGGATTTTTTTGGCTGTAAAGCTTTATGGGAGCAGATCACCGGGTCTTTCTCCTGCAGAGCCATTGGGTGGGTTCAAACTGCCAATCTTTTAGTTAGCAGCAGAGCACTTAACCTTTGTGCCACCAGGGCTCCTAGACATGATACTAGTTGAATTTTATTTTGTAACTACATGAGCTGTTTCTAAAGGGTGAGATTACCAGATTAAATTGTTTTTCAGGGATCAGACCACTTTATCATGTCTCCAATCATTTATAAGCAGACCATCTCCCTGCTACTTTGCCAGCACTGCTATTATACTACCACTTAAATTTTTAATAGGTGAAAATGGGACCTCATTGTTCTTTCATTTGCTTTTCTTGGCCTCATCAGGTTGTCTCTTCCTTTTCACCGCTTTGCCACATAGTTAAGAATGGTCAAAGAAGTTGAAATGAAATGCTCCTTTTCAGATCTCTCCAGAGGCGTTAAGATGGGTGATAGGGTTTCTTATTTCTGATTCGCACGGTGACACTGGATCAATCACTTCCCACAGACCCCTCGGTTCAGCTCTTGGATTTTCCCAGGAGAAATTGTCTATGTTCCTTCCTCTAATGGCCCTTGCCTTCTTTCTTCTGGTAGTGAATAGGCAATATAACATCATATAACAATCATGTAATCATATAACAATATACCATCATAGTTAGTCTGGAGCTAAATTGAATGGATTCAAATTCCAACTCCATCTCTGTCATTTACTGTCTATGTCTTCTATGGCAGTTACTTATACTTTCTGTGCCTTGGTTTCCTGAATTAATAATTCCCAAGGGTAAAAATGATTGCAGTTGGGGTTGTTGTGTGGAATAGTTAACATATGCAAAGGACTCAGGACTGTTTTTGTTGGCTCTGCCTCTGGGAAATTCTCCTTTTCCCACTCCAACTATGAAGTTCTTCTGGTGGAAGTTTTTTCCTTATTACATGACCCAGCTTCCTTAGCCACTGCGTTTCGTCCAGGTCGGGGCAGGCTTCTGACACAAGCAGAGCCAGTCAGAATCCTTTCCTGGGATCTTTGAAATTGGGACAAGAGAAAGGAAGCCGTTAGTGCCTCTGGGGAAGCTCTGAGATATGAGACCAAGGCTGCAGGCAGCCATGTTTCTAGCCACTCCAGGATTGGGTGGTGCAAATGGTTAACGCACTTGGCTACTAATCGAAAGTTTGGAGGTTTGAGCCTAACCCCAAGGCACCTTGGAAGAAAGGTCTGGCAATCCACTTCTGAAAAATCAGCCATTGACAATCATGGAACACAGTTCTACTCTGACACATATGGGGTCGCCATGAATCAGAATTGACTCAACAGCAACTGGCTAACTGGGGGAAGCTAGACTGCAAGAATGAGACTGACATGTGGAAAGAGAGAAGCAAACGTTAGAGATGAAAAGAGAGTCTGGCATTGCTGGAATCCCTGTTCCAGCTGTCCCCAAGTGCATTTTATAAGCCCATAAATATCCCATTTTCCCTAAGCTCACTTGAGTTGAGTTTCTGTCACTTGCAGCCAAAAAAGAGTTTCAATACACCTCCTAAAGCACCTTAGGATATTACAGATCACGAGGTCTCCCGCCTGTCTGTCCAACTCTCTCTGAAAGCCCAAAAGCTCTGCTGAGCCCTCCCTAACACACACACACACACACACACACACACACAGCCGCTGCGATGCCAGGCATCTTGGTGTGAGCTGTGGCTCTTCCCCTGTCCGCGCCGCGTGTAGATGCCTTTCCTTCTCTCCACACGCCAAAAGAGAGCTGCGCCAAGGCCCAGACCTGAGGAACTGCACTTGCTAAACTGGATGCTATCCTGAAAAGCCGTGCCCTTCTGTATACGCCCCTTGGTCTTTCTCACTGCCCTATTCAGTAACTTCCCAAATATAGAATGAGCACCTGCCAAGAACCACATCAGACCTAGGGCCCCAGAGAGGCAGCAAACAGTCCTGCTGTCAAGGAACCCAGAGGCTCATGGGGTGTCAGGCTGTCAAAAGACAGCTCCGAGAGAGACAGTAGGGTGAGTAGTGAACAGATGTTTTTGCCAAATGCTGCAGGAGCACAACAGAAGCTTCATCCCTTGTTGGCGAGACCAGTTGTCTGCCTGGTCTACCCGCCTCCAGCTTCTCCCACCCCAGTCTGCCCTGCACACATTGCTGCCAAAGTGTCTTCCCGAACACAGCTGCACCAATTCCTCTTCCCCCACATGCCTTAGTCTGGCAATTCTAATCTAGATATTGCCTCAGCCTAGTTTCTCATCTTCCTCTGTTCCCCATTCACAAACTTTGGCGTCGACCTGGCCCACTCACCTTTATCATATGTATTCTGCATTTTCCACTACCTTGCCTCTCCTCACCTGGTTCCTTCTGTCTGCCTCCCCTGCACAGCACAATTGTACACACCTTCCAAGGTGTACGATGGCAAACGAGTTTCATTTCTTGTGTGCCAGCTCTGATCATCTGGCTGGGATGCTGTGTTGAGAAGGATTCTGTGGACATACCTGGGTTCAGTGGAAGAGTAAAGGGATTAGTTAGCAAAAACTGCTATGGACACTAAATTGTGTGTGTGTGTGTGTCTAGGGGGAATAGCTGGGATAGATTTGCTGACCTTTCTCCAGGTCCAGGTCTAATGTCACCCCATCCCATGAAGCCTTCCTTGATCCTCCAAGTAAAATCATCACCGTTTGGTATAGAGTCAGCTCTGACTCTTGGCAACTCCACATGTGTCACAGTAGAACTATGTTCCATAGGGTCTTCAATGGCTGATTTTTCTAAAGTAAATAGCCAGGTCTTTTTTCCAAGGCACCTCTGGGTGGCCTCAAACTTCCAACCTTTCATTAGCTGTCAAGCGTGTTAACCATTTGCACCAACCAGGGACTCCCAAGAGAAATTAACCTCTTTCTTGTTTGAACTTTCATAACCCTCTCTCTATGCCTCTGTTGGAAACCCTCGTGGCATAGTGGTTAAGAGCCACAGCTGCTAACAAAAATGTTAGGAGTTTGAACCTAACAGGTACTCCTTGGAAACTCTATGGGGCAGTTCTACTCTGTTCTATACGGTGCTATGAGTCGGAATCGACTCGACGGCAATGGGTTTGGTTTTTAGTTTTATGCCTCTGTTAGAGCACAGATTGCTCCTACCTTTTTATTGATGCGCCAGTTTTTTTCTGTTTGAGGGATGGCATCCCATGGAGTATGGTACAAGGTAGGGATTCCAAAAAAGTTTACCAAATGGATGGAACCATGAGAAGCTTCATATGCCACTCAGCAGTTTGGGTGTACAGCTACAGAAGTGCCTCCAGGTTCTTGTCATGATGAGCTGGCTTTACCTACAGGTCCTTCCCTAGCACAGACTCTGAGGAGGGTGTTATCAGGGCTGTGTTCTCACTCCTGAACCAATGTCCTGCATTATTGTCTCTGTCTGACCTGTCATTTACCATCTTCTTGTAAATCCGTGACCGCTGAAGCCTGAGCTCCCACCCTCTCTCACTCATTTTAACTGCTATGAATGGCTTCCTGGTGGCCAGTTGTTCTGTGCTCAGTGTTAGGACAGAGGCGTGGTGCTTTGCCTTCAGGGGAAGAGGTGGAGGAAAGACACAGATGTGAGTAATAGGATATAAGAACTGATGTGGCCCTAAATAAAGGACAGAGAGGGTGCTGAGGGAGCAAGAGGGAGGAAAGTAGAAGGCTTCCGGGAGGGTGGCGGTGGTTGAAACACCCACACTCACCAAGTTCCGTTTATACTCCTTAGCATCTCATAATTGGGTTCCTTATTTCCATAGCTGCAAGCTCTATCCTCCCCAGTTACAGAATCTGTGCAGATGAAGTCAGGAAACATTTAAACAGCCTTAGCGCATCTCACACCCCTACCCATACCCCACACCACACAAGCACACAAACCTCAAGAGCCTTGTACCAATTACCCTTCCAGACCTGGGGACCTCATGCTACTCACTTAGCCTCCCTTGAATCTCCTTTGCTGCAGTGCACAGCTGGGACTATGGGCCCAGGTAAGCACCTGGGTTCCTGAGCTATGTGTGGGCTCTGGTTTTCCAGTCCCTAGGTCTGGGAGACCACTATGGGCATCTGTGATGTCCCTAAATTATTATAGGGGCTCCAGAACCTTGGCAGATTTCCTATGACTGCTCTACCCCTCTACCCCTCTACCCCTCTGTCCTTCTGGTTTCTGGTCCCATCTCAGGCACCTCCCCCCAGCACCTCCCCAAGCCCTCCCACCTCACCAACATGTTTAGGTTGCCAGACTCAGCTGCCCTGTTGGCAGGAGACGGGCTGGCTCCAGAGAGCGGGGTGGAGGGTAGTGCAGCAGATCACATTTCTTCAGCTCGTGCCAAATATTATTCAGACAGACACAAATTGCTCATACAATAAACACAGAAGGGCTAATCCCAGGACATTTATCAAAGTGGGGAAAGACGAAAGAAAGGACAGTCATAAGAGGCCTTTGAAAGCTGGCCCGGGGTGGCTGGCCCGAGGAGAGGTGGTGAGACCGCCATGCCCTCCTGGGGTTTTCTTCTTAGAGAACCTGAAACCCAGCACTGAGGCTTAGGAATTTTCTGTCATCGTGACATACAAAGCCTGCACTGGTGCATATGCTTCCCTGTGAGGAACGGTGACTGAGAAATCTACATGGGCCAGGCTGCTTTGTGGATAGACACACATCACCTCCAGGTGACAATGCTTCGTGGGATAGCTGGCTGCAAGGACCTCGTAAGCTGCCCCCACCACGAGCTTGCAGATGTCCTCATGCCTCTTCTGTATTTGTTTGCCGAGTTCTCAGGAGACAGCCCCTCCTAGCTGAAACCTCTCACTTCTTGTGACAGGTGTGGGAGCATGGCTGATGAGAGCAGATGGAAGGATCTGGCTGACCACAGCGGCAGGGGAGCAGAGACATGGGGGTCCTCTGTCCACAACAGAGGGCTGGTCAAGCCACTGAAGTTCTTTGCCAGCCCCTTTCCTGACAAAACCTTCTGACCTGCCCCATGAGCTTTCCTCCTTTTTCTGCCCAGAAGTGAGAGAAACCAGGCCCTGGCCTGAGGCATAACCTCTCACTGTCCAGGGAAAGAGAAGACTAAGTGAAGCCTCTGGAGACAGCCAGAGGCCACCCACTGCCCTATGTCACGGTATGTGCTATACCACCGGGACTCTGAAGCATACCCAGGGGAGAGAGCCTCCCATTGGTGGGAGGTGGCAATCACTTGATCAGGGCAAGGGTGTGAAAATAATTGCCAACATTTATGTAAACCAATTGCTGTGGAGTCAATTCCAACTCATGGCCACCACATATGTGTCAAGGTCGAACTATGCTCTGTAGGGTTTTCAATGGCTGATTTTTCAGAAGTAGATCGCCAGGCCTTTCTTCAGAGGTGCCTCTGGGTGGACTCAAAGCTCCAACCTTTTGGTTAGCAGCTGAGCGTTTTAACCATTTGCACCACCCAGGGGCTCCAACTTTTATATAGTCAGGCACTATTCTCACTAGTTTTACAACGTGATGAGGTAGGTGTACTATTACCAGTGCCACTTTTCAGATGAGGCACCGAGAGGATAGATCACTTGCCCAAGGTCATACAGTTAGTGAATGAGAGGCTTCAGGATCTGTGCTTTTAATTGGACTCTGCAGACTGCCTACAAGTGCTGGTGGTACAGTAGTGAAGCGCTCTGCTGCTAACTGAAAGGTAGGCAGTTTGAACCCATCAGCTGTTCTGTGGGAGAAAGGTGTGGTGTGGCGGTCTGCTTCTGTACCGATTGACAGCCTTGGAAACCTGACTGGGCAGTTCTACTCTGTCCTGTAGGGTCGCTATGAGTCAGAATCAACTCGATGCCAATGGGTTTGGTTTTTTGGTTTTTAGCCTTGTAGGTACATTGATACATGTAAACTGGGCTTATGAAAAATGTTATTGTTGTTACAACCAAACTACAGGGATATTTTCATAAAAAATAATAAATTTCTGCTGAGACACTGCACAAAAACAATTTTTATAGACATTTTGGTGTCACCCCCTCTGACTGTGTTACCTGGTGTGGGCCACAACCCCCTAGTGAAACCAGTCTCATGGACGATTGCCCTGGACTTCAAGACTCACCTGGGGGGTCAGCCAAGGCTCAGCCTCCCCGGCAGGGGCCGATTATCCAATAAGCAAAGTAAGTGAAACCCACGTGAAATTGTTCACTACAAATTAGTAGATAAGCACAAGTAACCCATGCTTACGTTGCTTACTGGGTCATCTGCACCTGTCAGGTGACAGACTTTAAAAAGAGGCTTCGAATCTGTAGGACGGTGCTGTGGGGTTGGGAGAGAGACAGATGCCAGCCATACCTAGAAGCAGAGTCTTTAGTGTGGCGAAAAAATGTGAAATTCTTCACCACAGATTTGTAAGTAAACAAGATTAAACCCACGTGTACCTTGCTTAATATAAACCGGTTCATACTGTGTTTATGAGTTAATCAGACCCCACTGTGTTTACCTTGCCTGTTGGATAATCTGGCCCTGTTCCCCTGGATGGGGATTCAAACAGTGCTTTACTGATTAGGAAAATGGGCAGACCAACAGCCAGCCAGGAACAGGTCTTTCCAGCCATTTGGGAGGGGCAGCTTACAACCTCAAGTGCCGGGAAATGGCAGCAGTAAAGCAGGGACATTTCAGCTCCAGAGCTTGGTAGGGACAGGGTTTTCCTGGCATGGCCAGTCCTAACATAATCAGGAAGGCTGAGGGGAATTCCCAGGTGAGGATAGTGAGTCAGGCAAGCTATCAGCTGAACCTGCGGTCTCAAAGGGAGCCCGAGGCAAAGCACAGCCCTCTCTGCCTGCAGGAGACGGTTTCCTTTCCTGCAACTTCATTTCTGCTGAGAATGACCTCTCCCCTGGTCACCTGTACTACATGTTCTGGGGACCCATACTGAGAAGCTTGCCTAGTCCCTGGCAGGCTTCACCCTCTCCCTCTCTTTGTCTTCACTTGTTTTTGGACAGAGTCTAATCAGCATTCTTTCTGGTTGTTGTTATGGATTGAATTACATCCCCCCAAAATATGTGTTATAAATCCTAAACCCCTATACCTATCGATGTAATCCAATTAGGGGTAGGACTCTCTTTGTTATGTTAATGAGACCATATCACTGCAGGGTGTGCCTTAAGCCAATCACCTTTGAGATGTAAAAAGAGCAGATTAGGCACAAAGAACCCCAAAAACCAAACCCACTGCTGTCTAGTAGATTTTAACCATGTAGGACAGAGAAGAACTGTCCCATAGCGTTTCCAAGGCTGTAAACCTTTATGGAAGCAGACTGCTACATCTTTCTTCTGCAGAGTCGCTGGTGGGTTTGAACTGCTGACCTTTGGGTTAGCATCTGAGCACTAAACCACTGCACCACCAGGGCTCCTAGACACAAACAAGGAAGCACAAACGGAGGGCAGATACTCACCACATGAAGATCTCTAAGGAACCGAGGAACAGAAACTGAAAAAGGACAAGGACCTTCCCCCAGAGCCATCCGAGAAAGCCTTCCCCTAGAGCTGGCACCCTGAATTTGGACTTCTAGCCTCCTTAACTGTGAGAAAATAAATTTCTGTTTGTTAAAACTACCCACTTGTGGTACTTCTGTTAGAGCAGCACTAAGAAATAAGACAGTTAGTTGTGAAGAACAGAAATTCACTGGTGCAAATGTTTTTGTATATTTCAAAGATCTTAATATAAAGAGAGTGATTTCTGAGGCCCAGAATCCAGAAGCAGAAATGTTACTGGGCCCCAGAAAGGATGAGAATGGGGGCAGGGAAGCTGCAGGAACTTAGGTAGTGCCCTCTCTCTTCATTTCTATGTCTACTTCTGTCTGTGGTCTGTCCCATTCTCTCAGCTGTCTTTGCCTCTCTGTGCATTGGCAGAAGGTGGCATGTTTACATCATCTCAGTTCCAGCCACGCCTAGGAACTGACTGGTTGTCGTGAATCTCAGATCCAAATCCTCAGGAGAGACGACTTGATTGACCAGTTTGCATCAGATATCCACACTGGTCCAATCAGTGTGGATGGTGGCTGGAATCAAGCAGTAC
>NW_004443952.1:27945041-27946700 GCF_000243295.1 Trichechus manatus latirostris
TGTAGCTAAATAACAAATTATCTAAAAAAATGATGAATATCAACCTTAAGTACTGTGCTCCTTTAAAAAATCACCTATGTGAGACTGAACCGTCAACAATTACTTTAAAACACAGGTGTGAATGTAAGGGGGCAGGGAAACTAGATTAATGGAAACAGAACAACCAGAACAGAAATAATAAGAATGTCCATGCCTTGTGAAGAGCAACTTGTGTAGAAATTGTTGAATGGGAACCTAAACTGCTGTGTAAACCTTCACTGAAAACACAATAAAATAGTATTAAAACAACAACAATAATAATCTGCAGGAGGTGGAGGGAAGTTGGGAGTATGGATGAAGCAAATGTGGCTAGAAATTGATATTTTTTAAAGCAGGGTGATGGAAACATGGCCGTTGATTATGCTATTCTCTCTGCTTTTGTGTATTTTTGGTTTTTCCATAATAAAAGTTAAAAGTAAAAAATAATGGTTGAAGACATTATAAGAGATCATCTAGCTGCTCAAAATAAACTTGCTTCCTGGCCAAATGAAGTAAATTGAGAGTACTAAGAGAATTTACAAATGACATTGCTCAATCCCTGTACATTGTCACTAGTTTTGGAGAACTAGTGCAGTAGCGAGAAGTTTTGGAACATTGGTCACGTGCCAATGACTTTCTAATTTTGCAAAAGGAGAGGTGGTGGCCAGTTTCTTTCTGTTGCTTCAAACTGACTTAAGAAAAAGAAGGTAGGAGGGGCAATGTACCGGCTCACAAAACAGCTCAGCCCATATGTGGAGTCAGATATGGCCACATCAGGCCATACATATCTTTATGTCCTGCCTCCTTGTTGGCTTAGTTTTCAGGCAGGCGCTTTCCACGTGATGTTGTTGTTAGGTGCTGACTCATAGCGACCCTGTGTACAACAGAACAAAACACTGCCCGGTCCTGTGCCATCCTCACAATTGTCGTTACGCTTGAGCCCATTGTTGCAGCCATTGTGTTAATCCATCTCGTTGAGGGTTTTCCTCTTTTTTGCTGACCCTCTAGTTTACCAAGCATGATGTCCTTCTCCAGGGACTGATCCCTCCTGATAATATGTCCAAAATATGTGAGACGTAGTTTTGCCTTCCTTGCTTCTAAGGAGCATTTTGGTTGTACTTCCTCCAAGACAGATTTGTTTGTTCTTTTGGCAGTCCATGGTATATTCAATATTCATCGCCAACACCACAGTTCAAAGGCGTCAATTCTCCTTCAGTCTTACTTGTTCATTGTCCAGCTTTCGCATGCATATGATGCAATTGAAAATACCATGGCTTGGGTCAGGCGCACCTTAGTCTTCAAGGTGACATCTTTGCTTTTCAACACTTTAAAGAGGTCTTTTGCAGCAGATTTGCCCAATGCAATGTGTCTTTTGATTTGTTAACTGCTGCTTCCATAGGTGTTGAGTGTGGATCCAAGTAAAATGAGATCCTCGACAATTTCAATCTTTTCTCTGTTTGTCATTGCTTATTTGTTTATCATTGCTTATGGGTCCAGTTTTGAGGATTTTTGTTTTCTTTATGTTGAGATGTAATCCATACTGAAGGCTGCAGTCTTTGATCTTCATCAGTAAGTGCTTCAAGTCCTCTTCACTTTCAGCAAGCAAGGTTCTGTCATCTGCATAACACCAACAGCAACTCC
>NW_004443952.1:27947112-27954082 GCF_000243295.1 Trichechus manatus latirostris
CTGCCACCCATCCTCCCTCATTAACATCATAGAGGCAGGATTTACAACATACAGGAAAATCACACAATACCAGGAATCATGGCCCAGCCAAATTGATACACACATTTTTGGGGGAACATAATTCAACCCATGACACTGGAGAGTACCGAGAACCTAAGTTACACACTGTCAACATGCAGTGACATGGGCTAGAGAAAATGTATCAAATGAACTTGTAGTCTTGTTATGAAAAGTTCAAGGAAAACTGTTGAAAGTTCCAATGGGTTCCCTTTAGCTGCTTATGAAAAAGTATAGGAAGAAGGAACTATTTTATTTTAAGCAGAATTTAGAGAAATTATAGAGGGCCTAAGATGGTCTCTCCAGCCAGCAAGAAATTCTCGAAGTAAATTAAAACCTAGAGGGAAAGATTAATTTCAGGACATTCCCCATAAAACGTGGCCTCAGGGTCAAGGATGTGGCTGTTAAGACTCTTTGTTAAACTCTCAGAAAGATTGAAAACAGTCTCTCCTAGATCTCTCAGCTAGACAAAAATGCTTCTGAGAATCTTAAGGGTTTGTCCCCCAGCACCCTATCTCACAACCTATCTTGAGATTTGGGGGTGTGGTTTTTGTCCAATGGAGTGAAACCCAGTAAGATTCAGGGGAAACCCACAAAGTTGTTTTTAAAGAGAATTGTACTAGCACGAGCACCACTGGCTTGGACTAAAAATAGACAAAGACAGTTCAAAATGAAAAGAGAACACTGAGCACCCAAACTTCATTGTGTGAAGCAGCCTGAAAAAGCTACTCAGCTGCCAACAGGGGCTATTTCTTATGGAAAAGGTAGAATGGCTCAAAGGAGGGAGCCAAGAGGCCAGAGGGTACAGATAAGTACCACCAGGACTCACTCATAGGGAGCATATCTCTCCTCTAACCAGCATACATTCCCTGACTCCAGATCAGGGAGAGTTGGCAATATGTGCATGGTTGGATTTCAGATTTGCTAAGGACCAGTGACTAATATGTGCCTCTTATCCCTCCCCCAAGCCTCAATCTAAATGGAAGTGTCTGTTGTGGTTTTCCTGTCCCTGTCTTCTCACTGTATGTTGGAGATGTGTAGGAAAGATAACTCACAGAAAAGTTGCAAATTTAGTACAAATAATTTTTTGAACTATTTGAGAGTAAGTTTCTGATACCATATTACCATGAAATCCTTTAATGCATATTTTGAACATAATCATAGCACAACCACCAAAGTCAGGAAATTAACATTGATACAGTACTATCATCTTATCCTTAGTCCCTATTCAAGTTTTACCAATTGTCCCAATAATATCCTTTATAGCAAAAGGATCCACCTCAGAATCACATGTTGCATTTACTTGTCATTTCTTTTTAGTTTCCTTCAATCAGGAATAGTTCCTAAGTCTTTCCTTGACTATCATGACCTTGACATTTTTGAAGATTTCAGGATGGTTATTTTGTAGAATATCTCACAGTCTGGATTTCTGTGCCATTTCTTCATAATTAGATTCAGCCTATGCATTTTTGATGGGACTATATAGAAGTGATGCTATATTCTATGCATTACATTATCTCAGCAGGTATACAGTTTTATTTTGTCCCACTATAGATGATGTTCATTCTGGTCATTTGATTAAGGTGTGTTTGCCAGGCTTCTGTATGGTAAAATTACTCATTTTCCATGAAAATTATAAGTATTTTGTGGGGGGGTACTTTGGAATTATGTAAATATCCCACTATTCATCAAACTTTCATTTATTTATCTATATTATATTAGTATAGACTCAGTTTTAAATATTATCAATATAAACTGTTACTATCAATATTTATTTTCATGCTCAAATTGTCCAAGACATGGCCAATAGGAGCCCCTTCAAATTGATTTGTGTCCTTTTGACATATCCTCATCATTCTTTGTGTGCTTCCTTACTTTCTGGCATAAGATTTTCCAGGGTAATCTTATAATTTCCCTGGCCCATCCCTGGACTTAGACTTTTCTCTATGAATTCCTTGTTCCTTTTATTGGAGAATGGTATTCAGAAACCAAGATTTAGGTATTAGATGCGTTTGTTGCTACTGGGAAGTTTCTGCTCCCAGGCCTTCTCCCAGATACCCACACCCACACCCACACACACATTTATATCTGTATTTATTTCATTATCTATTTATTGAAATCCAAGAATTCATACCAATTTCTGCAATTCCAATAAAGTACCATAGGGTTCATTTTAGTTTCCTCCCCGTCCATACTTGTAACTTCTTCTTTGACAGTCAGAAATTTAGGTTACTGTCATTATCCACATACATATTTGCTTATTTAATCAGTCTCCCTGTAGTTAATAATTTCCTCATCCACTTGGGCTCTAACACCCTGTGCTGGGCTGCCCTGCTTTACAGAGCCCTCCTACCCCACCCAGGTTTATGCCCTCTTTACCTTGCTTGGGCTTTGACAGCCTGCTGGGATGTCACCCTCCCCAATCCTCACCCCACCCCTCCTCCTCATCCTGATTGGGCTTTGACACTCCGTCTAGGCCATTTGGACTCTTTGCTCAACCCTACCTAATGGCTTTGGACTGAATTGCTCAGGAATAGGGAGAAGAAAAAGAAGAGGAAGAAGGTAACTTGTTTTATAGTTCATAGGACCCTGCACCTGAGGAACCATACCTGGACTTGATGAGATTCTGAGCCTGAAGCAGTAATCTGTGGCCACTGGGCAAACTAAGGTGGATTAAAGATAGCTGCCAATTCTTTGGCTCTCCTCCCATGAAGAGGTGTAGTCTATTTCTACTCCCCTTGACTCTGGACTGCCCTGTAACTTGTTTTAATAGAATGCCACAGAAGTGATGCTTAAGGCTGGGCCTTAAGAAATTTCCATCTTCTTTATGCTTGAAATGCTCCTTTTTGGAAGGTACTTTCCAGATTGTAAGGAAACTCAAGCAGCTATGTGGAGAAGCCTTTGTGGAGAGGTCCATGTGATGAAGAACAGAGGCCTTCTGACCTACCATTCATTCTGAGCTCCCTGCCCCCAGCCAACACCAACTACCAGCCATGTGAGTTAGGCCATTTTGGAACTTTGAACTGTGCCCAGCTGCCACATGAAGCCAAACTGCCCAGTCAACCTACACAATTGTGAAAAATGTTGTTTTAAGACACTAAGTTTTGGGGTGGTATGTTATGCAGCAATAGATGACTGAAAAAACCGTCCACATGTGCCAAGCACTATTTCATACCATTCTGATCTACTGGGGTGAAACAGAAATATAAACTGACACAGGGATGGATTACCCAATAAGCAAGGTATGCCCTCACTTAGATATGGTGAAAAACAGGTGAAATTGTGCACTACAGATTAGTAAGTAAGTGCATTTAAGCCCCTGCTTACCTTGCTTACTGGTTAATTCACCCCTGAGGCAAGTACAGAAGAGGATGGTACTGTAAGAGAGCAGAGGAGCAGTCACTAACCAGTCTAGGGTAGCCTGCAGGAAGAAGCAGCTGAATGATTCTGGGCGGATGAGCACTGGAGAGGCAAACTGACTGCCAAGTCTAGATCCCGGTTTTTAGCCAGTCAACGACTTCCTCCTCTAGGTGTCTCACCTGATGAGACTGATTCTTCACCCGATAAAGTGGAAAGGGCTGGAGACAATGGGGAAGAAGGCTGCCTGGTCTCGCTAACACCAGTTCATGTTTGGATAGCTAGACAATGTTGTTCTAAAGGCTTTTGTACCTTCTGGAACTTTCTGAAGCAAGAAATGTCCCATTTCTAAGTGCCTCTGGGTCAGGGTGTTCATGCCTTAGTGAACGCTACATGTTCCCTAGGGGTAGATAATTCACAAGTGTTGTTCCTTTTCCTTGATTCTTGACCACAGAGAGGGTATTGGGACAGGTCTGTGACCCCTAATATTCCCTTGATCCTGTCTCCTGGTCATCATTTGTACACATGGAAGGCACATCTCTATTTCCCTCTCTTCTCATTTGACAGATGGGGGACTAATCTGATCCATCCTCACTATCTAAGCAGAATTTTTCTCTAGGCACAAGCTATTTGGCTCAGCTTCACCCTCACTGACCTCCCGGTGAACAACTCTATGTACTTTTGTGTTCTAAAATAACTCAGCAATAGTTCCTCCTTTCTCTCCTTCTCCCATCATTAAACAATCTTAAGTATTCACTTAACAGGTATTTTTGAAAATTCTTATTCAGTGTCATCTATGTGCCAGGCTCTGTTCTAGGGACCGAGGATACAGTAGTAAGAAAGTTCCTGCTCTCATGGAGCTGCTCTTCTATTGAGGGAGACAGAAAACAACAAATTAACAAATTTGCTGTATAATGTGGGGTAGTGATACCTGCTCTGAAAAACATCAAGCAGGTTAAGCAGATTTGGGTTGGGGACTATACTAGATAGGGTAGTCTGGGAAGGCCTCTCATATAAGGTGACATTTCAGAGACTTGAATTATAGGGAAAGAGTGTTCCAGGCTAGGCAAACAGCAAGTACAAAGGCCCTGGAGGCAGGAAGAAGCATGGCAAGCTCAAGGAATAGCAATTAGGCTAGTGTGGCTAAAGTGGGAAGAACATGGTAGACAGTGGTAGATGAGAGTGGGTAGATAGATAGGAACCAGATCAGATAGGGCTTCTATGGATTTGGATTTTGTTCTGAATAAAATGACATGATCTAATTTAGGCTTACAAAGACGTCCATTGATGCTGTGTGGAGAAGGCTGGGGAGGGGGTGTGGAGGAGGTAGAAGCATGGTGACCAGTTAGGAGGCTACTGTATAATCTAGTGGTGGTTTGGTCCAGGATGGTTATAGCAGAGTTAGTGAGTGGTTGAATTCTGATGTTTTGAAGGGGGCACTGATAAGACTTGCTGAGGGACTGGAAATGGCACCGCAGAGTAATAGAGACATATCAAGGACATCTTTTCGGTTTTGAACAATGGTGCCATTCTCTGAGGTGGTTAAGCATGGGAGTGGAGTGTAGGGAGTAAGTTGTACGGGCAGGATGTGTGGAGTTTGAGATACACAGTTGAATACATGTATGAATCTGGATGTCAGGGAAGAGGTCCAGGCTAGAGACAGAAATTTTGGAGTAATCAGCATACAGATATTATACATAAATTACTTCTAGGGAGTGAGTGTAGATGGAAAAGAGCATCATGGACTATGGCCTGAGGCCTTCAACAGCTGGAGAAGAGGAGGAGCCCACAAAGGAGACAGAAGAGTGGTCAGTGAAGCAAGAAAGATTAGGAGGAAGATCAGGAGAGTGTGGTGTCTAAAAAAACCAAGTGAAGAAAGTAGATTCTGTATCATCACAACCAAGTGTCAACTCCCAAGCCTCAGCTTTTTTCCTCTGTGAAATGGAACCAGTAGCAACACCTACTTTATGGCATTGTTAGGATTAAATGAGATAAAGCATGTAAATCAGTTAGGCCTGTGCCTGACTGGCATATAGTAAACTCAATATATGCTAGCTAGTACTATCATTAGGAGCCCTGGTGGTGCAATGGTTAAGTGCTCGGGCCGCTAACCAAAAGGTTGGCAGTTCAAACTCACCATGGGAGAAAAGGCCTTGGGATCTGTTCCTGTAAAGATTACAGCCTAGGGCAGTTTTACTCTGTCCTATAGGATCACCATGAGTCATAGTCAGCACACAACAACAGTATTATCATTAGAGTACCTGGGTGGTGCAAATTCACTGTTTTGTTAATGCTCTCACTGCTATTGGAAAGGTTAGAGGTTTGAGTCTACCCAGAGGTGCCTTGTAAGAAAGGCCTGACCATCTACTTCTGAAAAATCAGCCACTGAAAACTTTACGGATGCACAGTTCTACTCTCACACACACGGGGTCACCATGAGTCAGAATCAACTTCGTGGCAACTGACTAGTATTATTATCCCCTGCTTCTGAGCTGGCTGGTGTGTTTGTGTGTGTGTCGGGGGGGAATTGGCGCAGCTTCCATGTCCCCTTAAATGACATAAATGACTTCATTAGTGAGGTGTCTCTGCTCACTCAGGCACCAGGTGGGCCTGAGGAGTAGCCTCTGGGTGAAGTGGCTTCAGCACCCAAGCCTCTCACTAACAGTCTCCAGCCCTTACTTGCAAATAAACAAGGGGAAAAACCATTCCCGTCAATTCCGACTGAAAACGTGTGGTAAATAAAGGTTTTAAAGCCAGAATTCTGCCTCAGGTGTCTCACTGGCTGTGGGACCTTAGGCAAGTTTCTTTTTTTCATTTAAAAAAATTTTTTTCTATTGTACTTTAAGTGAAGGTTTACAGAACAAATAGTTTCTCAGTAAACAGTCAGTACACATATTGTTTTATGTCATTGGTTAACAACCTCATGACATGTCAACACGTTCCCGTCTCGGCCTTGGAGGACCTTTTTTTTTTTTGGTGAAAATATACATAGCCAAAGATATACCATTTCAAAAATTTCTACACGTACAATTCAGTGATGTCGATTACGTTCTTCCAGTTGTGCAGCTATTGTCACTTTAGATGGTTTACAGATGAAAATAGTTTCTCATTAAACAGTTAGTACACATGTTGCCCTATGACAATGGTTAACAACCTCAACACATCAACATGGTCCTTACTCAGCCTTGGGTTCTCTATCACCAGCTTTCCTGTCCCCTTCTGCCTTCTAGTCCTTGTTCCTGGACTGCTGTGCCTCATTAGTTCCATTTTGTTTTATGGGGCTGTCCAATCCCCCGCTGAACGGTGAACCTCGGGAGTGATTTCACCACTGAACTAAAGGAGTGTCCCGGGGCCATACTCTCGGGGTTTTTCCAGTCTCTGTCAGGCCAGTAAATCTGGTCTTTTTTTGTGTGTGCGTTAGAATTTTGTTCTACATCCTTCTCCAGCTCTGTCCAGAACCCTCTGTTGTGATCCCAGTCAGAGCAGTCAGTGGTGGTGGACGGGCACCATCTAGCTGTACTGGACTCAGTCTGGTAGAGGCCTTGGTAGCTGTGGT
>NW_004443952.1:27955170-27973532 GCF_000243295.1 Trichechus manatus latirostris
CGCCCCCGCCCCCGCCCGCGTCCGGGGCGCCCTTCTCCTCCCTCCGCGGCGGGGCCCGCGGGAGTCTCCGGGTTTCGTCGCTCGTCAGCTGGCGCCGCGCTCCCTTGCCTTCCCTCGGCTCCTGTCCTAGTCGGTGTGGTCTGTAGGTTTTGGCTGGCGGCCCGCGGGCGGGCCGCCCTGCCCACGTAGGGCTCATCCTGCCTTTAAGTCGGCGGCGGCGGCGGCGGGAAGATGAGGTTTCGGGAGCCTTTCCTGGGCGGCAGCGCCGCGATGCCGGGCGCGTCCCTGCAACGGGCCTGCCGCCTGCTCGTGGCCGTCTGCGCGCTGCACCTCGGCGTCACCCTCGTTTACTACCTGTCCGGCCGTGACCTGAGTCTCCTGCCACGGCTGATCGGAGTCCCCTCACCGCTGCAGGGAGGTTCGAACAGCGCCGCCACCCTCGGGAAGCCCTCCGGCGAACTCCGAGCCGGAGGGGCCTCGCCGCCGCTGCCTTTAGACGCCTCCTCCGAGCCGCACCCCAGTCGCGGCCCCGGCCCCGCGAGCAACTTAACTACGGCCCTAGTCGCCCCCACCACGGCAGTGTTGCTGTCCGCCTGCCCTGAGGAGTCGCCTCTGCTCGGTAAGGACTCCGGTCGGCGTTAGTCCGAGGGCTAGGACTCCTCCACATTTCCCCGACAGGGTCCCCCCGGACAGTCCCCATGCCCTCTTCCACGATAGCCCTCCTCCCTATTCAGTATCAGAATCCCTAATCCCAAACGGAGGCTCCGGACTGGATAGGGGAGAGAGTTGGAAAGTTGGTCCCTTGGGATTCTTGTTGGAAGCTGGGGAGGGAGCTGTGTAGGGAAGCCCCTGGCCACAGAACTGGAGAAGGCTTTGGAGACGTCCCTACGCGGGCCCAAGCCTCAGGAAGTTTTGAAATTTCTGTCTGCTTAGGGTTTGGAGCAGCCTGCACCCTGCTTACCCTGGTAGGGACCTCGAGACAGCTCAGAGTAACCTATCTCCTTTTGGGAGCCTGGCGATGAGACTTGTAGCGGGGGAGGGAGCTGGCTTCCCAGTTCACATCTGTCTTCCCATAAAGCCACTTGTCTTGAGTGTAGGTTAACTTTTGTGTTGAGCCTTTGGGCAAGTGACTTACTTCTGTAACTCTCTGGTTTCTCATCTGGTAACTGGGGGTAATAAATGGTACCTATTTAAAGAGGATTGTTTGGGAAGATTAAACGATACAATGTAAACAAGAGTTTACAATTAATGAAAGTAAACCTTCAATATATTGTCACATTGTATTCAGTTCCTCCTCTGCATAGATCCTTGCTTTCAGGCTTCCTCCCCTGTTTCCTGTTCATGAAAGTCCCCAAAACCTAAGTGAGCAGGGTCCGTCCTCCACCCCCACCACCCCCACCCCCGCAGAGAGACTCTGTGTGTGTCTCTGTGTGTGTTTCTGTGTGTATTTGTGTGTGTATGTGTTTGTGTGTGTACATACATACATGTGTAATGTGTGTGTACTCAGGGGACTGGAAAGCTAAAATATAACCAGTCAGCACCAGATTGTCCCTTCCTGAGAGCTGCCTGGAGTCTGAATTCTGGCTGGAACTCTAGCCCTCAGCCTCTGTTTCAGCAAAGGCAGTGAGCTTGGATTTGCATTCCTTACGTCAGGAAGAGGTTGATTGCGCTCATGTCCAGACTTCTCCTTGCCCTGTAACGCACAAGCCCTCAGGCCCAGTATAGCTACAGGTTGCTCCAGGGTTACCAGACAGGTGGCCGCTCCTTTCTAATGGCAGGTTTTAGAGAATGTTGTTCTGAGGGGCCCTGGCAGAGGGGCAGGCATCCTGCCAATCGTAGCTCCGTCACTTTCCCACAAAGCCCTGGTGGAGCAGGCCTCCTACATGCTCTTGCTCAATTTCTCCAATAATTACTTCAATATTTTCATATCAAGTTTGGGAGGAACCTCTTGGAATTGGTCAGACATGACTTGTGGTAATGAGGGGGACTTTTTTTTAAAGCAGGAAATGAAATTTTCAGACTTAGTCTGAGAAGCAGACTGGTCCTATAAAATGAAGTAGAACCTTTGCCTTGGTGAAGTGTCTGACCTCAGGCATCTTATAGAGTATCTCAGAGCCTCTTCCTCAAGTGTGAAATAGGATTGTCCATACTTACCTATAGGGTTATTTTTAGAACTAAATGAGATTTAGGACTAAATATGTGGTGCATAGAAAGTACTCAGTACTTGGTGGTTAGTAGTAATATTTGCCTGAGACCTTGAAGTTCCATTTTCGCAGACTCCCATGGTGATGGCTCTGAACAGCAGAGAGAAGGGGAAGAGGGTGAGTCCCCAGACCGCAGAGAGGACAGGTTTTATGCTTTTGTTTGTTTTTACTTGTTCCCTGGACATTGTGTGGAAAGATAAAGGAATAGGAAATTAAAGAAAAGCACCCCAAAGTGCATTAGATTAGTGCTTGAAGTATAGGATTTCCTCACTGAAGTATGATGGTAGCTTTGCTGTTTTGTTTTGTAACTGTTGCTAGTGATCGGCTAGCTCCTCACCAGTTGCTGGTGATTTTGAATTGACCCTGCGCTGGCATGCGGAGAGCTGGAAAGTACTTCCTGAGAGAGAATGTTTTGGAGGACCGTCAGAGAGGCCCTTCACCTTCTCTAGTTTAGCTGCCTTGTGTGCGGTGCATGGGACCGTGATGTTTAGGTTGCTGCTGAGGCAACCCTAGAAAGTGAGGGCGGAGGGCTCTTCTTCATTTTTATTGAGCGCTTAGGTTCGAGTGGTTGAGTGCAGCTCACCGAGTGGAGGTTCCTGATTAGGAGGGGCCTTGAGAAAGCGGAAAGTCTCCCTGAGGGTGTGTGGGTGAGGGGAATGGAGCCCATCTGTTCCACTGGGCAGGTGTCAGCTAGAGCCCTTGTGGGTTGGTTTTGAGGTTGGTGGGGAAAGCATACGTGGGGTTTAGAGTTGTGGCCTTTTCACTACTTGCAGTTTCTTTCCCTGACTCGGCTCTACTTTCTAGTGTCCAGGTATCTGGCCCAGATGCTTCATCTTCTACCGGCTGGTAGGTGATGGGTAAAGGCCTGCCCTCCCCTGGAGGAGGCAGGCATCAGACGGGGCTGCTGATGGGTCACCGTTTGATCTGTTGCTGGGTTGGTCAGAGCCTTGGACTAGACCTCAGATAAAACAAAAACACCCAAGCCTGTTGCTGTCGAGTTGGTTCTGACTCTTAGTGACCCTATGTGTTACAGAGTAGAGCTGCTTCATAGGGTTTTATTGGCTGTAATCTTTATGGAAGTAGATTACCAGGCGTTTCTTCCGTAGCACTGCTGGGTGGATTTGAACCACCAACCTTTTGGTTAAACCTGTACCAAACCAAACCCGTTGCCATCGAGTCGATTCCAACTCATAGCGATCCTATAGGATAGAGTAGAACTGCCCCATAGGGTTTCCAAGGCTATAAATCTTTATGGAAGCAGACTGCCACGTCTTTTTCCTGCTGAGTGGCTGGTGGATTTGAACCTTTTGGTTAGCAGCCAAGCTCTTAATCACTGTGCCACCAGGGCTCCAACCGGTTAGTTGCGCACATACCATTTGTGCCACCCAAAGACCTTAGACCTCAGGTAGGCAGGTTTGAATCCTGCTTCTGTCTACACTAGCAGTGTGACCCAGTAGGCCTCTCCCCCATGAGACAGTGTGAAACCTCCTCGGTAGGCTGTTCCCGAGGATTCCTACAACTTTCCCCAGGCACTGGCCACTCCTCAGCGCCGTCCCAGGCCCCTCAGGGGGCTGGGCACCGTTCACTCCACTGACCCTGGCAGTGAGGCTCCATTTCTGACAGCCTGGGTGTTTGCCTGAGATCTAGTCAGACTGGGAGGAGCAGCGGCTTTGTGTTTCTTTTCTCCGGAATGTTTATCTCTGCTCAGATTTGGCGGCAGCTCAACCTGACTTGATCAGCTGTGGCATTGCCAGCCTGGAGAGGGGTGTGGTGGGGGGTGGGCGGCACATCAGACTGAACTGCGTAGGGGAGGCAGGGCTGGCCTGGGGGCTCAGCAGGGGCCAGCTCTGGAGGGGACTGCCCCCTCAGGGTACATGGGGGTGACTACAGGACTGCTTAAACTTAGAGGCCCCTCTTGCCCAGCTCTGCTTTGAGGGGACCTCCTTCATTTGTTCAAGAAGGAAGACTCTGAGGTGGACGCTGGGGAGTCCTGGGGACCTGGGCCAGCAAACAGCAGCTGCAGGTAGCCAGGACCCTGGGGGAGCACTTGTCCCTGAGCCAATCTCCTGGCTTTTATGGGGGCTGTCAGCTTAGCCTCTGCCATGGTTTGTTTCCCCCCTTGGGAAGACAGCACTTGCTAGGTCTCTGCTGGGCTTGGCTCTCGGGTGATTCTCCATCAGCACATCGTCCCTGGCATATGCAAACCCACGGACGTAAGCAGGCTGCCCGGGTCAGAGTGTCCTTTGAGAACGCCTGTCCTGGCCTCAGCTCTGGGAAGGGCTCTCTTGTCCCCTTGGGGATGGGTTTTTGTAGCCACGTCACCTTCTGTGCTTGGGGTGGGGCCCTATCCTGTGGGTGAGGGGAGCAGAGAAACTCACCTGTGTCTAGATGTTGAAGCTTTGGGAGGTTAGGAAACTAGTTCTTTGAACCAGTTTTGTCCTGTTGTTTTTTCTGGGGAAAAAAATTATTGGCATCTACATGGACATGCCTTCTTGTCTAACAGTCTGAGATTGAGAAATACTGTCCGTAACTGTCAGGCTCGCTCTCATGGCGAAACTTGGTTGCTTTCTTCCACTCAGCCTGATGGTGCCTGCCAGTTGTGATTCATCCCAGACTTTCAGCAAGTGAGGGGACCTCCCCCTTCAGCAGTAGGGCCTCTGATGAACCAGGTGACAGCTCCTTGGGGCATGAACAGTTATCCGGTGCACACAGGGGAGCAAGAGCTAAACATGGGATTGGACTCAACTGCAGCTTCTTGGAACCAGAGCCTCCCAGGATGGCCCCCCTCCCTCATTGTGCTAGAAAGGGAAGGGGTCTTGCCTCATGCCACACAGCCAGGGAGTGGCCAGCTAGGATTGGAACTCAGGTATCCTACTTCCTAGCCAGTGCTTCTCCCTGAGGTTATTGTTGAGTAGACACTGAGGTGTAGAGGCTCACGGGTAGTTTGATGTGGCTTAGAGTTCGGAAACTCTGTTAGATGTGTCTGTGGGTCCTTCTGAAAGGTCTTCTATAGTGGCAGCTAACCTGAGTGTTCTTGATAGCTAAGGCATCTGGTAACTTCCTCCATTCAGTTCCTACAATGTGTCTGCACTGTGCTGGGTGCTAGAGCTACAAAGAGAAAGAAGGCAAAGTATCTCCCTTTTAGGAACTTATAATTTAGGCAGGGAGGCATAATTAAACAGTTCTGATGTCGTTTAGGGAAACCAAAATGTGTATGTGTAATTTCTTTCTTTCAGAAACTCAGAGATTGGTTTCAAAGTTTTCCAGTCCTGGTTTATTTGATTGTATGAAGATTTTCCTCTCATTTCTTTCTGAAACCATGAATTAGCTCTGCTGGGTAATTGTTAACTTGCTGCTTTATAATGATTATAACGAGACATCAATAGCCATATGCCTGGGTATTAATGCTGTCTTTGGACAGCAGCAAGGTCAGGATTTCCAGGCTGAGACTAGGCTAATTTATGGGTTGGGAATGACAGGGCAGTTAATGCCAAAGGAGTTTGAGCCTTTCCATGGATTCCACCCTGGGGACCGTCCAGACTTCGGGGGCAGTGCTGGCAGACTCATGCCCTCTGGGCTCAGCTGGGCTGTGAGTGTGCGTGAAAGGGGCCCAGTCATCCTGCAGTTAAACCTGGTGGCTCCTCCACTACCCACTTCCCCAGTGCCTCCTGCACCTTGTTGCCAACTCAGTGTTCCCTGCCTGTTCCTGACAAAGAATCAGAGACTGGATTCTGTTTGAATTCAAGTCTACCTGGAAATTCCAGTTTTCCTTATCTAGTTGTCTTGGAATAAATGATCTGCCCTTGCAGCTTAAATCCCTTGTGAGTCTGGCACTGTGGCAGTTTGACATTTGGCTCTGGCATGGCCTGGGGTGGTCTCTGGGCAATGAGGTCACTGGAAAGTTCAGCCAGCCAGACCCTGGCTCCTGGGGGAGTTAATGAGGCACGGGATTGGACTCGGTGTCCTCCATGGGGCCCCTCTTGCCCCTAAACTTGGAGAGGGATCCTGGGAGCTAGGCTGTGGCTGTGATTGTAAAGACTTGAGTGGCTGTGGGGTGGGGATGGGCTCTGTGTTTACTTGGATCCACACAGGGTGAGGTGAGGCGGTCACCAGCTTAGGGAGAGATCTTTGGATCCTCTTCTATAAATCAGAGACCTCCAGATTGGAAGGCTAGGGTATCTTGGTGGGGTACAGGGTGGCTGGGAGCTAGTTCTGGGTGAACGTGGCCTAAAGGGATTCGTACTTAGAAGACAGAAGGGGTGAGTCACACACTCGGTGTTTCAGGTTCCACTTTTCAGCCTGGTCTCAGCCTGCCCCTTCCCTGCCCAAATGAAGGCTGGGGATTATGCAGTTGGTTGTTGCTGAATTCTTCGGCAGTGATTTTAATGCCTGGGCCAGGTGTGATATGTAACTGTCCCTCTATCCTCCTGTTACCTCTCCAGAGCCCCTCACAAAGTCCAGAGACAGGAAAATGGTTTTCCTCACAGGAATGCTGGGACCTAGAATTACGGTCTTCTTTGCTTTGGCCTTTTTTTTTTTTTTTTTTTAAGAGGGAACAGGGACTAATCACTTCCCCCTTTTTATAAAAAGTAATTAATTAAGGCCCATTGAAAATAATTTGGAAAATTAGAAGAGGTAGAAAATCCCACCCATATTCCTGTCACCCAGAGGAAAACTTGTTGGCATATTTCTTATTAGTTATTTTTTTCTGTACATGTTTAAGAATATCATTGATATCTTTATAGATGGGTATAGATAGCCCAATGTCAAGCATTTTTCATTTAAGATTCTGTCACAAGCTTGGTCCTAAAACCCAAAACCCAACCAGTTGCTGCGGAGTTGACTCCAACTCATGGCAATCCCATGAGTGTCAGAGTAGAACTGGCCCCCATAGCTTGGTCTTATACCTTTAAAAAACAAAGGCAGCATCTGTCAGCTGAATATGGTGTAACTTTCTTTATCATTCAATTGTTGTTGAACATTTATGTTGTCTTCAGCATATATATATGTGTATATATATAATATACATCTGTGTGTATGTGTATCTTTCTATATATATGGAGCCCTGTTGGCATAATGGTTAAGAGCTGTGGCTGCCAACCAAAAGCTTGGCAGTTTGAGTCCTCCAGCTGCTCCTTAGAAACCCTATGGGGCAGTTTTACCCTGTCCTGTAGGGTTGCTATGAGTCAGAATCAACTGGATGTTGACGGGTTTGGGTTTATATATATGTATATGTATGCACATGTATATATGATGTATACATGTATATATATGTACATATATATGTATAATTATTTATTTTGCTTCCATTTTTTCTTAGTGGTATGGTGAGTTTTGTGCATAAAACTTTACATAATTTTGGGATTGTTTCCATAGGATAGTTTCCTAAAAAGGAGAAAAGAGATGAATGCTTTTTGAGAAGGTTTTGGTTTTTAAGCTAGTCTTACTAAGGGATGGGCCCATTGGAAATTAAAGGTTTACTTAGAGCTGGCAGATGAGTATCACTTATTGATGAATTAAAGATGTGTCTAGAATTCTGATTAAAAAGGAAACTATGTCCAGGAAGCGCCTGGGGCAGGGGCAGAGGGCCAGGCTGCAAGACAAGCTTTTGGGATAAGGCTGAGCAGAAATCTGCTGTGAACAGAATCAGGGGGGTGATACCCCAGGAGTCAGCTTTCTCAGTAACTTCTCCGTTTGTCTCCTTAGCAGCCAAGTCTCTGGGCTAGGCTTACGTGGACTGTGGAGCAGGCCTCTGGTGCTGGGTGAACACCAGCTAGCTCACCCAGTGCTTTTGACCTGACTGAAATGTGACCATTTCCATGGGAGGTATGGGAAAAAAGCTAGCAAATCAGACTTTGAAACGCAGAATAGCTCTCCCACTTCCAGAGAGCTCTTAGATCTGGGGAGGGAGCATGAGTGAGAACCTTGAGGTTTCCAGGGGTTCCTTTAGGGAGAAGCCTCAGAGACCAGCAGAGTCTGATGTTCTCTAGGGGCTTGTTTTGTTAACTCAATAAAGTCCCAGGGCAGTGGCCAGGCTCTTCCCAAGGAGTGTATTGTGAAGTTACTCCATTTCGAATATCCCCAAAGGAGCTCCAGTATCCTCTTCTGAGGGACAGTTTGGATTTTGGAATCTGTCAGGGGTCATTTGGCATAAGAACCTGGGGACCAAGGGTGAGGCTGTACTGAGGGACAGAGCAGGGCTGGGTCAGACCAGCGTGACTGGTATGGTGTGAGGTTGGTCTCCTTCCTGCCCCACCACATGGGCCTAAAGGTCATGGGGAGGGATTCTGGCATGAGGTTCCGTAATTGCCTGGCCCCGTGACAGGGTGCATTCTAAAAATGCCTTTAAAATTTCTTTAAAAGTTTCTTCCTGTTTTGCATAATGTCCTTTTGCCTTTGACATCCTGAAACTGCAGAGCTGTTGTTGGTATTGCAGGACACAGCCAGCTTGAAAAAAACAGGAAAGGACGCTGAGTTAAGGGTGGACTGAGAGAAGCTGGTATTTGTATTATACGAGCACGGGGACACGGTGCTGAGGTGTTAGGTAGTTCCTGGCATTCAGATGCACACCGCAGGCAGCCTGGGCAGGGTCCTGGCCTGGCTGAGAATGGGTAGACTCACGTCTTCCCACTAGAGTCAAGAGTGGCCCCAAGGAGGAAGTTGAATGGGGACTCCTTTGTTCATTCAGCAGACTTTTGTTGGTAACTACACTACATGAAGAAAGGGAGAAAGACAGGAACAAGGGCTGGCCCTACCTCTCAGGGAGCCCTTTAGCAGTGGACAGACTCTGGCAATATGGTGTGGTCAGAGAGAGAAAGCCTGGGTGCTCCGAGGCCAGTGGGGAGGTGCAGGGATCAAGATGGGTGGACTGGGCCAGGACCAGAGTCAAAATGAAGGACCTCTCTTTCAGACACTGATATTAGCATCCCTGTCTCTCCACATGTTCGAACAGTCTCCCTTGTTGGGAAGGGCAGGGGTCTGCTGCTGAAAGTCGCCAGTGATTTCCTCTAACTGCTGTCACATGAGGAGAATGTTATCACTGAAGTCTCAGCTGCTGTGTACAGTTACCAGCAGGGCTGCAGAGAAAAGGAAATGGAGGAGAGTGCCCGGGAGACGATAAAAGAGAGAGAGGGTGGTGTAGTTGGAACCCTGCTGGACAGGGAAGTCTGAAGATGGCTGGACTGAGGGACCCAAGGGAGGAAAGGTGCAGGGGGAGAAAGAGGGGCTTCACGGTCGATAGAGGGTAGGGTAAACCTAGGGTAAGCCTGGAAGGCCACTAGCATCATGATTCCTGTGTTATGGTCCCCCTTCTCTATCTCCTTACGTCATTTTGGGTAAGTCTGGACTCCTCTTTGGGCTGTGTTCCCCTCTCTGAAATTTGAGGGCTGGACCTGCTAGCCTTTAGCACCCTCCCTGCTCTGCCTCCTAGATTCTAGGTCTATGTGGGGAAAAGCCTGGTCATATCTGCAACATTAAGGGCCTCTGGAATTCCCTGTGGCGCTCACTACCCTCAGGGCCGTTGTGGTGAGGCTTGTGCTGAGGATCTTATCATCTCCATCTTAAAAAAAATAAAAAACCCACACCAGTTACTATTGAGATGATTCCAATTCATGGTGATTCCATGCTTTCCAGAGTAGAACTGCGCTCCAAGGGTTTTCAAGGCTGTGATGACCTTTGGGAAGCAGATCTCCAGGCCTTTCTTCTGAGGTGCCTCTGGGTGGGTTCTAACCGTCAACCTTTCAGTTAGTAGTCAAGCACTTAACCATTTTCGCCACCCAGGATCTCCTTGTCTCTGTCTTAAAAAATCCAAACCTGTTGCCGTCGAATCAACTCCGACTCATAGCGACCCTATAGGACAGAGTAGAACTGCCCCGTAGGGTTTCCAAGGAGTGGCTCGTGGATTCGAACTGCCAACCTTTTGGTTAGCAGCCGAGCCCTTAACCACTATGCCATCAGGGCTCCCATCTCTGTCTAAGCAGGCTTAAATATTGTAACAGATGGATGACCCTTAGAAATGCCAGGGGGAGTGTTTCTTTCTGTCACAGTGGCTAGCTGTGTGATCTTGGAAAAGTTATCTTCGCTGTGCCTCAGTGTTGTCACTTTTAAAATGGGGATAATAATAATATCTACCTCATAGACATTGCGATGTTTAGGTAGTAAGCATGAAAGGGCTTAAAACAGTGCCCAGTTTAATGAGAAACTAATTTACTCTGCAAACTTTCACCTAAAGTACAATTTAAAAAAAACAAACAGTGCTTGGCACAGAATAAGCTATAAATATATGTTACCCGTTATATTGGTAATAGTAGTAGTTCTTATTTCTGAAGATTTTGGCTTTTGCTTTGTTGAAAATACAATGTTACCACATTAAACATTGAAAAAACTATAATTCAAGAAAAGACAAATGTATAGAGAACAAAGTTTATTAGTGGTTACCACGGGCAGGAGGGAGGGGGAAAGAAGGGTTAACGGTGATGGAAATACCACACTGATTACACGTAGAGTTGAACAGCCAATTACTGTAGTTGCTGTAATAAATTGTACACCTGTAAAAAGTTGAATTGGCAAAAACAAACTATAATTCTACTATCTACCACTGTTATAAAGCTTGCATATTACTTTCTGGATGCATACACGTTTTACTCTCTTGCGATCATAGTACGAAACTATTTTGCATCCTGCTATTTTTGTTCAACAAAACCAAAACAGTTTGGCTATTTTACAGTTTTCCTAATTATCTTTAGTTGTGGCTATCTAATATTCTTATGAATACTCTCTCAGCATTTGGCATTCCAGGTTTTACCGTCATAGGTAACCTTGGGATGAACATTTTTGCTGTGTGTAGGTTTTGCTTCATTGAATTATTTCCTTGGAACAAATTCCTGGAGGGGAATTTCTAGGCCAGAGGATATGATCATCTTTACAGCACCAGTTACACATGGTCACATTGCTTTCTGGAAGGGTTGGAATAATTCACAAGCTCTAAGTTGTAAATTCCCAGGCCAGGGCTATTGGAATGTGGATTCCAAGGGAGAGCTGGATCTGTCTGGAGCCTCTCACACTCTCAGCCTTGTGTATGCATGCGCGTGATGTTTCCTGTGTAGGGCACTGCAGCTGCTCTGGACATGAGGTTTTTCCTGTAACTGATTGCCCTCTGGGCAGTTCCTGCTGAGGTCACTCAGTGTCCACAACAGGGACCTGACTGGTGGCTCTTTCAACACCTCACACACCTTTGCCAAAGAGTTGGTTTACACAAGGAAAGAACCTTCTTTCATTCTTCCTTTATGTACAGAGACAGAACTGAAGGATCAGGAGAAGCCCGTGGCTTTAAAAGCCTGGCTTTAAAATGGCATTGATTCCAAACCTTGTGGATTGGGTGCTGGAAATACTGCATGCAGCCAACCACAAAAACCATGTTAGGTTCTGATGGGCTAGTCTGGACGCCTGGCCATTTAACCCATGTGGATGATCTTGACCTGACAGCCCTGGCTTATGGGTTCTGGAAACAGGGCCTAAATGAAGAAAGGCATTTAAATTTATATTAAAAAAACTATTGCTGTCGAGTTGGTTCCGACTCATAGCAACTCTATAGGACAGAGTAGAACTGCCCCATAGAGTTTCTAAGGAGTGCCTGGTGGATTCGAACTGCAGACCTTTTGGTTAGCAGCTGTAGCACTTAACCACTATGCCACCAGGGTTTCCAAAATAGTATTGGATAAAAATAAGTTGATCCAAATAGCCTAAAACCTCCAAATATGAATTGCCAGTTCTGTCCCTGTAGCCACCCCCCATGCGCGCACCCGTTTTGTGAATAAACAGGAGTCTGCTGAATTGCATACCTGGTAGAATGACTTCGTTTTTGTTAGCTGCTGTGAAGTCAGTGCCCAGCTCATAGCGACCCCACGCACGATGGAACAGAATGAAATGATATGCTGCCTGGTCCTGCACCATGTCCATGATCGGTTACTCGTTGAACGGTTGTGATCCATAGGTTTTTCATTGGCTGATTGTTGGGCGTAGATCACCAGGCCTTTCTTTCTAGTCCATCTTAGTCTGGAAGCTCTGCTGAAACCTATTCAGCATCATAGCAACTTGTAAGCATCTACTGACGGACAGGTGGTGGCTGTGTATGAGGTGCATTGGCAGGGAATTGAACCCAGGTCTCCCACATGGAAGGTGAGAATTCTACCACTGAACTGCCACTGCTGTCATAGAATGACTTTAGAGCTCTTGATTTCAGTGATGTAAAGTTCACAGATCAAGCAGATGGGGCTGTAGTCATCTGACAGCCACGCCCTCCATTTCACCCACACCACATGGCCTCTTTTCGACCTTCCACAGGAGTCAGTTGTGACTTAACAGGGTACCTTCTGGGTCCATTTAGAACAAGACTAGAGTGGCTGGCCGGTATTTTATTCCTGGCGACCCAGTGCAAGATTTTTAAAATAATAGGATTGTCTCTTTTTCTAGAATCATAACATTTTTGAACAAAAATTCAGTGAGGGTTACCAAAATCTGTGTTTCTTTAGGTTTTGTGTTACCCTATGCTTTTCTTTCCAAGCACTTACCTGAATTGTGCTGTCATGTCTGTCTCTCTCATATTTATAAGCTGTAAGAGAGAAGGACTTGTTCATTTTCGTGTCCCTGGTATCTCGCACAGTGCCTGGTGCTTGCTTGTCGGTGCTCAGTGAAATTTAGTTTGATGAAAGCACAAAAGCTGGGTCCTGGTGAAGTAATCTGTGGGAGATGCTAACAAGGGAATGAGTCTTTAGGAATTGGTGGCTGACCGCGGTTTATACCTCTCCACTTCCTCTGAAGGGGACTGTGGCTGCCAGGGCTGGAGTATTTGTGGAATGAAGGAGTGACCAGTCCTCTGACCTGAGCTCCCCAGAGCTGGCTCCAAGTTAGGGTCTGCTTGGGGCTCTACTCAGCCTGGGCCAGGCCCTCTGAGTAAAGAAGGATTTGTTGAACCAGAGGCAGGTCCAGGGTCTCAGCCCATCTTCCAGTTCTGATCAGACTGAGATGTGGGGGTTCTGTGAGTCAGCTCTTGAGTGAGGATGAGTTTATGAAAAGCCTAGAAATTAATAGACCCCCTTTTTTGCAGGGACATTGATGACTGCAGTAGAATGCATTTCCTTTAACCCTTTCTTGACTGGCAGTACGTATTGCTACTACTTTTTGTACTGCTGGGGTTCATTGGGAAGCTCCTGTCTCACTGATATACATGTTGCTGGCAGATGGGGGCCTGCATAACTGTTAAAAAGGAAAAAACGGGCATGTGCTGCAAATTACTGTTTTTACAGGGTATTGTATGAGGTGTCTGAATTTTTGGTAGGAAAAATAGAAATTTTGAAATTTTTTATGTGGCACACATATGTACCAGTGGACTCTGGGGAGACTCTTGTGGGAGGGGACAAGAAAAAAAAATCCATACTACTTACCAAAAATTCAGACACACTCAATGATTTAGCATGCTTACGTTAATGAAAACACATGGTATCAACAAAAACTTCAAAGCAGAAACTAATTGGGTCTTGAAACAAGCCCCCAAACCTCCGAGGTGCACTGTCAGAAAAAGATTCTGCAGGCAGGATGTGGAGGCTGGACCAAATGAAACTGCTCCCACTCTGCCTCTGGAGTTTCTCCTCCCCGTTCTGGGTCTTCTCGATCCAGGTGTGGCTGTCAGCGCTGCCCCAGCCCTCAGGTGTACACTGCCCCCTCTCCCCATAAATGCCCTGCCTCAAAGGGGACTAACTACACTGAGTGCTTTTGCTTCCTCTTTGCACATCTGAGACCGGTGATGACTTTCAAAAGGCTCCTAAAGAAAGAAATGAAATAAAGACAGAGCAAAAAAGAAACATGGGCACATTCCTGCTTACAAAGTAACAGGGCTGGAGCCATCCTTTTCTGATGGTCAGAAGGGGCCATGCTCATGCTCAGAAGTGCCAGGCTGGCACTGGCCAGGGACTCCTATTCCCAGTTCTGAGTTTGCTTCCCCAGGAGTTGCCTCCCACACCTCTGGACCACAACGCAGCCCAAATGAGAAGATTCCCACTTGACAGCTTTCCTTGAATGGTTCTTCAGCTCTGGTTTCTGGTATGAGGCACAGACCTTTTCCCCAGGCCCCTCCCCAGGCATGATCTGATCCTCTAGGGAAGAATCAGACCTCCATGGACAGACTGGCCTTGTTCCCAGTTAGGTACATCTTGTGTACTTTAAGCTGAGAGTAAACCTAACAACAAGCCCCCAGCCGAATTCTGTGTATGTATGCGTGGCAATTGCATATCACCCCTGCACTTAAGAAATAACAACTTAACAACCCACTTATGAATTCCCAGAAGAGCAAACTGTGCCCTTCTGGAACTCAGTATTCCTCGAAGTCTGGGTTATTAGGTCTGAAACAGCATCCCATATTGGGAATGAACAGGAAGGTCAAACTGGCCCGGCCCAGGAAGAATCATCTAGCATCTCTGTTGTTTCTTCCCGTTTAAGGTCGGCCTTTGGCCCTCAAGGTCTGTGTATCTGTTCTGACCAGAGACCGTGAGCTCACACACAGCTTCATAAGGGCTTGGAGTTACTTAGTCTATAGGCAAGTGCCACAGCCAGTGTCCCCATGTCCCTGTGCCCCACATCCAAGCACTGAAATCCAAGCCCATCAGGGTTCAGCTCTCCCAGGAAAGGCTGCTGGCCTTAGTTCTTCTGTGCTGAAGTAGAGGGTTCCTGTTTCTGGAGCTGTGGGTGTTCCCCAGTTCTTATTTCTGTAACCTGATCTAGAAACGACGCACTTCTCCAAAAGAATCGTCAAACCATCTCCTGACAATACCAGACACTCAAAAGAGCTCCTTTCTAAAGCCCCCAGTGGCCATTTCTTAGAAGAGATTTTCATAAACGTTTTCCATTGAAGCACATTTAAAAATTTTTCTTTAAAACTAAGTAATATATTTACATGGTTCAAAGAAATTTAGATATGAAAACTTATTCATTGGCCTCCATCTACCCAGTTACCACCTCTCCTGTACTTTTATTAGTTTTTTGGGTATCCTTTTAGTTTCATTATGTAAATACAAGCAAATAGGAATATATATTATACATTTCCTCTTTTTTCCCTTAACACAAAGTATAATGTACTACACACAATGTTTTTTTTACTGTGTTCCCCCTCCCCCCGAATAATGAATCCTGGAGATCTTTCTAAATCAGTACATAGAAATCTCTTTCTCTCTGTGTCTTTTTTTTTTTAAAAACAGCTTCATAGCATTCCATTGCATGGAAGTCCTATAATTTATTTGAACAACCCCTATTGATGGGCATTTGGGTGTTCCTAACTCTGGTTAGTACAAACAATTCTACAATGAATAATCTTATACATTTTACGTGTGGGAAAGTATCCGATAGACTGAATTCCTAGAAGTGGAATTGCTGGGTCAAAGGTGATACGCATTTATGATTTTGTTAGATATTGCCAAAATGCCCTTCACAGCCATTTATCAGTTTACAGTCCCACTGGCAATGTAGGAGAGTGCCAGTTTGGGGGACCATATTTTGAGCAGTCGGTACATTGGTTGAATTGACTGAGTGGAGGTTCTGGGTGATCAACTGGCAGAGAAATATTCAAATGCTGAGTGATTCCTGGAGGGACTGGATTGAAAAGCTGGGAAAAGATTTGTGTGTGTGTGTCCCTAAGAGAATTAATGCTGTATTATATATATATATATGTCCTTGTTATATTGTTCTAAGAACTGATGAGGTTTAAAATAACCATCTTCTCTTACCATCTGAGTACATGGTTCACCTTTGTTTTGAGCACCTGCATTTGGGTAGGCAAGGAGGAACATCAAGGCCCTGGTAGCTGCTGTTTTAACTCTAGGATCTGCTCTTTTTTTTTTTTTTAATTGTACTTTAGATGAAGATTTACAGAAAAAACTAGCTTCTCATTAAACAGTTAGTACATATAGTGTTTTATGACTTTGGTTCACAACCCCATGATATGTCAGTACTCTCCTTCTCGACCTTGGGTTACCTGTTACCAGCTTTCCTGTCCCCTCCTGCCTTATAGTCCTTGCCCCTGGGCTGGTGTGCCCCTTTAGTCTCATTTTGTCCTATGGGTCTGTCTAATCTTTGGCTAAAAGGTGAACCTCCAGAGTGACTTCATTACTGAGCTAAAAGGGTGTTTGGGGGCCACGCTCTTGGGGTTTCTCCAGTCTCTATCAGGCCAGTACATCTGGTCTTTTTTTGAGTTAGAATTTTGTTCTACATTTTATCCAGCTCTATCAGGACCCTCTATTGTGTAGGATCTGCTCTTTTTTGAAGTGACTTTGCTTTTGAAATTATTGGTCAGGATCTGGTCCTAGACCAGCCTTGTGAGGACCTATGACATGTTTTTGTAAGAGTGAGGTCTTGGCAAGGGGCATTTGGACTTCTGGAAGTGGGAATTAGAGTCAGTCTTGCTGATGGAGATTGGGTGTGCCTGCCCTTGTGCTATCTGGGCTGAAGTGGAGGTGGGTTGGAGAATGGAGTCCCTGTCCTAGAGTTCCTAGTGTCTCTCCTGGGTGACCAGGCCCGCCCATATTTGGAGAGAAGAGGGCAGTGCTCCAAGCAGGAGAAGGAAAGCTTTCTGGGGTGGGGATGAGGGGGTCTTACCCTCATCAGGGAGGGGGACAGTCTCCAGAGAACTGCAGGTACCTGGTATGATTGGGAAGGTGAAGAACAGTGTTGAGAGGAGTGAGAGCCAAGGGCAGATTTGTTGACAGTGAACCAGGCTGTTTGGGACAAGCTCCCCCGGAGCTGTCTGGACTGATAGCTCTGTTACCCCACCCTCTGGTGACTGGACCTTTCCCACCTGCCACCGGAAGGAGAAAGGTCACTTTGGTGGGAAGGGTTTGGCTCTTCCAGGAGGCTGTGGATGGTGGGACTGAAAGTTCCAAGGGAAGAAAAGCTGAGGGTGGGCGGCTCCGAGGGTTTGGTGAGTTGGATAGGGGAGGTTTGAAGGCAACTTGGAGTGCCAAACTGGAGCAGCTCTGAGGTTGATGGGGGTGGGTTCCAGCATCAGGTATCCCCTCCTGCGTGGCTGACATTTCTGTTCCAGGATAGCTGTCACCACAGGGACTTATGGTCACGCAGAAAGCCTGAGGTATGGGTCTGGCCATACTTGGGCTTCCCTTAAACCAGCTTGCTTTCTGCCCTCTCCCCTACTTTTCCTGGGAGGGGGAGCACTGGAAGGGTTATCTGGAAGCTCTAGCTACTGGAAGCCAGGTGTTGTGAGGGTTCTGGGCAGGACCCTTCTGTGTTTGTGGAGCTATTAATGTGTCAGGAACCCCATAAGATTATGTTCCTACACGGTGAGCTACAGCCTGGCTCAGGAAGGGCTGGGGAGTGTGGGCAGTGGGTGGGGTGATTACCCTTTGGCCAGGCCTCTTCGTCATGCTGAGTGATTTCTGAATAGCCTGCCTGCCCTCCCCTTTTCCATCCGGGTCTCTCACTGTAGACTCCCAAGGGTCTTTGTGATTGCATGGTGCCAGAGGCTGCTGTGGATTCTTCCAAAGACCCAGGCTCCTTTGGTGATCCTGCCCTACTACCCTCACACACACCTTTTTACCTCTAAAGACAGTATAGAAGAAAGAGTCAGAGAAACCCAGATTCTAATCTAAGACCAGCCAGTATATAGCAGTGTTATCTGGGCAAGTCACAGCTAGTTTCTTCCTGTGTAAAATGTTGTTAGGTGCTGTCAAGTCGGTTCTAACTCATACCCACACCATGCACAACAGAACGAAACACTGCTCGGTCCTGTGCCAAAGTCACAATCGTTGCTGTTTGAGTCCTTTGTTGCAGCCACTGTGTCAGTCCATCTCATTGAGGGTCTTCCTCTTTTCCACTGACCCTCTGCTTTACCAAGCATGATGTCCTTTTTCAGGGACTGATCCCGCCTGATAATATGTCTGAAGTAAGCGAGACAGTCTCACTATCCTCCCTTCTAAGGAACATTCTAGCTGTACTTCTTCTAAGACAGATTTGTTCATTCTTTTGGCAGTCCATGGTATATTCAATATTCTTCACCAACCCCATAATTCACAGACACCAATTCTTCTTCAGCCTTCCTTATTCACTGTCCAGCTTTCACATGCACATGAGGTAATTGAAAATACCATGGCTTGGGTCAGG
>NW_004443952.1:27973632-27980970 GCF_000243295.1 Trichechus manatus latirostris
TACATTCAATATTCTTTGCCAACACCATAATTCAAAGGTATCAATTCTTCAGTCTTCCTTTTTCATTGTCCAGCTTTCACATGCATATGAGGTGACTGAATACATCATGGCTTAGGTTAGGTGCACCTTAGTCCTCAAAGGGACATTTTTGCTTTTAACACTTTAAAGAAGTCTTTTGCAGAAGATTTGTCCAGTGCGATATGTCGTTTGATTTCTTGACTGCTGCTTCCATGGGTGTTGATTGTGGATACAAGTAGAATGAAATCCTTGACAACTTCAGTGTTTTCTCCATTTATCATGATGTTGCTTATTGGTCCAGTTGTGAGGATTTTGTTTTCTTTATGTTAAGGTGTAATCCATACTGAAGGTTGTAGTCTTGGGTCTTCATCGGTAAGTGCTTCAAGTCCTTTTTACTTTCAGCAAGCAAGGTTGTGACATCTGCATATTGCAGGCTGTTATTGAGTCTTCCTCCAGTCCTGATGCAGCATTCTTCATATAGTCCATCTTCTCAGATTATTTGCTTAGCATACAGATTGAATTAAGTATGGTGAAAGGATACAATCTTAATGCACACCTTTCCTGATTTTAAACCATGCAGTATCCCCTTGTTCTGTTCAAACGACTGCTTCTTGATCTGTGTACAGGTTCCTTATGAGCACAATTAAGTGTCCTGGAATTCCCATTCTTTGCAATGTTATCTGTAATTTGTTATGATCCATACAGTCAAATGCCTTTGCATAGTCAATAAAACACAGGCAAACATCTTTCTGTTATTCTCTGCTTTCAGCCAGGATCCATCTGACATCAGTAATGATATCCCTTATTCCACGTCCTCTTCTGAATCTGGTTTCAATTTCTGGCAGTTCCCTGTTGGTGTACTGCTGCAATAGTTTTTAAATTATCGCCAGCATAATTTTACTCGCATATGATATTAATGATATTGTTTGATAATTTTCACATTCCATTGAATTACCTTTCTTTGGAATGGATCCCTTCCAGTCAGTTGGCCAGGTAGCTGTCTTCCAAATTTCCTGTGTAAAATAGGGGAAGTAATTCTTTTTTTTTTTTTTAATTGTTGTAATTAAATGAAGTTTACATTTCAAGTTAGTCTCCCATACAAATTTTTTTTTTTTTTACATACATTGTTATGAGACCCCAACCACTCACCCCATTCTGTGACAGCACACTCCTCCCCTCCACCCCTGATTCCCCATGAACATTCAACCAGCTCCTAACTCTCTCTGCCTTCCCATCTCACCTCTGGACTGAAGCTGCCCCTATGGTCTCTTGTATCTACTTGACTAAGAGGCACATTCTTCACGAGTATCACTTTATGTCCCGTAGTCCAATCCAATCCCTGTCTGAAGAGTTGGCCTCGGAAATTGTTTTAGTTTTGGGCTGATAGAGAGTCCAGGGGCCATGCTTTCCGGGGTTCCTCCAGTCTCAGTCAGACCATTAAGTCTGGTCTTCTTATTAGAATTTGAGTTCTGCATCCCATCCTTCTACTGCTCCATCAGAGACCCTCTGTTGGAAGTAATTCTTATCTGGAAGAATTGATGGGAGGTTTGAATGAGGTTAGGTATGTGGTAATTAAGGAGCCCTGGTGGCACAGTGGTTAAGAGCTTGGTTGCTAACCTAGAAGTTGGCAGTTTGAATCCACCAGCTGCTCCTTGGAAAACCCTATGGGGCAGTTCTAGTTTGTCCTGTAACTGCCTCCTCCCCATTGTAGGAACACTCCAATTTATTAAAGAACCATGGTGCCAGGAGAGCTTTCTGCCTCTGCTCAAACCATGAGTGCCCTAGACCTTCGATCTTTTATGAAATAGCATTTTAGCTTTTTCTCTCTTCTGAGGGCTGTAGAGTCACTATGAGTTGGAATCAACTCGATGGCAATGGGTTTGGTTTTGTTTTGGAAGGTAGAAGTTTAAGTTATTGATTTGAGATCTGAAGAACTCAACATTTCTTAACATTTAACTTTAAACATTTTGATACTGTCAAATTGCCTTCCAATTTATACGCATGCCAGCACTGGATGTTATCAGTGTTTTAAGTTTTGCCAGTATGGTGTTGAAAAGTGTTGTTTTCGTGTGTTTATTATTGGCTATTTGTATTACTTCTGTGAATTATCTGTTCAGATTCTTTATTAGTTTTTTTTTGTGTGTGTTTGTACAAGCTTTAATACTATGGATATTACTCTATTTTTAAATATTGTTTGCAAAGTGGCCTGTCTATCTTTCTGTCACCTGTCTTTTATCTCTGGTACCTTTAGCCATATGGAAGTTTTGAACTTCTTTGTATTTATGTTTTTATGATTCAGGTTGTATCTCACTTAGAAAGATTTTATTATCCCAAGATGATAAACGTTTTTCTTCTGTCTTTTCATTTAAACTGGTTCTTAACACTTTAGTCCTTGTCCCTACAGTAAAAGTTGAACAAACTCACCGTTTAGCCATGTGTGTCGCAAGAAGCCTTATATCATACCCCAGGAGCCCTCTGTGGTCCAAGACTCTTCTTCCAAATTGTCACTGATGCTGGTGGGTAAGAGTAGAAATGTGAAATTGTAGCCACTTGTGTTTATAGAGCTGTAATAATCTGTAAGCTTTGACGTTCTAAGCAGTCAGGGGAGAAGAGAAAGTAACGTTTATTGAATGTCTATTTGTGCCAAGCACTGTGCTAAGTTTGTGTATATGTTATCTCATTTACCATCTGAAAGGAAGAAGTTCTTATCCTCACTCCTTAAAGGAAGAAATTGGAGCTGGCTGCGTTTTAAAGTGGTCCTGATAACAGAGAGGTATTGCTAAGAGTGCATGGCTGGCTGCCTGCCAAGATGGCCCATAGGGCAGCGGACTCACCATGGGCCAAGGTCTGGTTCTAGATGGGGAGAGAAGAATGTACTTGTAACCAGCATCGCAGAACTGGAATTCAGTCATTGCCTCAGAACTGATCAGAGGGACAGCTGACTTATGAAACTCATGGGAGACTTATTTACATGCTGAAGTACTCAATTGTTGCTTTATGGGGAAGATTAGAACTGATATCAAGAGGCTCAGAATTCTCTGCCTACAGGTAGCACTATAAGGGAAGCCACAGTATAATCAGGCAGCTGGTGAGGTGGAGTCAGAGCAGGATGTGAGTTGTAGTCGAATGTAACATGGTGTCAGGCTCTCCTGGCTGATGAATCCATCCTCACAATAGGGACAGACCTGCCTCAGGGGCCTAGATCGGGTCTAGGGGTCAGGGGCCTTTACATACAGTAATTATTTGCTATTTTGGTGTATAGTTCTATGAATTTTAACACATGTATATATTTGTGTAACCACCACCACCACAATCAGAATACAAAACAGTTTCATCCCCCAAGAAATTCCCTTTGTAGTCACATTCTCCTCCTACCCTTAACCCCTGGCAACCACTGATCTGTTCTCCAGTACTATTATCTTGTCTTTTTGAGAATATCATATAAGTAGAACCATACGTACATGTATTTTTAACTTACATAAATGGTATTATCTAATGGTTAATTCTGATTCTAATTTATTTCAACCAGTACTGTCCTTAAAAAATTATTTTTAAGTTTGATGTAATTTCAGACTTACAAAAAAGTTACAAGAATAATACAAAGAATTTCTGGATAGCCTCTGGATTCCTTTGAATTTCCAAAATGTTAACTTTTTACTATATTTGCTTTTCCTTTCTCTTCCTGTCTTTCTCTCCGTTGTTGTTGTTGTGTGCTGTTGAGTCGATTTCGACACATAGCAACCCTACAGGACAGAGTAGAACTGCCCCATAGGGTTTCCTAGGCTAAAATCTTTACAGGAGCAGATCACCAGGTCTGACCTTTTGGTTAGTAGCCAAGCGCTTCACCATTGCATCACCGGGGCTCCTTCTCTCTCTCTCTCTTCCTCCCCCTCCCCCCTGTTAATTGCTTATTCATAATAATCCTTTGACTCTTTTTCCACTGGGGTTCTTATGTTTTTCTTGATGATATGCAGGAGTTCCTTGTATACCCTGGATATTAATCCTTGGCTGGTCTCAGACATCACAGATATCTTCTTTGAATCAGGCATCTATCTGTTAACTTTATCTCTTTTTGAACACAGACTCTTTTTTCCCTTTGTTTTGTGCAGTCTCTAGCCAATGGTCTTCTTTTTCTGTAACTGTGTTAATACCCTTTATTTCTCCACATTTTAAATATGGTGGTATAGTTGAACTTTGCTGATTCCCCTCAGCATACAGTCTATCTTTATGACACCTATTAGGGATGACTTTGCCTGTTAGAGTGTGAGGCCTGCATACAAGTATTATTCATGTATTTATTCAGCAAATATGTGTTGTAGGCCTACTATGTGTTAGGTACTGTGTTATCACCAACAAGGTTCAGAGAGGTTATGAAAGTTGCCTGTGGCTTTTCAGAGGTAGAGCAGGGATTTGAATCCTGGTCTGTGACCTCTCCCTACCATGCTGCTTCCCTTGGAAATTGCATTCAGTTCCTGTAAACTGTGTGCCAAATTTCTACATGTCTTCCAACAGATGGCCTAATAAGATGCAGAATGAAGTGTCCTCCACTGCATCCTGACTTGGCAATGACGTGTGGATCCTTGAGAACGGGAAAGTAATCAGAAGAGGAACGGAGGACAGTATGACTTTTGCTCTCCAGGGCTGGAGTTCTCACATGTGGCAGGCCTTGGAGTTCTCATCAGTTCCAGACTGAGAAGGGAGGACCCAGAGGAGGCAAAGGGATTGCCTTTATTACCTTGCCTATATCATTCTAGAGCACGGGTGGTGCAGTGGTTAAAGAGCTTGACTGCTAACCAAAAGGTTGGCAGTTCGAATCCACCAGCTGCTACTTGAACACCCTGTGGGGCAGTACTACTCTGCCCTATAGAGTCACTGTGAGTCAGAATCGACTCAGTGGCAGTAGGTTTGAGTTTGGTATATCCTTCTAATCCTTTCTGAGAAGCTCAAATCATCCCTTTCGGATGTACTCTAGTTTTTAGAGGAGAGAAATGCAGCAAGATCTTCTGGGAGTAACATGGAGTTTCTAGGCGAGTTGGCCTCTTAAGCTTTTCCTGGTAGTGATAAGTTTTCCACAAATTCCAGTGGAAGGAGTGAAGCTAGCTGGGAGAAGGGCAGCGTGAGGAAGAAATCTGCCTTTGGGCCAGAACCAAAGAAAGCAGAAATTCCTCCTAAAGGACAAACAGTGGGGAGCCTGTTTACTAGGCTTTAAAAGGCTATGACCCCCAGGCACTGTTCCCTGACCTCAGGACTTTGTGTCTCTGTGGTTTCTCTGCTGGTGGAAACTTTCTTGGATCACTCCAGGACAAAAGGACCATCATGCCCCCAGTTCTGTGGTCTCCCCAACGTTTCCCAGTACTCTCTCCTTGTTCCCACTGCCTCACTGAATTCAGGAGCCATGACTATGTATGATATAGATACACCCTTGGGAAGGGTTGAGATCAGTGATGTCAGTAAGATTTGCTTTTGATGCCACCTCGGATCAGTTGGGGGTAGCTCCTTGGAACCCTAGGTTGAGAAAGGTTCTAAGGCAGAATAGAATCCCCATGGGCACGGTGGAGAGACAGTGGAGATTAGTGCTGAGATTGCTGTCCACTGTGTAGATGTGTCCATGAACATCAGAACTAAAGGATAACAAAGGGGAAGGTAGGAGCGTTTTTTTTTTGTTTTTTTGTTTTTTTTTTTGTCCTTAAGTAACTCTGTCAACCTCTCTGAGCTTCAGTGTGTAACCCTGGGTTTGAAACATAATTCTCAAGGCTCCACCAGCCCTGGTATGTCAGGATTCTTCAGGATTCTGGTTTGAGGTAGATCCTGACCCTTTGAGGTTTTAGAACCTGACCATAACTTTGTTCTCTTCGGCTTAGGCTTTGGTACCTCTGGTGACAGGTTCCTGTTCTGAGTGACCACCTGATGCTTTTATGGTGATCTCATGATCCATGTCAGGCTTTGAACTTTGGGGTTATTCTCTCAGGGAACAAGTGTGTTTGATGACAAGCCTGTTGATGCGGCAATATGAAGCCTAGATGAGGAAATGCAACATTTTTCGTTAAGAGATTAGGCCATCCATTGACACAAAGTCTCAAATTTTGAGGCTGGAGGAAATTTATTTTAAAATTGAGGGTAGGTGATGTGCCTGTAGATCATGAATCAGCTGTTGTACCTAGAAACAAAAGTCATCAGAAATGAGAGTGTTTTTACCCCTGCTTGGGTTGTATAGGAGTCCTGGTGGCACAGTGGTTAAGAGGTTGGCTGCTAACTAAATGGTCAGCAGTTGGAATCTACCAGCTGCTTCTTGGAAACCCTATGGGGCAGTTCTACTCTGTCCTCTGGGGTCGCTATGAGTTGGAATAGGGTCATTATGAGTCAGAATCGACTCGACAGTAACAAGGTTTGGTTTGGTTGTATAAATATTATTAGGGCAAAAATCTAGATTTAAAGCATCAAAGGCAAGATAGTTCCCTGCTCTGTTAGCTCAGCCTCTTAACTCTTAGTTGAACGAGTGCGGTATAGCAACACATTTGCTGATCCTGCTGTGCACCAGGAACTACCCCAAGCACAGAAAGGAATGGAACACAACTCCTGCCCTCAAGGAGGTCACGGTCTAATGAAGGAAGCAGGTGGACAGACAGATGGGCTCACCTTTATGGTGCTGTAATTCAGGGTCGTAAAGATTCTATTGCCAGTCCCTAAAGGAACTGACTGACCCCGAAGGGCTTGGGGAATGCTTTGAAGAGGGGATGACATTGGGTTTGAATTTGGAAGGATTGTTACCTTCCATCTTCACAAAGGTTTTTGAGATGGCTTATAATGAATGCTTACCACAAAAAGGACCAATACAAATAGATTAAAATCAGAAAAAGAGGAACTGTAACCTAGATGAATAGAAAGTTAAGACGGGAAGAGTTAAAACATATATATTCAGACTATGGTGCCCTACGTAGTTATTACGTCTATTCACTTTTTGCAAAAGCCAAAAGTGAAACATGTTCTGTTACTTGATATACCTTGTCAGAGAGGAGAAAACCACAGCAGTTCCTGAGCTTCACTGGGGGGAGGGGGAGGTGGTGGTTAGTGAATGAACCTGCAAACCAGCGTTTCTCAAAATATAGTCCAGGGATGTACATTAAAATTACCTAGAAAACCAGTTGCTGTCAAGTTAACCCCGACTCATGGCGACCCAATGTGTATCAGAGTAGAACTGTGCTCCATGGGGTTTTCTTTCTTTATTTTTTAAAATTTTATTTGTTTTGTTGTTGTTGAGAATATACACAGCAGAACATACACCAATTCAACACTTTCTGTGTCTACAGTTCAGTTACACTG
>NW_004443952.1:27982144-28000335 GCF_000243295.1 Trichechus manatus latirostris
TTTTTTTTTGTCGTTGTATATCTATCACACTTTTGCCAGTTCAACTTTTTATAAGTGTACAACTTATTGACAGCAATTGCAATAATCAGCTGTGTAACCCTACCCTTAATCAATGTGATCTTCCCATTACCATTAACCCTCCCCCCCTTTCTCCCTCCCTTTCACCCCTGGTAACTACTGATAAACTTTAGTCTCTATACATTTGCCTTTTCTTTATCATTTTATATAAGTGAGGTTATACAGTATTTGTCCTTTTGTGATTGACTTATTTCATTCAGTATAATGTTTTCAAGTTCCATCCATATTGTAGCATGAATCAAGACTTCATTTCTCCTACTGGCTGAGTAGTATTCCACTGTATGTACCACATTTTGTTTATCCATTCATCTGTTGATGGGCTTGTAGGGTTTTCAATGGTCGATTTTTTGGAAGTAGATCACCAGGCCTTTCTTCCGAGGTGCATCTGGGTGAACTTGAACTTTCAATCTTTCAGTTAGCAGCTGAGCACATCATCGAGGGGCTCCAAAATTACCTAGGGTGCTTGTTAAAAAGCAGATTCCTGGGCCCCAGCCCCAGACTTATCAAATCAGAATCTCTAGTGAGTAGCACGCAGGTACCTGCAGTTTACGTGCTTCCATAGATGATTCTACATGCAGTCCACAGTCTGAGAACCTCTACAATAGATGCAAACCTCATCAGTGTTTTGAAAGCAAATGAAATGTAGTAGCAATTTAGTGTTCTACCTTCGTTCGAAGGTTGAGTGGGACTTCAAGGAGGAGAGAGCCGGGTACAAGAAGGGGCAATTCCATTGAGGTTGGTGGTCCATTGCTGGCGAGGTCACTTTCAGGTTGCATTTTGGAAGACCTGCAAAATGTGGCAGCTCAGACACATGGCCTTGCTGCTCTTGAACAAGAGATGGACAGAGGAGCAACTAGCCCCATTTGCCTACTCGGTCCAGCTTCCCCTGGACTACCCAGGCTTGGCTCTGCAGACTTCCTCTGGCAGATTCCTTTATTTTTGAGCAAGGACTTTGTTTTTCTCTGTGCCCCCAAATGCAAGATTCTAAGACCACTGTGAGTACTTAAGAAATGCAGACGAAGAGCAGGAACCTACTTCCTGTTGAAAAGATGTTTCTTTCCCTGGGTCCAATAGTGGCTTGGATGATGAGTTGGCAAAAGAGCAGCGTGTGTTAGAGTGTTGAAATTGTGTTCCGTTTCTGCCCAAGAGTTTTAGTCAGGCATTACTAATAGATTATTTCTGTTTTCTGGTCACTGAGTTATATATTTTGTAATCTTTATTTTGGAAGACATTTCCTTATTGGGAAAGGAAATAAGGAGGAGTCACCCTTCCCGTCCTTGGTTATATTTTAACATATTTACTGTGTAATTTTTAAGATGTGTCTAAAAGTATAAAGAAAAAATATCGTAAACATCTGATGTTAAACATGAGTCATTTTCAGTATCTTTGAAGCCTTCATGAGTTCGATTTTAAAACTCAATGAGAAACGGTTAACATGAGAATTGAGAGTTCCTTCTGGTAGCTCTCTGTGCCCTGCTTTTCCATCAAGTTTTCTCTTAGGTTTATTGAAATCCTCTTTGTTGCTTGTGTCAGTGGCATAGAAGCAGAGGGAATAATTGTGTGCTGTCCATTCAGCTAAGATTTGTTGGTGTATGCCATGTCCATGGCAGCCAAGGGAACTCGCCGACAAGTGGACACTCACAACTCTTTGTGATGAGTCCTTCCCCTCTGGAATGTGAATCTCTGAGGGCAAAGACCTCTTCTTAACCCAGTTCCACTTCTGCATGCTGGACACCACCTGGCATCACCTGGCATGTGGTATGTGCTAACTCAGTGCATGTTTCAATGGATGTGGTGCTGTGAGTACTTATGGGATGTGGAAGAAGTGGAACTTACTTCTAGTGGTCTGGGAAAGCTTCCTAGGGGAGGTGATGTTTGGATCCAGGCAGCTGTTAGAATTGGTGACATGAAAGTCCTTGGAGACTTCTAGAGAGCTTGTCATTCTCTCTGAAGGACTGGAGAGAAGTTTTGGGATGAGCCCCATGCAGTAGATGATGCTTCTCATTTCTAATCTTAGAGGCTAGAAGGGGAACCATGAGTTTGTGAGGCTGCTGCAAGCAACAGTCTTTCCCAGTCCTGGGAGTGTGGTAGTGCCTGGCTCAGCTTTCAGGGCATGCTTGGCCTTAGGAAGATGTGTACAGAGAAAAATGGCCCACCCACATGAGCCTATGGAAGAGGATTGTAGTGGGAGAGCTGGTTTGAAGAGGGACTATGCCATGTACTGTCAGGTCTGTGACCCAGCAGCAGAAGACATTTCAACATCCCAGCTTTAGCACTGCAAACCTCTGGGCAGTGCCTAGTCCCGTGATTCTCAAATGTTTGAGTTTCATTGCCACAGAAAATCGCTAAGGAAACTTGGGGGTCTGATCCAAGGCTACCAAGTAAAAATTAAAAATAAATAAATAAAAATCAATCCAGCACCAAAATCCAGTATCAACAGTTCATAAGAGAAAGACCATTTTAACATTTAGAGTAGGAAGCACTTACTCTTGGAAGAAAGGGCATTCCTGTACACCGAGTTAGCTGGATGAAAAAGCACCTATGTTGTCCTTACTTTTATCATGTGTCCCAGGCTGGTGAAACATTGTCACGACCCAGCGTCGGGACAAGAATTGTATCTTCAACAGTTGGCCAATCCATTGGGAAGCTGTGATTAGATGTTCCAGCGCATTTTGCAGAACTAGCCTCTAAGGCTGAGGCTAGAAGATTAAGCCAGTGGCTCCACCAGCATGAAAGCGAGGCAGGGATGCTGTGCTGGACTTGGCTCTCGATTAGCGGGGCTTCTGACGGAAGGGCATGTGTGTGTTTGGGTTTGTCGTGTGAGGCAAGGGAGCAGTGGAATTTGTCTGAGTTGAGCTCACACACTGAAGTGATTGAATGACTTACACGCAAGGCCATGACCTGGCCTCCCAGCCGAGAGGCCCACATGGCAAGGCTTGAGCTGGGGGAGCCAAGGACAGGGGCACATCTGCTTATCTGCTTACGTAACCCTGCTTCCCTGCTCCCAGAGCGAAGAAAACACACAAGCCAGCCCAGCAGGGCTGAGGGTCTGTGGTAGCACACGCCATACGCCGCACAGCAAGGGAGCCCAGCCCAACCTGAGGACTGTCACCAAGCCCTCAGCCCTGTGCCTCCCCCTGTGCCTTCTTCCTGCAGCCTCAGGCCATGGGTCTGTGCCTTGGCAGCAAGTACTCATGGTCCTAGGCAGAGCTGGTCACTACCCTCTTGGAGTCTGAACTCTTGGGATTTTCTCCTTGAGTCAGAGCCGAGTGTGCAGCGGAGAATGGCCCCTGCAGGTGGCGGAAGGTGTGCAGGGCACTCGGGAGGCCTTCTGGCTGGCACTGGTCCCAGGGAGACATTTGACTCTGGGTTGGGGGCTGCCAAATGCTATCCAGACTTAGCCACAGGGTTCTCAGAGCTGTGGAGGCTGCAGAGAGAGAAGGTGGGCAGATACTGGCCAGATGGGCAAGGAAGGCAGGATGCGGGGGTTGGGGTGCCCTCAACATGCTGGGGGCAGGGTAGAGGTTGTGAGAGGGGCACAGAGAGGAGCAGGAGCATGAGAAGAGGCTGTTCAGTGATAAAGCTGCACAGAGCATCTGAGGAGCAAGGTCCCTTGGCCAGTCTTGAACCAGGCAGTCTTCACTTTGGTTCAGCTGCATGCTCAGCAGGGAGCTCCTTGAAGGCAGTGATGGCCTTATCTGTCTCCCTGCCCCCAGGCTGATACACAACTTGGCACACAGTAGGTGCCCAGAAAGTGTTGATGAAAACAAATTGAAAGTGGCCTTGATACACATCACAGAACGGGTATGCATTAAACACTTCAGAATAAAAACTCCAGTTTTGCCCTTCAGTAGGCTCCTGTGGACCATCATCATGCTGTTGACACTTCTTCTGTATGTGTGTGTGTGTGTGTGTGTGCACATGCCTACTGACATACAGGAAGTGGCATCTCTTTTAATCATATATTGACCACATGAGGAGGTTGGTAATCCCCATTTTGTGGGTCAAGAGTCTCCACAGTGAAGTGACTTGACAAAGGCAAGGCGTTCATGAATGGCAGAATCAGAGTACAGTCCTGGGTTCTTTCCTCTCCGCTGCCTCCTATGCCAGCCATTTATGCATTCCACAACTGTTTGTTGAGCACACATCGAGTGCCTTGCCCCTTGCTGGGCACTGGGACTGCAGAGACAAATATGACATAGCTGTGGTTCTCCAGCAGCTACCATGGTGGGAAGAGGGGCAGGTAATGGCAGCATGGTGTGATAATGGCAGTTGAAGGGCCTGTTCTCCCTGAATGGGTTGGGGAGAGCTTCACAGAGGAGTAGATACTTAAATGGGGTCTTGAGGGATGGGTAGGAATTTGACGGAAGGATGAGAGCTGAGGTAGGGGGCAATTCTAGGGAAAGGAACAAATACCACTATCTTCCAGGCTTCCATGTGGCAGGGCAAGGCAAGGCCCCTTAGGGAAAATTATGGGAGGCTCAGTATGGCTGGAGTATGGCCTACATGCAGGGGAACAAGGAGAAGTGGGATCATCAGAGCAGATCATGACCCCTCCCCCAAAGGGATTGGGGCTTCATTCAATACGGGGTCGTGGAAGGATCTTTTGTGGTTAGATTTTAATTCGAGGATGATTACTCTGAGAGCTGTATGGAGAATGGGTTGGCCAGGGTACAGTAAGAAGCACAGAGATCAGTTACATATGACCTAGCTCAAGCTGTGGGAATAGAAAGAAGGGGAAGGGGTGAGAGAGATTATGGAGGAAAAATCTAAGGACTTTGTGGGTCAGTGGGGTTGGGGGAAGGAGAGAAGGGAATAGAAGATGAACCACCCAGGAGTCAGCTATCGCAATTGGGTGAACGCTGGTGTCAGTTGCTGAGGGAGCTGTGGAGGAGAAGCAGGTTTGGCCTTGAGTGGTGGTGGTGGGGTTTAGATAAGAGTTCACTTGGGGCAAGTTGAGTTTAAGGTATCCGTGGGCATATAGAAAGGAGCCCTGGTTGTTCAGTCATTAAGCACTCAGCAGCTAACTGAAAGGTCAGCGGTTCGAACCTACCAGTTGCTCCGCAGGAGAAAGATGTGGCAGTCTGTTTCTGTAAACATTACAGCCTTGGAAACCCTATGCGGCAGTTCTACTCTGTCCTGTAGGGTCGCTCTGAGTCAGAATCAACTTGATGGCAACTGGTCACCACCACCACCACCCGTGGGCATATAGACAGCTATGTCCTGTTAGCAGTGGGTTCAGGAGAGAGACGTAGAATAGAAACAGAGGTTTGGGAACTGACATGTGCTGAAGCCAAAAGCGTGGGTAAAATCATCCAGGGAGAGTGAGAAGAGAATAAGGCAAAGGTGGACATCAAGGAAAGAGGGTGAGAAAGCGTGGGTGGAAGGTAGGAAGGGGAAACTTAGGTGAGCATGATGCTGGGTGGTCAAAGCGTCTGCTTCTGCCGTCCAGGTCACTTTCTGCTTGCCTGCTTGCTTGGTCACTTGTGTACTCTGGGGGGCCAGAGAGTGGGAGCAAGGATTTCTCAGAGGATCTTGGTTTGAGTTCTAGCTCCCCTTCTGCTTTACCATGTACCTCTGGGCGTGTCAGGGCTTTCTGGGACAGTCCAACCTCTGCAACTTACAAATGGTGAAACCAGTGCCCTGAGAGTAGATGATACTTGCCCAAAGGTCATCCAGAAAGTCACTGGTGGATCTGGACCAGGGCCCAAGTGTCTCATTTCCTGTCCCGGACTCTGCCTAAGGAACACCTTTCTGGAACCCTTAAAGAGGACATTTTCCAGCCTACAGGTGTCTGTGTCTGGGAAGCTGGGTGGACCAAGTGTGAATTCCTGTGTTCTGGGTTGGTTTCAGAAGGTGTGAACAGGTTGGTAGCGTGGCAGTCCAGATGCCTCTTGGGTTCCCGAAAATGGAGTTATGTTTAGCAGCATCTTCAGAACCAAAGGTGGGGGTGGGGGAGGTTGCAGGTGTTGTTGGGCCCTCTGAAGTGAGAAGAGCCCAATACAGATCTTTTTTTCATGTTTTTCACAAGTTTGCTGTTCAGCAGGGCCTCCCAAAGGGCTTTGCCCACAGGGTTGGGGAGTCGGGAGCTCAGGCCCAGCAGACCTTGTGGGGAAGGGCTACCCATGAAGGTGTAAGTTATAGGAATCCCTGAGCACCCTTCTCACCTGAAATCCCCAAGGCTTGTTGAAGATGGGAGGTCTAGGTCCATGCTGCTTAATGGACCTAAGAAGAATTACCTAGGCTCTTTGTTAATTATCCACCTAGATCCTTCCCACGATCTCCTGAATCAGACTCTCCAGTGGAGAGGGCCTGAGATTCCTGTTTTTACTAAGTATGTCAGGTGATTCTAATGAGCAGATAAGTTTGGGGAAAACTAGTCCAGGTTAACCTCTTACCTAGTCCTGGAGTAGTGCTTGCTCCCCTGTGGACACCCTAGGTTGTTGAGGCTCTATCAGCAGTGTGAGGGGCTGATATGTGAGGCACTTATCCCTCCAGGGAGAGAGGTACGTGGCCAAGGAGCAGCCAGGGCCTTTGGAGTCCTAAGGGGCCCCCCCTTCCCTGACGCATGAACGTCTGCTGAGCTCTGTGGTAATGAAGAGAGCAAAAGGAGAAAACCAGACTTTAAGATTCTGGCCTGTCTCAATGTAATTCATGGAATAGCTGCCATGATGGATATTTGTACAGGGTTCTGTGGAATAGCTGACTGTAGGGGGAGGATTAAGAAGTCCTCTTGAGTGGGTGATATTTAAGCTAAGCCTTGGAGGCTGCATGCATTTGCTGATTAAAGGAAAGAGGGAACAGTATTTCTGGCAAAAAAAAAAAAAAAAGTGTGGACATAGGAATGGGGGGGAGGGTGGTGGACAGAGCTGAGACTGAAGGGCCTTATTGCCAAGCTCAGGGGTTTTGCCTTACCTTGGAAGTAGCAAGGAGTGCCCTAGGGTAAAATCACAAAGTTATAGTTAAGCAAAAAGAAAGATTTTATTCGGCATATGTTCAAAGAGGCAAAAGTGGGAAACAGACAAGCATGCTGCCAGAACCATGTCTGCCTGAGTCCAAGGAATATTACAGAATAAGCAAAAATAGCAAAATGAATAAGCATGCTGCCAGAGTCATGTCCAAGGAATGTTACAGAATCATCAGTATGTATTAACATTACAAAATGGGTAAAATCCACGAAAGCTTCATCTTTTCACAGATTGGCTAAAAACCACCAAATCACCATGATTCTACATTTTGAATTGTCTTTCGTAATAATCATTGGTACAAATTTCAGTAAGTACACTCAAGAGGGTCTTCAGTGGTCCAACAAATCTTACTATTCACTAAATGCTAATAGAAAAAGATTAAGAGTGGAAAATACGTGGGTCTTTTGTGCTGTTTATGATTTATGTGAAAGGTTCCCTAAAAGATGTTTTCCAGGATTGTCCTAGCTCTTGTCTTTATACCTCAGGGCCCAGTTGATGTGTCTTTGTGAGTCCAGCTCCAGCTGGGTCACATTATTTATGCTCAAAGACAGGGACTAATGGCTCCAATATTATCTCCTAAATCAGGAGCCATGGGTGGTTTTTTAGCAGGAAATTGGTATGATCAGAGCTGTGTCGCAGAAGAACATGAACTAGTGGGAATAGGTCCTGTGGTGATAGACGATGGCCAGCGATGGAGGGAAGATGTGAGGAGTGCCCTGGGGAGGGGGGAGGAGGAGGCAGATGGGAAAGGCCGCACCTGCTGACAGGCAGGAGGAGCAAGGGCCACAGCCTCCTTTTCTCGGGGCTGTTTCATTTCAGGAGGGCAAGTGGTGCCAGAGGACGAGGGGTGCTTGGGGAGTCACATCTTGATAAGTAAGCAGGGTGGCAGAGGCTTGGGCACTGGGCCTCAGGTAGTCCTCACCAGTCCATTTCAGGTGAACTTTGCTCTGAGCTTGCTATCAGCGTTCTTGCCTCTGTTCTGTAGGTTCCTTCTTTTGTTCTGTGGCATGTTTGCTTCACAGGTGAAGCTGGTTGCACTAGAGTATCAGTTCCCGAAATGTGTTCCCTGAGAAGATGGTTCTGTGGCCAAATAGGTTTGGGAAATGATAGATTAAATAAAGTGAAGCAGGTTTCTTGTCTGCACAACTTATCAGAGACTTTGACGTGCATCATGACTTTCCAGAAGCAGGATTTAGTATGCAGGGTTCCCACCCTTATCTGACTAGGGGACTTCTTTTTTCATTGAGCGTTTTGCTGGGACTAGTGTTTTCTGGAACTCACTTTAAGGAAGTCTGGTATACAGGGAATACTGGAAGTCTTGGGTTTGAGTCTTGGGTCTGTCCCTGATTCTCTTGTGTGTCCCTGGGCCTGTCATCTTTCTCCTGCCCTCACCAGGTATGCCACATGAGGGACAGTCCCCAGTTCTCAGGGAACGTGCCCTTCTCTTAGCTTCCCCTATTTCTACTTGTGAGACAAGTACTTCCACACCTTTGGGTTTTTTTTAACATTTTATTGTGGTTTAGATGAAAGTTCATAGAGCAGATTAGTTTCCCAATCAATTTATACACAGCTTGTTTCATAACATTGCTTGTAAACCCTGGAATGTGTCAGTACTCTCCTCCCTTTCTCCCTGGGTTTCCCATGTCCATTTGCCCAGCTTTCCTGACTCTACTGTCCTTCTGAATTTTGCTTTTGGGCAAATGCTGCCCTTTAGGTCTCATATAGTTGATTGTTCTGACATGTACATTCCTCACTGATGTGATTGTTTATTTTATAGGCTTGTCTATTGTATGGCTATTGTGTGATCTCCGGGAGTGATTTCAGTTCCAAGTTTGAAGGCTGTCTAAGGGCCATAGTCTCAAGGGTTCTACCAGTCTCTATCGGACCAGTAAGTCTGGTCTCACGAGTTTGAATTTTGTTCTACATTTCTTGCCCACTCTGTCCATGACCTACTATTGTGGTCACGGTCAGAGGTTGGTAGTGGTAGGCAGGTACCATCTCATTCTTTTGGTCTTGCAGCTGCTAGTGGAGGCCATGGTTCATGTGGGCCATTTGTCCTTTGGGCTAATTGTTTCCTTGAGTCTTTGGTTTTCTTCACTCTTCTTGCTCTAGATGGGAAGAGGCCAATTGATCTATCTTAGGTGACCACTCACAAGCTTTTAAGACCCCAGTCGCTACTCACCAAGGTAGGATGTAGAACATTGTCTATATGGATTATGATATGCCAATTGACCTAAATGTTCCTCAAGACTATGGTCCCTAGCCCTCAAGCCCAGCATCTCAGTCCCAGGATGTATATGGTTATGGCTAAGAAGTTTTCATGACTGTGTCCCCTGTGTGCACTGTTGCGTACATGGGTATATTTGCAGCATGTGCACATATATATGTATGTGGGTGTACTTCCATATACCCTCCCACCCCCATACCTATATCTTGATCTTAACCTTTTCCTGTCCCTGTACTTTTAACCTGCTGTTACCTCAAAATCCACCATCCAGATCTCATCAATTTTCCTTCTAAGCTGAGAGCCCTCTTACTAGCCTATTTCTCTCATCTGGATCCTTACTCTTCCGGGAAAGAAACTTTGAGGTCATCACACCATAACTCTTCCCCTCTTCTTCATTCCCTTTGTCTGCTCTATTACTAAGCATTCTTCTTTGACATTCTTCCTGGCTATTTCTTTTCTCTCTTCTAAGCCTCAGTCTCCCTCTGGGTCTTGTTGCCATCTAGTTTGTCTCACCTCTGCACCAAGTCCTTTCCTGAAACGTGAGTTACTCATGCCACTCTCTGCTACCTTCTGATTTGAGACCGATTTCCTCACCTTGGCATTGCCAACCACCAACCTCCCCAACCCCCACACACCTCTAACTTTCCCCAGCTTAGGGTAGGTTCAGAGTGATGAAGTCGCTTGTCCAGGGCCATATAACCGGAAGGTAGCAGAGCTAATCTCAACCGTAGGACTTTTGAGGAAGTGCTTTCTCATCCATTATCTCTAATTCTTACAACAAACCTGTTGGGAAGTCTGAGCGTGAGTTATTATCTCCATTTCTGTTTTACAAATGAGAACCACAAAGTCTGAAGCATATGGGGAGTGCCAAAGGGTGACCAACTGTCCCAGTTTTCCCCAGGATGGAGGCATTTCCTGGGCACAGGACTTTCAGTGCCGAGGGGTTTCCAAGATGATTGGGTGCCCACATGTGCCTTTTCCGTGGCCACACTGCCTCCCAGGAGGCGTCTCTTCTGTGCCTGTGTCCTAGCCAACTGACCTACCTGTGGAGCAGAGAGCCCTGTGGCCTGCTAACTTCTCCTTCCCTTCACTCCTCCAGTTGGCCCCATGATGATCGAGTTTAACATGGCTGTGGACCTGGAGCGTGTGGCAAAGCAGAACCCAGAGGTGAAGGTGGGCGGCCGCTATGCCCCCAAGAACTGTGTCTCCCCTCACAAGGTGGCCATCATTATTCCATTCCGCAACCGGCAGGAGCACCTCAAGTACTGGCTGTATTACTTGCACCCAATCCTGCAGCGCCAACAGTTGGACTATGGCGTCTATGTTATCAACCAGGTGAAGTCTGGGAAGATAAATAGAGGGGGGGAGTGCATGTGTGTGTGTGTGTGTGTGTGTGTGTGCGCGCGCGCGTACACGTGTAAGTTAGTAAATGGGGGCAGGAAAGGGGAACAATTTTGTGGACACCCTGGCATTTTACAGTGAGGGGCCAATGCTACCCACCACCGTCTTTATTTTAACAGTGCAGGTTAGCTAAGTGACATACAATGTGTTGCTGTCAACTCTTTCAGCTAAGGGAAATTGCTGGACTGTTGCGGTTTGTAAGTATCTTTCCAGAAAAATTAAGAGGAAAAAAGGCAACCCTAATTCCCCCAAAGTTTAAAAAAAAAAAACAAAAAAAAAACCTGTTGCTGTTGAGTCAATTCCAACTCACAGCGACACTATAGGACAGAGTAGAACTGTCCCATAGGGTTTCCAAGGAGCAGCTGGTAGATTCAAACTGCTGACCTTTTTTTGGTTAGCAGCTGAGCTCTTAACCACTGCGCCAAAGCACTGATTATTTCATGTCTTTGGGTGCTTCTGTATTTTCCTTTTTACTTTTAAAAACAACATCTATTTAGATGACAGACTATTAGGCAACTTGAAAGCTTATTCAGTCAAACTCTGTGTCTTCTGGGGCACCCACAAGAGACAGCGCTCCAAGTTCAGGCCATGTGCCCTCATGCCAGCCCCCAGCAAAATGTCTGGGGAAGTCTGACTTGTGGGCCATCTGAGAGTCATGTGGACTCGGCTGGCCCTAAGAAAGGAAAGCACATTGTGTCTCTGATCTGTGTATGTGTTGGGCTTTAGTCCCACTTAAGAAACTAATGCTGAAGACATGTCAGCCTTTACCAACACAGCCTAGAGAATGTGGGTGATCCAAGACGCATTTTTGTTGAAATAACTTTACTTGTTTCCATTTTGTTTGAGGAGCACTGTTATTTTTCCAAGAATTTAATTTTGTTATTTCTAGTTTACCCTAAATACTTAACTCCATGTCTTTACTGGTAATTTATGTGAACTGTGACCTCCTGGGTGCAATCACATGTCTAACTTATTTATGTACCGAGTTTCATTGAAATGTATTTGAAGAGATTAAGAGTCTGCCCATTTCTGAAAGGCCCAATGTCCATTTCATTCAAGATAAACTCTGGATCTGTTTGAGGTATTAAGCATGTTGGCAGCTTACAGCTTCCATCAAAGTGGAGGTCACCTTGGACCAGAAGGAAAGCAGGAAACAGCAGTTCTGTCCATTTGGCATTTCTGAGGACTGCTGTGGGAAGGTGCTGCACCAGTTACTGCAGAGAGGTTCTAAAGATGTATAAGGGCCCAAGTCCTACCTGTCTTGAAGCTTCCAACCCCCTCTTATGGCAAGTGGGACCCTTGCAGGGAACACATGGTAAAGTCCCAGATATCATGTGATTAGATGGTGGCTACCAAATGCTTTGGAGGCTGAGGAAGGAGAGCTCTATGACCTGGAAGAACCAGGTTCTAAAGGCTGGCGGGGAGAGATGGGCATTTCAGCTGGGGCCAGTGAACGGGACTTCAAGGCAGGAAGGAGCCTTGCCTATTCCTGGAGATCAAGATGACCATTAGGGTAGAAAAGCAGCAGAGGCTGTGGAACCAGGCACCCGAACTGAGCCTGTCAGTCAGGGGAGGGCAGAACAAACCCTATTACAAAGGAGCTGAAGCTCAAGTCAGGAGAGCAGGTGTAAGACAAACTGCTTGAGGCTGGGTTTGAGTCCCTTGGCCAAGTGAGGTACAGACCAGGGCTGTGAGAAAACTGCAGGCAAGACAGCCAGGCAGTTGTGGGTCATCTGGGAAGAACTTTGGAGAATTTTGCAAAACGCAGGCTGCTTCAAGCCAACAAGCATTTGTTTAAGAAAAGCCCTGTCATCAAGGAACATTTGTCTAATGCCAGTGGGCACATGTTGATCATGGCAAAATTCAGGAGCTTGTTATTAAAGTAATGGCAGTGAGCACCTAAAAAAGGACGTACCATCACCAGGAGCCAGCAGGGACTACTAAGAACAAACCATGCCAGCTGCCTTCGTTTCTTCCTCTGGCAGTTATCATACCAGTAGATGAGTGATACCCAATATAATGTTGTTAGATCTTACTCAGCAAGGCATTTTATGGTCTCCCACAAATCATCCTGAGCAGAAGATAGACAACTGTGGTCTGGATGATATATAACCAGTAACCAGTTGCCATCAAGTCAGTTCTGACTCATGGTGACCCCAGGTGTGTGAGAGTAGAGCTGTGCTCCATAGGATTCTCAATGTCTGATTTTTCGGAAGTAGATTGTCAGACCTTTCTCTGGGTGGACTCAAACTGCCAACCTTTCTTAGCAGCAAGTGTGTTAAACTGTACCACCCAGGGCCTCAATGTATAGATATGCTGTGTTTTAGGTGAATGAAACTTCCCTGTTCAATTATAAAGTCAAAAGAAATATCGGACCAGTGAAATCTAGTTATCAACTTAAATTCCTGTGACACAATTTGTATAGATATTCCCCAGGTTTCAAACAACAGATTGTCCTATACCAGCTACATGTTCCTCCCCAATCCAAGCTGGCAGAACAACTTAACCCAGCTGGCTTAGACCAGTGGCCCTGCTGTGATGGCTAACGCTGGGCTCTGCCTAACTTGGCATTTCTCCCAAAGAGTGCTTTCCAAATAGAGAATGGCCCAATAAATGTGAGGAACGCCATCTTATACAATGAGAAGCAGGTCTCATTCCTGCAGAGCCCTCAGTACACTAGTGTCCATTGTGACCCTCCAGGAGAAGTACTCAGCCAAGCAGTTGGGGGTCATTCTGGATCCAGCTAACAAGCATTTGTTTAACAAAAGCCCTGTCATCAAGGAACACTTGCCTAATGCCAACGAGCACATGTGAATCATGGCAGGATTTAGGAGCCCACGTTACAGCATTTCCCAAGGTTGTCTGAGAAATGTTTTCCAAGAATCATCTCCAGCGGTAAATGTTCTGTGAATCACACTTCGGGTAAAGCAGACCTAAATTAACCTCTCCTCCCCACCACCTCATTACTTTCTCTAGTATACAGGAAATCCTTCTTCTTCCCTCTTCTCTGTCTTTTCCCACTTGAGTTTAGTAAATATGTTGTTGTTTGCTGTTGGGTCACTTCCGACTCATAGCAACCCTATAGGACTCATAGAACTGCCCCATAGGTTTTCTTAGACTGTAATCTTTGTGGGAGCCGATCTCCAGGTCTTTCCCCCGCAGAACTGCTAGGTATGTTCGAACTGCCAACCTTTCAGTTAGCAGCCGAGCGCTTAACCATCACTCTACCAGGGCTCCTTTTGTTAGTTAAAATAGCGTTAGAAATATTTTTAGTTTTTACAAGTCTTTTTTTTTTTTTTTTTAATCTCATTAGTATCATCTTTTTTCCCCATGCATGTCTTTTTGCCCGTTCATCTTTTCCTCTCTTCCAAGAGTTAACTGTCTACCTTAGGAGAATCTTTTCCTTTTTCTCTCTCTCTCCCCAAACTAATCTTATCTTTTCTGCTCTACCTCCACCCTAATTATTTCTTTGGGAAAATATAGTCTGAGTTTCCAGGTAAGCAAGTGAAAAAGAAAGGAAGTCCGCCCCTCCTCTTTCCAGTGAAGAATACTAGCTGTATGGTGTCTATAAAGAGCACATAATAAAGTGGAAATAGGAAACCTAAACCTTGAAAATGAAGAGGAAGAAGAAACATTTGGAGCATACCTCGTCTGCAGTTAGAAACTTCCTATAGTCTGTCTTATGGTCCTATTCTAGAAGAGGAAGAAAAGGATTTTATAGCATATGACTTTGACCTTTGGGAACTATTTGTTGAGCATATCAACATTATGAGCTGTTAGGCTTCATTAGAAGGAGCCCTGGTGGTTGGTGCCACAGTTAAGCACTCTGCTGTTAACCAAAAGGTTGGTAGTTCAAGCCTACCCGGTGGCTCTGCTGGAGAAAGACCTGGTGATCTGCTGCCGAAAGATTACAGCTAAGAAAACCCTATGGGGCAGTTCTGCTCTGCCACATGGGGTCGCTATGAGTTGGAATCAACTCTGTGGTACTCAACAACACCAGGCTTCATTAGAGCCCCTCAACATCCCCCTGGTCTCCCCATCACAACGTCAGAAACCCCGCTGTCATTTTGAATCTTCACTCTGTACGTCTTTCCTCCCACTTATTAGAGAGAAAGGATACTTAAAATGGGAAGGGCTCCAGAGACATATGGTCCAGTGGTTCCCAAACTTTTTTAAGAGCAGAACCTCCTGCCCCATGGATCCCCTTCACAGGAGATCACAGTGGCACTATTCTACTTGAAGTGTGAGCCATGCCCCCAGCTCCACTTCCTTAGCTTCCACTTCAGTCTTTGCTAGGAGTTGCTGGGATGCCTGAGGTTGCACAGTGTGAAAACCTCTGTTCCATTTCACAGGTAAGGAAACTGAGGCTCAGGGAAGGGAAATGACTGGTAGAAATTCACGTCAGTAACAGCAGGCTGAAACCCAGCCCTTGTCTCCAAGTTTAGTGCCCCTTCACTGTATCACAGTAACTCTTCTCAAGGCCATTTAGCCCCTCCCTTAGTGTTTCTCATCTCAGTAAGGTACCCAGGGCTGAGAGTGAGCCTGGAGCTCCACTGCCTGGATGAGGTCCCAGCTCTGCCACTTTGCAGTTCAGTGACCTTCGGCAGTGACCTTGGTTTCTGCATTGGTGGGATGGGGCAGGTTTTAGCACCTACCTCACAAGGCTGTGAAGCATCTGGTGTAGGGTGCAGCCTCAGAAAATGTTAGCTGTTACTGTTATCATTTGTCTTTCCTCTCCACCCACACTTCCTGCTGATTTCCTCTGCCCTCCTCTGCCGGCTACTATGTGATAAGCCCTTTACTGCTTGCCCTGCCCCCTGCTATACCCCTGCTCAGTACCCTGCTCAGTACCAGTACTGGGACTCTCCCTCCCATTTGTTACGGTCTCCATGGCGTTAGAGGATAATGGGTAATGGTGTAAAGCAGAGACCTGCCAGATGACAGACAGAATCTCAGGGGATTTGGAGACCATGTTGTGCCTTCCAGCTTCTTCAGAGTTGGGTTGTGTCTAAAGCTCCATACTCAGGGGTGAGCTTTCACACGTTTTTGTGGCTCATACTCTTGTCCATATTAAACTATTAACCGTTCCCTTTTGGGTCACCATAACAACTTACATCTCACAATAAGTGTGTGTGTGTGTGTGTGTGTGGGGAGGGGGCACTCTACCAGTATAGATGGAGAAGAACAGGTGTTGCTATTTGTCCTCAGAGTCTCTCTGTCCCTCCTCCTGCCCTAGCCCACCAGTGTTTGGGAAGCCCATTAGGACCCCAGTAAGTCCAGCCTCTTGGAGCCCAGAGGGCTGCTCTGAGGCACGGATGTCCTCCCTGAGGTCCAGCAGCCAGCCCTTGATGTGGAGGCGGATATCAATACATCATCGGATAAGGGGTTCTGTGCACTGCAGTTCTTCATGCCTATCGGAAATGGAGACTGTAAAACCACCCAGGGCAAAGTGGAAGGCAGGTTGCCACCTGGCAGCATTAGCCCTAAGTAAAGAAACACAGGATGTTTGTAGGATTAGTCATTATAAAAAGCACAGAAAAGGTGAGGAATACAGGCCTAGCTGGTTGGGTGGGTTTGTAATAACCACAGCAGACCTTTTGGCCCAGAGGAGCTTGTACCCAGGGCTGGTCTTCCGATTCCATTTGTATATCTTCTGGCTCCTCTCATCTCCTCGGTCATCTGCCTGAGACTGACCATGCCACTCCCTCTCTCTAAACCCTAACGTATGTGATATGTCCCCACTGCTCACAGGCAAGGGTCTAAAAGGCCTGAAGCCCTGAGCTTGTCATCTGAAATGTTGTGGTCTGGCCTTGACCTCCTTCCTCAGCCTCCCTTTACACATGTCATGCCATAGCCACACTGGGCAACCCAGACTAACCTCACACTGGCCCACTCAGACTCACCAGCCAGACCCACTTCTGTTCTCTGTGCCTCTGCTTTGCTGTTCTCTCCTCCCAGCATGCCTTTCTCTCCCTCTCCTTATTACTTTCTCTTTCTGGCCATCATTTAAGCTCCCCTCCCCCACTCCCCCCAAAAACCTCATTAGCCCTGTGCAGCCTCTTTGAGTGGAGCCAGCCCCTCCCTCCCTACTCCTCCCAGGCCACTTAGGCTTTCTTGTTATGGGATGATTACCTGTGTGCATGCCACACCAGGCCTGGACTGAGTCCCTCGGGTCTGCCTCCAGACCACACAGCTCCCTCCTCACACAGTTGGCATGCACTCAGCCAGAGTATAAAGCACGGACCATCTCGCTGAGACTTCTGCCCGTTTATTTACACCCTCTCTCAGGACTCCTTGCTCCTGGTTCTCTGGCCAGGTCTGTGCATTTTAGAGGTGAAGCCTCCTGTCCCAGTCTGGCCTGCTCATGCATGGCCTTGGGAACTGGTGCAGGTCCCTTCCCTGGCTTCTCCCCAAAGCTTCTGCCCATCACTGACCAGAGCACAGACTGCCTATGACACAGTCCCTTTTCAGGAAGAACACAGAAAACCTACTTTAGCCCTGTTGTTAACGGCCATAAAACTCCTTGATGGCCCTGTGGACTCAACATCTTTTATGGGCTGACTTTAAATTTTGACCCTCATGACTCCCCCAGTGAGGCAAATGGCTATTCTTATTGCTCCTGCTGAGGGTGAGGAGGGTCACAAAGGTAAGCAGCTTGCGCGGGGTCACGTGACAGTTGGTGGCAGAGCTGGGATTTGGACAGATTTCAGCTGAGGCCTAATGAACGCCTTGCCTTGCCACGTTTATTCCCAGAACACTTGATTCTGCTCGCTAGGACCCAGCTCCATACATACTTGCAAACGCTGTGAGTCCTGCTAGGTGACAGAGAGGGGGCAGCAGCTTTTGAGTAACAGCCTCAGAACCCTCTGGGAGTCTTGCCCAATCTCATCCTAACAGGTGAACCCTGGCATGAAAGGCTGTAGTGGAAGCAGAGTGAGGACCCAGCCTGTTGCCCTGAGGAGTCTTTGTCTGGCTTTGAATTTTTCTCCCTCTTCCTTTTCATCTGTGCACTGTTTTAGGGTGACTATGTGAGGCAGTTCCAGGCTGCTTGCCTCAAGACCAGGTGTGGAGACACTCCTTTGTACCTCAGTGATTGACGGGATCTGTCACCCCACCACAGCAGCTAATCTCTGTCACTGGGCCAAGCAGCTGGTTCCTACACGAGGCCAAGATCAGTTGAGGTCTATCAGACTCTTGGGTCCACTCGTTACTGAAGACAGATGCCTCGGCCTGTAGCCCCCACTGCTTTGGTTTCCATCTTTTTTTTAAATTTTTTTTTATTGTACTTTAGGTGAAGGTTTACAGGACGAATATTTTCTCATTAAACAGTCAGTGCACATATTGTTTTATGACATTGGTTAACAACCCCACAGCATGTCAACACGCTCCCTTCTTGGCCTTGGAGGACCTTTTTTTTTTTTTGGTGAAAATATACATAAAGATCCATTTCAAAAATTTCTACATGCACAGTTCAGTGACGTTGACTACGCTCTTCCAATTGTGCTGCTATTCTCACT
>NW_004443952.1:28001029-28018321 GCF_000243295.1 Trichechus manatus latirostris
GTCCCCACAGCCCTCCGCCCAGCAATTCAGTCCCTCAGGGAGTTTGGATGTGTCTATGGAGCTTCCATGACCTTTCCTTGTACAGGTTGTGCTGGCTTCCCCAGTATTGTGTGCTGTCTTACCCTTCACCAGAGTTACCACTCATCTGTTGTCTATTTAGTATTTTCCCCCTACCCCTCCCATCCCTTGTAATCAACAAAGATTGTTACTTTTCGTGTGTAAACTTTTTTGTGATGGTTTCCATCTTTATTGCATTTGTTTACCATCCCCTATTCCATTTTCTCCCTGAGCTATCAGCACCCAGATTGATGTATGCTGTCTGGCAGCACCCTGTCCTTGCAGAACATGGGGGCCAGACGAGGGGTCACGGGAAGGCTGGGGGAGTGTCCATGTCCCATCACTGTGTGCTGCATGTTTTCCCCTCTCTCTGTTGCTGCCTCTCTCCCTTCTCCTGGGGAAGGTGTTGAAACACTTACAGATACTCACACAGAGCTGGTAAACTGCCTCCTTGGACGTTGCTCTAGGAAATGCCATTTTCTCTGCTCACCCTTGACTCCGTGACAGGGAATGACAGCTTATTCGGGGTTTTTGTTTGCCTTTGCCCTGGAACAAGGGTGGTCAGAATGGGCCCCTTTTCCCTTGCAACCTTGACGTGTGCCTCTCTCTTCCTTACCTCTTCCTTACCCTCGCATCCATCCTTCTCTCTTTTTTTTTCTTTTTTTCCTTCCAGTCGGGGCCCTTTGCCTTTCCTTGTTAATCCTGTTTGTAGCAAAGCAAGCTGAAGGAGGAGTTCCTCTCTGTGATCTGCTCCTTACTCTCCACCTACCTTCTCTTCTGTACCTTCTGCCTCCTATAAAGAATGAGCGAGAGAGAGGAGTGTCGACCTAACTACTGCTGCCACCGCTGCCACCGCCGCCAGTGCTGCCACCCTGGTAATGTTTACATGCACCCAAATCAGGCCCAGAGCTGAGGCCCTGCTTGTCAGGGGGAAACTGTGCAAATAACCACACAAATGTGCCAGCCTCAGGCCCTGGAGTCTCTCAGTCAAGACCAGGGCTTCGTGGGCTCGCTTGGAAATGCTGAGGACTCCGGAACCAGCCCTTTGTGCAGAGGTCTAGGATACCTTGCTTTCTTAAAATTAAACCACTGTTGAGCTCATACTGTATGTGTATATACTTTTGTGTCCTGCTTTTTTCTTTAATTCTGTATCATCAGCATCTTCCCATGTTATTTCATGGTCTTCATAATCATCACTTCTCACTCCTTCGTAGTAATTGATTGCATAGTTGTACCATAATTAACTTAACCATTCCTCTGTTAGGAGGCATTTAGATAATCTCCACCTTTCAGTAGTATAAATAATGACATAATGAACATCTTTGAGTCTGAAACTTATTCTGTGTTTGCATGTTCCTCATTTAGGATCATTTCCCCAGGCTAGATTTTTAGAAACGGGGGAATGGGTTCAGAAAGGGCGTAAATATTTTATGGTTCTTAATACGAAAGGCCATTTAGCTTTCTGAAAGAGAAGTCTTTATTTTCTACGATGTTTTTCTCTGATTTGAAATCTTAAACATGCTGAAAGTGCTCAGTGCCACCCTCTGAACACACTCTGCAGAAAGCCAAGTCTCAGTGTCCAGAAAGGTTACCCGGTCCGGGGACAGAGGCAGGCATCCTACCTGTGTAGCTGGAGTTTTAAATCTCTCTCCTCTGTGCTCACCCTGCCAAAATTCCTGCTCGGCTGTTCTGTTAGCTCAGTTCTCCCTGAAGGCAGTCTTATGGACTGTGGACTGTGTTCTGACCTCTGTTCCAGTCCAGCGGGGGCCAAGGGTATACTCACTCTTGTGAGTGATTACTTTGACAGGCAGAGAACCACCTCCCCCACCACCCCACCGCTTGGTCCTGGTGTACAGCTTAAGTCTTAGATCCAAGTTTTGCTGAGGGCGCTGGCCAAGCTCAGGGCTACCATATTATTATGGTTAAAAACCAGAGGTCTCACTGCTGTTAACTCATGGGTGACTATTACCAGTTGCTATCAAGCCAGTTCCGGCTCATGGTGACCCCATGTGTTGCAGAGTAGAACTGCCCCATAGGGTTTTCAGGACTGTGACCTTTCAAAAGCAGATCGCCAGGCCTTTCTTCCAAGGCACCTCTGGGTGTGTTCAAACCGCCAGCCTTTCAGTTAGTAGCCGAGCACATAACCATAATATTAAAACCAAACCAAACCTGTTGCTGTCGAGTCGATTCCAATTCATAGTGACCCTAGAGGGCAGAGTAGAACTGCCCCACAGGGTTTCTAAGGCTCTAAATCTTTATAGAAGCAGACTGCCACATCTTTCACCTGTGGAGCACTGGTGGGTTTGAACCACCAATCTTTGGTTAGCAACCGAAACTCAGAATTTTTATAATCCTAGAATTCTCTGAGGATCACCTCCCACCCTGTCTGCCATCCCAGGCTCCACACTTAGGCCCACAGGCTGGTCCCACCCCAGCCAGAGCTTCCTCTGCTCCTGACCTGTACCTACTCAGGCTTCAATTCAGCAGACATTACCACTGCTGCAGACCTGCCGCTGAATCTGTGGTGCTAAGAGCCAAGGGGTATCTGCAAGCACAGGGGAGAGGTGTTTTGTGACAGGTCAGGGAATGTGTACAGGAGCGATAGTATCTCTCTCTCATATAGAAATACTGATTTCTTTCAGACTCTTAACTTTGAGCAGATGTTTCCAACCTTGTCGCTTCTGTGTCTTTTAGTAGAGGAGAGGCCAGGTGTGATCAGTCCCCAGGCTGCAATTGTCTAGGAATATTCATGACTACTGTGTACACACATGGCCCTGGCATCCAGGGAAGGCAGAATGGTTTGATGGAACAGATCTTCTAGAGACTGTTAGGACTTCGGCCAGGGGGCCGTGGCTTTCTATAGTTGATCGTCAGTCCCCTGTTGCATTTAGGGGGAGGTCATTCTTGCCTTAGCCACAGTGAGAATTTGGCTGGGGATTGAAGCAGACTGTGGTACCATCTGCAAGTGTAAAGCACATCCCACGGAGCAGGTGAGGCATGAAATGGGGAAGTGGAGCCCTCGCTGGAGCACTAAGGGGAGGTGTTCTCTACTTGCCCACCGTTATTGCCTGGCCTCCTGGGTCTCATGAATCATGCAACATCCTCCTAACTGGTTTTCCTGCATTTCGTTGGGTTGGGACGGACACAAATCCCTCCTTTACATGCAAAACACATTCTTTGTTTAAGACCTTCAAAGTCTCCCCAATCTCCCCACAACCTTTGCATCTAATGAAGACTTCATGGTTTCTGAATTTCTCCCAGTTCCTTTGAAGACACCCTGCTCTCTTTTCCTTAAAACCCCATTACAATTGCCTATTTAACTCAGAACTCCTCAAAAGCAGGGCCTGTGTCTTTTTCTTTTCTGTGTCCCTATTGCTAAGCATGCAGTACACATTCAATAAATGTTTGTTGAAAAGAATGAATATATGAGAGAGGGAAGAAGGGGACCTGCTGAGTCTCTCCTGTCTCTAGAGCTGAGTTTGTGGAAAAAAAAAAAAAAAACTGCTTTATTGTAATATAATTCACATATCATACAATCCACCTATTTAAAATGTACAATTCAGTGGCTTTTAGTGTATTCAGAGTGGCATGTTTGTCACCACAATTTTAGAATGTTTTCATCGTCCCAAAAAGAAACCCCCGTCATCTCCCAACTCCCCATCCTCTCCCACCCCAGCCCTGTTGTTGTAGTATGCCATTAAGTCAATTCTGACTCATAGTGACCCTATATGACAGAATAGAGCTGCCCCATAGGGTTTCCTAGGCTGGAATCTTTACAGGAGCAGATCTCTATGTCTTTTCTCCTTTGGAGCGGCTGGTGAGTTCGAACCACCAACCTTTCAATTAGCCCCAGAGCGCTTAACCATTGTGCCACCATGGCTTCTTACCCCAACCCTAGACAACTGCCAATCTACTTTCTATCTCTATAGATTTGCCAGTTCTGGACATTTCATATAAATGGAACTATACAGTACGTGGTCCTTGTTCTCTCTTATCTTTATTGTAAATGAAAGCTCTTTTAAAAAAAAAAATCCCTGGCGAGCCATCTGCTGCTTCTTAAGGTGTCCCTCCCTGCCACCCAGATCTGCCCGAACGGTACTGAGTGTGCTGTGTGAAGTGTCTGAGTGTAGATTCTTTCCTGTCCTGAGGAGCTTGGCCTGCGGGCCTGTGCCAGGCCTCCTGCTAGTCTGCTCACTCTACTCCAGGCCAGCATGCCTGAATAGCCCAGACTCCTGTCCTCTCTGGAAATGTCTGGCTCTGCTTGACTGACTGGTATACCCACTGTCAGGAACATACACCCAGTCAAAAAGGCTTTCAGACTTTTCTGTGAGGTTTGGTCAATGAGACGGCGGCCCTGTCCAACTGTGGGAATGCCATGCTCTGGGCTTTGAAGCTTCAGCCAAGATCCAGATGCCAGCTCAGATAGTACTGAGGCCTGTCAGATTCCAGGCTCCTGGATCCTTCTCTAGCACTGGCTCCCCTCACCTGGGCCTTGACGTAAGCACACAGTGAGACTGGAGCAGACCTCCTCGCTACGTGGAACACATTCTCTGTTCCTAGGCACCCCTGACTCTGCTCCCATTGACTCCAGGGCCTGCGTCTGGTCTGATTCTTGCCTTCTGTCTGTTTTCTTTGGTCTCTCTCATGCAGCTTCTTCTGCTCAGTCATTTGGGAATTTTGTATACTTTTTGGCCTTAGTTTTTTCCTGTGCTCTCTCTCTGTAATGAGGAGCCAGTTGCCCTAGAAGGAAGGAATAAGTGTAATTCTTGTTGACCAACATAAGATGAAGCCCGCACTTAAAAAGCTGGGTCTTCAGAGGAACACTTGCTCACAGCATGCTGGCTCCCTTCACTGAGCTGTGACTTTCCAAGCTACATACATTTCACAGGTCTCTAAAGGCCTCTCTGATGTTCTGCTGCTGCTACAGTGTGTGAGCCACAGGCTAACCCACTTAAGCCTTAATCTTCTTACGGAATTCTTCCTCCATCAGAAGAACAGAATTTGGGAGAAATCTTGAAGCTGATTGGGAAGGACACAAACACAAGAGAAGACAGAATCTCTGGGTTGGCTCCCTGAGTGATGAAGTCAGAGTTGGATGCAGGGCCTCCTCGTTCACTGGCTCTTTTGGCTTTGTGTCCATGAGTGTTGATTTTAACTCTTAAAAGGCTCAGTGGGTCATGCCTATCATCGAAGACCAGAGGGTATCATTCTGATGGGTCATTATCAATGTCTGCATCCTACTCTTGGAACTTTTGTGATCCTGGAGCCACTTTCGTGGGGGTTATTTTAGTACTGGATCTCCTCTCCCTGGAATCTGGAGGCTCTTTTCCTTCCCATACAGCCCATGATTCTTGGACAGGGAGCTGAGCATAGGAGCTAAATGAGGGACTAGTAACTGTAGCTGGCTTGGGAAGCCACTTGTAGGGCTCAGGAGTATTCTAGTAGGTGCCAGTCTTCTAGCTGGTGACACCTACATTGTAGACCTAAACTTTTATGATTCCGTTGATCAGTTCATTTAGCCCAGTCACTGCATATCCACCTGCCTTGTCTCTTAGAGCCTGATTTCTATCTTGTGGAGTGGGCTTTGCTGGCAAACTCACCCCTGTCCTCCTACCCCACTCCACCCCCACATAAATACATCATAAGAGGATCGTGTTACATCCAGTAGTCCAAGAGACATTCTGAAAAGTCTGACTGTTCCAGATGGATGAGGAAACCTATTCCTGTAATGATGATAGTAGCTGACATTTGTTGTCAGTGTGCTAAGGGTTTTTCATGCATTGTCTCATTTAATCCTCAAAACCCACATGTTATCATGCCCATGGCACAGACGAGGAAATTGAGGTCTAGAGATGTTATTTGCCCAAAGCCACATATCTAATAAGTAGGGGAAGCTGGTCCTCCAGGATAGAGATGCGTGTGTCTGTCGCAGTTGTGCACTTGGCTTGGCTTGACAGTAGGTACTTGATAATGTTTACTTGAGTGAATGAAGTGTCAGATGCACAGGATAAATGTGCCTAGTGAGGAGCAGGAATGAGGGCTGGGTGTCTTCCCCACCCCCTGTAGAGGAAGAGCACCTCCTGTTAATAGTGGGCACTGGCAGACGTGCCAGGCTCTGTTCCTCTTCATCCAGAAAGATGAGTACGCAAGGTACTACAACATGTTACCTAAAAAAGCCTAGAAAATTAGCTAAAAAGACTGGGCTTTCCTGTAATCCCAGAGGAGGGAGGGGAAGACACAGGGTAGAACCAATTTTGCTCCTTGATCTTCTCCTCCAGCCTGCTATCATTCATGAGACTTGGCTCCAGAAGTGCCCATTCACAGTTCCATATTCCCAGTTCCTGGGAGAGGGAAACTGTGTAGATCAGCTCAGTCAGGATCTGTTTAGATCAAACAGCCATGCCAGCAGATATAGACATGACCACCAAGAGCCCCCTGCTTCTTTTATTGGAGAGGGTACCAAGACTGGCGAGAATTGTCATGAGCTGGGCAGCCACCCTCAGGAAGTCTACTAGACAGTGTAAAAAGGCTCCGTTGGGACACCTCCCTTTTAACTTGTTGGAAACTAGTTGTTCAGTGGGGCTGAAATGTGCTTGAAAATGTTCAGAGAAAGCTAACTCTTCCAGGGTCTTAATGGGACTTGGGGAGCAAGATGGATAGCACCCAGCACAGCCTTTTTATCATCACCAAAAGGTAGAAGATTTTGAGGGGTAAATAGAGTGAATCTGGGTTGAGGTGAAGGTTGTTACAAAATTGTTGAGAGAATTACATTATATACCGTGTACATAAAACACAACTTTGCCTGGTGTGTGATCATCCCCTAATGAATATTAGCAAGGCATTGTTGTTGTAACAATAATAATTGCAACTACTTAATAGTTTTCAAAGGCTCCCATATGTGGTTTCTAAACTCTGAACTTCTTTTTGCCTCCTGACTTAACGGAGTTCACTGAAAGCAGAATTTTAAATTGACTCGTAATGGGTGGGGCAGCCAAAGAACACAGTTTGCCCGTGGGCGCAGCTTCTCCTTTACCATTCATGGTTAGAAAACTTTGTCATGAGCTGAAGAAAAGGGGCTCTTGTGTAAGATGCTTCGTTCATTCATTTACTCTCCTCCTGGCTGCTTTTTCTGACTTACTGATAACCTGCCTGTCTTTAAATGGTTTATTTCCCTGAGTCAACAGCCTGAGGCTGGTCTATGCAGTCTGTAGTCACACAGGTAGCCTTGTGGAGCACCAATTTCCAAGTCTTGTCTTGGGGTCATGGGGGGAGGACTTTTTGCATCCCAGGTTTGAGATCATGGACCAATTACAGGCCTTTGTGGGCCGCTTTTTCCCCCCAGATAGAGGGCCATAATCTTGGTAATCCCAAGAGAGTTGGACAAGAGCATCAGATGAGAATTCCAGTCAGGGTGAGAGCATGTGTATGGGAGGGCTTTGTGAATGCTGGATGTAAGGGATGGCAGTGTCAATGCTATTACTGTTTTCACTGACCTGGGGACATGGGAGTTGGTAAGAGCAGAGACCCATAGTGGTGACCCCTGAGGAGGCCCTCTGGTTGGAGCTTCCCAGAAAAGGTTGCCTTCTGCCATCGTATGTTGAAACTCATCCATCAGTCTACTCATTCATTCATTCACTCATCCAGCAACTATTTATTGAGCTCTTATTATGTGCCAGGTAGTGTTCAAGGCATTGAGTAAAAATTCCAACCTCCATTGAACTTAAATTTTAGTGGAGGAAACTGAAAATAAATAAGTAAAATATAAAATACCTCTGCACTAGTAGACTTGGTGCTTCAGGACCTGGTGGCCAGCACCCTGAAGCAGGTGTCTCTCTTCTCTCCCGGACACCCTGTTTTTATCATAGCTTATATCACACTGCTTTCCCATACACTGTGAGCCCTTTGAGGGCAGGAATTGAGTTGTGATTGCCACATTCCTCTGGTGCCTAATTTGGTGTCTGACAGAGACATGGAAAGCACACAGTGTGGTAATCAAACCACAGTCAACCATTTAAAGAGGATAGAAGTGGAAAGTCCTCCACTTACCTAACTAGTGTTACCAATTTCCTGGTTATCTTTCCTGGAGTTAGTCTGTGTATTGCATAATAAATGATGTGTGTGTTTTAACGCCCTTTACACCTAACAATGTATCTTAAAGATCATTTCCCTCTTTTTTTTTTAAACAGCTTGATACCATTATATGGATGTACCAGGCTTTATTTAACCAGTTCCCTAGTGATGTATCACTGTTTATAATTGTTTGCTATGAGGAGCACCCCACAGTGAGCAGCATAGTTCATATGTCATTCTCACATGTGCAAGTCTTACTGCAGGATAAATTCCTAGAAGTGGGATTGCTGGGTCAAAGGGTATGATGTTTTGTATTGATTTGTAAAATGAGGGCAGAAACGTGAGGCCCAAGAGTGGACTAATGACCATGACTAGTGACAAGTCACCAATCCCTGTGGGTGTTCTGTTTGAAGATACTTGGCCTTATGGCATCTGACATCACTTCCTTTGTTTCTGCACCAGGATGGAGACTCCATGTTCAATCGTGCTAAGCTCCTCAACGTTGGTTTTCAAGAGGCCTTGAAAGATTATGATTACAACTGCTTTGTGTTTAGCGACGTGGACCTCATTCCAATGGATGACCATAATACCTACAGGTGTTTTTCACAGCCACGGCACATTTCTGTAGCCATGGATAAGTTTGGATTTAGGTAAGAGTTGTTCAGCCAGAGTCCACGCAGAAGATGTTTCTCTCTTATATGGCAGCTAGAAAATGTGATTCTTCTAGCCCAGGGGTATGCCTTTGTGACTTTGGGGGAGAATGCCTTCTCAGAAATGGGTGCTTTCAAGCCCAAAGTCAGTTATTATTTGAGAAGGAAAAAGGAGTCCAGAAACTGCTGTCATCACTGCACATTAGATGCTTGGGGTGGCTCTTGTTTTTACTTTCCAAACAGATGCTGTGTTTTCTGTGCTTTTTCTCTTCCCTTCCTGCACAACTTGGAAAGCAAATCGAGAATCATTTTTCCCCAGGTACTTCCTGGGCTTGAACGCCTCAGCAGATGTTCCTTGGTGCTTTATGAGGAACATGATTACATTTCTTAGCAGAACACAGGCTTCTTGCTTAACCACGGAGCCCCTCATATTTCCCCACCAAAATGCCTCTAGTGAAGTGGCCAACTGATTTCTGCCCATGGGGATATATGGTAGGCGGGGCATGATCCTAAGCACTACCAAAGGTGGAAAATGGCCCTATAGTTGTTGTTTTATCTTAAAAAAAAAAAAAAAGTAAGTTTCATCCTATTCCATAATTTATCTATGTTTGTGTTAACGTAAAATTGTTTTGATTTAAATCACCTGTCAGTTCAGTGACCTAACCTTTCCCTCCCTGCTCTAAGTAAACTTGAAGCTCCAGGAAGCTGTGTTGCAGGTACCCTGTGTGTTGGGTACCCCTGGCTTAGGTTGAGTACCACAGTGTGGTTGACCTGTGTAGATAATAGCCCCTTTGTTTAGATATAGCCACCAACATCTACTTTCCTTCAGACTCTTTTTGTTCTCACCATTTCTTTCTATCCCCCCTTGCTGGGGGATGTCAGGGCTATGAGATGAATCTAGACATGCTATGAAGTCCTTTCCCCAGATCAAAGGTATTCAGGCCCTAAACCCTCTGTCTTAAAGAGGGGGGTAAATTGGACTTAAACTTCACTTTTAGACTCTTCATAAATCACTTTGTGCCCTCCTACCTTCCCTCCCTCTCTATGTATCTTCTTCTCTTTGAGATACACAGGTTTATACCCTGACCTCCTTTCAATTTCTCCGCTGAAGCATGGTTGTAAACCAAAATGGGGCCCAAGTGATCACCTAATTCCTTACCACAGCATCATCTTTGCTTTACAGAGAACCAGTCAGGCTTGAGGGGATGAGGCAGATAGGTAAGAGAAAGCAGCAGAGACAGCAAACCCAAATTTTGTCAACTTAGAGTGTACTTACCCTTAAAGTGGCTAAGTCAAAAGTCCATTTCTGTAAAAATGCTAATTACCAACAGACCTTATTGGCTTAGCCACCTCTGGTTCAAACCTTCACATTAAAAGTACAAAGAGTAATGTGAGGTGTACCAAAAGGCGGTTGATCTGACACCCTTAATTACAGATATTCATTAAAGAATGCCTACAGGGATCTTTGCTTGCAAATACTTGCCATCAGGATTGTTGAATGTATTTGAAAATAATAATTGCATCTTTTTTTCCATATATTCTGTATGGTTTGGCTGACTTTCCCCTCAAAATCTAAGTTAGAGATTTCCTCAGTTTGTGTGATGGGTTTTGGTTTCTCTGGATTCCAGTAAGGGCCTGAGTATAGTTTGAAGTTGCACACGGGTAGTCACAAAACCGCAGGCCTTAGAGGACCCAAAGGAGGGCTTCTGCATGGCCTCTGGGGTGGGCACGTCCTGAATCTTAACATTTCTCATCAGAGCTTACTCTGCATTCCTCAGGAGTACATAATTCATAGCCTCTGAAATATTGAAATAAAAAATGATTTGGAAGGATGAGAGCCCATATGCCCTACTGCTTGGAAATCTGTAAAATAGGTTCACATTATGCATATGTGTCCTGTGCATTTTGCTAAGTCAGGATAATGGGGAAATTTCCAATAAAAATTTATTTTAGCATATTTTCAGAAATGCTACTCTAAGGCTTGGTGTTCACACTGTACACCTTTTGAAAGATGAAAACTAGGCTAGTAGATGGGATGGGAGGGGGCATGAGAGGTGGGCACAAGATGATTTTCAGAGACTTTCTAAAACAATCTCAGATTCCAGGATGCCCTGGCTAAGAACTTCCTTTACAAGAGCAGGACACAGGGGAAGCAGTGCCATGGAGAGCAGATTTCCTGAGCCAGTGAGGAAGAGCTAGGCTTCTCCCGCTCTTGCCACTGACTTAATTTTCTAGATGACAACAGAAGCAGCCCTGCATTCTTGGAAAGATAAAGACTCCACTTTGATGTCTGTGTTTTCTCTAAGATAATCTGAGTCCTGCTATAAAAACAAAATAAACCCCTCCTAAATCCCTTATCAAAAACTCCCCCAGAGAATAAAGAATACTATAATTGTTTAGATTTCCAGCAAGTTTTATTTTGGGAATGCCAAAACCTGCTAACCACTGGTCCTTTGTGTGTGTGTGTTTTTCCCCAGCCTACCTTATGTTCAGTATTTTGGAGGTGTCTCTGCTCTAAGTAAACAACAGTTTCTCACCATCAATGGATTTCCTAATAATTATTGGGGCTGGGGAGGCGAAGATGACGACATTTTTAACAGGTAATGGTCACTACTCAGATCTTTCCCTCCCTGTCTTCCTTCACTCCCAAATTTTGGATCAGTGTTTGGTTATTCTGCAAGGGTTGGCCCTCAGAAGGGATGCAGTCCCCATTCAGCCCAAGTTCTTAGGCATATCCTCCTGTAGGTGTTGAAGATGGTCTTTAGGAAAATTAGCTTCTGAGATTTTTGGATTAGCCTTGGAAAAGGTAAAATATTTAACCAAGCGAAGGAGTGAGTTTACTTTGACTGTACAAGATGCCATTTTTGTACTGAGGGAGTAGACGTGTCTTTTGCAAAAATTCAGCATCTCATTGTGGTCCCATTTCAGTGTGAAACAAATTTCTTTGGGCAGATTCCTAAGTTTCTTCACAGAATCCTTAGGCCACTTTTTTATTTTGGAGAATTTTTAGCATACACAAAAGAGGACAAAGTAGCATAATGAACCTCTGTGTACCCACCGGACTCCAACAATCATTACTCCACGGCCCCATCCACACCCCTGGGCTCTTGTTAAGACAGTAAACCTTAATCACATAGGTTGCCGTTGTAGATGGTAAAAAACCATCCATCACTGGCATTTGAAACCACGTTACAGATAAATCCAAAAGCCAAACCTGTTGCCGTCAAGTCGATTCTGACTCATAGCGACCCTATTGGGTAGAGTAGAATTACCCCACAGGGTTTCAAAGGCTGTACTCTTTACAAGAGCAGACTGTCGCATCTTTCTCCCACTGAGCGGCTGGTAGGTTCGAATCGCAGACCTTTCAGTTAGCAGCCAAGTGCTTAATCACTGCGCCACCAGGGCTCCGTATATTACAGATAGGTTACCTTAAATTCATTACAGAATCTAAGGTAGTCTCCAGTGGAGGCTTCAACTCGGCCAGCTGCAGGTAAAACCACCTTCTCCCTCTGGGAGCCAGTCTGAACCTGTCACTGAGTCTGATATCAGAATACACCCTGGTGCAGCCATCTTGAATTGGAGTACATTTATTTGATCAATTAACAAAAGGGTTCTGTCATGGATTGAATTATGTCCCCCCAAAAAATATGTGTATCAATTTGTGTGATTTTCCTATATGTTGTAGATCCTGCCTCTATGATGTTAATGAGGGAGGATGGGCGGCAGTTGTGTTAGTGAGGCAGGACTCAATCTGCAAGATTGGATTGTGTTTTGAGGCAATCTCTTGAGATTTAAAAGAGAGACTTGAGCAGAGAGACAGGAGGACCTCATACCACCAAGAAACCAGTGTCAGGAGCAGAGCACATCCTTTGGACCTGAGGTCCCTACATGGAGAAACTCCTAGTCCAGGGAAACATTGATGAGAAGGCCGATAGAGAGAAAGCCTTCCTCTGGAGCTGATGCTCTGAATTTGGACTTTTAGCCTACTTTACTGTGAGGGAATAAACTTCTCTTTGTTAAAGCCATCCACTTGTGGTATTTCTGTTATAGCAGCACTAGATGACTAAGACAGTTTCTGTCAGGGCAGCAGCCCAAGTCATCCAAGCTTAACAATGCATGAGAACTTGACAGACCTGAGCCTTTAATATTAACCTTGAGGAAGACTTGAGTTTTTGAGTGTGCAGATTGGTTATCAAGTGTGAACTTACTGAACAGAGCACTGTGCCAGGTAGGCTCAGTGGGGAGGACACGATGAGCCGGACATGGGGTCCAACCAGAAACAAACCAACTTTTGTAGATAACCACACCTGGGCAAATGCTGTGGACTCAGATGGTGGTAGTGTTGTTGTCGTCACTGGTTGCTGTAGAGTCAATTCTGACTAATGGCGACCCCGTGTGTACAGAATAGAACTGCTTCTTAGGGTTTTCAAGGCTGTGACCTTTCAGAAGCAGATAGCCAGGCGTGTCTTCCGAGGAGCCTCTGGGTGGGTTCGAACTGCCAGCCTTTCAGCTGGTAGTTGAATACCTAACCATTTGTACCACCCAGGGACTCCCATGTGGCAGTATACAGGGCTGTTATGACAGCGCAGATGTGACCAGTCAGGTCTTTAATTTTCCTAAAGACCATCTTCAATACCTACAGGGTGGAGAGGGAGGGCACGCCGAGCGCTGGCACCCTAAGGTGGTGGGACTAGAAGGAGGGGTGGTGGTGTGTGGAGAAACTTTCTTCAAAGATAAAGTGTCTAACTCTTATTGTGAATGGTTAAGCAATCAGCAGCTAACCGAAAGGTCGGCGGTTTGAACCCACCAGTCGCTTCACGAGAGAAAGATGTGGCATTCTGCTTCCGTAAAGATTTACAGCCTAGGAAACCTTATGGGGCAGTTCTACCCTGTCCTTACAGGGTCGCTGTGAGTTGGAACTGATTCAGTGGCAACTTTTTTTTTTTTAACACTAATTGTAGAACTAGTGGTAAAAGGACATGGGGAAGCAGCGTGAGTTCTAGCCAGTGCTGCATTGGGCTGGGTCCTGGCATGATGGCTGGAATATGGGCCCAGCGAGAAGAGTAAGAAGGACGGTGGGTGGGGCCCGCTGGGCCTGAGAATAATCTTGCAGCCAGGCTATTGGATCTAAGCCTTGTGGCAGCTCTATGGTCATGACTTGTTCCTTTACTCTTTGCAGATTAGTTTTTAAAGGCATGTCTGTATCTCGCCCAAATGCTGTGGTTGGAAAGTGTCGGATGATCCGCCACTCAAGAGACAGAAAAAATGAACCCAATCCTCAGAGGTGTGTTCTGGGTCTTTTCATAGCCTTCTTCCCCCTAGAGGATGGGGCAGGCTGAGGGAATGAGGCTCGAGAGAAATGGAGGGTTCAGTCCATGGGAAGGAAGGGAAGAGGAGAAGGGTAGGGAATTAAATGCAAGCGTTTAATGGCTTTGTTTTGACCCCATCCCCTTTACCTTTTTCTCCTTATCCGGTAGGTTTGACCGAATCGCACACACGAAGGAGACAATGCGCTTGGATGGTTTGAACACACTCACCTACAAGGTGTTGGACACTCAGAGATACCCGTTGTATACCAAAATCACAGTGGACATTGGGAAGCCAAGCTAGCATTTTGATACACTAATAAGAGACTTGAAAACGGCCAGGGACTTCTGCTGTGTCCCTGCCAGTCCCCTGGGCTGGTCCTGCTCTCATTTTTACCAATCAGAGTGATAGGCTTCCCTCACTCATCATTCCGATGTCTTTCCAGATGACCAGGACGAGTGAGATATTTTGCCCCCAACTTGCCTCGGCATGTGACTTCTTATCTCTACATGGTGTTTGTAGAAACTGTCAGATTTGGGGGCTTCTCATCATGCTCACAATGTCGCCCCTAAGAGTCAGAACTGTACACCGCCAAAAATTTGGCGACTGGGACTCATTCCCAACCATAAAACTGCTAAATTATTATGAAAAAGGTAAGAATTTTGCTTTAAATTGTGGGTTGTGGTGTTCTTATTACTTCATGAAAGATTGGAGCATGTTGCTGAAATTGAACTGGCAGATATTTTTTTAGTTGTCATATTTTAGCAACAACAACAAAAACACACACACAATTTCAATGATTCTCTTTTTAGCCTCCTCTTTCCACACACCTTCTTTCAGCGGTATGCAACTGTTACAATCACTGTGTGTGTCTTTTCTTAGCAAAAGAATTTTAAAACTTGAGCCTTAGACCTTTTGTCCTGCTAAAGTGTGAATTCCAAGGCAACTTTAGCCATCAGAGCAAAAGGCTTGGGTGTTTTCGCCTTCAGTGGCCTATTTCCGGATTGTCTAATTTCTGAATGTAAAGGTTTTTTTTGTTTTCATCAGCAGTTTGTAGCATTTTAAAGAAAGAACAAATCAGGTTCTAATTATGACCTAGCTTGATTTTGTGTTGATCCAAAGTTGCATAGCTGATTAATGTTAGGTTATGACAATTTATTTTTCTGAGCATGCTATGTAAACTTGAATATCCTTTGTATTTTTATTGTGGTGTTTAAATGTGGGGAGGGGATTGAGCATTTTTTGGGGAAAAAAGTAATGTATGCTGTGGTGGCCATGAATGGGCCTTCGATTTAGCTGGCGGGCCAGGTTATATGAAGAGCAACCTTTGGTCCCTTAATGAGGGCAAGGCCTCCCTATCAGCTCTATCCTGTCAAACCTCTAGGGCAGGGAGTCTGTGACCTGGGGCAGTAGGCCTGCTGGGCAGAGCTTCTGCCCTCCTCTGGTGGGCAGGGTGGAGAGAACTTCAACCTCCTTATACTGACCCCGGGCCTCCCCTCAGGGCCCATGGCTGTGGAGTTGTAAATAACAGCAATCAGGTTTACCAACCCTTAGTGCCTCCCTGGAGGGCAGGCTGAGGGGACCTTCAAATCCTGGTGCAAGAGGAGGCTAGGGGCCGCCTCCCTCAGAGGCTCCTGCCCACCCCCCGCCCCCACCCCGAATTGCCCCGTTCGGCTTCCTCCCTCTTTTCTTCCCCTGCCTTTCTCCTTCCTTCCTTTCCCTTTTCGTTCCTTTGCCTCTTGCCTATTCCCTAAAACTTGCTTGTGGCACTCAGGGTTAAACAGACTATTCATTCTCCAGTGTGAATGTGCCTTTTAATTAGAGATCTAGAAAGAAGTTCGGCTGAACCCACTCCCAACTTTGTCACAAGAATTCTGGTGCCTAAAGCCTCTCCTTGCCCCTCAAGTTTTTAGCAGGTGCTCTGGTGAGCAGCCTCACTCAAGTCAGGCTAACCCATAGGGATGCCTTCCCCAAACCCACCTCTTCTGGGAGATGATGTCGAGCTGCCTGGGACAAGATGGCATGAGGCAGTTCCTACCACTGAGCACCCTCTCCAGGCCCAGGCTCACCTCAGATCATCAAACTCAGCAGGCCTCATCCCAGGGTTGGGTACCCCCACCACTGCCCCTGGGCACCAGCCCTCACTGTGGAGGCTGAGCTGGTGCCCGATCCCGACTTACCTGTGCCTTTATTGCTTTGAGCGTCTCAGATGCTAACTTGGTTCTTTTTCCAGAAGGCTTTGTATTGGTTAAAAAAGTACTTTCTACTGCAGAAGCAGCTGGGCTATGTGAAGAGTATTTCTGTTGTTCCCTGCTCCTTCATATTAAATCTAGGAATGAGTGCACTAAGAGGGAATTTGGGGAAATAAAAAGAATGAAGACCCCTTTTTCTGTGCCCAGGTTCCGACTTTTCCCAAGTGCCTTAAAAGAAAGAATGCCCAGTATGGTAACGTCTTTGTAACTTTACTCTTAAAACAAAATTCTGACTTTTCCTTTTTCTTTCTTTCCTTTTTCTGTTAATTTTCCTTCATGTTCAATGGGAATAGTCAAGTGTGTGGTTCATTCTCAGAACCAGGGAAAATACGGCTTCACTTGTTCCCCTCCCCCACCGCCGTTTGCTGATCTACAGGTGCTCTCCTGCCCTCCCCCCACCCCCCCACCCCTGGCTCACAGCGCACATCCATGAGATGCAGGTCTTATTTCCACCAGGGGATTACAGGGCTGTGGTGCAGGGAACATTTCCTTCACTTGGGAGCCGTACCGTTGAAGTTGTCTGTGCTGTGCCTTTCTCTGCCCCCGTCCAGCCTGTTGCTGGTGACCCTGTTTTGAAGTGGCCTTTGGGAGAGATCAGAGGGCAGACGTGGCACAGGAGGGTGAAGGAAGTGCTGGTGCTGGGTCTCAGCAAGGGCAGGGTCTCTGCTGACATTTGAGAGGGGCATGCAGTGCCCTCACAGTCAGACAACAGCGTTCACATCCTCAAGGCCTGTTTTGCTGTGTATTTTGATTTCCTGTGTATGCAAATGTGTGTATATACCATTGTGATGGGGGGGGGTGTCTGACCTTGGTGTTAAAAACAAAAGACGAAAACTGTATTTTTGCCTTTAAAATCTAGTAATATAACGTCAATAAACTACCCTATCTTTGTAACCACAGGTGGTTTCTCTTCTGACTTACGGATTTGGGCTCTCCCAGAGCTGGAGGGTGGTGAC
>NW_004443952.1:28018804-28044162 GCF_000243295.1 Trichechus manatus latirostris
TGTGTCTGTGTCTGTGTGTCTGTGTCTGTGTCTGTCTGGGACTAGGGGCCGGGGAGATGAGGTGATGTCTCACCTGGCTGTGCTCCAGATGTCCAGATGAGTACACACACCTCCTTGGAGTCAGCCATTTCCTCACCTGAGCTCCATTTTCTTGCCTGTAAAATGGGATTAATAGCATTTACCTCACAGAGTCTTTCTGAAGCTTAAAAGAGATAATGTATCTAAAACAGTGCCTGACAACTCACAGGTACTCACTATATACTAGCTAGTGCCACTGCAAAGTCGAATTTTTCCTAGTGGTTCTCTGGCAACGTTCTGCTATTTTCAGCAAACTCCAGGATAGTTCCATTTTCCAGAGTTGCTCACTGGGTGACTTCCGTGGCATTATCCAAAATAAGATTTCTTGTCAGCCCTAGGAAATGTTAACCAGATGCTCCAAAGGGGACCCAAAGGGTTACTCAAGATAGTAAGTGCCCTAGCCCTTCCTCCTTGGCACCCCTGGGATCTGGCACAAGCAGCCACAGTGAGCCAGAGGAAACTACTATGCATGACAGGTTACCCCTGATGTCCAGGCTGACGGAGCTGTAGAGCCTGTCAGGGTGAAGCTGCGAATGGGGGGAGCAGTTAGGAAACAGGAGCAGGAGGGGCAGCCCCTTATAGTCACCCCAGACTAGGCTGCCCCCACCCATCCACACGACTGCTGCAGGATTTCAGTTCTTCAGGTCTAAATAGAAGTGTCCTGGGGACTCAGATCTGCCAGTCATATCTGAGGACTCTGGTCCTTGGGGCAAAGTGCTGCTTTATAGGGTTTTGCAAGCTCTAGGGTCTGCGCTAGGTGGAGTACCCGAGTGGAAGGTAAGTTCACCCTTCCCTCCCCAAAGACACAGCCACACAGATGCATACATACCAACATGTGACACAGCTGACATGCCTGCATGTGAGGCCACAATGCTAGGCTCAAATCCTGCCCCTGCTTCTTACTAGTACTGTGACCTTGGGCAAATGACATAACCTCTCTATGCCTCAGTCTTTTCATCTGTGTAATGGGGATATAAGCAGTACCCATTTCACAGGGTTGTGATGAAGACTGAGTGGGTTAATGCTTGTAAAGCCTTCAGAACAGTGCCTGGTTCATAATAAGCATTATAGGTGTAATATATGTTGGTTATAATGCCTGTGGGCACGTGCTGACGTGTACAAACAGACTGCCGTGTACATATCATGCCGTGTACGCACTAGACACACAGCCAAGAGCTGAGGCCTCCCTTTTTCCTCTTCACATGTCTGGGACTTCACTACATGGCAGTGGGTGGGTGAAGCTCAGGGTAAGTGACTGCTTCTCTTCCAGAGATACCTGGGGCCTCACTAGTGGTGTTTCCCCACCCCCACCACCCCACCTGATGGAAGAAGTTTGGAATGGTGGCTGTGGGGAGGGAGGGGACTTGAACCTTCTCGGTGGGCTCAAGATCAAGGGGCCAGAAAGGGAGAAGGAAGGAGGGAGGAAGCCAAAGACAGCCTCCTGGGTTGGCCATTTCCCTGAGAGGGTGTTCTGACTCTAATCTCCCACTTCACACAGGACCCAGAACCAAGTCTGAGTCAGACAGAGCCTCCTAAACATGAGTATGGGTTTGGCAGGCACCAGGCCCCCCATACAGTGCCTCTTTTCTATGGGAGATATAACCTGGGTGCCAAATCACTAACACCAAAATATCCTAGATAGGTCAGTGTCCATGGAGATATCTGAAGGACCCTCCCAGGGAAGGGGTGTTTGCTGTTAGTGACAGAGGGAAGCTGTGTAGGGGGCAAGTGGAAGAGAGGGTGAGGAAATGAGAAGATGACCATATTCCAGGTATTCCCAAGTCTGTAGCATACTCGCAGGCCCCCTCCTCTTGCTTCTTCCAGGAGGTAGGAGTTTAGACATTGCTTGGGACCCGTTTGTTCTTAGAACTGGAACTTCTTACCCTGTCAGAAAGGAAATGAGGTTTGTCTGGCTGAGCTGGTCATGCCAGACAAGCCTCATTTCCTTCTCTGGCAGAGTCCCCAGGGTAGGGAAGGTGGCTGCTGCCTTTGTCTGGGCTTCAGGACATGTACCTGGGATGTAAGGCCAAGGAACCTACAGGGCACGGTTGTCATGGAGTGTGATAGGGTCAATAGACTGGGATACCAGGGGAAGGTGGGCACTCCAAGGGCATCTGCACTTCAGCAAGATGCATGCCAGGGTCACCAAGTGAGGAGACAGGGTATGAGAATGTCACGGTGCATTTGGGCAGAGTGTGCCAAGTCAGCAGGCAGGGAGCCTGGGAAGGTGGCCAGGAAGAAGCCATACAATTAGCATTACTTCTGACTCCGCCTTCCCACTTGCTGTGTGACTCTGGGCAAGTTGGACTCCCTCTCTGGGCCTCAGCTTGCTCTTCTGTTTTATGACTTACTCTCAGAGTCCACCCTTGGTCTCCCCACAGTCCTGCACTTCCCTCAGCAAGAAGACCCCTGGTCTGAGTTTTCCTCATGTCCTTGAAACTAACCTTTCATGTGACCTTGAAGTAAGCCCAGGTTTCTACATGTTCATTTGTAAAAACAGTAGGATAAACCTTGCCTGCCCACATCCTTCCCAGAGCAGCCTTGAACATCTCAGGGTCAACTGGTAAAGACTCTCGCTAGGGAGGGAGGGCTCTGCCAGTCTCTTCCTGCCCATGCTGGTGCTGCTCTTCAGAAACCTTTGTCCCCATTCCTCTCCCTCTCACATACTCTCCCCTTCTTGTTAGCTGCTGTTGGGTTGGGGACTCATGGCAGCCCCATGCGTAAGGGACCGAAATGCTGCCTGGTTCCCACGGTCAGTTGGGGATCAGACCCATGTAATCTATAGGGTTTCCACTGGCTAATTTTTCAGAAGTAGATTATCAGTCCTTTCTTCCTAGTCCATCTTAATCTGAAACTCCACTGAAACCTGTTCATCATCATAGCAACATGCAGCCCCCACTGACAGACAAGTGGTGGCTGCTCATGAGGTGCACTGGCCGGGAATCAAACCCAGGTATCCTGCATGGAAGGCGAAAATTCTACCACTCAACCACCACTGCCTCCTGATCTCCCCATAGGCTCCCAAAACTCAGGCCTCCCGATCACAGGCTTAGTACCTACCTGACCTGAGGGAGAAGCTCGAGAAGGGAAGGGTAGCTGAGCCTCAGCTCAATTCCTGAGAGAAGAAAGGGGAAGGAGGTAGGATTAAGAATGGTGTAGGACACTACAGGCGAAGTCAGCACAACAGGGACTAAACCAAAGCTAAGAAGTTTCCTGAAAACAAGCAAACACTTCGAGGCACAGAGTAGCAGGGGCAGGGGTCTGGGGAACATGCTTTCAGGGGACATCTAGGTCAATTGGCATAACAAAGTTTATAAATGAAATGTTCCGTATCCTACTTTGGTGAGTGGCATCTGGGGTCTTAAAAGCTAGCAAGTGGCCATCTAAGATGCATCAATTGATCCCAACCACCTGGAGTAAAGGAGAATGAAGAACACCAAAGATATAAGGAAAGTAGTAGCCCAAGAGACAGAAAGGGCCACATAAACCAGAGACTACATCAGCCTAAGACCAGAAGAACTAGATGGTGCCTGGCTACCACCAATGACCACCCTGACAGGGAACACAACATAAGAGTCCCTGGGGTGGGGTGCAGAACTCAAATTCTAGTAAGAAGACCAGACTTAATGGTCTGACTGAGACTGGAGGAACCCCAGAAGGCATGGCCCCCGGACTCTCTGTCAACCCAGAACTAAAACCATTCCCGAGGCCAACTCTTCAGGCAAAGATTAGACTGGACTACGGGACATAAAATGATAGTCGTGAAGAGTGTGCTTCTTAGCTCAAGTAGATTCATGAGACTAAATGGGCAGCTCTTGTCCAGAGGTGAGATGAGAAGGCAGAGAGGGTCAGGAGCTAGATGAATGGACACGGGACATCAGGGGTGGAAAGGAGGTGTGTGCTGTCACAGAATAGGAAGAGCAACTAGGGTCCCAAAACAATGTATGTATAAATTTTTTTTATGAGAGACTAACATGAATTGTAAACTTAAAGTACAGCAATAAAAAAAAAAGAATGGTGTAGAAGCCTCCATATCCAGATTCCTTTCAGCTGGATCATGTGCCCCAAGACAAAGGGACCTGGGGTTTCCTGACCATAAGAAAGCCTCTTATGGCCAAGGCTTCACCTCACCCTCTGGAGGTGGCGGAGAGTGGTGGTAAATCCAGCACTCACCTGGAGACTGAGATTGAGAGTGAGACAGGCTGGCCGTGCGCTACGTGCCGCCTGAAGATCGGTGAATTACAGACACTCAGCTTGGCTGCTGAATCCAGCTTGACACCTTGCCCCAGGTGACTGGCTTTTCAGTTGCTATCTTTTTCCAAGACAAACGTGCTTCCCTAAAAAGTCTAGCATGTGGCAAAGCTATGACACAAATACAGCTATCTCTTAACCCGGTGGGGCTTGGTGGGCAAGGTGAAGCCTGGACTCAAGGAAGCTCTCAGGACTGGAGAACAAGAAGGCTCTTATCTCAGAGTGCCCACTTGAGTCCCATTTACTGTTGACAGAAACTAGAGGTTGAACTGGAAATTTTTTAAAGAAAGAAATGACCAGGTAGGGCCAGATTATACCTGGGGTGAAAACAGGGAGGGCCACCTAGACCCATGTTTTGTCTAGATGGGGAGGAAGGTCCCCTGGTGTTAGGAGGGAGAGCATGAGTTCTGTGTCAGAAGCTGGAATTTGGAGAGAGAGTGATGCTGGAGAGAAGAGACTATGACTTGGTGTTGATGAGGGTGGGGAATCCACCACCCTCATGCTGCTACATTGGCACAAGCTTTCTGGGTATGGGCAGTGAAGAAATAAGTAAAAACTAGTTGCCATCAAATTGGTTCCAACTCATAGCAACCTCATGTGTGTCAGAGTAGAACTGTGCTCCGTAGGGTTTTCAAGGGCTGTAATCTTAACAAAAATAGATTGCTAGGCCTGTCTTCGGTGGCACTGCTGGATAGATTCAAATTGCTAACTTTTCAGTTAGCAGCCAAGTGCATTAACTGTTTAGAACACCCAGGGGCGCCCAAAGAAACCATCTTAAAAGGGGACCCATCCTTTGACTCTGCAATTCAGCTTCTGGGAATTTATCCTAAGAAATAATCAAATGCATGTGCCAAGATGTATGCAGCAATGCTTACCCTAGCACCCCTTGTAACACCAAAAATTTAGAAACCACTATCAACAGGAGACTGTGCTAAGTAAAATGGGGTGCATCCAAGCAATTAAATATGATACAGCCATTGAGAATGATGAAGGAGATCTGTAGTTATCGACTGGAAAAAGATATAAGGGAAAAAAGGAAATTACAGAATGTTACTTCCATATATGGCGGGGAAATGTATGAACAATTTAATGCAGTTTAGTGTAATTGTTTGTGGGAACAGATGCATGAGCAAAAAAGAATGAAGAGATAATTTTCCCTTCTCTGCACGGGTCAGCAGCAGGGTTCCCGTTCTGGTGTCCTTGCCCCAAGGAGGGTTAACAATGCTTTGTGTTTCAGGGGCTGCCTTAGGGCCACCCACCCAGGCATTTGTTAAGAGTGGCGGCCCCACTGAGAGAACCATAAGGTGTCCCCTGAGAGGGCTGCATTCCCCGCAAATTCCCCCAGATGTAGGGGGAAGATGGGGGCTCCCCCTTTGCAGAATGGTAGAGGCTTGTACTTGTTCCCATGTGGTGGGGTGTAGCAGGGCTGTGGGGATGCCCGTGGAGGCTGAACAGGGGCCCAATGTGGTCTGAGGGACTTCTTGCTACTCTCAGATTTAGAAAAATATGGATACGACTTCCTTACCACTCTTTCCTGAGTGCAATGGAACTCTTGTACCTGTTACACTTGTGTAATAAATATGTTAAAGAACAGAAAGAAGGGAGTGGGGGGAGCCCTGCGCCTGACTTGGGAGGGCCAAGATTGGCCTGGGACACTTGGTTGGGGCCCTGTGAGGAGAGTGAGCCCAGAAAAAAGTAAGGGAAACCCCATGCCCATGGATCTTTGGCCCCAGAATCCAGGAGACCTGTTGCTGAAGGAGGCCCTGGCATCTGGGTTTTGATACAGATCAGAGCCTACAGGTTTCATAGACTCATTTCCTGGCCAGGTGTGAATGCCAGCCAACCAGCTGTTGCTCCCGGACCTTGTCTCCGCCTGGGAGGCACGTGCCAGGAAAAGGGTGGGTGCCAGGCTGTTACCAGCAAAAGTACACACCTCCATCCTTGAGTCTTATTGGGTAGGGTGCCAAGGGCTGCGTGCCCAGCCCTGCTCCATCCTGTTCAGCGCCACTGGCCAGGCTGCTGGAGCTTCCTGCATTGGAAGCCTTGGATAGGGAAGCCACCGGAGGTTATCCAGCGCCGGGAGGGGATTGTGGGCCTTCCATGGGACCTTTAGAGTGCTTCCTGCCTATGAAGGTGTCCTCCTTTCTGGTCCCAGCTTCACCAAGGGCATGCCTGAGGTGAGGGTGGGAGGCCACAGGCTTGACTCCCTCAAGGAGTGAGAAGGGCTATCCCTTACCAGCACACACAGCACTTTCCCACCTGCTATCTGTGTTGATCACCACTGTTACGGATTGAATTGTGTTCCCCAAAATGTGTCAACTTGGCTAGGCCATGATTCCCAGTATCATGTGATGGTCCACCATTTTGTCATCTGATATGATTTTCCTAAGTCTTATAAATCCTACCTCTATGATGTTTATGAGCCAGGATTAGAGGCAGTTATGTTAATGAGGCAGGACTCAATCTACAAGGTTAGGTTGTATCTTGAGTCAATCTGTTTTGTGATATAAAAGACAGAAGCCGACAGAGAGACAGGGGGACCTCATTATCGCCAAGCAAGAGCCAGGAGCATGTGTCCTTTGGAGCTGGGGTCCCTGTGCTGAGAAGCTCCTTGACCAGGGGAAGACTGATGACAAGGACCTTTCCCAGGAGCTGACAGAGACAGAGAGACTTCCCCTGGAACTGGCACCTGAATTCAGACTTCTAGACTCCTAGACTGTGAGAGAATAAATTTCTGTTGTTAAAGCCATCCACTTGTATTTCTGTTAGCAGCGCTAGATAACTAATCACCATAAACCCCATCATGAGAAATTTAGACTCAAGGTGGTCATATGATTGACCCAGGTTCACACAGAAGTGTGTATCTGACCTAGGCCTCCTGAGTTCCAGCCCAAGGCCCAGCCACTGGACCATGACCCAGCCATTCATCCAACCTCACCAGCCCTCCCTCCACAAGACACTGAGGGAGCTGGAAGCTGAAGAGTTAGAGGTGCCCGGCCCTCAGCCCCAGGGAAAACGTGGTCCTTGCTTAGAGCCTGGCCTCAGCAGCATGGCCAAGAGAAGTGCAGCCACCACCCAGGGGGGCACCCAAGAGCCTCTCTCAGGGAGATCCTGTGTTCTGTTTTATTTCCCTTTACAGTTTTAGATGGCTTGGAAGCCTCACATACTTGGCAGCGGCAGTTCCCTATGCCAAGGACACCAGGGCTGCCCAGTCTGGGAGACATACGGGAGTGGTTAACGCTGAAATTATCCGAGAGGATGCAAGCAGGACTGCAGCATGGGGAAGAGGGAGAAGGGAGTCCCCTGGGAGCCAAGGACGTGCGTGGGCCTAGAGAAGAAGTGTGGCTACTCTCTGCCTCTGGAAACATCACTCTGGGCAGTGACAACCCGGGCCAGACAGCACAGCTCTTCAGCCTACCTCTTACCCAGTCCCTGCCCTGGATCAACACCTGGTGTCCAGAAGGGCTAGATATAGGTCTGTCCCATAACTGAGGGGCACAGGGGTCAGCGTGGCACAGGCAGCTCTGCTGAGGCCTGGCCTCCCGCTCAGCTCTCCCTTTCCCTCTTGGTACCTCCCCTGCCCACACCACACACCTTCTTCCCAAAGGAGGGCAGCTGTCCACCATCTCAGCCAAAGACATCTTCCTAAGTGAAGGCAGGGGCCATAGGTTGGTCTTGATGATTCATGGTTTTTAGACAGGCTGAACAAAAAGCTCTCAAAGCAGGCCATTGGGTTTTACTTTATCAGACTCTAGACCTCAATGATTTGTGTTTCTGGTGGTTTGCTCTGGCTCAGCCACAATGAGGGGTGGGAAGGGGAGAAAAGAACCGCATACTGAGGATGGGGGTGGGGGGAAGCCTGGAGCAACCCCCAGGGGCATGGTCTGGACTCCAAAGGAAGCTAGGCCTTTGCAGCAAGCCTTCTAGAAAGCCCCATTGCATTTCCTCTTCAGTCTGCCTCACCCCTGGACTGAAGCTGCAAAAGTACAAAGTTCAGCTTGCAAACAGACCATGACCAAGTTGTCTGTTGGGCAAGGTGTCTCAGATGCCAGCCTAGGTTACTCCTACCAGCTCTGTATGCTCTGCCTCTGGCTTAGCTGCTGGGACTCAACTTTGTCCCTCCCAGGCTCTGGGCTTGGCAACCATGGGTTTGGCTGATGGAGGTCAGCCCTGCTGGCTCCCCAAGGCCCGGGGGGCCCTCTCCTTGCCTTTGACCTCCTCTATCTTGCACGTGCAGTACCCACAACCTCCAGGAGACTGTTCCAGAACTTTTCTTCATGGAAAACAAGGTCTTTCAGGCCTTCCTGGCCCCTCACCAACCCCGAAGGGAGGGCACAATCCAGTCCTAGCACACAGCTGGGATGACTTGCTTTGGGGGGATGCAGGCAAGAAAGAGAGCTGGGAAAGCCCTGGACTGGAAGACCAGTGTTTGTTTTCCTGGGTGACTTAGGCCAGATCATCTCTCTCTGGTTCCCATCTAGAAAGTAGGGGTGGAGGGGCTGTAAACCCCCATTAGAGCTGCCAATTTGTGGTTCTAAGAAAACTCTTCTGAGTGTTTTTGAGTTTTATTCCTCCAGCCCCCTGCCTGTTTGAGGTTGCTGCCTGGGGTGCCTAAGGCAGTACTCCCATCCTCCTCCCAAGGCTAGAAACAAAGGTCCTCTTTGTCAATCTAGGAAACCAGGGAGGAGGAGGAGGAAAGACAGTCCTTAGCAGCCTGGAGGGACCCCCAAGGTCATGATCTGGACTCCAAAGCGAAGTAGACCTTTGCTGCAAGCCTTCCTGGAAGGCCCCATTGCTTTTCCCCTTCAGTCTGCCTCACCCCCTGGACTGAAGCTACAAAGTACAAAGTTCAGCTCACAAACACAGAACTTGTCCCCAGGGCCCCTGAAGGCCTAGCTCCTGCTTTCTCCCAAACACAGCCTGAGGCAGACCCCAAGAGAGCACCAGCCTCCCAGGGCACTCCAGGAGTGCTCCAGCTCTGAGCAATGGCAGCATCCTGCTCAAGTCTGCTGCCCAGCTCGGTCCCCTGCATTCTGTAGCCAAACAGAGGGCCACTGCTTTCCAAAGGGACTTGGTTCGCAGGTGCCAGCTGCACTTTATGAGAGAGGCAGGGGGTCCACCACGGGCTTTAGGGGCATGGGGCAAGGCCACTCTTCTTCCCTGGAAGGCAGTAATCATCATGATGGCCTCAGCCTGTCCCACTGGTGCTCACAGCACTTCCTGGTTCACAAAGCATTTTCCTAATTTGTAGGCCCTGTTGTTCAAAACAGACTTAGGAAGTGGACAGGGCAGCTGGCAGAATGCAAAGGTCATGGACTTTAGAGACAGATATATTCTATATTTGAGTCCAAAGACCACATAGCCATTGTGGGACCTTAGGGAAGTTACCTCTTTCCATATGGAAATCCAGTTATCCCAGGACCATTTACCAAAAAGACTGTCCTCCTGACCCCACTGCAATGCGGTGCCACCTTTGTCATAAAGCAAGTACCCATGCCTGTGAGGGTCTGTTTCAGGAGTGAATTCTAATTCATTGGTCTATTTATCTATCCTTGTGCCAGTACCACACGGTGTTAATTAGTGTACCTTTTTAATTAGTCTTACTCTTTTTCTTCAAGAGTGTCTTGGCTATTCTCGGTTCTGGCATTTCCATATGAACTTTATAATCAGCTTGTCAAGTCCCACCAAAAAACCACCACCATTGCCACCACTTGAGGTTTTGATTGAAATGACGATGAGTGTATGGGTCAGTATGAGGAGAGTTGATATCTTTAAAAAAATTGAGCCTTCAATCTATAAGTATGATAAAATTCTCTTTTGGTGTAGGTTTTCTTTGATTTCTTAATAGAGGTCTGCATATTTTTTATTTTTTTTCCTAGAGATTTGCTATATTTATATGATTTTTAAAAAATGATAGCCATTTAAATTTTATTTTTCTTTTGTTGCTGATATGTAGAAACACAATTGATTTTTTTTTATATTGGCCTGGTATTCAACAACCTTACTAATTAATTCTAATAATTTTCTCTTGAGTCTTTTAGATTTTTTATGTATACTATCCTATTATATGAAAATAATGACAGTTTTCTTGTTCCCTTTCCAATCCTTATATAGCTTTTATTTCTTGCCTTACTGTGCTGTCTAGGACCTCCCTAACAATGTTGAACAGAAGTAGAAAAGGTGGGCATTCTTGCTGATTCTAGATCTGGATTTCTAAAGGAAATTTTTTTAATATTTCATTGTCAAGAATGATATTTGATGTAGTTTTATGTATATATTCTTTAGCATAGTGAGAAAATTCTCTTCTGCTCCTTGTTTGCTAAAAGGTTTTTTTGGTTTTGTTTTGTTTTGTTTTAAATCATATCCATGAATTGATGTTGAATTTTATTAAATGCTTTTTTGGTATTTATTGAAATAATCATATGATTTTTCCCCCTTATTCTTTTAATGAGGTAAATTACCTGGATTGATTTTCAGTATTAAACCAAACTTGCATTCCTAGAATAGAACCTATGTAGTCATTATGTATTAATTTTTTTTTGTATGGGAAGATTTGGTTTGCTAGTATGCTGTTTAGGACTTTAAAATCTATTTTCATGAGTGAGATTGTCAGGTAACTTTTCTTTCTCATAGTGTCTTTGTCAGGTTTTCCTATCTCTGGAGGAGTAATTTTTCCTTTTTGTTTCAATTTTATAAGTCTATTCAAAGAAAAAACATTTGGTTTTGATCCTCTGTACTGTATTTTATTTCTATTTTATTAATTTCTACTCAAATTTTTATGATTCCTTTCCTTCTACTTTCTTTGGGCTTAATTTGCTTTTCTTCTTCCAATGCCTTGAGATGAAAGCTTAGCTCTTAATATGTATTTAAATATATTCATTTAAAGCTATAAATTTCCCTCTAAGCACTTCTTTAGGTGCAGTCCACAATTTTTATGTGTCATGTTTATTACTGTTTAGGTTGAAATATTTTCTAATTTCAATTGTGTGTGTTTTTTTTTTTTCTTTGATTCAATGGTAATGTAGAAGAATATTTTTTAAATTCTCTATTCTATGAGGATTTTTAAATTTTCTTTTTTTTTTTATATTGTTGTTGGCTTTCTAGCTTAACTGCATTGTAATTAGAAAGTGTTCTCTGTATGATTTCAATCCTTTGAAATTTGTCAATATTTGCTTTGTGGCCCAACATATGATCAATTTTTGTAAGTGTTCTTGTACTCATGAAAAACTGTTATCAGAATTTTGGGGGACAGAGTTCTATCTATGTTCATTAGATCAAGTTTGCTAATTGTATTGTTCAAATCTTCTATAACCTTGGAGCCCTGGTGGTGCAGTGGTTAAGAGATCAGCTGGTAACCAAAAGGTCAGCAATTCTAATCCACTAGCCACTCTTTGGAAACTCTAACCTTAATGAATGTTTAAATCAAATCTATATCCCTTGCTTGTTAAAAATCTCCCACTACGATTGTGCATTTTTCTGTTTCTACTCGTAGTTCTGTCAATTTTTACCTTTCATGTTTGGAGGCTATTAGTGGCTTGCACAAAAAGATAAGTACTCTTTTTAAAAACATAAACACAATAATTTAAAATAAGAACAAATCCTTAATATCAAATATCCAGCCAGTGTTCAAATTACTCCAAGTGTTTAATATGTTTTTATTTACAGTTTGTAAAAACCAGGACTCCTCACTTTGACCACCCAAAACCCCAGTCCCTGTCCTCCTGTTCAAAAAAACATTCTGCTTCTTTGTCATCCATTCTGGCATTGACAAATGTCCCCCCTCCCACCCCCATCCCACCCAGGGAACACCAATTATTATCTCTTCTATTCCTTCAAACAGATTTGTTTTGTATTTTTCATTTTTCCTCAGTGTGGGCTGGGCCAAATTATAAGACGTGAAACTCTACTTAACCTTTCAGAGCCTCAATTTCCTCAAGATGAGCACCTAGATGAGCTCGTTGGATTTGACAACATGGAAGTCATCAGTGACCTTGACATGGTAGCAGGCTGTGGAATGGTAGAGTTGAAAGTCAGATTGGAATAGGCTGAAGAGTTAATGGAGTAAGGGAGTAGAAATAGCATTTTTGGGGCAACTATTTCTAGAAGTTTTGCTGTTATGGAAAGCAGAGAAATGGGGTGGGAGATGAAGAGGAATGATACGAATCAAGGAAGAATTTTAAGAGTGGCAGATCCCTGTCCATGTTTGTGTGCTGATGGGAATGCTCACGCTGACGCAAATATTTCCCACCCTCATGACAGGTATAGTCCTCATAGTACATTAACAAGTTGGCTTTCTCTGTCTGCCTCAGAATGGTGTTTTAGCTAGCATGAGTTAGAGCCTATGAGTCCTGCCACTCCCAAGGTCCAACTCCAGGCAGCCCATCTTACCACATTCACACTAATTTCCACTTCTTTTTCCACTCATTCCTACATCATCCTTGGCCCTAGACCAAATTCCCATCCACTCTTACCTCACGAGCTTCCCCTGACTGGGCTTCCTGCCATCAAGGTCACCAATTTCCAGCCCTTTCTACATAAGCCATCAGAGCCATTTATATTTATTGAGCACTTACTATGTGCCAGGCACTGCTCTAGGTGTTGGGAGCTCTAAAGTGCAAATCTAAACATGTTACTCTCCCACTATAAATCTGTCTTGGATTCCCCCCACTTTTTTTTTTTGATGAAGCCTTTGGTACTACCTGCCTCTCCATCCTCACCCCTCCCATCCTCAATCCCTTTTCCCAGCAGTTTGCTATGAGGAGTGAGTCTGACTGTATCTGATTTATGTTTGCATGTATTTCTATGCCTATATGTTTACACGTAATTAGTCCCAAAGTTCCACGACTTCCTCTACTCCAACATTTCTCCTTCATTCCACTTCAGCCACTTCCTCTGGTGGTCATGTCCTAAATCTTATCATCAGTCTCAAAATCCAATGTTTCAGGTCTTCTCATACCCTTCTCTCTCTCCCGTTTTCTCACACTTTGACTCTCACCACATCTCTCTTCCACCTCAGCCCTTCATGATTCCCCACCTCCTTCAGCCTCGACCTCCTGGTTCTCTCTTTAGCACCCTCAAAGTCCCAGTATCTTCCTACTTTTGCCCTCCCACAGATATTCCCCAGCAATACAGCTGAGCCTAGCTGGAGAAAAATCATACACAGCCAGGTGGATGGGTGCCTCCTAAAATTTATTGCCTGTAACCACAGCTGGTCATTCCTCTACCTGATGCAAACCACCTTCCTTCTCCTGTTTATAGAAACAGCTATTCCTTTGTCCAGCTGCACTCTCTTCCCCCACCCAAAGTGCTGTGGTTGATCTCAACACAAAGACTTTGCCTCCTACCACCTCAGAGAAAACACCAAGGTTAATGGGTGTGAACTTCCTGCATTTCCTTCCCTTTTACACCCTCCAAACATGTTTGCAGCCACAGTCATTCTTACCTCCTTTCCTCTGTTTTCTAGGTGTCCTTCCTCACATCCAAGGCTTGATCCACTCAGAAAGAATTTGTCTAGGTTCAGGACCCTTTCTCCTTTGTCAGTACTCTTTTGATTAAAAAGTGACAGATTCTCAACCCAAACCAGCTTGAGGAGACAAAAAGGGAACCTTACCAGCTCACATAATTAGAATGTCCAAAATTATATTTGTTTTAGGAACAATTAATTCCAAGAGCTCATGTGATGCCACCTGGACAATGTCTCCATTTTGTGCCTCAGTATCCATATCTGTAAAATGGGACATTGTTAGTCCATACCACATAGAGTATGTATGTGATAGCACTCATGGTGACTCTCAGCTCTCTTTTTCTCTATGTAGATGGTTTCATTCTTTTTCTCCATGGTCCAGCTTTCTTTGTTTCCCAGTTCTGTAAGACAAAGTAACCACCCATAACTCCTTAGAATATCAGCCCAGTCAGAAATAGAATATTTTGGTCTCAGTTCTTAATTCCAATTGGCCTAGCTTGGGTCAGTGTCCACCCCTGGGCTATTCAGGTATGGTGGGAAGAGAAACACCTGGTAGAATGGGGCTGTTGCAGACCCATCCCTGGGGTGGTTGGAGCACCACAGAGGAAAAGGGGAATTGTGTGCTGTCAGCCACCTTGAGAAAACTATGGTGGCATAGTGGTTAAGAGTTCCGCTGCTAACCAAAGGTCAGCAGTTTGAATCCACCAGGCACTCCTTGGAAACCCTATGGGGCAGTTCTACTCTGTCCTATAGGGTCTCTATGAGTCGGAATCGACTTGACGGCAGCAGTTTTTTTCTTTGTTTGTTCAGCCACCTTGAAAACTGCCCATTGCAACAGAGAATGGAAAATCCCAGTCTGTTCTCTGAGTAGGAATAATATGGAGAAAGAGCTAGGGCCTTCGCCTCCATCTAGATAAAGAAGGGCCAAGCATTCTAGGTACACACATTTAGAATGCATTTTTTCCCTAGAGGCTGTAGGAAAGTCATCTGGATAAGGAGATTGGAGACGCCATTTAAGAAAAGAACAAAATAGTGGGAAAACCCTGTGGGGAAAGTACAGGAAACTGCTGGGGCTTGTCCTGGCCTGGTCTTGAGGGTTCTGTTTGCACAGATCCCATATCAAAGCCATGCTGAAGGAAGCCCCTGGAAGCCACAAGTGCTAACAAGTCATGGTGTGGGGAACTAGAGTCTGCATGTGGCCTCCCATCCAGGCCCCAGCCTTGTGGGAAGAACTTTGTCAGTGTAAATAAAGGGGTACTGGCCACACACCCCATCGTAGCTTTGTGTCACAGAGGCCAACCTGGCCAGCGGGACACAGACAGGGATTCCAGGGGTCAAGACAAAGTTGAACATTAGGATGACCAGCTGGCCACCACCTGGTGACACAGGAGCAGGACACAAACCCATCTATGAGAGCAATATCACACAAAAGAGGAGAGTAGTCCTTCACCCCAAAAGTGACCAGTTTTAGACTTTATTTTGACTTTTCAGCATTTATTTTCTTATCATGTTAAGAAACATAAATAAAAGAAGGGCTTTTACTTATAGTGCTAATAAACCAGTTGCTGTCAAATCAACTCTGACTCATAACAACCCTGTGTGTTGCAGAGTAGAACTGGGCTCCGTAGGCTGTGACCTATTGGAAGTAAGTCACCAGGTCTTTCTTCCAAAGTGCCTCTGGGTGGGTTCAAACAGCCAACCTTTCAGTTAGTAGTTGAGCGCTTAACCATTTACACCACCCACAGACTCCATAATAATAACAGCAAACTCCTGTTCAGTGCTTACTATATGACAGTCCATGTTCTAAATGTTTTGTATGTATTAGCTCATTTAATTCTCACAACTTTTGAAGTAGGTAGTATCATTATCCTTATTTTACCAGAGAAGTGACACAACTTGCCTAAAGCCACACAGCTGGTAAGTGACAGAGCTAGGATTCTGATCCAGGCAATCTTAACCACTCAGTATCTCTGCTCTGAGTCCAGTGGTGTGGATTGCTTAGGTTCTTTTGGAAGCAAGAAACAGAGCCTCCCACAAGCTACTTCAAGGACAAAAGGGGCTATTATATGGCTCAGCTGCTCTTGGGTCTGGCATCTACCTCTAGTTCAATCAGTTGGGACTGGGGTCTCATAGTATATAACATGGCCACCTATGGTTACCCTTTTAGATAATACTGTAGATGAGGCGGTTCCTTAGACGGTACTTCCATGATAGAAACCTGTGGCTCAGGTTCTGTCTGAAGTGTCATGTTTTCAGGCTAAAACTATTGTCTCTGCTCCAAGTCAGCCCCAATTACTTGCCCCCCTAGGAAAGGCATCTTTCCCCTCTGCTTTCCTCCGGTCCTACGGGCCTGGGTATATTCCACCTACTTGGCTAGGCCAGTGAGGACAGCAACTGTAGCCATTGATTCAGACATTGGTCAGAGAAGGAAAGCGAAGGGACAGGAGTCAGTAGAACTGGATTTTCACAAGCTTGGGATTCACTCACTGTGAGAGCTGGCGGAATCCTCTAGCTCCTCCTCTCCACCGTCTTGTCCGTGTGGTAGGACTCTTCAGTGCTCCCTGTTGGCCTCACAGACCACAGCCAACAAGGTTGGCTGCCCACTCAACAGCCACTCCACCAGTTCCATCTCCTCGTCCTTGCTGGATGACCCATGAGTCTGTTTGGATGCTCAGGAAAATGGTCTTTTTACAACACCAGTGATGATTCAGCTGGAGAAGGGATGTAAGGTGCCACCTTGGCCAGTATATTAGCTGAAGGGGTAAGGGCTTCTGGGAAAGGTTTCTTCTCCTGATAAAAGTTGATCCGTGAGGAGAAACTCCTTTTTTCTTCTTATAGAGCTGGGACCACATTGCAGTCTCTGAAGGAAACAGCAGATTTTGTCCCAAGTTAGAACAGGTAGCTTTCATTCACGTAAATATCAAAAAGAATGGAAACCTTTTGTCAGAAATGATTCAGGGATTACTGTCTTGGGGTGGAGGGCGGGGATTAGAAAGGAGGAAGTTGAGATAGAGGACCTCTAAATCAGGTCCTGTCATGAGCAAGTAGAATTGTGTGCTAATTTTTCTTTTGTTGTTTTTGTTGGGTGCCCTCAGTAGATTCCAGCTCATAGCAACCCCACGTGACAGAGTAGAACTGCCCCATAGAGTTTTCTTGGCTGTAATCTTTATGGAAGCAGATTGCCAGGTCTTTCTCCTGCTTAGCTGCTGGGTAGGTTTGAACAGACAACCTTTCAGTTAGCAGCTGAGCGCTTAACCATTTGCGCCAGAGAGAATTTTTCTCTAGAGTTTGCCCTATTATGAAGTTGATGAAACTGGCCTAACTTAATAAGAAATAAAGTCAACCTTTCACTTCATGTTGGCTCTCAAACTATCCCCTGTTTTCTACTTCCCTTGCCCATTGGACTCAGGCTCTTCCCCCTCCTGGCCATGCATTCCCCCTTACTCCTTCTCCTTAATAATCTGGAGGCCAGGTTTATAATGTCAGCTTTTCTGTTGCTATCCTGCCCTCTGCTGGATTAGGAGAGGGATTGCAGAGACATGGATTTCTGGGAAGGGCCAATTTTCTGGAAAGGGGGTGTGATCAGGAGACCAGATTTCCCTTGAGTCACTCTAAGCCATTTGTTCACCAGAAATTAGGTCCAGGAGGCTGTAATCCAGCTTCATAGTGTAGGGTGGGAAGCTTCCTGGAAAATACAACTGACTAGTTTAGAAAAGGTTAGAAGTTGTCTGTGTGCACCTGTTTCAGTTTCTTTGCTCATAAAGAGATGGAGAGATAGTGAAAGAGAGATCTCATTTGTCTACCATTAAAAACAAAATTTCCTAGACAAATTGATTTTTAGGACTTGCTAAAGTTGATCAACTTCCTAACAAGGGATCACAAGGTGACAAGTGTGCCAGTTCGGAGGAGTATGGAAATTGATGGGTTATGTAGTTGGGATACAGAGGACTTATATAAACAGCTAGTTAAAGAGAGGGGGGAAGAGTAAATCTCTAACTAGGTAAAGATTGTAGTCTCATTACAAGTGGCTGTGAAATGTCATATTCAAGTCAGTTATTACAGAGGGAGTATGGATTAGGAGAGTCTGCAATGCCAGGAGTATTGGCTGTCAATTAGCAGTTAAAAAATCCAAGATTAAGATCAAAAGAGGGAAAATCCAGAACATAACTTCAAAATCTCATGGAATCCAGACTTTCTGGAGCCATGGAGGTTAGGTGAACCCCTGAAGCTATTGCCCTGAAATAATCTTTAAACCTTAAACCTTCAACCAAAAATATCCCCTGGTCTTCTTAAAACCAAACAAAAGTTTAGCATAACTACTTAAGAATGTCTGCCTTGAGCATTGTCCTCTTTCAAGATCTATCTATATGGGATCAAACTGACAATAGCAACTTGAAAGATTAGATAGGAAATTTAGGGGACAGTGAGTTTATGTTAATTGGGGAGGAACAACTCAGAAAAGGAGAGTGAGAATGGTTGCACAACTCAATGCTATCAATGTCACTGAATTGTACATGTAGGAATAGTTGAATTGGTTATGTTTTGCTGTGTATATTCTCAACAACAACAACAAAAATACAACACGTTATTTAAAAAAATCCAAGATAAAAAAATTCAGTACGACTGCAATGGGTTTTTTTGTTTGTTTTGAAGAAGCAATGGATGAGGATACATTTGTGGCTGTTAACTCTAAAGACAAGTTTAATTTTTTAAGAGTGGTGTATGATGGTCCCATTGAGATAGATGCACAAACCAGAGGCACAGCACCGAGTCACAAGTATTGAGTTGAAATAGGCCACTTGCCACCAACAAGCAATACAGACCAAATACAGAGTTTATCCCTTTTATTTATTTATTTATTTAGTTTAGGATAAACATCTTTCTCTGAAATTAGTATTATCAAGGATTGAACTCTTCTACATAAGTTAATCTTCCAGATGACTGAGATTTGTACCTTTAAGTAATTGTAACTTTTCATTTTGGATTTAAATAATGCAGAAAAATGAAGAGATTAAAAAATTAACCTAAATCCCATTAACCAAATGTTGGGTGAACATCATTCCAACTAGCCTTTATGTGTACATACAAATAGGAGATTGGATGTATATATAGCTAGATAGGTAGATAGATACAGAAAGAGAGAACAAACAGACTCACAATTTATTTTTTGAGAATTTTTGGGCCAAACATATTTTGAAATTCATAATTTTTTGTATTTTGGAAAGACAACACGTTGTATGTCTTATAACATCCCCTGCAGGGTCTAGGGAAGTACTCTATAATTAGATAAATTAACATTTCTGCATATGAATATTCAGACTAAGAGAGATTTATAAAAGACTACAAATAACCTCACTTAAATTCAGGACAGATTCTTCAGCCAAATGACTTTATTCAAAAAAAAAAAAAAAAAACAGCTTTTTAGATTACAGAATTGGAGGAATTGTGGAACTGTACTTTCATAAAATGGTATCACATAATACATGCAACCTTTTAGAGAAAATTCTATCAATTTAATCATACCTGTAATTGGCCAAAAGAAAAGAAACTAAAGTGAAATCAAAGGAAATGCTGAACTTTACTTAAATATTTCCTTTTCTTTTTTATTGTGGTAAATATATATGTAACAAAACATCTGCCATTTCAACATTCTTCAGATGTACAGTTCAGAGACATTAACTATGTTCATCATGTTCAATTATCACCTTTATTCTTTCACAATTGTTTCCATCATACATGAATGTTCTTTATAACAAGAGATATTATTTTCTTAAAGATATTTCTAAGATTAAGAAAAGAGACAAAGAAAAACATTAAGAGTTTGGAGACATTATGTTGGAATCATTTCTGATGGGGATCTTCCCAACATGTTCTCAGTACTATCAGGCCAAAGGCTCCCCCAATATTTTGTAACATTCTCTTTAATATTCTGAGATGAAATTCATAGATAATGTAATCTACTTACACAGATAATGAAAAAAAATCAGTGTAATGGCTAATACGTAGGAAAAATAAAAAATTAATTTGTCATAAAATACAGTAATATGTATTTTAATATTTAAACCCTTAAACATTACTACTAAAGTAATAATGAAACAACGAGATGCTTGCATCCATGTACATTGAACAAGTTTGGACTTAACAGGAGTCGAAGAGAACCCATTCCCTTCAGAGTGAAAGAACAAAGGTACGGTGAATACTAGAATAAAACATAGCATTAAGTAATTATAGAGCAAACATATTTGTATAAGTGAAATAGGAAAGTAACCGTAATTAAACTAAGAATAACATGACAAGTTACTAAGTAGAAAAAAGGAAGACAGGTGCTATTGTTGCAAATGAGCTGGGCCTGCTTTCCAAGGAAAATGTTACAATAATTTTCTATGTTGTGTCATGGGATGGGCTAATGAAAGACATCTTATAACCTATCTTGATATCTTACCACATGTTGAGGCAAACATTTAGATTCTAAGAACTTTGAGACCATGTCCTTCAAGAGTGGATGGAAAATAGACGATTTGAATAAAGAAGCAGTATTTAAGAGGTTACAGAGAAGATATGTCGGAGACTTTAGGGGTAGTATCAGATTAAACTGAAATACAGTGGGAAATCCCCAAATAAAGAATCTCAACACGTAATTTTCACAACATGTATTTCTTATTTATCATTGTGCTGCAAATATATTTTTTTAAATTTATATAGGATGGCAATAAAATATTTTTTAAATAGCCTTTTTTAATGAAACTCATTGATATTCCTACATTTCACTGGTCTCTACTAATTTAATAACATGAATTTAAGTCTGTTAAAAGAAGTCGCAAATCTCTCTTTACACATTTGCATTTGTTTTCATTGCCCTTTTAGTAAAGGCACCACTGGAGTGGACACTTTTTCGGCTAAACTCTTAGAAATACTGTTAAGTAATTTAGCTCTTTCCAAGAACTGGGCATGCAAATCTTAACTGGGTCCCAAATCTTTCAAAATTAGATAGATTTAATTGCTCTTTGCCTTCAAAGTTTTGATTTTTTTTAAAGCTCAATGAACTCTTTCTAGAAATGCTGGCTAGTGTTCCATTGGTTTTGAAAGTATTAATTGTCCAATCAAGTATTGTAAATTTGTTCGACCTTTAAATCTAATCAATGAATTGCAAAATTAATTTGAAAAGCAAAATTTCCAACCCAGTGCTTTTAAGCAGTAGTCTCCCACCAGGGAGACTTTTTCTCTGGAGCAAGGCCGTGGGATCGATCTTTCACAGCCCCTCGAGGCTCCGCCCCTCAGTGCTCCACGCCCCTCCTCTTGGCACACACCGCCTGCATGGAGGGCATCGGACGCCGAGCGGAAGTGACGTACAGCGGCCGCCGGAGGTGTCGTTGGTGTGTTGCGCGACTGCCCTCTGAGGGAAGCGAGACCTGATCGTGGAGCTGGGCCTGAGCCCGGAAAGACATCGCAATGTCGATCGAAATCGAGTCCTCGGAGTGAGTCTTGCAGTGGCGGGTATTCGCGGACTGGCAGGGGCCGGAGGTGAAGGGTGTGGGGTGGAGGATGATCAGGAGGGGGCGTCCGAGAAGCTAGGGAGTGGTACGGCATTTCCTTGCCGACAGTGCTTCTTCCATCTGTCTACATCGGAGGCGGGCCCGAAAGAAAGAAGCAACTCTTCGACGTGAAGCCCAAAGCCCCGCGAGAGGCGGCACGGGGCTGAGGGAAGGAAACACCTTGAAGACCCGAGTTCTAGCTCTCGCTCTGTGACTCTGAGCAAGTGACAGATCACTCTGGACTCCAGTCTGTCTGTGCGACGGGGGGTGGGGGAGAGGGGCGAGGATGGACTCTAAGCCTTCCTTCTCTTCCCGCCCTCCTCAAGCAGAGGATTCATTCCCTCCTCTCTGTTTACGTGGCCCCCCTGCTTTGCTCAGCACTTGTTTATTTGTCTGCCCACCCACTACCCTGAGTAGGCACTTAGAGGCTCTTTTACTTATAGTCCCAGTGCCGAGCATACCGTAGAGGCTCACTTGCTGCTTTTGGGATGAATGGACAGCTATTTTATCAGTCTGTCTGGTGCTGAAGTGTGGCTAGGCTGAACTATATGTAGCCACAAAGGAGAGACAGAATCTGGAGATTGGGCCTGGAGAATGATAGATTAGGCATGGATGGGAACTAATGAATGATTAAAGATGGTCTTTAGTGGACTTCTACAGGACTGCACCTTACTCCCTGTCCTTGCCAACACTCAGTAATTAAGTCAGTAGACATAACATTTGTGTCCTTAGGGTACCTGCCCTGAAGACGTGTCATAGGAGGAAGGGAGGTTTATTCATTCAACACGTATTGAAGTCTGTGTGCCAGTTGCTGTTACAGATGCTGGGAACACAACAGGGAACAAAACAGACAAAATCCTTGCCTTTATAGAATGTATGTTGTGATTGGGGAAGACAAACAGACAAAAATAAAAAGTAAAATATGAAGTTAAACAGATGGTGGTAAGTGCAGCGGAGAAAAATGAGGCAAAGAAAGGTGATACAGAGTGCTGGAGATTAAGACAACCGAGTCAGGGGAGGAGTCAAATGCACTGCATGTTTTGGCCCCTGGATGATAGCAGACCCTGACCATTCTCCATCCTTAGCACCCTGGCTGTAGCAGCAGGGGCTGCTGCATGTTTTTATCATCAGTAATAGCTGTTACTAAGCACTTTCTTTGCTAGGCACTCTATAAATGGTATCATCAACACTTTCAACAATCCTACAGAGTAGTTTTTTTTTTTTTTTAAAAAACAAAACAGGTGAGGAAACAGTCTCAGAGATGTTAACTGACTTGCGCAGCTAGTAAGTGACAGAGCTCTGATTCAGATCTTAGACTAGTTCCAAAACTTTTAGTGATTTATATATTACATTGTGTTTGGAGGTAGGGACTTTGATTTTGCCTGTGTCAAGTATGAAGTATTTGGGTGAGGATCTCATTTTGGGAGTGCAAAGTGGAGATCAGTGGAAGTGTGCTGAGGAAGATAATGTGGTACTAGAATAGCAGGGGTCTGAGCCTGGGCCACCTCTAAAGGGTACATGAGAGAGAGATGATATTTTAATACAGCTGCCAGTAATAGTAGTCAGCTTCCTTTTGTAGGCATTTTTACAAAGAGGGTGGTTACTTTCCTGTCAGGGATGTATTTTCAAGAGTCAGGCTGCCAGATTTGAATCCTCATTTTTCCACTTGGTCAAATCTTCATCTGTAAAATGGGGATAATAGTAAAACTTATCTAATAGGGTTGTTTTGAAGAGTAAATGAATTAATCTGTCTAAAATGCTTAGAACAGCATCTGATATGTAGCAAATGTATAGTAAATGTTGGTTATTGTTTTATGATTATTATTTCTCCCCTGGGGAAGGGAATTGACTAAATTCCAATCTGAAATTCTTCCCAACCAAGATGTCTGGTCCTCTGTACTGGTATGGTCCAGTAGAAATGTAAGCCACATAGGTACTTCTAAATTTTCTAATAGCCACATTTTAAAAAGTAGAACAAAACAGGTGAAATCAATTTAATATATTTTATCTAACCTAATATATATAATATTATTTCAACATGTAATCCATATAAAAATTATTGAGATAGTTTACGTTTTTTTGGTTACTAAGTCTTCGAAATCTGGTTTGTTTGTTTTTTTTCACTAACAGCACATCTCAATTTGATTGCTCAGTTTCTATAGGAAATACGTGATGTGTTTAGATTTCATAAAATTTACAGTTGAAAAAGTAGATTCTTATACCCAAGTTGTTCCAACATATATGAGTGTTTTTCACTACTGAATCAAGTATCAGTTTTCAAAATTAAAATTAAAAATGCAGTCCTTCAGTCACTCTAGCCATATTTCAGGTGTTCAGTAGCCACTTGTGGCTAGTGGCTACCATATTAGACAGTGCAGCTTTATACCAGCAGTCTTTATACAGGGCACAGTGAAGCTAGTGTCTTGAGAAGGGTACTATATGCTTGGTTTCTTTGCAGGCAGATGGGTGGGAGCAGAGAGGAAGGAAGAAGAGGAAAACAGTGTATCACAGTGTCATCCAGTGAACTTGTACAGTCTGCGTGAACACATTCTTCACAAGAATTTCTGTTATTAAGTCCAAGATCAAGAAGTTTTAACTATTAAGTAACAAGTTTCCTGTCATATGTTGAAAATGGTTGCTTGTTTCTTCCAGTATTTGGAAATTGTTCTCGGGAAACTGAACTCACACTTTTTGTTTCACTTGTTCTGAAAGTTTGGTGATAAAGGCAGTGGGAGGTGTTATTTTTGCAAATGAGGACGCATCGCTTTTTGTTTTGTTTTTACAGTACAGTTCTACATATGTGTATTCAACAAATTCCCTTTAAGAAAATTTCAATTCATAGTTTTTTTGGTTGTCATCTAAAAAATGGATTGAATTATACTATAGTCGTTTAGGTTATTTTGTGTCAGTGACTAGGCTAGGTTTAGAATATTTCACTAGAGTGTGCGGCAGTATAATTCTAAGTATTAATAAAGTGGGCATAGTAAAAAGACCCCTGACCTAGGAAGTAAGAAAGCCACTTTGGTATCAACTCTCTTTCTAGCTAGTTGTAAGACATTGGGCAAATTATTTTCCCTCTCTGAACCCCAGTTCTCCCATCTCTGAGATGGGAGAACTAGATGATCCCCAGGGTCCCTTTTAACTCAGATTTGGTGATTATTGTAAAGTTCTGCTCACATGAAAAAGAGATGAAAAGTAGGTGGTGAAAGGAGACTGACTAGTATGGAAAAATAGACTAGGATGGGGTTTATTTTGTGGCCTATTTGGCGAGCAAGGATCCCTGAGCTGACTGACTTGCTTTTTTCTTGCAGTGTGATCCGTCTCATCATGCAGTACCTGAAGGAGAACAGCTTACATCGGGCGTTAGCCACCTTACAGGAGGAAACGACTGTGTCTTTGAATACCGTGGACAGTATTGAGAGTTTTGTGGCTGACATTAATAGCGGCCATTGGGATACTGTTTTACAGGCTATACAGTCTCTGAAATTGCCAGACAAAACCCTCATCGACCTCTATGAACAGGTAGGAGTGGTGGTGATTCGGATCCCTTGTGTTGGCTTATTGTGGAACCACTGTCTAGGAAGCATCAGTGAGCATTCTTTACAGAGCTATATGGCTGTAACAGCGTGTCGTAGTTATCTAGTGCTGCTATAGCAGAAATACCACAAGTGGATGGCTTTAGCAAACAGAAATTTATTCTCTCACAGTCTCTGAGGCTAGACGGCCCAATTCAGGGCATCAGCTCCCGGGGAAGACTTTCTGTCTGTTCTGGGGGAAGGTCCTTGTCATCAGTCTTCCCCTGGCCTAGGAGCTTCTCAACGCAAGGACCCCGGGCCCAAAGGATGCACTCCTCTCCCAGTCCTTCTGTCTTAGTGGCATGATGTCCCTCTCCTCTCTACTTGATTCTGTCTCTTATATCTCAAAAGAGACTGACTCAAGATACAACCTAATCCTGTAGATTGAGTCCTGCCTCATTAACATAACTGCCTCTAATCCTGCCTCATTAACATCATAGAGGTTAGGATTTACAACAC